>NW_028318059.1:2462000-3077500 GCF_062004578.1 Staurois parvus
CGTATATCCATTTAGACTCTAATTGTGACACAGCTCTCCTATTATTTGACCCCCTCCAATGGGTATTGGCAATTCCTATACCCATGAAAATGAGTGAGGATGGGTCTTTATTGTGTCGCTTTTTATAATGGTGTGATAGGGAATGTTCCTTGTACTCTTTTTTTAATATTACCAACATGTTCCCTAAGTCTATCTTTTAGGCATCTTGTGGTATGTCCCACATATTGTAATTTACAAGGACATTGGAGAAGATAGACAACATTTTTGCTAGTACATGTAATAAAATCAATGTTATAAATGGTACCTTTAGCAGTAGAGTTAAAGCTGTAGCTTTTCTTTGTAAACCTGCTACATCTGCAGATTATACACTTTTTACAAGGGTGGAAACCTTTTAAGTTAGGGAATATCGTGATATTCTTTGGAGGGTCTATAATATTAGGAGATATTTTATTCCTAAGAGAAGTAGTTATTTCAGGTTTCTCTGGTAGTATAATATTAAGTACGGGGTCAGACTTCCAGATTTTCCAATTGTTCTTAATTATTTTTGTTATGGCTTTATGTTGAATAGAATACCCCGTAACAAAAGGGCAAACTTTTTTAGGTCTTCGTACAGTCTCATTACTTAACATGGTATTTTTATTGGATCTGCCTATTTCTTCCAACACTTGATCAAGTGCAGATTCTCCATACCCTCTCTCTAAAAACTTAGTTTTAATAGTCGATGCTTGTTTCTGGCAAGTAGTGACATCAGTGCAGTTGCGTCTGATTCTGGAGAATTGCCCTTTGTGAATGTTTCGTAACCAGCTGGGATGGTGACAGCTGTCTGTCGGAATATAACTATTCCTGTCTGTTCGTTTAAAATACCTTTCTGTCATAATTCTGCCGTCTTGATAAATTAAGGTCAGATCCAGGAAATTAATACTACTTTTACTGTAATTAAAAGTTAATTTAATATTCAATGTGTTAAAATTCAAAGTAGTAAAAAAATTTAAAAGAGACTGCTCTTCCCCGTTCCAAATGAAGAGGATGTCATCTATATATCTATATATATTTTAAAAGGAGAGCTTGGGCCATTCCCTGGCAATTTCCGAGTAGTTAACATCCCCCATTATTATCACTGCCCCAGCGCTTGCAGCCATTTTGATCTGTGCAAGGAGCTGAGTCTCTACCTTCTCATTAACACTGGGAGGCCTATAACAATCTCCAATGATTACCTTTGTAGTACGCACCCCCGTGCAGTTCCCCCCACAATGCTTCAGCCTCATCACGCTCTCCATCAACTAGGTCCTCTTTCACAGTCGCTGTGAGATCACTTCTCACATAGAGACAAACACCACCACCTTTCCTTTTTACCCTGTCTCTCCGAAAGAGAACATTACCATGAATATTAATGGCCCAGTCATGTGAAGAATGAAGCCAAGAAAATTGGAACCACCACCATCAGCCTGAAATGTTGATACAAGGCAGGATGGATCTATGCTTTCATGTTGTTTACACCAAATTCTGGCACTACCATATGGATATTGAAGCGGAAATCGAGGCTTCTATCATCTTGAACCAGTCTGCCCATTTTCCTCTGACCTCTGACATCAACAAGGCATTTCCGTTCAGTCAACTGCCACTCACTGGATATTTTCTCTTTTTTGAACCATTCTCTGTAAACCCTAGAGATACAGGTGGCTATATAGAACTCCTCCGCTGCCAGTCCAGCATTGTCTCCTCTTTTTTTCCCTACCAGCTCACCTCTCACCTGGAACTTCCTGTTTTGCCAGTAGGGCAGTGGAGCTCCCACTGTTATCTTCCTTCCCCCATCCTTCCAAACTCTAGCCTGGAGGCAGAACCCACCCTTCCCTGGGGTCCCCTCCCAGGCTACACAGCAGCACACCTCAGTACTCCATCTTCCATCTAGCACCCCTGCTGGCCAGGCTCTCTCATATTTATGGGCTGATTAGGTCACCTCATCAGGCTTCCTGCCTCAGAATTGGCCAGATTCCAATAAATATGCAGATCAGCACCTTCTGGCCTCCACTCACTAGCTTCTAGAAACTTCTCCAGGTTTCTAGAAGCAGGGGGCGGTACCAGAGGCCTTACCTGTAGAGCCCTCTAGCTTGACCTAAAATATACTAACTGACTCATATCCAGGCTTCAAACAAGCCTCTAACTACACTACAAACTATGTACACCAGAGAGCATTACAATACCTTCTAGGAATACGTCCAGTTTAACCACTTCCTGCCCATAGGGCATACCCGTATTTCCTCAGTTTGAAGTGATTATATCGGTCATGGCTGCAGCTGACCTCAGTATCAGTATTTTCAGCTGGCAATGCTCTTTAATATAAATAGCCACTAGATCGCTTTTATATGTGGCAGAAGCAGAATTTTGTCATTTCTGGTTTCAATTAGATGTAAATAAACCATTACTGAAAGCATCCAATCAAACAAAGTTCAGTTTGATCAAATGCTTTAAAGGGACGAGGAGAGATCTGGGGTCTAATAGAGGAGTACTTGTCACTGTCCATGCTATAATATGTTGTTCCTTGTGATAGCAATAAAAGTGATAAAAAATAAGAGAGACAGTATAAAAAAAAAAAAAAAATGACCTACACTAGGTTCTTCTGTGGCAACCCTCAATGTTATATTTACCTGAGGCATTTTTACATCGTGCACAACAAGTGGGCGGTATGAGGAATTTGTGCAATCTTGATGTTTTATATCTCCATAACTACTAGGACTGACTGTTGTAGTGACTCCATAAGTGCTACACATCTATCATCATTGCAACACTGAGGGGAGTACTTTCACTATATTGTTCCGTCTATACTACTGCAGGAGACTTACATCATCCAGTCTTCACTTCAAGCCCATCTGCCTCTACTTGATGAGCAACCTGTTATATTATACATACTAGTATATACAACATATTACCAGAGGAACTACCGCAACCCTCCTTTTTGCCTCGGTTAGAGGTTTATTTTTATGGACATGTTTAGGGCTTTATGTTTTTTCTATTACTTATCATGCACCCTTGGGTGCATCTACATGTATTTGTGATACACACATGACCCAGCTGTCCTTGCTATTTATTCATACTCTTTTGGATTGTTTGCATTTATATCATTATTTTTCGTTCCTCTATGTTCATCTTTTCCATCCTTTGGACTTCCATATCCACTTCAGGTCCTTCTTTTACCACTTTCTTATGGGGCTATTGCATGCCTAGCGTCACCGTGGACGATCTTGCCATTCTTTTTCTATAACTTCCCTTGGTGGTGGTGAGGTAACCCCTGTGTTTTGGCCCCTTATGCCAAACATGTCCCCTGATGTGTGATTTTTTTACTGCAATAAATTATTTTTTGTTTATTATATTTAACTATAGGCTGCAGTTTGTCCTCACTCGGACCCCCTTGACCCCTGGGTCCTTTACCCACTGGGGTTTTTTTCTTTCCCTAACCTATATACTATTAGGGTCCCGAGGACACCACATTTATATTTTTATGTGAGTCAGCGTTACTTATATTTGGGTCATTATCTCAATACTGTATTGTCAGACCCAGAGCTTTGGGAATCCTGTTGTATTTTAATATTTAAAGTGTCAGAATTGGCCCGGTAATAACGTGGGTAAAGCGGAGGCAACTTATGTACAGGCTACTGCAATAAGAGGGTTACTCCAGAAAGGTATAAACTAATTGGTTTTTATTTAACTAGATAAAACCCTCACAACTGGTGTCTAATTTAGGGGGATCTACAAGGGCTTTACGGAAGATGCTGAAACATGTAAATGCATAAATGCCTACAATTGTGTATGTGTGTACATTTGTATCAACTGCATGCTATAGAGAATAATAAATATATTGTATGTGTGTTCATTGCATGTGTACCTCGATGAAAAACTCCCAAAAAAAGAATCATTTTCTTAGCTCAGTAAAATTAGAACACAGTGAATAAGATTTCTCCATGCAACCTTAGTTAGGAGCTTGAAGAAATCTCCAAGCCACTTTATTCAAGAGGCAATCACTGTGAAGGCATTCATAACCAATCTGGATTGACAGGAAAAGAAATTGAGTTATTAGCACAAAAGTGATAGAAGAGAAATCACCTGCAAAGACATTTCTGGCTGGAAACTGACAGGGATATATATATATATATACAGTATATATATATATTTATATATATATATATATATATATATATATATATATATAAAGAACATGATAAATAACCTCTGTGCCTTGGATGAAATGTGGTACGAACAGTGCCTAAAAAATGAGCAGCAATAGGATTCCATCTACTAAATTACTCCAGGGCATTATTTTTAATATAGATTTTCAGTCAGAATTATAGTTGATCATTATCCTGCACACACAATCTAATTTTCTGCTACTTTGCATTTATTCATTTGAACAGAACCGTACTCAAATAATAGGCACATTATTTAAAGAAGAATAAGGAAATGTATACAATTATTTTTAATTACTTTACATTGACCATTGCTATACAGCCACCACTTTTTTCATATTGGACATTTCTGAACAGGTACTCTGTCTAGTTATCAATAAGCGATGTAACCATTGTGAAATTCTATCCTAAAAAACAGTAGAACAGGATTACACAACATAATGTAACAGGAGGTCAAGAAAAAAAAATAAATTTCCTGGGAAAAGGTTCTAACATAGCCCCCTGCTGTGGTTTATGAGGGTAGAAGAGCACCACCAAGATCTCCAACTGAGTTAACCACTTGGCCTCTGGTAGCTTTACCCCCTTCATGACCAGATAATTTTTTGCCATTTAGTACTTTGCTACTTTAACTGTTAATTGTGCGGTTATGCAACACTGTACCCAAATTAAATTTATATAATTTTTTTTACACAAATAGAGATTTCTTTTGGTGGTGTTTGATCACTACTGGGATTTTTATTTTTTAATATATAAATGAAAACGACTGAAAATTTAGAAAAAAAAACATTTTTTTTACTTTACTTTAAAAATAGAGTAGCCAATAAAAAAAATAATTTTATAATAAATCTAGATGAATAAAATGTATTCTGGCTGCAGCTGAGCTGAGCGGCTGTTACACTCTCATAGACACAGCCCCGCCAGCACACTTCCCTGTCCCCTCACACGGGAGAACAGAGAGGAATACAGTTGCTCCTCCTCCTCATCTTGCCCCTGTTCCCCCTGTGTCTGCCCGACCTGCCCACACTCTTATTCTCAGCGTACAGCGTATGTGTAGGTGAGAAATTTAATTTTTTATTATATCAACTAAAAAAGACCAAATTTAAAAAAAAGAAAATTTTTAAACTTTCGTTTATAAAACATATCCAATAAAAATAAAAAAATCAAGTAGTAGTAGAATATATTCTACTATATCTTTGGTTTGTGTGAAGGGTATAGCATCTAAATACCCTGGTATGTATATTCTGGAATGTTTATATATACTAGTAATGGCGGCAAGCAGCGACTTATAATGGAGCTGTGATAGTGCGGCAGGCAATCTAACACTAACCAACACTGGGTGGAAACTGACATCACCAGTGACACAAATACAGTGATCAGTGATAATTCTATACACTGTCACTGTACTAATGACAGTGGCTGGGAAAAGGTTAACATGTCAGGGTAATCAAGGGGTTAAGTGTGTGGATAACAAGTGTTAATGTGTGCTGATTTTTATGAAAAAGTGATTTGTTCCTTCTACCTGCTGTGCAAGGAGAAGAAACAAAGAGATTATTTCCACAGGGCTCTGGGCTGTGAGTGGACACAGCCAATCAGCAGGTCCTAGCCATGAATCATTGACTGTGACTTGTTGGTACAATCCTGCTGTGTCTAATCACAGCAGGAGTCAGCGTGGGGGAGGGAGGGCCAGTATCTTGAATCAGGAAAGCAGAGAGTGATGTAGAGGCATGTCGCTGTGCCTGTACGAGCCGCCCGTCTATGAAAAGGGAGTTCCAGCCAGGGAGGCAGCTGCTTGGGTGACCTGAGGGCAAGAATGCTGAAAGCCAGGGTGCTTCTAAGAGCTGACTGAAGGGGATGTCTACAGATCCTGCCTAGTATCACGGAAGAAGGTAAACTGTGGTAAGGGCCTTGTGAGTACAGCCTGTTCTACAGGGATGCTTGAAGTTGTGCTGTTTGACCCCCTCTGGACCTACAGAGTCAGCTACTGGGTGTACGCTAGAGGGGACACCAGCTGGTGTCCAGAAGAACAACTATCCACTAAGTTTTGCATTCCTACATATGGAATTTGCACCATTCTTTGTACAGCCTGCTATACAGATATTCTTAGAGAAAGCTGTCCTTAATTGTGCATAGTTCAGTTTGGAATATCCCACTATATCCCTTCCCTATCCCAGTTCTAAAACAAAATAAAAACTTCAAAAACTACAACCCCTAGACAGATCATTGGAGAAATGAGCAGAAGTTGTGTGCACCTAGCTATAGGAAATGCTGTGTGCTTTTCTGCGGAAGAAGATCTAGGGGAAAGCCTGGGCAAGATACAAGTGTCCCCTATAAGGGTAGCGCTACCTTTATCAGAGCTCTAACAGAATAACATTACTTTTGGAATAGATAAATATATTCTATCTAGAGAAATACACTGCCAGATATTCCATTTGGAACCTCAGATGGTACAATAGAAGTAGGGCTGCATATTTCAACCACAACAGAGGTAAGGTTATTGTTCCCTATTAATGTCTTTTCAAGCATCTACATCAACAAATGACCTAGTAAATAAGTGAAGGGTTCTTCCCCAACATATCTTTTCAAGTCTGGGAAATGAGATAATTTATTGGTCCTTTGGATATACAGTACTTTTACCCCCAATAATGTTCCAACCTGTTAGAATAAGGTAAATGGCCAAGATGCAAATACTGCAAGAAGTTTTCTGGTTCCTGTGGCACTAGCTGAAAATAAAGTGCCAGTTACATGATTATGGGGTGCTCCTTCTCAGATTGTCTTCATTTCCATTATATAGTATGTACCGGGCATTTATTTTTCTCAGCACCTGTAGCTTGAAGGCTTAGGACAACAGCATAAATGTCAGGTACCTGTATGAGATGCTGCAGATGATGAAAGCAGCCTCTTGCAAAATCCCTGTCCATGCACCCCTGAAAGTTGAGGCAGGGCAATGGAAGAGTGCATGTGCCAGGAAGCTGGAACCAGAGACTTGAACTTGCTGGTGTCAGAATACATCCCTCTGTTTCCTACACTCTAGGAATGGGCCAGAGCTCTTGCATACCAACTGCCTGAGCCCTTGCACACCAACTGCCTGAGCTCATTCAGTGTAATTGCAGCCCAGATGTGATGTACAACTTGTCATTGACCTGAATGATTGTACACTGATGTATACAGTTGTGCGATCATAAATATGAGTACAGCAGCGCACAACTATTCATGTCAATGACAGGCTGTACACTGCATCTGGGCTTCCTAGACAGAGGAAATTCAACTGCATTTACACTGAATGGGATCACCCTCCTGAGTGCAAGGGCCTTGCTTCGCAATAAAAGTAATGTGAACTTTCCCTCTATACTAACTCTCCCTCCTCATGTTAGTGTAAATTATAACCCAGTTTGGTAATCAATACACCACGAAATGCAATCTATTCAAGAGAGTCAGCTAATTCGTAACTCTGCACTCTATGTAGTGCACTTCTGATTTCTGCACTGTGTACATAGAGCACTCCTGACCTCTGCACTGTGTATGTAGTTCACTCCTGATCACTGCACTGTGGGCATAGCACACTCCTGATCGCTGCACTGTGGGCGTAGCACACTCCTGATCGCTGCACTGTGGGCGTAGCACACTCCTGATCGCTGCACTGTGGGCGTAGCACACTCCTGATCGCTGCACTGTGGGCGTAGCACACTCCTGATCTCTGCACTGTGTATGTAGCACACTCCTGAACCCTGCACTGTGTACACAGAACAATCCTGATTTCTGCACTGTGTACATAACACACTCCTGATCTATGCAGTGTGTTCATAGCTCAATCGATCTCTTTACTGTGTACGTAGCTCACTCCTGATCTCTGCATTATGTATGTAGCGCACTCCTGATCTCTGCGTTGTGTATGTAGAGCACTATTAAACTCTGCACTCATAGTGCACTTCTGAAACATGTACTATGCATGCTCAACCCTGCATGCTGTAAGTAGCACACTGCAGTCTCCTCAACCCTTCACTCGATGCATAACACACTTCTGAGCCCCACACTCTGTGTAATGCACTCCTGGCTTTTAACAACACCCACTGTCAGTAAAGTTTGGCCAGACCAACCATTTGCTATGGCATGCTCTCCTCCTTGGGGGAAGGGGGGGGAGCATTTGTATTGTGGTGGGAGCAAAGTTGAACTCCTGCACCTATTCTTTAAAAAAAAAAAAAAAAAGCCCTGACCTGATCACCAGTATACGTGGGCATACTGACCACCATTATTCAGGAACACGCTGTCCACCAGTAGGCAGGGACACACTGGTTATCAGTATACAGAGGAAATACTATACCAAATCAAATAAAACAACTATCATGCAACCATAAAATTCTCAAACACAATAACCACATAATCTTCTTAGCTGGTTGCTGCTAGCATTGATATGTGTTCCCACATTCAACATGAAACTATAAAAACTAACAAATGCAGTGCAACCCTATACTTCCTGTATAAAAGAGTACAAATAAACTTATAGGTGCAATGGTAAAACCTATATGTGAATATCCAGTGCAAATCAACCAATATATTGCAATATAGTAGTGATGGTGTCATCCTCTCTGCAAACATATTTTGAGAAATATCAGAGCTGCAATGTGCAAATAACGGTTAAACCCACTCATACAATACTAATAGCAGAGGTGCAAATCAACCAGTGTATTAGAACACAGTAATGATGGTATCACCCTCTCTGCAAATGTTAGGAAATGTTGTAGAGCTGCAATGTGCAAATACTGGTGAACCCACCTACATGTAATAATAAAAAATGTATAATTGATGCACATATTTGTACATTGCAGCTCTGCGGTTTGTGCAATGCTGGGGGTGATGACTGTGCTGTGCAGAGGGTTAATTTCTGTGCTGTGATAGGGTTTTTTTTCTGTGTCCTACTGTGGGTTAATTATTGTGGTGTGCTGAGTTAGTTGTTATGCAGTGCTGGGGGTTATTGCTAAACTTAACACAAGCTGGGGGTTATATTTTCTAGCCCCAGCTGGGCTTATATTAATTTGACAGTCTCTTCAGTTCACCCCCAGGTCTTATTTTGTCTACACAAAGGGAGAAGAGTGTTACACTACATGCCATAGATCATGAAGAAACACTGCTTGCAGGCCACACACTTTTTAACCACACCCACAGGTGCATGGAAGATGGCATGTGGCATTAGCTCCCCTACTCGTACTTCCAGCACCTGCATAGCTCCCCAAGAAATTTTTGTCTGGAGTCGTCCCTGAGGTCAGGGATGAGCAAAGGATGGCAATGTACAGACAGCGAGATACAGAAACAATAAGCAAAATCTGGGCCAAGAGTCAAGGGTGAGGTTGGTAGCAAAGGTAGGCGAAAGCATAGACAGGCAAGAATTATCCAGAAGCAGGTCTGATGAAAGTTGGGCCAATAACAAGATCAATAAGATTCAGGATCAGGGATATCAGGAACTGAAGCTGAAGGACCATTCAGCAATGATCTCATGCAGGGATCTGGTTTAAATAGCCCACTAGGCCTTACTGCTGGCATAACCTTTCACATATTGTTCCCGACAGTAAGTCAACCACAGCATAAGTCCTTCTAATTTTTTTTTTCTATCTGCTCACCTATCTGGGCAAGCTATATATACAGTTTTTCCTTTTTCATGTAATGTGAAAGGAGAGTTATGGACTTGAAATTCGCTTTTGATACTTTTTTATGCATCACCTTTCAGACACAGGGACGATGTGCTTTCATGAAAACTACACCAAAGATGCAATATTTCAGGATTTTGTATTTACATTTTTATTTGAAGTGAACAAATTCAAAAAGTAAAATTTGTTTTATCATATTTCCAATTATATGTATTACAAACAGACATTTATGTTGTAGTGTTGGGCTCAATGTTCAGTGTTTTAGTGTCAATCCCATGCTGCTGGAGGATGCCCAGTAATTTCAGTGCTCCGATGTTGGTTCCCAGGTTGAGGAAGGGAGTAATATGAGCCTAGAGAGATGGGGTTCCAATGATGGACATGAAATTGGCAGTCATGTTACCCCAGCCACAGCACACTGCCAAGTTGGCTCCAGTGATGAGGAGGGAGGGGATGATGAGGTCACTGAATGTATTTGGGTGGATGAGAGAACAGAAGAGGAAAGTGAAGAGGAGGCACAACTCCAATTAGGCAGGAAGTCCTCCAGGAACAGGTGTAAGGGCAGCCACCCTATTGCATTACATGACAGAGCTCTACAGGTGCAGGGTGCTGCTGACTCCCAAAAGTTCATTGGTGTGGGCTTTTTTCAACATGTGCAGCAGACTGAAGCATTAAAGTTTGCAGTCTCTGTCTAAAGAGGATCAAGCATGGTCAAAACACCAGCTGCTTGGGCACCACATCCTTGACAAGACATATAATGACATGCCATGCAGCCCGTTGTCAACAGCACCTGAAAGACCCACATCCTAAAAAAGTGCCAGCAGTGCTCCCTTAAGCATTCAAGGGCTACGTAAGCAGTCAGGCTAAAAGATGCCATGTGGTGCTTCAGCTGGTTTACCTAGAGGACATGAGCCACACGGGGGCAGAGATTCTGTCAGCTTATCAGGGGCAGGCTCAGAGGTGGTTGACACCATGGAGGCTTGAGCTATGAATGGTTGTATGTGACAAATGTGCCAACCTTCTCCGCCCTCCAACAGGGACACTTGACACATGTTCCATGCTTGGCACATGTCCTGAGTTTGGTGGTGCAGCAATTCCTGAACAGGTACCCAGGCTAACAAGATCTTCTGAGGCAGGCCAGAAAAGTCTGTGGCCATTTCTGGCAGTCATACATGGCCAGTGTTCAGCTGGCTGACATTCAAAGAGAATTCAACCTGCCCACCAACCGTCTCATTTGTGACATGCTCACCAGCCAGCATTGGCAATGCTACAGTGGCTGCACATGCAGCAGAGGGCCATCAATGAGTACCTGTGTGAGTATTGCACAAAGCCAGGCTCAGGGGAAGTTGGCTTCTTTTTGCCATGCCAGTGGATGCTGATGAAGGATGCATGCACTGTCCTGTAACCATTTGAGGGGGCCACAAGAATGGTGAGCTGCGACAATGCATGCGTCAGTGACACTATCACTCTAGTCTTCCTGCTGGAGTGCATGGAATCATGGACAGGGCACTTGAGGCAGAAGAGCGGTAGGAAGAGGAGGACTTAATTTCATCCAAAGGCCCCTTTATGCAGTTACCAATCCTGCAGGGCCGCAGAACACACGGCTAACATACGGCAGTCTTCAAGGGTAAGTTTTCAGTTCTCAGAAACGTAGCACGTAGCTGGAAGGAGGTAGTTCCTGACAGTGTCATCCTCAGTGACCCAGAGGACTCAGAATCTCATGCCCCCTCAAACGTATGCTGCATGGGCTCTCCCGTTCTGCAAAGCCTGCGAAAGGACCCAAGGATTCGTGGTATTAAAAAGAGGGATAATTACTGGTTGGCAACCCTTCTTGAACCACGTTACAAGGGTAAAGTAGCAGAGCTCATCCTGCCTTTGCAGAGGGAGTGGAGGATGAAACATCTTGAGGACGCCTTGATGAAAAATTTGTGTAACACCTTTCCAGACACTGGGAGGTTACCATTTCCTAGATGTGTTTTTGAGGCTTCGTTTGGTCAAAGGAAGAGCGGTGAAAAAGGTGGCTGACTGACAGATGCCTTTAAACAAGTCTTTAGTCCTCAGTGCCCAGGGCTGTTCCGTTTAAGCACCCATCAGCAGTGTCTGCATCATATGGTACAGGATTATCTAGGGGCAAGAGCAGACTTGGAGATCTTCCCAACTGAGCATCCACTGGGTTACTGGGTTTTGAGGATGGATCACTGGCCAGAACTTGCTCAATATGCAATCAAGCTACTGGCCTGTCCTGCATCCAGCGTACTTTCCATACGGACATTCAGTGCTGCTGGAGGTTTTGTGATGGATAAAAGTACGTCTGTCCATAGACTCCGTTGACCAGATGACATTTATCAAAATGAATCATTACTGGATCAACAGCAGCTATCAAGCCCCTGATGCTGATGTAAGTGATTACATTTATTAGGGATCTAGGATCCCTTGAAGACTGCCTGCGTCTTTTCTTTTCCTGATTATGCTAGCTTCCAACAACATTTTTGGTTTAGGGCAATACCAACACCCAAGGTCCATTTTTTCTGTACCTGATTGACAGGTGCATATAATTAAAAACATTTTTTTCTAATTTTTAACAGCAGGGCCCATTCCTGCACTCTGCAAGAGTAACTGTGATGGGGTTTGAGTGTTCAGGCACCATCAAAACCCAAGGCCCAATTTCTCTGCACCTGTTTGACAGGTGCATCTAATTAAAAAATGTTTCTAACCTAACAATTTTTAACAGCAGGGCCCATTCCTGCGTTCAAAAAGAGTAATTGTGAGGGGTTACAGTGTTCAGGCACCACCAACACCCAACTGCATGTGACGTCTGCAGTGATGGCACTGCTAGCCTCGCTTATTTTGTTTACATCTGACCGGCAAATGTCAGACCTGTCATATTGTGGCGAGTGATCAGCAGGTGCAGACAAGAAGGCGGGCATTAGGTTTTTCATTTCGGCAAGTCGGCGTTGCCATGACAACACTGGATGCTGTGATTTATGATGGATTACATCAATGGAACCATTTTTGGGGCGCTTTTTTTTAATTAAAGGACTTGTCAAAAAATGTTGGCTTGTTTTTTTGTTCAGTTTAAGGAATATTTCAAAAGACTGGCCACTTTTTCTTTTACTGAATTTAACCCTTTAGTGAATGGGTAGTGGTACAAGTATCCCTTACTCATTCACAAGGGTGGGCAACATCAGGGTGCCCTTATTTAAAGGGGAGTGGCTCTGAGGAAGAGGCAAGTCCTTGAAATGCATCAGCCTATTGGATGTCTACACTTCCTATTGCGGACTGTTACTCAGCGTGATGTTGACAAAGCTGTTCTTTTATGACGTGCCTTGACTTTATTGTTGTTTATGAGTACAACACCTACTTTATTTCTTATTAACCACTTGCCCTCTAGAGGATTTATCCCCCTTAATGACCAGGCCTCTTGCTACTCGGCGCTGCACTAATTCAACTGATAATTGCGTGGTCATGCAATGCTGTACCCAAACAAAATTTATGTCCTTTTTTCACAGAAATAGAGCTTTCTTTTGGTGGTATTTGATCACGTGTGCGCTTTTAATTTTTCGCACTATAAACAAAAAAAAGACAGAAAATTTGGAAGAAAAACTATATTTTTTACTTTCGGCTATAAAAAATTTATAGTAAACTCAAAATTAGTTATAAATTTAGACCAAAATGTATTCTGCTACATGTTTTTGGTAAAAAAAAATCCCAATAAGTGTATATAGATTGCTTTGTGTGAAAGTTATAGCATCTACAAACTATGGTATAGATACTGCAATTTACGCTATTTTTTTTGCTATACAGCGCTGTACTAAGTTAACTGACATCTGCGCAGTCATGCAATATGGTACATAAATGAAATTTATGTCCTTTTTTCATACAAATAGAGCTTTCTTTTGGTGGTATTTAATCACCCGTGCACTTTTTATTTTTGGCGCTATAAACAAAAAAAGTTTTGAGAAAGAAACATTTTTTGGAAAAAAAAACCCAATATTTTCTCATTTCTGTCATAAAAAATATCCCAAAAAACTAAAATTTCGTCATAAATTTAGGCCAAAATGTATTCTGCTACATGTTGTTGGTTAAAAAAATCCCAATAAGTGTATATTGATTGGTTTGTGTGAAAGTTTATAGCGTAACAAACTATGGTATAGATAATGGAATTTACACAGCTTTTCCTTTTCTGACTGCTCATCACATTTTTTGAGGTGCTAAAATACCAGGACAGTACAAACACCCCCAAATGACCTCTTTTCGGAAAGTAGACACCCTAAGCTATCTGCTGAGAGGCATATTGAGTCCATGGAAGATGTATTTTTTTCCACAAGTTTCTTGAAAACTACAAAAAAAATGTTTTTTTATTTTTACACAAAGTCATTTAAATAATATATTTCTCTCACAAGCCATGGGTATATGTGGAATTACACCCCAAAATACATTCTGCTACTTCTACCGAGTTTGAGTATACCACGTGTGAGACTTTTTGGGAGCCTAGCCACATACAGGAGCCTGAAATCCAATGACCACTTTGAAAGTCTGAAGGTGTGTAACTTCCTCATTTCACTTTTCTGGAAATACTGGTCTTTTGAGTGGCCATTGGCATAATGGCACAATAGTAACGCAAACATGTGGAGCCAACAACGGGTTAATGCCATGTGTGAACAGATAAAGTATTGCCTGTTCACCTGTTATGCAGAGTACTACCTCTAGAGGAGCTCAGGGTATGCACAGCAGCTGCATGAAGGCACAAAAGCTAGCAATGCAGCATTCATTTGAATACAAAGCATTTTTAAGTTTAGCTCACCCAACCTCTGCTGTCTGACTGTAAACAATGGCATTACACGGGCGCACGTGTCTAGGGGAGACTCTGTTGACATTTCTGTTCAATTCACATGGACCCTCGCAAGCATGGAGGGACAGCCAGCCCTTTAGACCAGCCAGGTAGGGAACCACACCTAGGACCTTTTCATAGGAAGGGAAAAAGAGGAACACTGAGGCTGCAGGTGGGCTCAAATTTATATTAGGTCCTAAAAGAATGAGGGAGGTCCCTTACCGAGCTGTGCTGATGTGGAACCGTTAGGGAAAGTAATTTTTGATATATAGCTTCTATTTTTTCTTTCACAACATATAAGTGTCCATAGAGCGGAAGGGTTTGTTTGGTTATGCTTAACTAGTACCTAACTGCACTATAGCCGAAGGACGGCTACAGCACGGTTGTCGGGTTCTGGGACGACGTCCATGGACTTAATTCCAGAACATGCCTCCTGCACACCCCCAGCGGTGTGCACCCGGCTTCACCAGTGATCGCTGTGTCCTACGGACAAATCTGATCACGGGATATGGTAAACGGTCAATCACGGCGGCCTTTTACCACATGATCAGCTGTGTCCAAAGACACAGCAGATCACCGGTAAATGCAGTTGCCGGATATCAGCTGCACTTTGCTCACGCTGTCACAGCGTGAGGAAAGTACTGCCGAGAACCGGCAATTGTCAGCAAAGGGATCAGAAATGATCATCAGGGCACTGACGATCAGTGCCCAACAGTGCCGCGCATCAGTGCCGCCCACCTGTACCCATCAGTGACATCCACCTGTGCCTAGCAGTGCCACCCACCTCTGCTCATCGGTGCAACCCACCTGTGCCTAGCAGTGCCTCCCACCTGTTCCCATCAGTACCACCCACCTGTGCCCAATGTGCCACCCATCATTCCTGCCCATCTGTGCCGCCTATCAGTGCAGCATCATCAGTGCCTCCTATCAGTGCTGTCTATCCATGCCACCTAATCAGTGCTGCCTATCAGTGCAGCCTCATCAACGCATATCAGTGAAGGAGAAAAATTACATGTTTGTCAAATTTTATAATAGAAACAAAGAAAACCTTTTTTCACATAATTTGCTCTTTTTTGGTTTATAGTGCAGAAAATAAAACACCCAGTGGCAGTTAAATACCACCAAAAGAAAGCTCTATTTATGTGAAAAAAAAGATAAAAATGCAATATGGGTACAGTGTTGCATGACCGTGTATTTGTTATTCAAAGTTAAACAGCGCTGAAAGCTGAAAATTGGTCTGGGCAGAAAGGGTGTATAAGTGCCCAGTAGGCAAGTGGTTAAAGTATAACTAAAGGAAAAACGTTTTTTTTTTTTTTTTTTTTTAGTTTTGGATAGAGGGGAGATGGATTAGAAGTTCTGTCAGGTTTTTCTTGCTGTTTGTGTTAGAGAGATTCATTCTGTCTATTTGTCCTGTTTATCATTATCATTGAAAGTGAAAGTAAAAGAAAATCCCATATTTTGTGTTGTCCCCAAAAAAGTAACAGAGGAGAAATCATCCAATGGAGCACTAGTTCTGGTGACTTGGGGGTCCCCAAGGGATTCCCGTAATTCTCAGGGATTTCATCTCACTTCCTGTTTGGTTATGGGACAGGAAGTAAAGGGAAATCTCCCTAATGAGTCAAAGATGGCAAACATAAACCTTGTAGGGGTTATAACCCTCCCTTACTCTATCCAAAATGAATTAAAACACTTTTACCTACAGTTCTACTTTAAAAATGTCATGCCCTATTCATCTCTGTGAAAAAATTCTCTAAAGGTATGCTAATTTGATTTAAGAACCAATATTTGACTTCATTGTGAGCTTGTGCACACTTGCTTGTGCTCTGTACGATGTTTATACTTTGGTGGTGTTTTTGTCTTTAGCACATCTACATCGTACCTACAGCACACTGATTTTATAATCTTAGTTATTTTAGATTGGGGGTGTATAATCTGTTGATTACGGACAGGTGATGGGTAGGTTGGAAATACTTTTCTGCTTTGCTGATCCCCGATACTGGCACAAGTCCTTCCTCCTCTGCTTCCTCTTCCGTGCTCATCCTTCCTCACAGCAGAGTGGAGAGCAGAAGGCTATGCAGCTCTGGACACATAACGGAGGGCAGGAGCTGGGCAAGTTAACTTTTCAAGTTTACTGGCAGATGATAGGTTGTTAGAACATGGGGTGGTCCTAGCAACCAATCACCAGCTTGGTATTATGGTAAGTTAACTTTGTCCTCTCTCCAGAGCTGTGCAGCCTATGGCTCTCTGCTCTGTGTACACCAATGTAGGTAGGTGAATTAGGCTATTACACTGCTGTCAGAGACTGCGGACAGGATACAGGAGGCAGTCAGAGACTGCAAACAGAATACAGTCAGAGACTGCGGACAGGATACAGGAGTTGGTCAAAAAGTGCGGAAAGAATACAGGAGATGGTCACAGACTGTGGACAGGATACAAGAGACTGTGGACAGGATACAGGAGGCAGTCAGAGACTGCAGACAGGATACGGTCAGAAAGAGTGGACAGGATACAGTCAGAGACTGCAGACAGGATAAAGGAGACAGTCGGAGACTGCAGACAGTATACAGGATACTGCAGACAGGATACGGTCAGAGACTGCGGATAGGATACGGTCAGAGACTGAAGACAGGATACGGTCAGAAACTGAAGACAGGATATGGTCAGAGACTGGGGACAGGATATACAGTTGCAAGAAAAAGTATGTGAACCCCTTGGGATTACGTGGAATTTTGCATGAATTGGGCATAAAATGTGCTCTGAACGTCATCTAAGTCACAACAATAGAAGAACACAGTCTGCTGAACATAATACTACACAAACATTAGATGTTGCTATGGTTTAATTGCACATAACATGTAAACATTCACAGTGCAGGGAGGAAAATATGTGAGGCCCTAGCTTAATGACTTCTCCAAGAGCTAATTGGAGCCAGGATTGAGCCAACCTTGACTCCAATCGGTATCATGATATTGGATGTGTTGCTGACAGCTGTCCTGCCCTTAAAAACCACACACCTGTTTTGGGTTTACTGGTTTCAAGAAGCACTGTCTGATGTGAACCATGCCTCGCAGAAAAGAGCTCTCAGAAGACCTACGATGAAGAATTGTTGACTTGCATGAAGCTGGAAAGGGTTACAAAAGTATTTTCAAAAGCCTTGATGTTCATGTGTCCACGGTAAGACTTTCTCCACTTTCTGTGGAGAAAGTTTAGCACTGTTGCTACTCTCCCTAGGCGTGGTCGTCCTGTAAAAATGACTGCAAGAGCACAGCGCAGAATGCTGCATGAGGTAAAGAAGAATCCCAGAGTGTCAGCTAAAGACCTACAGAAATCTCTGGCACATGCTAACATTTTTGTTGACACATCTACAATAAGGAAAACATTAAACAAGAATGGAGTACATGGGAGGACACCACGGAGGAAGCCATTGCTGTCCAAAAAGAATGTTGCAGCACGTTTGAAGTTTGCAAAAGAGCACCTGGATGTTCCACAGCACTACTGGCAAAATATACTGTGGACAGATGAAACCAAGATTGAGTTGTTTGGGAAGAACACACAACACTATGTGTTGAGAAAAAAAGGCACAGCACACCAACATCAAAACCTCATCCCCACTGTAAAACATGGCGGAGGGAGCATCATGGTTTGGGGCTGCTTTGCTGCCTCAGGGCCTGGACGGATTGTTGTCATTGATGGAAAAATGAATTCCAGAGTTTATCAAGACATTTTGCAGGAAAACGTACGACCATCTGTCCGCCAACTGAAGCTCCGCAGAGGATGGGTGATGCAACAGGACAATGACCCAAAGCATACAAGTAATTCAACAAAACAATGGCTGCAACAGCACAGAATATGCCTTCTGGAGTGGCCCAGTCAGAGTCCTGACCTCAACCCGATTGAAATGCTGTGGCATGACTTTAAGAGAGCGATTCACACCAGACATCCCAAGAATATTGCTACACTGAAACAGTTTTGTGAAGAGGAGTGGTTCAAAATGACTCCAGATCGTTGTGCAGGTCTGATCTGCAACTACAGGAAACGTTTGGTTGAGGTTATTGCTGCCAAAGGAGGGTCAACGAGTTATTAAGTCCAAAGGTTCACATACTTTTTCCTCCCTGCACTGTGAATGTTTACATGTTATGTGCAATTAAACCATGGCAACATCTAATGTTTGTGTAGTATTATGTTCAGCAGACTGTGTTCTTCTATTGTTGTGACTTAGATGATGTTCAGAGCACATTTTATGCCCAATTCATGCAAAACTCCACGTAATCCCAAGGGGTTCACATACTTTTTCTTGCAACTGTAGGAGATGGTCAGCTGATCCTGCCCCCTGCCCGAACACTGCCAGGCCCACCCCCCAGCCCAAACACTGCCAAATCTGCCCCCCAGCCTGAGCACTTCTAAGCTCGCCCCTCCCACCTGATCCTCCCCCCCGCCACCCAGGCACTCCCCAGCTGCCCTTTCCCCCCGGCCAAGCACTGCCGAGACTGCCTTCTCGCCCAAGCACTGCCGAGACGCCACTGGTACCTTCGCTTCCCCCTTCCACTCGAGCACTGCTGAGTCACCCCCCCCCCTCCGCCTGAGCACTACTGAAACCATCCTCCTGCCCAAACAATGCCAAGACGCCACTGGTCCCTTCTGCATGGGGACAGCACTGCCCCTCTGAAAAATGCCACCCAAGGCAAATGCCTTTGCTTCATGGTAGATACGCCCCTGGGCTGCTGGGGGGGGTGGTAAAATCCAAATCCCCAGCCAATCTGTCCTTTTCTGTGTTTCAAAAGTGAGGCATCAAGGGTGATATTTCACCAAAGTCCCCCAACATGGCTCCTAAAAAAAATGTAAATAAAAGATAAATTTGTAAAAATTAATTTGAAAAGGTTGTAAAAAATATAAAAAAAATATATATGCTACTGACACCATTCACTGCTCTACTGACACCAACCTCTGCCCTACTGACACGGTCCACTTTTAAGATAGGCTAAGTTTATATTTTTACAGCAACATTTGTCTTATTATATTTTTCTTTTCTATTAAGTTTTCCTTAAACTAAATATAGTTAGGCCTTGCTAGTTAATTTCTTTTTTTTTTTAAAGGGCACCCATTCCTTGGGGATCCTTGGTCTCTTTTATGTTGTTCAGGTAGATCTCCACCTCTGAAAGGTTGCCTGACCCTGTTTTAGATATTTACTTTCTTTAGTGTAAGCATTTCCATAATTCTCATTATATTTGCAATGCTTAGTAAAGTTGTACCTCTTGTTCGATTTTGGCACTTATTGAATGGGTGAATAGAAGGCATTTCTGAGGCCCTCACAAAAATACACTTCTACAGGCAGAAAAAAATATTATTATGGAGGATTTTTGAAATTTTTTTTAACAAATGGTAGTATTTTAGGTTTAGTACAAAACAATCATTGTAATTTAAGTTCCGATTCAGAAAGAGAAAAATGTGGCTCATTTTTTAATAAGCTCACCTTTCAAAAAATATTAAATGCATATATTTTTGCAGGTTAAAAAAGGGTGCATTTATTATTTTTTTACTGGAGTTTACAGAGCATTGCACCTGCAATCTGCAGATTTCCAGTGCAATGTCAGGCTCTTGCACAGTCATCCTGTAGCTTTGTGCCCGTAACCCTGTATGAGCTTTCAGTTACAAGGCTAGGAAAAGAATGAATAGACTATAAGTGTGCTGAGCAACTTGATTGCTACAGTGGTAGTTGGTACTTTTAGCTTTTTCATACACAGATCTCTGTGAATGAATGATGAGGCAGTGTGGTTCGTGCCTTACACAGCTGTGCTGTTTTCAAAAAGTGACAAGTGCGAAGAGAAGATCCCTGCCCGCTGTCACAGAGTGGTGGCTCGAGGTGCATGTAAAGGAGCATGTTACATCATAAATATGGGTGTAACATGTAACATACTCCTAAAAGTGAACTTATTTAAACCAACCGTGAAACAGTTCACATACATAATATTTATTTTCCAAGCAAACAGAAAATTCCTGTTTTAGAGTAGCCAGTTGCCAGCCCGCTCAAGTACATATACTATAGTAAGCCAGCCTCTCTGCGCCAGATCACGTATTTGTAAGTGATTTTGCATTTTAGGCGAGGGGACGCACGCTCGCCTCCCCATATGTGCTCTCATTCGCTACAGCACAAGTTGGTCTGCAGGTCCTGGCCATTAATTTATAGTCAGGACATGCTGATCAGCTTAGCGAATTACAGTAGAGAGTCCTGTGTTTACTAACAACACAGGGCTCTGTGTTGTGCCTGTTTTTTTTTTTCTTTGCTATTGACAGTGCTGGTCCAGTACCTGTGTCTCAATGGCAGCTGTAGCAGCACATTAGAACTTAGTGCTGGTTACATTATAGGGCTGATGGGTGCATGCGTGGGAGGGCTAACAGTCTTGGTTGTAGATAGCTGAGCCCCCTCTGGTCACCTAGCCTTCTCTGTTGACATACTGAGTGGTATGCGATCCGAAAGATGCTCCCAAACTGATCTAAAAAACACAGTCACCGCGGGACAGGTAAGTGTCCATTTTTTAAAAGTCAGCAGCTACAGTTTTTGTAGCTGCTGACTTTTATTATTTTTTTTTTCAATCTACATATGTATGGCCTGCTCTTAGCTTTTCAAATGCGGTAAAAATTTTTCAAATTCGGATGAAATCTTTCGATGTCAAACAACTTTTCAAATTTTGTTGAATCACTTTTGAATTCGGTTGAACCAATTTCAAATGTGAACGACTTTTCGAATGTGGTTGAAATGTTTTCAAATTGAATTCAAGTACGAATTACCAAAACAAATCCCAAAAATGAATTTAACAAATTTACTGAATCTAACTACATGAAATTTGTTTGAAATTGCGAATTGAAACAAAAACATTTTATTCGTTTTGCACATGTCTAACCACCATCATATTTAATATTAGATCTGACTAGGAGCATCACCTGGATCACATCCCGATCAGCATGTCAACAGAGAAGGCTATGCAGCGTTACCACTGCTAAGTGACTGGCGGGGGACTCTGCTGTCTACAACCAATAGTTTCGGTCCTCCTGTGCATGCACCCATTAGCCCTAAAATTTAATCAGCCCTGGGTCCTAATGAGCTGCTGCTGCTTCCATGGAGACACAGACGTCAGACCAGGGCTGTCAATAGCAGGGACAAGACAGCAAGAGGAGGCTGGGAACTTCCACAATGGTAGAGTGCTAGGGCCTGGTCACAAATGTGACCTTTGCAACACTGGTAGTTCCACCACTGCCTCAGTGGGAGGTTTCCCCATCCACCTGAAATCTGTAGCTGGGGGAATTGGAACAATGTATGGGCTTCCAAAGTGCTTACTGGAACTGAGCAACTTTGTGATGCTCTTGGACGAACAGAGAGGGTGGAGGGAGACAGATGGAGGATATAAGGGAGGGAGATAGGGACAGTTCAAAGATCACAGTGTACTACAGTGCTCATTGTTCATTCATCCAAGGGTCTAGACTGGTAGCTGTAGCTGCTGTTTTTCAAATTTCCCACCTACACATCCCCTTTCTCTCAGGTGCAGCTGCACACCAGGATTAGGAGTGTGGGCAGTCCAGACAGACACTGGGGGAACAGGGGCAAGATAAGGAGGAGGAGCAGCTGTATTCCTCTCTGCTCTCCCATGTGAGGGGAGGGAGAAGAGTGCTGGCTGGGCTGTGTCTATGAGAGTGTAACAGACACTCAACTCAGCTGCAGCAAGAATACATTTTTTATTTATTTTTTTTTCTAATTACAGGTTCTTATATAGCGCCATCAATTTATGCAGCGCTTTACATATACAGTAATGTATTTGGGTGAGTAGAACATTGTATTGCATGATACAAAGTCATATTTACCAGTGAGATTCTGTTATCAGAGAAAGTGTGTTTTTTAAGGCTATTAGAATACTAAACGGAATAGTAAACGGAAACAATAGCATATAGGGTGCAATCTGAAAATACACAATTCACTATTCATTTTGTTTTCAAACAAGCCTAAATGGAAAGATTTTTTTTCTAAGGCAATTGTAAAAATTGGTCTAGATTTATAAAAAAATGTATTTATTTTTTGTTAAAAGTAAAAAAAATTGTTTTTTTTTTTCAAAATTTTCAGTCTTTTTCATTTATATAATAAAAAATAAAAAAAACTATTGGTGATCATATACCACCAAAATAAGCTCTATTTGTGTGAAAAAAAAATATTTAAATTACATTTGGGTACAGCTTTGGATGACCGTAGAATTACCAGTTAAAATAGTACAGTGCTGAAAAATGCCCTGGTCATGAAGGGGGAACAACTTTCTGGAGCATAAGAAGTTAAAATTCAGAAACAAATTAGGAAGAAATCAGTAAAGCTTTCTGAAACAAACAATACAGAAAACATTCGAAAATAGCCTCATGGTGTCTAAAAAGAAAAGACACATTTTTGAAACAAACAATCAACAATATTTGGGTGAGTAGAACATTGTATTGCATGATACAAAGTCATATTTACCAGTGGGATTCTGTTATCAGAGAAAGTGTGTTTTTTAAGGCTATTAGAATAGTAAACGGAAACAATAGCATATAGGGTGCAATCTGAAAACACACAATTCACTGTTCATTTTGTTTTCAAACAAGCCTAAATGGAAAGATTTATTTTCTAAGGCAATTGCAAAACAATGATGCTTAGTACAACACTGCAAGGCACAATACAAATACAGATTCATAGAAGAATTTCAATTCACGGACACAGGCAAGGTCATTACTACTTCCAGGGATTAAAATGACTGGTGTGACCTGAAATATATTATTCTTTCTATTCTTCCAAACCAGCATTTCTCAACTTTTTTCCAGTCATGACACTCTTTAAAAGTGAGAACAATCTGTAGGCACCTCAGTCTAAAATGTAATATATGTAAATGTTTCTTATTAATGGAATACCTGAGCCTGGGACAATGTATGCAACCACCATCACATCGGAGTTCCCTCTATACATCTGAGCTCTCCTATGCATGAGAAGCCCCCAGTACTTGAATCTCCCCATCACATAAGACTCCTCCCCACCATATCAGAACCTCTCCATCACAACAGAGCCCCCCAACAACACAGTTCTCCCATCACAGAACCCACCCAATTACATACTCCCCTTTTCATATTAGAGGCCTACCTTTTAGTTCCAGCAGCAAGAGAGGTGGCGGGAGGTGGAGGAGGTCTGAAGGATGTAGTCTTCTACCTTTTCCTGCATGATGGGGGTGGCCCTGCAGGCTGCCCACTCAAAAAAGTCATTTGTTGCCTTGGTGCTAGCTAATAATGAATGGTTCTGTGCATCCTGGCCCTCGAACATCATTGGTTGTTATGCTACTGACAGCCATCCTGCAACATTGCAACTCATTACACAGATCTAGGGAAAACCTGGATTCCCATGCTGGAGGCACCCCAGGAGAACCCAGATGACACCCTGTAAGGGTTAAGTCAGGCTGCTCTCACTCTCCCATCCAACCTGGGGTGCTTACCATGGGTACCAAGGTATTGTAAATCGTATTCAAATATTTATTCACTGCGTTCAAACTTATATGTGCAAGCAGGTGGGCAGGTATAATATGGCCTTTAACTAATAAAAATAATACACGTTTATCAAGGAGTATACATTTTAGCATATTCACAAGTCATCCATGAACCATCTGAAATTAAACTAGCCATTTCTAGCTTTTCTGCACAGAAATGGGGCCTTAAGTCAAAGTAAGTGTCCTTATCAGAAGTAAGTTTAGCTTACAGGATACCATGCCAAAGTTATCAAAGTAGTTTCATAAGAAAAGAACATAAACTCAGGCAAAGAAACTGAAGAACAGACAGAAAAGCTTAAAGACTACCTCTATCATTCCCACCTTTTGTCCCAAAGGGACAATTTATGACCGAATAAGGGATTTATAATGTCTAATTTTTCATGCTTCATCATCATCATAATCATCCTCTGCTGCTAGAATAGTTTTCTTACATATGCATCAACATAACCTTAAGGCCTAAATATAACCCAAAATCTGCACTACGAGAAATAGACACCAATATATAGCAGCTAGACACTGTCCCTTGATACCAAACACCTAATAAACTGTGCAAATAAAGGGCACCGCTTAAAACATTTCAAACAAAAATCATGATAATAGTATGAAAAATAATAAATAATTTCAAAGTGTTCATAAGTGAATTATCGCATGGGGAAATCAAAGCAGAACATTCCCCAAATGCCGTGATGAGATCAGAAGACTTCCAAAGATAGCCAATGTGACACCAACCATTTGCATGCAAGGTTACCAGAAGATATGTGACCCCCTGCTAAGAGTAGTCAATCTGCGCTTTTATTAGATGTTACTGGTGACATCAAGGGAAATGGACGGTTAACTCATCCTCTGGACACCTAAAGAAAAGACCAGTGATCCTCCCAAGCTGATTTCCCTGTATATAATGGCTTCTACCACTCCAAAATGAGTTATATTGAACCAAAGCTTGTGACGTTAAACATGTAATAAAGGATAGTGTAAAACCATCATGTATCCAAAATTTATTCAAATAGAAATGCACTCACGTGATAAAAGGCACAAATCAACATGTACAAACACTAAAACAGGTCTTTCCAGCATCCAAGATGCCCACCGGCCAGTCCCGCATGCATGGTAGCATGTGTGCGTGGCTCCTCCCTATGCGTTTCATCATAAATTACGTCATGAGGGACCCATGAAGTCATTCATGAAGAAACACATAGGAAGAAGCCATACACACATGCTACCTCGCATGTGTGACTGGCCGGCAACCATCATGGATGCTGGAAAGACCTGTTTTAGTGTTTGTACTTGCTGACTTGTGCCTTTTATCATCCTAGTGTGTTTATATTTGAATACATTTTCATACCTTTATGGCCATATACAGGAAAAATAATAAAGACATTAGGATTAACTTTACAAATTGTTTAAACCAGCCTTTCTCAACCGGGGTGCCGCCATAGGTCTTCAGGGGTGATGTGGGGAGAATGGCTGTCAGTTGAGCCCTAGCTTCTGAGCCCCAGCTGCACTGTATGTTGGCACTGGGAGCTGTCCACTGAGCAAAGTGAGAGGGGGAGTGTCTTCTGTGCTCTCTGCTCAGCTGGATACTGCACTCTAGGGGGAGGCAGAGAGGACAGAAGACACTCCCCCTCTCACTTTGCTCAGCTGGATACTGCACTCTAGGGGGAGGCAAAGTGAGAGGGGGAGTGTCTTCTGTGCTCTCTGCCTCCCCCTAGAGTGCAGCTGTGTGATGGAAGCTATAAGGTAGTGTAATTTTTTTACAGGGCTGTATACATGTGTTTGTAGGTGTGTTTGTGCGTACCTGTGTCTGGGTGTGTACATGTGTCTGTACTTGTGGGTGTGTGTGTGTACATATGTGTGTGCACATACTGTATCTCTGTGTGTGCATGTGTTTGTATGTGTGTGTGTATGTTACTTTTAATCTTGACCGCTATTCCTGTCCTTTTCAGAACTTCTTTTTGTAGGACTTGTTCGTAATAGCAGCAAGGACTGATGCTCCTCTGAAAGCAATCCATGCTCAGATCGCTTTTCAGAGGCATTTGACAGGTGGTAAAGAGGCAATATGTTGCCTCCTCACCACCTGTTTTAACCCCACAAAAAGCAGCATCACCACAACCACGTGCAATGGGGTGGTTGTAGTCCAACCCCATTCACCTGGAGGTATGCTTCCAGCTGCGGCAACAGCATGTGTATACCCTCAGCTGCTGCTTCTGAAGCTAAAGTCAGAGAAGTTGGGGTTGGTAAAAGCAGCTCAATTACAGAGTTTTACCTCCCTCCAACCTCACAGGTGAACAAGCCCTTGGTTCACATCTGTGTGTCTGTGTGTAGGACAGCCCATTCATTTCAATGGGCTACCTTACCCACAGAAATGCAGGAAAAGTCACCCCTGACCCTTGTTTTAAAATTGCACCACCCCAAAAACACCTCACATTTGCCAATGTATGGGGATACCCCTAAAGAGCAGAGCATTTGTCTGCTTGTCAGGAATGAGCACGATTTTGTGTGCGTTCCTCGACACACAGTAACATGAGCCAAGCCTTGGACAGGGGTGCCTTGTGACTGGAAATAGTGCAAAAATTATTAGTGCAGTGCTAATTAGTATCTAATAGAACCGTAATACAATATATACTCAATCCCCAAAATAAATCCAAGATACTCAATACATATACAGTGTCATGCATGTATTCCCTCATGGGGAATATCTCGTGCAAAAACGTGAAAATAAAGTAATATATACTATAATAACATATATACTAATAATAAACAGTGCCACACAAAAAGTGCACAAAGGAATAAACAATAGTTCAAATACAAGAAAAGTCCAAAGTTAATAATAATAATACTGATGATGCTGTGCTTAATGATGAACTTCACACTCCACTCTTCATGCAAAATTATGTGCAGTGTACGTGATGCACACGTGACAATCCTTAACAGCCAAAATGCCCCCTCACCTCCTTCCTTAGACCCCAAGGGGCCAGCACGCTTTCAGGATCACACGATCCTATCTGTATGGATCACTCTCTAGAAAATATCTTCCTCCTCCAGCGTCCACCAGTTTAGCAGCCAGCTCCTCCCAGGGTCATAGTAAGACACAAGCAGAGACCCTCCATAGTGCAACCAGTAATTTTATTGGTAATAGGTATAAAAAGTAGATTTCCACTCACAAAACGATGAATCTTCCAGCCTCCTACCACATGCTATGGGTGTACTGCATGGGTAATACACAGGGTGTTCCAATATGGCCCCCACGCCGGAAATGACGTCACCGCGATTACCGGAAGCTCCTCCCCACGTACCGACTAGTTGCGTCACGCCCACTTCGTGACTTCATCAGGGTAACGCCCATAAAGGGCAGAACTTCCTTATATAGGAGAGTCTGCACCAATGATCATCCGGTGGCGGATCTCCGGCGACCATTTTCAAGAAGCCAGTCACCCGACCATGCCTGCAGATACTGACTTGTACAAGGAGGAATAATACCTCCCAACCCAAATACAAAGTCAGTTACTCCTATGCTAACTCTATATCCTCAACGTTAGAATACATGTGACTAAAAAATACCAGGGGGGATACTATCAACAGATGGAAGTACAAAGATAGATAATATTGCTCCAAATAAATATATATGATAAGAAACATATTATGATATTGTGATGGCCTTCTTGATGATGAGTCAACGGAGGAGTGGTTTAACTTTTTTAATGAGAGAGGTTTAGAACTTCTGAGATTTTTGTTGAAAAGAAAGCAGAAGAAAATGAGGAATGTTGAATCTTTGATCGGTGAGATCAAGGAAAAGTTGGAACCATTCAAAGAATCACAGGAAATGATAGGACTGACTAAGAGACTGAATAAGGATTTAGAGAAACTAGATCAGGAGATGAAATATAAGAAAAGTAAGAAATACCAGAGAGACCTGAATGATTTCAAGAAAGATGCCGTTTTCAAATGGCAAACGGCACCTAATGCAACTGAGATAGGATCAGTAAATACCACTCCAGTGAAGGAGGTTAGGGTGGCCACACCCAGAATACCCAATAAACAACAAGGTGTACCTTATAGGAACCCCAATACGTATTATACACATAATACACAGTATACGCCGAGGAATGGGGGAAATTATAATAAAGGGGGGTCTTATAATAATAAAAAGACCAAAGGAAAGGGGAAAGGTAATTATTGGAGGTCCCAGCAACCACCTTTTAGACCACTATCACCCTGGAGATTATTATGCTCCACAACCTTCCTACTATCATGATAGAGGGGATCAGAGGCACTACTATGTAGGAAGTCCCAGATATTATTCACAGGAAGGTTGGAATTACCATCAAACTGGAGGGAGGAGCCCCATCCAGATGGCTAATAGGTTTGAACCCCTGAGACATGAGAGGGATTTTTTAGAGAGGGACAGGAGTCCGGGCCCGAATGGAGGAAGAAGCCCCAGAAGAGGAGGGGATGTAGAGCAGGGCGCAGGTTACAAGAGAAAAAGAGAGCAGTAGGTGAAGGGGTGTTTAACTTGAGTGGGTCCCATTTAACCAAAGAGGAATTGCCTATCTTGGATAAGGGACTTAAGTTTGCCCCACCCAAACCTGTAAATAAGTTTGATGTATTTGTAGACACCCAGAAGTTCATTCGTAAATTGAATATCAAAAAATATTTTATGAGTCAACCAGGTGCTAACAAAATTATCGATAATGTTTTTAGTAGTGAGATAGTACATTCAAAATTAAAGAATAGATCACTTTTTAACCCACAGATTTCGAACAATTGTCATGTAGAGGCTTTTAAAAAAAATGGTAAATTTAGACATTGAAAACTTGACTGTTCCTAAAGGTCATTATAATAGGGGCCTACAAGCGGGAATTAAGAGATTGAGTAAAAGAGATGATATTGTTATCCGTCCAGCGGATAAGGGAGGAGGCATTGTTGTATTAGCCAAAGATTACTATTTAAAAGAACTTGAAACCCAATTGGGGGACACAACTACATATCAAGTTCTCCCGAAGGACCCGACATTTCAGTTTAAAAAGGACCTGACTAAATTGGTTAAAAGGGGAAGGGAATTAAAAACACTTAACAAAAAGGAGGCCAAATTTTTAGTGCCAGAAACGTGTAGAATCCCAGTGATATATACCATCCTTAAAATACATAAAGATATGGTGAATCCCCCGGGCAGGCCAATAGTAAATGGTATTGAATCTGTGTTGGCGAGGCTAGGACATTATATAGATATATTTCTGCAACCGTTGGTAAAGAAGACAAGGTCCTACCTACGGGATAGTAAGCATCTAATACAGTTGCTGAATAATATTAAAGGAGACCCCAGCATTTACTTGGCAAGTGCTGATGTTGCGTCTCTATATACGATTATAGGACATGAAGATGCTATGAATGCAGTTGGTTGGGGCTTGAGGGAATATAGTGAATTGTCCTGGACACAAAGGAAGTACCTTATGGAATGTCTTGACTACAGTTTGTCCCATAATTACTTCTGGCATGCTAAAAAGTTCTTTCAACAGATAAAAGGAGTAGCCATGGGAGCAAGGTATGCTCCCAGTGTGGCAAATTTATTTATGGCTAACTGGGAGGAAGAAACCATTTATCAACATTATCCTGAACAACTCATACTGTTCAAAAGATTTATTGTTAGTAATATAGAAGGGGAGTAAGGAATCCTTACAGATATTCCTTCAATCATTGAATAATAATGATAGGAATATTGTATTTTCTTGGGAAATAAGTAATGAGTCCATACATTTTTTGGATTTAAATATTAAGATTGAGGAATTGGGACTTATTACTAAAACTTTTTTCAAGGAGGTGGACCGGAATGGGTATATCCCTCTGGATAGCTGCCATTATCCTCCCTGGCTTCTAAACATCCCCAGGGGCCAGTTCATGCGTTTACGGAGAAACTGCACGTTGGGAGCAGATTATGAAGAGCAGGTTAAAATAATCGGTGAAAGGTTTGAGAAAAAAGGTTACACATCAATACATATTAAAAATGAGATAAAGAACATTGGAGAAATGGATAGAGCACTGATGCTGACTGATAAAGAGAAGGATATGAATATAAAAGACCAAGTAGCCATAATTTTAGATTTTAATATTCATTATAAGAAAGTTGAAAGAATTTTTAAAAAACATTGGCCAGTGTTGAAAGCGGATCCTATTTTAAATAAGATTTTATTGGAACGTCCCATCTTTATTCATTGGAAGGCCCCTACGATTAGGAATAAAGTGGTAAAAAATGTGGTGGACCCGCCAGGAAACAAAAAAGGAGTAACATTCCTAGACCAGAAAGGTTTCTTTCCCTGCAGGAATTGTTTTGCATGTAGAGAGACCAAAGGGCGTAATAAAAGGAAATTCTCGTTTATAGCCCAGACCACAGGATGTGAATTCCCAATTCGTGATTTTATTTCGTGTAGGACGGAGGGAGTTATCTATGGTCTGGAGTGCGCATGTGGCCTCCAATATGTGGGTAGGACTAAGAGACCACTTTGGAAGCGATAGCGTGAACATGTGCAGAACATTAAAAAGGGTTTTCCTAAGCACAACGTGTCTAGGCATTTCTTGATGCATCATAATAAAGATCCCTCCACATTAAAATTTTGGGGTATTGAAAAGTTCAAAGGTCACTGGAGGGGTCTCAATAAAGTGCGTTCCCTTAGCCAAGTTGAGTCCAAGTATATTTATGAGATGCGAACGCAAACCCCGAGGGGTTTAAACGTGGATTTCGACTTGAATTGTTTTTTAAGTGATGGTTGACAATGATTATTGTTCATTTGTGTAAAGGTTTTAAACACACAATATATTTGAGTATCCTGGTAGATATTAGTATTAATTATTAGTGATTTTATTTATATTTATAATGTGAACCTATGTTATGGGTGTCTGCATGGCTGATAGGTCCCCTCCCTAATAGTCTTTGTGGCATTTATTGTATTATGGTTATTAAATGTGGGTCTGAGTAATTTTAAATTATTGTAATAAATAATAAGATTTTTATGCTGAAGATTTTTTAGTATGTTTTAGTATATTGATTGGTTTTTGTATATGAGGAATTTTATTTTACATGCTATATTAATTTTATCTACTAGATGGCTCACTCTCATTTGTAAAGGTATTTTTATCATAATATGTTTCTTATCATATATATTTATTTGGAGCAATATTATCTATCTTTGTACTTCCATCTGTTGATAGTATCCCCCCTGGTATTTTTTAGTCACATGTATTCTAACGTTGAGGATATAGAGTTAGCATAGGAGTAACTGACTTTGTATTTGGGTTGGGAGGTATTATTCATCCTTGTACAAGTCAGTATCTGCAGGCATGGTCGGGTGACTGGCTTCTTGAAAATGGTCGCCGGAGATCCGCCACCGGATGATCATTGGTGCAGACTCTCCTATATAAGGAAGTTCTGCCCTTTATGGGCGTTACCCTGATGAAGTCACGAAGTGGGCGTGACGCAACTAGTCGGTACGTGGGGAGGAGCTTCCGGTAATCGCGGTGACGTCATTTCCGGCGTGGGGGCCATATTGGAACACCCTGTGTATTACCCATGCAGTACACCCATAGCATGTGGTAGGAGGCTGGAAGATTCATCGTTTTGTGAGTGGAAATCTACTTTTTATACCTATTACCAATAAAATTACTGGTTGCACTATGGAAGGTCTCTGCTTGTGTCTTACTATGACCCTGGGAGGAGCTGGCTGCTAAACTGGTGGACGCTGGAGGAGGAAGATATTTTCTAGAGAGTGATCCATACTGATAGGATCGTGTGATCCTGAAAGCGTGCTGGCCCCTTGGTGTCTAAGGAAGGAGGTGAGGGGGCATTTTGGCTGTTAAGGATTGTCACGTGTGCATCACGTACACTGCACATAATTTTGCATGAGGAGTGGAGTGTGAAGTTCATCATTAAGCACAGCATCATCAGTATTATTATTATTAACTTTGGACTTTTCTTGTATTTGAACTATTGTTTATTCCTTTGTGCACTTTTTGTGTGGCACTGTTTATTATTAGTATATATGTTATTATAGTATATATTACTTTATTTTCACGTTTTTGCACGAGATATTCCCCATGAGGGAATACATGCATGACACTGTATATGTATTGAGTATCTTGGATTTATTTTGGGGATTGAGTATATATTGTATTACGGTTCTATTAGATACTAATTAGCGCTGCACTCATAATTTTTGCACTGTTTATTCACTTATTTTGGGTATAAGCTTAGTGTCAGCAGCTTTTGGTTATAGGGTAGGAGTCCTTGTGAGCGTAGGAGGTTTTTTGTAATTATCTTTGTGACTGGAAATACTTTTCAAGGGCGCCCTGACTGGAAAAAGTTGAGAAACACTGGTTTAAATCATGACCAGATAGAACCAAAACAAAATCTCCAAAGCTTCCTAAGCCTTTAAATTTATTCCACCCATCATCAGTAATTTTCCTAGCTTCAGCCTTAAGTCAGCTACCTTTTTCCGATACTGCTTAATTACTTTATAATAATCAGGCACTTCCATACTTGTATTGTGTATCCATGTGCAGCACTCAAAGTCCTCAGTCATTTCACAAAGGCCAGTGAGTGCTGTTCCCATAGACTCAATAGCTAGCTCATGCAGCATTAACTCTTTCCATAGAGCTTGCTGTTCTTGATTAAATAAAGCAATATCATCAGACACCTTATTTAATATTTCATCCATTATAATATAATAATTATTCAGTTTTCGCATTAACTCAATTACAATTAGCCATTGACCAAATGGTCCGATCAACCTCCTTTATCATGTTCCATACATAACCTAAGGTGAGGGGGTCTAGGCCAGATATATTCATAACTGATCTATTATATGTTCTTAAATTGCAATTAGAGCGGTTTCCTACTCTGAAACACTAATCTGGTGGGTAAACCTGAGTGATTATAGGAAAGGAAATTCATTAATTTCCCTGGATTCCTGATACGTTTTGTATACTTACTACGGGGGTACCATTCAAAAAGGGAGTGATGTTCACTGGTGCAGCCATTAAAGGAATCCTCATTGTACCTGGGTGTAATTTACTGCAAATCCAACATTTATCATATTCTGACTTTTGTGCATACCCATATTGATGTCAAGTCTCTGACTGATTTATGATCTGTAGCATTAAGAGCTTTATATCCTGGACAAAAAGACAGTTATTGTGAGTGATACCAGCAGGTAGTACTAAACCCTAATGAACAAAAACCAGGGGTAAAGAACCCCTAGGTAAAGAGGGTCCAAATGGGGACAAACTGCGGCTTCTGATTAGAAAATTATCAAAACATTTATTGCAGTACAAAGGTACGGATAAAGATTGACACTTAACCAGATAAGCTAAGGTAGACAAGAGAACCTCACCACCACCAAGAGAGATAATGAAGGAAGGAATGACATGATCGTTTGGGGTAACACCGTTCATGCAATAGCCCCAACACCAGATGGAGAGATGATAGGCATGTAGTTATTGCATGTAGTCCATAGAGAAGAACAGATACCAAGAGGAGCTGTGAGAAAATAAGAGAGAGAAAATACATGAATCATATGGATGAACATAACAGCTATATGCTATATATCACATAATGACATGAATCCATAAGGAGATGTAGAGTAAATTGGAGGTAGCTGTATCACGTCCATCAATAATGAATATGTCCCCAATAACAATAGCATGAAGTTGTTCCTCTGGTATAATTAAAAATATAGGTAGTAATTCAACAGGCCTGGATGGTGTCACTTAAGGACAATATGCATTGACATGCGGATAGGCTTCTTCATGACAAAGTCCGCCACCGAGGTATAATGTAGATGTACTAATCCATATATGGTAGAAATTCTGGCACCGTGTAAAGTAAACTTTACTATATGTTAACTGCAAGTATGGCCATTCTAACCCCAGAAAGGCATACACATACATTCTAGTTGATAATAGAGAAGTTGCACAGATCCCTGTATCGCCAGCTTAAATGCACAATATATTCAATGCTCTTACAGTCGCATCATGAATATTCGCCAAAGACCTGATAAAAGTCCAGCAATAGCATAAATATATAACTGATGAGGGAAGAAACTTCAAACCTGCCCCTTTGACCATCCAGGGTGAAGTGAATCCTGTGTATAGGTCACCACTGCAGTCCATAGGATCGGTCAGCGATATGGCATAGGTGAGTGTCTCCCAGTTGTATAAAATGATGCAGAGTATAGCAGGCTGGAAGACAGGTCCAAGATGTGGCGATCCAGCTGGTAACGAAGCGGCTGAGAACTGGAGGCTATGCAGAGCATGCAGCAGAGCGGCTAGGCAATAGACCATGGTTGCAAGTACCGTGGCTTTAGTATCTGGTGCTTGAAAGGAATTGTCTTCTCGTTCCTCTCTGTAACCACTGACCCCTGTCAGTCCCTGGCCTTGATCAGTGATTACCCCTCAGATCTGGAGCCCCCTCTGAGACACAGGAAATGCACACAGACACAAGGTGGTATCTCAGAATGAACTGAATTTATTCTTCCGTGTTTAAACTTATATATGAAACTTAAAACAATGCATAGAAATATAAGAACCAATCAATTGACAGGTATGCATTTAACCAATCAGAATATTACATACGTCAGTCATGCCCAATCATTTGGCATATATGTTAATTATTATTAAATGCGTCAAGCGTGAACTTTTGATCAGCACAGAAAGCAGACAATTCCCCTTTTAACACTGGCTATAGTTATGAATAATCTTGCAACAGGAAATATCCCACCACAGGCTTTCAGTCTTGTGCTAGCTAAGGGAAAAAGGGGAAGTTACACCTGGACAAAAAGAGGAACTTTTAACTCCTGACAAAATACCGTTTAAGACAAGAAAATCAATTCTTTTACTTAAGTCTTAAGATGGATACTGATTCTAAAATGGAAGAGCTTTGGCTCAGAGAGACAAGATGGTGGGACATCAAACTTAAGGGCTAATCCCTTCAGTGCTGTGGAGAGCAAACGTGCGGGGTGGATCAACCACTGTGGGAAATGCCGGTCCGCGAGGCGGCGCATGTGCCGGCGTCACCCAGAAGTGACGTAACGCTTTTTGCCCACCGAGTCACGTGGGCTTCTGACATATTTATGATCTCTAGCATTAAGAGGTTTATATCATGGACAAAAAGACAGTTATTGTGGGTGATACCACAAATACCCTAACAGATAGGAAACAGTCACTGACATCACTGTAATCAATCCAAAGTTTTTGCATAGTCCGGATGAAGCTACATCTTCTTGGCACAATGGGTGGGACCTGTCTGGAGCTTAACAATTGGGTGGCTTCTTTAGCCACTTGATCTGTCAGTGAATTGCCTCTTGCAACATGATCATAAGAATGCATATGACCTTTGCATTTAAAGCACTGCCACTTGAGCAGACAAATGGATGGTTTCTAGTAATCAAATCTCCGTGGATATTTTCTTGCTATCTGCCATTACAAACCCTCTTCTTTTCCATACTTTCCCCAAATCATGAACTACACCAAAAGGCATACTTGGAGTCTGTGTAAATTTTATCATTTTGTCCTTTTAAAAGCTGGCAAGCCCTGTTAAGAGTAATCAATTCAGCAGCTTGAGCTGATTTGCCAGAAACAGATAAGGTTTCATGTATAATGTCTGGCAGCTCTACCACTGCATACCCTGTTTTAAACTTACGGTCAGTAGGTCTGGTGCATGAACTATCTACCAAAATTTCTTTAAAATTCTCTTGTGGTTCAGACATCATGTCAGCTCTGGGTGTGGTGTCCTCATATATTACCTGAGCACAGTCATGTTCCTCGGGGTGTATCCTACATAGAAACATCAAAAAAAATTTTCTGCGTATAGATCTATGTTTGCCCTAACCAAGTTTTACGCTATTTACTGTTGACAGGCTTGCTACCTCTGAAGCAAGCATCAATTACTCTTTCAGTAAAATAATACTTTATGATATTGATTTTGAACTTTCCTCCAGTTATTTCTTGATTTTGGTTTCCTGTTGAAAATACTATCCTCCTGAACCTTATTCACCCTTTTGATGTATTTAAAGGTTTCATTCATGTCTCCCCTTTCCCTTCTTTCCTCCAGACTGTACATATTAAGTTCCTGAAGTCGCTCTTGATATTTTTTATCCCCCAGACCTGTCATCATTTTTTTTACCCATCTCTGGACTTGTTCTATCCTAGTAATATCTTTTTTTAAGTGAGGTCTCCAGAACTGGAAACAGTATTCTAAATGAGGTCTAACTAAAAATCTATATAAGGGAATCAGGACCTCCTTCCTTCTGCTGGTTAACCCTCTAGTGATGAATCCTAGAATTCTATTTGTTTTCCCCACTGCCTGGCCACACTGTTTGCTCATTTCAAAATCATTTGAAAAAAGGACCCCCAAATCCCTTTCCTCTGTAGCAATGGCCAACACTGAACCCCAATGTTGTACTCTCTCAAAGATTATTTTTACCTAGGTGCATTAGTTTACATTTAGAAACAGTGAACTGAAATTTCCACATCTTTGACCAATCTTCCAGCAATGCCAAATCATGTTCCATGTTACAGACACCTCCCAGGATATCAACCCTATTGCACACCTTTGTGTCATCAGAAAAAAACAACCCTTACCCAAAAACCCTTTAATTATATCACTTATATATGTAATAAATAGACAGGACCTAGTACGGAGCCTAGGGTACACCACTAATGATTGGTCTCTGTTCTGAGTGAACCCTATTACAACCACACTGTGGTATCTATCCTTTAGCCAGCTGCATACCCACTGAACCACCCAAGTCCTAACTTGTACAATTTTTGTATTATTATTATGCAGTATTTATAAAGTGCCAACAATTCGCTCAGCCCTGTACATTACAATGGGAGACAATACACTGAGACAGTACAATAATAATACAATGCGATACACGAGGGGTTCGAGGGCTCTGCTCCTTGGAGCTTACAATCTAGGAGGGAGGGGATAGTGGTACAGGAGGAAAAGCTGTGGGGGATGGAGTGGTAGGAAGAGTGGAGGAGATTGGCAATTAGCAGGGGGCGGGGTAGGCTTCCCTGAAGAGGTGGGTTTTCAGGGTGCGCCTAAAGGAGAGGAGATTAGGTGATAGTCTGATGGATTGGGGTAGGGAGTTCCAGAGGATGGGTGATGCCCTGGAGAAGTCCTGGAGGCGGGCATGAGAGGAGGAGACCAGGGAACTAGAGAGAAGGTGGTCTTGTGAGGAGCGGAGAGTGCATTTTGGGTGGTATTTGGATATTAGGTCGATGATGTAGTTTGGGGCAGTATTATGGAGAGCTTTGTACGTCAGTGTTAACAGTTTGAATTTTATCCGTTGGGCAATTGGAAGCCAGTGGAGGTATTGACAGAGGAGGGTGGCGGAAACAGAGCGGTTGATAAGGTGGATGAATCTGGCCGCCGTATTCAGGATCGACTGAAGTGGGGATAGCCTGTGGTGAGGCAGCCCAGTGAGGAGGGAGTTGAAGTAATCGAGTCGTGATATGATGAGGGAGTGGATGAGCTGCTTAGTGGTTTCTGGGTCTTAGGAATGGGCGTATTTTGGCGATGTTGCAGAGGTGGAGTCTGCATGAGTTTGTTGGCGATTGGACTTGGGGCTAGAAGGATAGATTGGAGTCAAGAATGACACCAAGTACTCTGGCTTGCGGGGTGGGCCTGATGGTGGCATTGTGGGACGTGATGGAGAAGTCAGTAGGGGGGGGTGTGCGGGCTGGGGGGGAAACTAGGAGCTCAGTTTTGGAGAGGTTCAGTTTAAGGAAGTGGAGCGACATCCAATCTGATATGTCGTTTAGTAGGCTTGTGATTCGGGTGGAGACTGAGGGGGTGAGGTGAGGGGTCGAGAGATTAGATTTGCGTGTCTTCGCTATTGAGGTGGTAGTTGAAGCCGTGAGAGTGTATCAGTTGGCCAAGGGAGGAGGTGTAGATGGAGAAGAGAAGGGGCCTGAGGACAGAGCCTTGAGGGACCCCAACAGAGAGGGGGAGTGGGGGGGAGGTGGTGTTATAGGTAATGCTGAAGGAGCGTTGTGATAGGTAGGACGAGTGCCAGGAGAGAGCAGAGTCTCTGATGCCAACACTGAACCATAATGTTGTACTCTCTCAAAGATTATTTTTACCTAGGTGCATTAGTTTACTAACATTATGTGGAACTGTGTCAAATGCCTTGCTGATATAAAGATATGCTATGTCCACAGCACCACCCTGGTCCAAAACATTGGTAATATAGTAAAAAAATTCAGATCATATTAGTCTGACATGATCTGCCCTCAGTGAAACCATGCTGTTTTGGGTCCAGCATACTGTGTGTTTTTAAGTGACCAATGATGCTTCTTTTCAGAAGTGATTCCATTAACTTGACTACAACAGATGTTAAACTCACTGGCCTGTAATTGGCAGCTTCTACCTTGCTGCCCTTCTTGTGAATAGGTACAATATTAGCTGTCCACCAGTCATGGGGAACTTCTCTTGTTCGAAGAGATTGATTAAAAAGATCTGTTAATGGTCCAACAACTATACCTCTAAGTTCTCTTAGAACTCTGGGATGAATACCATCAGAGCCCATTGCTTTATTAATCTTTAAATGAGCCAGTTCCTCTGCTACCTCTGTCTCCAGAAATCCTAAAAATGAACCATTACTAGACCCGCTATGATTTCCCAACTTATTGATAGTACAATTTATTTCTTAGAAGAATGAACAGAAGTAATTGTTTAGGTGGTTTGCTACATCCAGCTCTCCCTCAACATGTGTTGTTCCCAGTTTTCATTTTAGTGATCCCATCGTATTTTTTTCTTTCCATCACTACTGTATCTAAAAAAAGGTTTTATCTCCTTTCTTAATAGGGGATTTAGAAATTTCCTCATCTTTCTGTGCTTTGGTACTGATAATGTGTTTGGCCTCCTTTTGTCTATTCTCATATTCTTCTGTCAGGTACACCTCCTGTTTGCTTAAATCTTCTATATGCTGATTTTTTTTGTCCTTTACCATCCTACTTATCTCTTTAGTAAACCATATTGTTTTTTTCTTCCGTTTATTCTTACTAACTTGCCTGAAATAAAATCTACTTGCCTCCAGGATGGTAGACTTTAACAGTGTCCACTGATTGCTTACTCCTGTCATTTTACTCCAACCTTTCAATTAATTTTTTAGAAATTCGCCCATTTCAGCAAAATGTATACTTTTAAAATCTAAAACTTTTGTTTTTGCATATGATTTTTCAGTTCTTATTTTAATATCAAACCAAAGACATTGGTGATCACTAGAACCCAAATTTTCTCCCACCTCAACATTAGACAGTCATTTCCCATTTGTCAGTACTAGGTCTAGAATATGATCACCCCAGGTTGGACGTTTTACTAACTGCTTTAGAAAAACCCCATTCAGTGCTTCCATTACATCCTTGTTCCTGCTTGTAATAGTAGTTTGAGAATTCCAGTTAATGTCAGGCATTTTGAAGTCACCCATAATCAAAACCTCTCCCTTCATTGCCAATTGAGTTATTCCATCAATCAACAAGTTATCATAATCTTCAGTCTGTCCTGAGGGTCTGTATACTACACCAATTCTAAGGGAAGGTTCTTCTCTGGTTGGAAGGCAGACCCAGAGGGTTTTGAGTATCTCATTTGTTTTTTTAATGTTAATGCAATGTAATTGCAACAAGGTCCAAGTTGTCCCTAGACTCTGCTCTCCCTTCAATCCTAATATGCCGTTAAGAATTGCAATTGGTCCTGACGTGGGGGAAGAGTTTTTCAGGGATAAATTGGAAGTAGATGTGAGAATCACCTTAGAAGACCTTTTGTTAGGGATCCGGGTATGACCAGAAATGTGTGGACTGACACAGGGAAACGCAGACTTTAGGTATAGTGTGAATAAGACAATTAATTAAGACTAAACAAAAACACAGTGCAAACAAACCAACCCAAACCTCCAACAGATAACAATAGAAACAATACTAAGCGTAGTCGGGCAGGCCGGGTCGGTAGCAAACGGGCAGGCAGGGCACAAGGAGCAGGCGGAAGAGTAGTCAGGAATAGCCGAGGTCAGGACAGGCGGAGTTCATGCAGAGTCAGGGATCGCAGCAGAATCTGGATCAGGCAGAAAGCAGACAGGATGCAGGTACAGGGGCCCATGGGAAACATACACCAAGGCCCTGATCACAGGCCTGGCCATTCCTTAAATACACCTGTTGTAATCAGCTTCAGGTGATGGCTCATTGCAGGAGTGAGCCTCTGGTTGCTGAGAACACCCGCTGGCCAGCCCTGGTACTGCAGCCCACAAGGCAGGTGACTCCCACCACCACTGGCAAGTCCATTCCTGATACCTTTGTGCTGTCATGTTTGTGTTGTGAAATTCTTTATTATACTTAAAACATGATGTGTGGTGTGCAAAACTGTGTTATGACCTAGAGTTACTGTCATTGCTGCCTCTATGGCAATTGGACATATGACCAGTGCCCTTAAACAGCTTGGAATGCCCTGTGCTGGAAAGGTAACTACTCTGTTAAAAAAGGAAGCTGGTTTTACCCAAGCTCCTGGGCTATTATTACCACCATGGTTTTACAATTGTCCCTAGTATACACATGAAAACATTTTGTATAATCAGGTAAGCCAAGACTGGGAGCTGAAACTAAACTTCCCTTCAAGGTCTTGTAAGCATGTATCAGCTCTGGGATCCATTGTAAAAGGTTGGGCAGTTCGACCTTTGTACATTGCTGTAAAATATTGTCACAGTAGGAGCAGTAAGGTATCCATTGCCTATAGTAATTGATCATTCCAAGAAAAGACAGCATATCACTCTTAGTGTAAGGGTGGGGCAACCCCAGAATGACTTGGATACGATGATCACAGAGTGCGTGTGCCTTGTTTCAGAGTGAAACCCAGATACTGTAGTTGCTTGACAAAACTGCATTTTCTTTCTTGAGACCTTGTGACCCTCTGTCCCTAAATAGGTTAACAAGGACAAAGTGTCCTGTGTATAGGCATCGGCACTTGGGCTGCACAATATCAGATCATCAACATATGATGCAACACTGAACCAGCAGGCTGTGACCAACGTTTAAGGGAAGCACAAAGTGCCATTGAGTACACTGCAGGTGAATCAATATATCCTATGGGCATTCTGCACAAAGTATATTGATTCCCTTTGAACTGGAAGGCCAGTAGCAGTTGTGTTTCCTCATCGACCAGTACCAAAAAAAGGCATTTGTCAAATCAATGACCGTATAGTACTGTGTGTCATAGGGAATCAGTCATTAGTGATGGCATGTCTGGGACAATGGGTGAAATGGGCACTAAAAGACTGTTTATGGTTCTATGGTCCTGTTAAACCATCCAGTTTCTTAACTGGATTGATAGGTGTGTTGTAGGGTGACACTACAGGGCGGATGATACCAAGTTTTAAGAACCATTTTATTCTGGCTGATCACTAAAAAGAGTGGGAAATTTGAACAAGTTTTACTTTTGACTGCTGGTGATTGCTGGCGCTTGTAGTCATTTTATTTTCTTCTTTGGGACTTGCTAAAAGCTTTTACTTTTTTAAATCCCATTTTCTGTCGTTTTTTAAATAGCATTTATTTTTCTTCCTTTCCTTGTTTTCCTTCACTCTGCTAATTAAGGGGAGGGGTTAATTGGCCACAGGTGATACGGGTCCTATATAATTTGCTGTAGTGCTCGCTCTGAGCTTGCTCATTTTTGAGCTTGCCTGTATTTTGCTTGGTGGACCTTTGGCCAAGTGGACCTTTGATAAATGGAGTTAAAAAAAACGGAGTTGAAAACAGGAGTTTATACCAGGAGTCTACTGACCTGTGACAACTGATCTTACCTGTTAATATTGTAACTGAGCTTTGCGTGCTATATGCAGCAATGGAGCAACAGCTCCAGGATGGATACCTCTGTAACAGATGTTTGTGGCTGCCCTTCTGGTATCTCACGTTAGAGGTCTGGAGGAGAAAGTTGCAACACTGGGCAGAGCTATCAACCTTGAACGGGGTCTTCTGCTCTCTGAGCAGTTAGCTAATGGGATTGATGTGGAGGGCAGATGGGCTAATCAGGATTATCAGGTAGGAAGATGGGTTACTGTAACGAGAGGAAGTGGTAGGGGCTCACAGAAAAGGAAGGCTGGCCCTGGGTTTGAGCACCCAAACAGATTTGCCAAGTTGGGTGATGATGTGAGGGTGGCAAGCTCAGGGGTGGCAGCCCTGGATGTCACTGCTGTCCCTAACAGCCGGGAGGGTAGACCATCTGGGAGGGGTGGTGAGAGTAGTGCAGGAAGGCCTAGTGTCAGGAATCAAGGAGTGACCAGAAAGGTGTGGACTGACACAGGGAAACGCAGGTTTCAGGTATAGTATAATACAGGTTATTATTAGCCACCCAGATATATATATAAACGCACAGTGAGCAAACTAACCTTCCACTAATCTTAGGAGGTGCAGGAACACAGGCGTAGTCAGGGCTGGAGAGGTGGAATGGTCAGGCCGGCCGTAGGGTTCTGTAACGACTGCCTGGTGGTACCTCTAGCGGTCCTCAGGGCAGGATTCCCCAGGGCGCGGAGTCTAAGTCCCAGTCTGCTATTCACCAGGGCCCCTGATGGTGGGGATGGACTTGGAGCAGACAGGAACCAGGTCGCGGCCCCTGAGTACACCTGCTAGTGATAGAGGGATCCGCCAGAGGTATGTGCAGGTATGGCTGGATCCGTGCAGGATGGATGGATGGCAGAGTAGTGAGCGTGGTCAGACGGGCCAAGTCAGCAATGTGCGGGCAGCAAGGTATCAAAGGAGCAGGCAGAGAATGGTCAAGGTCACAAGCCGGGTTCAGTAACTCACGGACAGCGCAGTACAGAGGATCAGGCAGAAGGATGGTCAGGGATGAGCCAGTAGTCAGAACAGGAGACGGTCAACAGGAATCAGGATCAGGCAGGGTCGGCAACAAGGTATCTTCTCACAGGAACTAGGAACAGGATACAGGGGCTCATGGGAAAACATACACCAAGGCCCAGAGCACAGGCCTGGTCATGCCTTATATACACCTTTCTGTAATCAGCCCCAGGTTTGGCTGATTGTGAGCTTCTGGCTGCTAAGAGCACCCGCTGGTCAGCTCTGGTACTGCAGCCCACACGGCAGGAGAGTCCCACCACCAGTGCTGAGAGCACCCGCTGGTCAGCTCTGGTACTGCAGCCCACACGGCAGGAGAGTCCCACCACCAGTGCTGAGAGCACCCGCTGGTCAGCTCTGGTACTGCAGCCCACACGGCAGGAGAGTCCCACCACCAGTGCTGAATCCATTCCTGACACCTAGACAGCTGGTGGTAGGGGATTCTATGATCAGGACTGATAGAATAGTTTGTCGCCAGGATCGCCTCAACCGAATGGTTTGCTGTCTCCCTGGTTCCAGGGTTCAGCATGTGGTGGACCGGGTAGATAAATTACTGGGAGTGGCTGGGCATGACCCAGCTGTCTTGGTTCATGTTGGAACCAAAGACAGAATACATGTGTAGCACACCCTTGGGTAATGCTTGGCTAGATATATAGGTTCAGCTCTCACCTGAATCTGATGACACCTCCGATTATACCCAGAACACTTCGACACTCTGAGAATATTTTATATGCGTTTTATTGAAGAAGACAAACCCTGAAAAAGAACTAGCTGATTTAACACAGGTAAGGTACATAAAACACAGATACCACTTTGCACAACACAGTTAGTAAGACGTCACAATTCACTCGCCAAAGACTCCAAAACTGACTAATATCACACTGACTAGGGTGACATTGACACATGCAACAATAACTGTTAATGTGATTTAGCAGCTTATTGACATTTGCTATAGCAGTACTATCTAGAGCAGAAATGTCCTACCTAACCACTGATCAGTGGGATGAAACTTAAAGTCTCTCAACGTTGGGGCCCTTTAATCAATGGAAGAGCACTCACTCTCTGCATGGGAGAGTATTTGTAATCCAGGGGTAGCAGGATAGCACAGTCTCCTTTTAAGCAGAATCTTCCAGTGAACATTGCAATAGAAGAAAAACACTTCAACAAAATCTTTACCATACAGGTGAAATCCTGATATACTGACACTTGCTCAGTATATTCAAAGCAGCAAGTTTCTGTGGGGACTTGGAACTAAACACGCTCTTCAGCCACAGCATGTCTTGAGGAGACAAACCAGTAATATACAGTGACAGAGTTCTCTCATCAATCAGCAGCAGGAATAGCTAATTCTGAGCAGCTTGGGCTTTCCGAGATCTGTGTCACTCTGAGAATTAGAGAGCAGGCTTTCTCATGACCATTCTCCAGAGATGAACAGCAATGCAGCAATATCAAAATCCCCTTTCATCACATAGTACTCACTGTTTCTGGATTGTCCTCTAGATAGCATTAGACAGTAGTAGAAATCCTCTCTTTTTCAGCAGCTCCAGACTTTGAGAGACACATGCACTTGAGTGGCTGTAATCCTGAGTGTCAGGCAGGACAATCCTTGATTTGCACACTGTCCTCCTGCAACAATTCCTCTGCTACACACTCCCAGCCTAGCCCATGGGCTTTAGCCGCACAGAGAGTGAGACTCTGTGACTTTACACCAGGAGCCCTTGCTCCATGCGGTCCCCTGAAAATGTCTGCTTCCCCACATGTGCTTCTTTTTCCTTTTTCCTCTCTCCTTTTCTCCACAGCCAATCATAAGTTCAGCTGCAACAGTGCTGCTATGGGTGGATCCTTTTCAGCTGTAGCAACAACCAATTAGAGCACAGTCCTGCTTTTCCTGTCTGTCACTCACAAAGAGAGAAAAGAAAAAAAATGCTTTGCAACTGCTGTTTAAGATTTAAAGCAACCAGCACATCTCTACACATGGAAGGTGGAGGCTCCTTAAGAATCAATTTAAAGAACTAGGCTGCAAGTTGAAGGGAAGGACCTCCATGGTGATATTCTCTGAAATATTACCTGTGCCATGCGCAACTCAGGAAAGAAAGGGGGAGATTAGAGAACTCAATGCATGGCTGAAGACCTGGTGTAAGAGAGAAGGATTTTGGTTTCTAGAGCACTGGGATGACTTTAGGTGCAACCTATATGCTAGAGATGGTCTGCACCTAAATGGAAGGGGGTCTGCTGTGCTAGGTTTATGGGAAGGCTGGAGGAGTACTTAAACTAGGATCGAGGGGGGAGGGAGAATTAGATTATAACGGGGTAGACAGATCAGACAGGGGTCAGACTTATTGGTGGGTGGAATGGGGAAAGATGGGGGGAAGGCTATGGCAGCTGATAAGAAGGTTCCCATGTTACAAACAACCAGTGGAATTGTTACCATTTGTATGAAAATAAAAAAATATGCAAAATACGTGTGAACAAGATGTCAATCAATTAAAGTGTTTGTTCACCAATGCCAGAAGTCTGCCAAGCAAAATAGGTGAGTTGGAAGCTTTGGTGCATGAAGAAATCTATGATTTCATTGGTATTGCTGAATATTGGCTTCATTCTTCACATGACTGGGCCATTAATATTCCTGGCTATGTTCTCTTTTGGAGAGAAAGAGTAAATAAGAAAGGTGGTGGTGTATGTCTTTATGTGAGAAGTGATCTCAGAGCGAGTGTGAAAGAGGATCTAGTTGATGGAGAGTGTGATGAGGCTGAAATATTATGAGTGGAACTGCACATGGAGGTGCATACTACAGAGGTAATCATTGGAGTTTGTTATAAGCCTCCCAGTGTTAATGAGGAGGTGGAAACTCAGCTCCTTGCACACATCAAAAGGGCTGCAAGGGCTGGGGCAGTGATAATAATGGAGGATTTTAACTACCCGGAAAATTACTGGAGTAATGGTACTGCAGGAATAGTTAAAGGGCAAAAATTGTTAAACCTACTACAGGACAATTTTATGGTACAGTTCATATAGGTCCCTACTAGGAATGATGCTCTGCTGGACCTGGTAATCTCAAACCATGCAGAGCGTATTATGAATGTCCATATAAAAGAACATCTGGGTAGCAGTGACCATAATATGATTTCATTTATTGTTAGCTGTAAACAGCAAGCTCATACGGGAAAAATAAAAACGCTCAATTTCAACAGAGGTAATTTTCCAAGGCTGAGAGCTGCTCTCCAAGACTTAGACTAGGAGGGAATATTGGCATTGATGAACACAACACAGAAATGGGAGTTCTTCAAAAAGACTGTACAGTTGCAAGAAAAAGTATGTGAACCCCTTGGGATTACGTGGGGTTTTGCATGAATTGGGCATAAAATGTGCTCTGAACGTCATCTAAGTCACATCAATAGAAGAACACAGTCTGCTGAACATAATACTACACAAACATTAGATGTTGCCATGGTTTAATTGCACATAACATGTAAACATTCACAGTGCAGGGAGGAAAAAGTATGGGAGGCCCTAGCTTAATGAATTCTCCCAGAGCTAATTGGAGCCAGGAGTGAGCCAACCTTGACTCCAATCAGTGTGATGATATTGGATGTGTTGCTGACAGCTGTCCTGCCCTTAAAAAACACACACCTGTTTTGGGTTTACTGGTTTCAAGAAGCACTGTCTGCCTCACAGAAAAGAGCTCTCAGAAGACCTACGATCAAGAATTGTTGACTTGCATGAAGCTGGAAAGGGTTACAAAAGTATCTCCAAAAGCCGTGATGTTCATGTGTCCACGGTAAGACAGACTGTCTACAAATGGAGAAAGTTTAGCACTGTTGCCACTCTCCCTAGGCGTGGTCGTCCTGTAAAAATGACTGCAAGAGCACAGCGCAGAATGCTGCATGAGGTAAAGAGGAATCCCAGAGTGTCAGCTAAAGACCTACAGAAATCTCTGGCACATGCTAACATTTTTGTTGACACATCTACAATAAGGAAAACATTAAACAAGATTGGAGTACATGGGAGGACACCACGGAGGAAGCCATTGCGGTCCAAAAAGAATATTGCAGCACGTTTGAAGTTTGCAAAAGAGCACCTGGATGTTACACAGCACTACTGGCAAAATATACTGTGGACAGATGAAACCAAGATTGAGTTGTTTGGGAAGAACACACAACACTATGTGTTGAGAAAAAAAGGCACAGCACACCAACATCAAAACCTCATCCCCACTGTAAAACATGGCGGAGGGAGCATCATGGTTTGGGGCTGCTTTGCTGCCTCAGGGCCTGGACGGATTGTTGTCATTGATGGGAAAATGAATTCCAGAGTTTATCAAGACATTTTGCAGGAAAACGTATGACCATCTGTCCGCCAACTGAAGCTCCGCAGAGGATGGGTGATGCAACAGGACAATGACCTTAAGCATACAAGTAATTCAACAAAACAATGGCTGCAAAAGCACAGAATATGCCTTCTGGAGTGGCCCAGTCAGAGTCCTGACCTCAACCCGATTGAAATGCTGTGGCATGACCTTAAGAGAGCGATTCACACCAGACATCCCAAGAATATTGCTACACTGAAACAGTTTTGTGAAGAGGAGTGATCCAAAATTACTCCAGATCATTGTGCAGGTCTGATCTGCAACTACAGGAAACGTTTGGTTGAAGTTATTGCTGCCAAAGGAGGGTCAACGAGTTATTAAGTCCAAAGGTTCACATACTTTTTCCTCCCTGCACTGTGAATGTTTACATGTTATGTGCAATTAAACCATGGGGAGTGGGCCTTGCCTTCAATGGGCATTTGTATTAACTGAATGTCCTGCTATCAGCGGGAGAATGTTAAGTGTGCCCAGTGTGGATACTGCAGCTGCATTCCTGCTTCTGGGATCCGGGTCGTGTGAGAGCCTTATTGCTCCTGTGGTTGGTATGGTAGATGTGTTTTTAAAAGGAGTATTCCCAGCCATCGGCAAGGCTATGTTTGACCAAATGCCCATCTATCAGTGGGTGGTCCAGAGTGTGCCCAGCATGTGCATTGATATCCCTCTGGAAGAGGTCGTGTTGGTGTCAGGTCAGCACAGGCACTTGACCAGATGCCATGTGCGCTGTTAAGGGGAAACAATCTACTTTTGTTAAAATAAATAAACAAATAATGTATATAAAACCAGAATGAAAATATATGAAAATAACTATGCTGAGTGATCAGTGGTATATTGCAGCATTTATAAATGTATGGTGCAGTTTTTTTTACCTTTTTTCTTTTTTTCTGTCTCAAACAGGTAACTGTTTCAGCAAGGTTTGCTTTCTGTATGGCAGGGTCCGTTTCATTAGTCTCCTGTTGGAATCACAGTGCTCTGGATGTGAAAAGCTGCAGTGTCAGCATTCCTTTAGTAGTGGTTAACCCTTTAGAGATTTTTTTCTCACCTAGCAAACAGCAACACCTATTACACGGTCTTTTTTGACAATTTAAGAAACTTCAGCAGCTGTAGTTTGAATTGTGAAGGTAATTTTTTTTAATTACTACATGGCTTTAGTAGCAATTGTATATGTTATGATATTTTTTTAACAATGTGGAGTTCTCCCTTAGACTTGTGCAGTGTCCCTGTTTGGTATGGATTTGGTTCTTTTACTTAAACTGGTCCTTGTGCCATTTGGGGATGCTATATCCTTCAGGGGATTACTCAATCATGGTGAGTGGATGTGTCGTTGGAGGGTGCAGCATCTTCTAGTGGTAGCTTTATGTGTTCTCATCCGTAGGAGGTACCGTATATCTGTCTGCAATTGCAGCCTGTGAACCTGCCTTAACCCTTGCTTCTCTTCCAATGCAATGGAAGTTGGGATGGAGAATATTCTGACAAGTGAGAGATCGTGTCTGCATGAGAGCCAAAACTGTCCTCTTCAAGGTCAAGCTTCATTTGATAAAGAACTGGGATTGAGTTTAGTCTGGCCTCCTGTCTAAGAGTAAATGCCTTTTGACTAAAAGAGAACTTCAGTTTCATGAGTCAGTTTCTAAATAACTCCAAAGAGGTTGTGCCTGCAGTCCTTGTTTGGAGTGCAGAAAGAATTGAATGGAGAAAAGAGAGTCTTCGACCAAGAATTTAGCAAAGAGCTCCACTTCTGGAGGAGAGTATGCTTACTGGACTTTTTTCAGATTGTGCCACCCATACATATCTATGGGTACCTGGTTGCTCCTCTTCTGATAGGAGCATACAGCTTTGGTCTTGGACTTCTGGACCTTCAGGACAAGCACTTAAGGCCATGTTTGGACAATCAGTCACTTTCAAAGCCGTTGACTGTGCTAGGAGGAATCTTCTGCTCCAACATCAATAGACAAGTTCTGCAAACCAACGATAAATCTTACTGTATCAGTGGATGGCAATTGAAAGTACTATTGTTGCTCAGAGGGATGCGTATTTTCAACTCCCCAGAGCTGTCTCTTTCTGACATACCTCTGTTTCTTCATGGGTCAAGACATTATGCAGCTTACATGCCTGCTAGTTGTATTCTTAATCCTTTCCTTCTCTAGACAGAGATCCCTTTCAAGAATACAGAAGGACTTTTCACAACCCTACAAGAGGCTGGCTGGCTATTGTTTCAAAATGGGGCACCTGACTCCTTATGCAAATCCCTGTGTGTCTGAGAGCCTAATTTATCATGGTTCAGGATACATTGTTTTTGCCAGTAGAGCATACCGGTAGTAGGATGCTGGGTTATTCTGGCTTTCCTCTCTTCACCTGTCAGCGTCTTAATGCTGGATGATGATTGTCTCTCCCATACCTATAACAAAGTGGGCTCAGTGGAAAAGGCTTCCTGTCCAGAAGGGTTTTTCTCCAATGTTGGACATGCACCCACCTATTCATTTCTCACAGGCAGGCAGATGAAGCCTGAGTAGCCGACACAGTAGTAAATCATTTGTGCTGCAGAGCCATGGCCAGGCTAGCTATGGCTAGTGGAACTCACCTGTTGGGAAGTTGTTTCGGATATTTCTGGCCAGCCCTTATGTTTCTTGTGCTTTTTTGTCACCTTATTGTAGGCTCTTTTGTCTCCAATGAGGCTGAACAACATAACAATGGTTCCTATATCCATGTTCCTTTAATTGGATTTTATCTCTGGGAAAGATTCTAGAGTTAGATCTGCTAGCATCTACTTACTATTACAAGCTTTTCCTGAGGAGCCTGGGCCAACAATCCCTGGGTGCGGATGCTTTGACAGATCAGGAAAGGTTTCACAAGCTGTATGCTTTCTTCCAGTCTGATTCATATACAATTTTTAGGGGGTTTGTTGCTAAGGACAATGGCAATCATTGCAGTAACCCTCCATTGGCCAAGCAGGCCTTGGTCCTTGCTTTTGGTACTGGATTATTGGAACCCAGTCTTTTCTCCCAGACGAGTTCATCTGTTGCAGAGTGCAATATTCCACCCTTGCTCATACCTTTCTAGTCTTTCATCCTGACAAGAAGAGACTAATTCGCCTTGATTGTTTGTTTGTTTTTTCTCTAAGCTGATATCTATAAATTCTACAGAAGGATTTGATTCAGAGTTATTCAATTTGGACTGTTTTTTACTTTTTTTGCTTCAGTCCTCAGGTCAGGTATATTCTGGACTTCAACTGATCTTAGAATTTCTTAGAAGGCAGATCTCTACACTCCCTGTCATATCCAATATCTCATGGGTAAACTATCCCTTACTCATCCATTACCTTGATTGGGTGCTGCATCTGAGGCTTGAGGGAGAGCTGAGGCTCTCTACATGGGATTTACTAGTTGCTCTGGACTTCCTTTCCAGCCTAAGATGCGATCTCTTTTCGGTTCAGCTTGAGGAAAGACTGGGACATGAAGACAGCCTCTCTAAGGGCTATCACATCAACCAGGAAACTTGCCAGGATCAGGGCCTTTGGGAATCCTTGGTGGCTTGCTGCACCAAATGGGATCCCATTCAGTCCACTTTTGAGCATAGGCTAAGTTAATTAGACAGCCTCTTTTAGGGTTTTTCTTCAGTCAGAAGGTTTACCAGGATCTGGGGAGTGTTTATACCGTTACTGGGTTGCAATCTGAAGTGACCTTGGTAACCTACAAGAACAAATGATTTGTTTCCCTCATAAGCAGGTCTGCTAAAGGTGCCGGGTTCCATGCCCTGGACATTGGGATGGTTCAAGCATGCTCACATGCTACATTTTTGCCTAGAGCTTTAGGACATCTTTGTCACCCTCTAGCAGCACCATCAGCATGGAGAAATCATGCAGAATCATTGCTTGATGGGTCATTCCAGCTAGCCAACTGGCTTATAGGGCTTAGGACTTGGTTTCTATGGAAGCAGTGACAACACACTCAACCAGGAGTGTGTAGACTTCATGGGCTCCCTGTAATGAGGCGCCAGGAATAGTTGTAGGGTGATAACATGGTCCTTCACTGAGGCTGTTCTGGCTCACTGTGGTGTAATTGTTGCTTCTTTATCCTGTTTATTTTTAGATGTAAGGCTTTCTGTTGGCTAAGTGCTATGAATAAAACTTTACTTTTTATTTGCATCCCCATCCTTGTTCTTTTGACTAGTTAGTTCTCAAATGTATGCTGCCATGGAGTCTGTCTGGAAAATGTAATACTTCCTATCAAATGCTTACCGTAATTTTTCTTTCCTGATGATCTCCATGGCAGCATGTGGACCCTCCCAATGTCCAAGTAGGCTAGTTACTGAATGCGGCCTCTGGCTCATCCTCAAAATTTATTGGAGTGGGGTCCTATGGAGTAGGAGAGAGGGTGGAGCTACCCAGATGTATGATGCCATGGAGTCCATCAGGAAAGGAAAATTATGGTAAGTATTTGATAGGAAATGTTCCATGTTTATTGTATTTATTTTAATAATTGTATTAACTAATTTAAATGTATTTAGTTACATTTATTAGATTTTAACATGTCTTTGAAAAATTGAGAAAAAAATGCTCTAGAGGGGAAGTGGACAAAATGTCCTTATAAAGTGTCCTGTATTAAGGTCACAAGCCAGAAAACTTTTACACCTTGACTTTTTGAGAACAAGAAAGTTGTATTTGTCCCAGTGACATGTGGCTTTTTTTCCAATTCCATTTTCCTTCGAGAAATGGCAAATTACATTCTTGTGTTATTGGTCTACTATTTACATAAAAATCATCACTCGAAGTAATCATAAAACCCCCACACAGTAATAATAACCAATAACTGAAAATACAGATGAATTTAGTTGTAATTCACCAATAAGGAATGTTCAATAAGAAATAAAGATTTTTTTAATACTATAAATTCACTAACTATGTGTGTGAATTAATATTTTGAAACATTGAAATACAAACATAAAACAATTGCACTCATACTGTAGTTTATTGTGATAATGCAGCTGCAGTTGAAAAATCTGTGATATAACACTATTTGTAAATCAAGGGTGTGTCCTATAGAATACATCACTGAAGAAGCAGACAGGAGCCAGACTGTTCCATCATTGGGATTTCCTGTCACTGGTTTAGGTCTTTATTAGTTATGACTAGAGATGAGCGAAGTATTCAAAAATTCGATACGACTGATTCGGCGAATTCGTGGAAAAATTTCGATTCGAGTCGAATATATTCGCTGTGAATTTAACTTAAAAAAGGGTGTTTCTAGGCTTCAGAGAGACTTAATATTAGTGCTGAACACTGTACCTTTAATTTAAATGCCCTTGGAGTCTGCTGGGGAAGAGAAATAATACTGTCAGGCAGTATGACATGCAGATGAGTGCCGTCGATCTTAGAATCACCGCACACTTCACTCATTTGGCCAGTCACGGGGCCAAAACCAGAGTGTGGAGCCACAGTGTGGCGGTGGAGGCAGCAGCAATGGGAGGCCATACAGCACCCTATGACAAAAATGGAAACCACCAGCAGTGTGAGGAGACCTGAAAGTGGCACATGGCAGAGTGTGGCGATAGAGACAGCAGCAATGGGAGGCCGTACAGGGACCCATGACACACTCTGGACCTGGCAGCAGCATGAGGAGGCGGTACAGGGGCCCATGGCAGATTACGGGCCTGGCAGCAGCATGAGGAGTCGGTACAGGGGCCCATGGCAGATTACAGGCCTGGCAGCAGCAATGGGAGGCCGTACAGGGACCCATGACACAATCTGGACCTGGCAGCAGCATGGGGAGGCGGTACAGGGGCCCATGACAGATTACGGGCCTGGCAGCAGCATTTGGAGTCGGTACGGGGGCCCATGACACACTCTGGACCTGGCAGCAGCATGAGGAGGCGGTACAGGGGCGCATGACAGATTACGAGCCTGGCAGCAGCAACTTGGACAGGAGGACGTTCAGTTTCTGCACCGTCTGGTGTGTGCCCGCAAACTGTTGTCTCTTGGAAACGGATTCCAAGAAAGACTGCTGACGGAATCCGTGAAGAGGAGTAGCAGGAGAAGGAGCATCTGAACGAGCGGAATATGCCAACAAGCAACAACAGGGGCCCATGACAGATTACGGGCCTGGCAGCAGCATGAGGAGTCGGTACGGGGGCCCATGGCAGATTAGGGGCCTGGCAGCAGCTATGGGAGGCCCGTAATCTGCCAGCACCCTATGACAAAAAATGGAACCCACCAGCAGTGTGAGGAGACCTGAAAGTGGCACATGGCAGAGTGTGGCGATGGAGACAGCAGCAATGGGAGGCCGTACAGGGACCCATGAGAGACTCTGGACTTGGCAGCAGCATGAGGAGGCGGTATAGGGGCCCATGGCAGATTAGGGGCCTGGCAGCAGCTATGGGAGGCCCGTAATCTGCCAGCACCCTATGACAAAAAATGGAACACACCAGCAGTGTGAGGAGACCTGAAAGTGGCACATGGCAGAGTGTGGCGATGGAGACAGCAGCAATGGGAGGCCGTACAGGGACCCATGAGAGACTCTGGACTTGGCAACAGCATGAGGAGGCGGTATAGGGGCCCATGGCAGATTAGGGGCCTGGCAGCAGCTATGGGAGGCCCGTAATCTGCCAGCACCCTATGACAAAAAATGGAACACACCAGCAGTGTGAGGAGACCTGAAAGTGGCACATGTTTGGGGCATGATTCATGGCGGATTTAGTCAGTTGTGTCAGGAACTGGTGGTTTGAAATCCAGACTAATCCAGGCCTGATTCATTTTCACAAACGTCAGTCTCTCCACACTTTGGGTGGACAGTCGTGTCCTCCGCGGAGTTGCAATACCTCCTGCCGCACTAAACACGCGCTCCGATGCCACGCTACTGGCCGGGCATGACAGCCTTTCAAGGGCAAATTCAGCTAGTTGGGGCCAAAGGTCAAGTTTCGTTGCCCAGTAGTCAAGGGGATTGTCTACCTCGGTTGGCAGGGTGCTGTCCAAGTAGGCCTAAGCCTGTTGTTTGAGGTCCTGCTCCAGGTCCACCTGATGCTGCTGCTGCTGCTGCTGCGGCTGGTTAGTAGTTTCCTCACTGCGCTGGTGAAGAAAGCTACTCATCATCGACTGCAGACTGAGGCAGCCGCTGCTGGTGGAGCTGCCACTGCTCCTACCACCCCACCCCTCCCCTGCTGCCATGGCAGCGGAACGCGAGCGCACAGGGCCCACAGTGTCTGAGGATGGACGTTGGCGCAGACAGGCAGAGACCAGCTGACTACATAGGTGGTTTTTATAGTACGTTATTTTGGCCTCCCTCTCAGCAGGTGTGAAAAAGGCCACCATTTTTGAACGGTAGCGAGGGTCCAACAAGGTGGACAGTCAAAAGTCATCCCTCTGTCTGATGGTTATTATTCGGCTGTCGCTACGCAAGCAACCGAGCATGCTATGGGCCATTTGTGCCAAGGAATGCGAGGGACTCCCTGCCTCCATCTCCACAGCATACTGCCACGGTGCGTCTGGGTCCTCTGTCTCCTCCTCCTCCTCCTCTACCAGATGCTCCTGCTCCTCCACTCCTGTCCGCTGAGTGGAAAAACCACCCATTTCACTCAATAATTCCTGAGCACCAATGTCCTCCTCTACCTCCTCCTCTTCTTCCTGTCCTGCCCCCACAGGGGTCATGTGGCGTTGAGATCTGTGCGCCACGTCTACCGCACCCTGACCAGCCATTGTTAACAGCATTTGTTCCAGGACGTGCAACAGAGGAATGACGTCGTTCATCCCATAGTCCTGCCGACTCACGAATAGCGTGGCCTCCTCAAAGGGCCTGAGCAAGCGCAGGTGTCACGCATGAGCTGCCAATGGCTGACATCTAAGTTACACAGGGAGTACCTTTATCCGCTTTTAACATCAGGAAATCGGTGATGGCCTTTCGCTGTTCGTAAAGGCGGTCTAACATATGTAGGGTTGAATTCCACCTTGTTGCAACGTCACAGCATGAGGAGTCGGTACGGGGGCCCATGGCAGATTACGTGCCTGGCAGCAGCAATGGGAGGCCCGTAATCTGCCAGCACCCTATGTCAAAAAATTCAACACACCAGCAGTGTGAGGAGACCTGAAAGTGGCACATGGCAGAGTGTGGCTATGGAGACAGCAGCAATGGGAGGCCGTACAGGGACCCATGAGAGACTCTGGACTTGGCAGCAGCATGAGGAGGCGGTATAGGGGCCCATGGCAGATTAGGGGCCTGGCAGCAGCAATGGGAGGCCCGTAATCTGCCAGCACCCTATGTCAAAAAATTCTACACACCAGCAGTGTGAGGAGACCTGAAAGTGGCACATGGCAGAGTGTGGCGATGGAGACAGCAGCAATGGGAGGCCGTACAGGGACCCATGACAGACTCTGGACCTGGCAGCAGCATGAGGAGGCGGTATATAGGGGCCTATGGCAGATTAGGGGCCTGGCAGCAGCTATAGGAGGCCTGTAATCTGCCAGCACCCTATGTCAAAAAATTCAACACACCAGCAGAGTGAGGAGACCTGAAAGTGGCACATGGCAGAGTGTGGCGATGGAGACAGCAGCAATGGGAGGCCGTACAGGGACCCATGACAGACTCTGGATTTGGCAGCAGCATGAGGAGGCGGTATATAGGGTCCCATGGCAGATTAGGGGCCTGGCAGCAGCTATGGGATGCCTGTAATCTGCCAGCACCCTATGTCAAAAAATTGAACACACCAGCAGTGTGTGAGGAGACCTGAAAGTGGCACATGGCAGAGTGTGGCGATGGAGACAGCAGCAATGGGAGGCCGTACAGGGACCCATGACAGACTCTGGATTTGGCAGCAGCATGAGGAGGCGGTATATAGGGGCCCATGGCAGATTAGGGGCCTGGCAGCAGCTATGGGAGGCCCGTAATCTGCCAGCACCCTATGTCAAAAAATTCAACACACCAGCAGTGTGTGAGGAGACCTGAAAGTGGCACATGGCAGAGTGTGGCGATGGAGACAGCAGCAATGGGAGGCCGTACAGGGACCCATGACAGACTCTGGACTTGGCAGCAGCATGAGGAGGCGGTATATAGGGGCCCATGGCAGATTAGGGGCCTGGCAGCAGCTATGGGAGGCCCGTAATCTGCCAGCACCCTATGTCAAAAAATTGAACACACCAGCAGTGTGTGAGGAGACGTGAAAGTGGCACATGGCAGATTGTGGCGATGGAGACAGCAGCAATGGGAAGCCGTACAGGGACCCATGACAGACTCTGGACCTGGCAGCAGCATGAGGAGGCGGTATATAGGGGCCTATGGCAGATTAGGGGCCTGGCAGCAGCTATAGGAGGCCCGTAATCTGCCAGCACCCTATGTCAAAAAATTCAACACACCAGCAGTGTGAGGAGACCTGAAAGTGGCACATGGCAGAGTGTGGCGATGGAGACAGCAGCAATGGGAGGCCGTACAGGGACCCATGAGAGACCCTGGACCTGGCAGCAGCATGAGGAGGCGGTATATAGGGGCCTATGGCAGATTAGGGGCCTGGCAGCAGCTATAGGAGGCCCGTAATCTGCCAGCACCCTATGTCAAAAAATTCTACACACCAGCAGTGTGTGAGGAGACCTGAAAGTGGCACATGGCAGAGTGTGGCGATGGAGACAGCAGCAATGGGAGGCCGTACAGGGACCCATGAGAGACTCTGGACCTGGCAGCAGCATGAGGAGGCGGTATATAGGGGCCTATGGCAGATTAGGGGCCTGGCAGCAGCTATGGGAGGCCCGTAATCTGCCAGCACCCTATGTCAAAAAATTCTACACACCAGCAGTGTGTGAGGAGACCTGAAAGTGGCACATGGCAGAGTGTGGCGATGGAGACAGCAGCAATGGGAGGCCGTACAGGGAACCATGAGAGACTCTGGACCTGGCAGCAGCATGAGGAGGCGGTATATAGGGGCCTATGGCAGATTAGGGGCCTGGCAGCAGCTATAGGAGGCCCATAATCTGCCAGCACCCTATGTCAAAAAATTCAACACACCAGCAGTGTGAGGAGACCTGAAAGTGGCACATGGCATGAGACACTGTGGACCTGGCAGCAGCATGAGGAGGCGGTATATAGGGGCCCATGGCAGATTAGGGGCCTGGCAGCAGCAATGGGAGGCCCGTAATCTGCCAACACCCTATGTCAAAAAATTCTACACACCAGCAGTGTGTGAGGAGACCTGAAAGTGGCACATGGCAGAGTGTGGCGATGGAGACAGCAGCAATGGGAGGCCGTACAGGGACCCATGAGAGACTCTGGAACTGGCAGCAGCATGAGGAGGCGGTATATAGGGGCCCATGGCAGATTAGGGGCCTGGCAGCAGCTATAGGGGGCCCGTAATCTGGCAGCACCCTATGTCAAAAAATTCAACACACCAGCAGTGTGTGAGGAGACCTGAAAGTGGCACATGGCAGAGTGTGGTGATGGAGACAGCAGCAATGGGAGGCCGTATAGGGACCCATGAGAGACTCTGGACTTGGCAGCAGCATGAGGAGGCGGTATATAGGGGCCCATGGCAGATTAGGGGCCTGGCAGCAGCTATGGGAGGTCCGTAATCTGCCAGCACCCTATGTCAAAAAATTCAACACACCAGCAGTGTGTGAGGAGACCTGAAAGTGGCACATGGCAGAGTGTGGCGATGGAGACAGCAGCAATGGGAGGCCGTACAGGGACCCATGAGAGACTCTGGAACTGGCAGCAGCATGAGGAGGCGGTATATAGGGGCCCATGGCAGATTAGGGGCCTGGCAGCAGCTATAGGGGGCCCGTAATCTGGCAGCACCCTATGTCAAAAAATTCAACACACCAGCAGTGTGTGAGGAGACCTGAAAGTGGCACATGGCAGAGTGTGGCGATGGAGACAGCAGCAATGGGAGGCCGTACAGGGACCCATGAGAGACTCTGGAACTGGCAGCAGCATGAGGAGGCGGTATATAGGGGCCCATGGCAGATTAGGGGCCTGGCAGCAGCTATAGGGGGCCCGTAATCTGGCAGCACCCTATGTCAAAAAATTCAACACACCAGCAGTGTGTGAGGAGACCTGAAAGTGGCACATGGCAGAGTGTGGCGATGGAGACAGCAGCAATGGGAGGCCGTATAGGGACCCATGAGAGACTCTGGAACTGGCAGCAGCATGAGGAGGCGGTATATAGGGGCCCATGGCAGATTAGGGGCCTGGCAGCAGCTATAGGGGGCCCGTAATCTGCCAGCACCCTATGTCAAAAAATTCAACACACCAGCAGTGTGTGAGGAGACCTGAAAGTGGCACATGGCAGAGTGTGGCGATGGAGACAGCAGCAATGGGAGGCCGTACAGGGACCCATGAGAGACTCTGGAACTGGCAGCAGCATGAGGAGGCGGTATATAGGGGCCCATGGCAGATTAGGGGCCTGGCAGCAGCTATAGGGGGCCCGTAATCTGCCAGCACCCTATGTCAAAAAATTCAACACACCAGCAGTGTGTGAGGAGACCTGAAAGTGGCACATGGCAGAGTGTGGCGATGGAGACAGCAGCAATGGGAGGCCGTACAGGGACCCATGAGAGACTCTGGACTTGGCAGCAGCATGAGGAGGCGGTATATAGGGGCCCATGGCAGATTAGGGGCCTGGCAGCAGCTATGGGAGGTCCGTAATCTGCCAGCACCCTATTTCACTCTCCTCGCCAGTACTTCTTCGCCTGGCTGCTGAAAAGGCCGATGTCTCCCCCCGTTCCTGACCGCCCTCTGTTAGCTCTTCCTCACTGTACAGTGGGGCTGAGCCCACAGCATGCGATACTTCGCTTGGTGAGGGAACAGCAAAGGACAGGGGCAGGTAGAGGACATGTGATTTCAGTGGGCTTGCTCCCGGGCCATGCCAACTAACGGTTGTGTCTGACGTACCCACCGACCGTTGGCTGTAGGTGTCAGAGGTGACCTGGGAAGAGGAAGACGACCGAGCCAACCAATCAATGACGGCAGGGTTGTCGGTGGAGACACGACCGCTGGATGACACCGGGAGCACTGGCCTCTGGCTGCGAATAGTGCTGCCTCGACCCCTTCCTCTGCTGCCACGTCTGCTCGCTCCTAAAAAATTGCCTCCTCTGCCACTCCTCTGCATGTTGTCTGACATACTCTTTAATTCAACGATTATGTGTCCCTGAGTAACAATTCTCTGGCACTCAGTAACAATTCTGTCTGTCCCTGAGTAAAAATTCTGTGGCCCTAAGTAAAGTTTCTGTGGCCCTGAGTAACAATTCTCTGGCACTCAGTAACAATTCTGTCTGTCCCTGAGTAACAATTCTCTGGCACTCAGTAACAATTCTGTCTGTCCCTGAGTAAAAATTCTGTGGCCCTAAGTAAAGTTTCTGTGGCCCTGAGTAACAATTCTCTGGCACTCAGTAACAATTCTGTCTGTCCCTGAGTAACAATTCTCTGGCACTCAGTAACAATTCTGTCTGTCCCTGAGTAAAAATTCTGTGGCCCTAATTAAAGTTTCTGTGGCCCTAAGTAACAATTCTCTGGCACTCAGTAACAATTCTGTCTGTCCCTGAGTAACAATTCTCTGGCACTCCGTAACAATTCTGTCTGTCCCTGAGTAACAATTCTCTGGCACTCAGTAACAATTCTGTCTGTCCCTGAGTAACAATTCTCTGGCACTCAGTAACAATTCTGTCTGTCCCTGAGTAACAATTCTCTGGCACTCCGTAACAATTCTGTCTGTCCCTGAGTATGAATTCTGTGGCCCTAACTAGCGTTTCTTTGTCCCTAAGTAACAGTTCTGTGGCCCTGAGTAACAATTCTGTGTCTGTGCGAGTAACAATTCTGTGGCCCTAAGTAACAGTTCTGTGGCCCTCAGTAACAGTTCTGTGTCTGTGCGAGTAACAATTCTGTGTCTGTGCGAGTAACAATTCTGTGGCCCTAAGTAAAGTTTCTGTGGCCCTCAGTAACAGTTCTGTGTCTGTGCGAGTAACAATTCTGTGTCTGTGCGAGTAACAATTCTGTGGCCCTAAGTAAAGTTTCTGTGGCCCTAAGTAACAATTCTCTGGCACTCAGTAACAATTCTGTCTGTCCCTGAGTAACAATTCTCTGGCACTCAGTAACAATTCTGTCTGTCCCTGAGTAAAAATTCTGTGGCCCTAAGTAAAGTTTCTGTGGCCCTGAGTAACAATTCTCTGGCACTCCGTAACAATTCTGTCTGTCCCTGAGTAACAATTCTCTGGCACTCAGTAACAATTCTGTCTGTCCCTGAGTAAAAATTCTGTGGCCCTAAGTAAAGTTTCTGTGGCCCTGAGTAACAATTCTCTGGCACTCCGTAACAATTCTGTCTGTCCCTGAGTAACAATTCTCTGGCACTCAGTAACAATTCTGTCTGTCCCTGAGTAAAAATTCTGTGGCCCTAATTAAAGTTTCTGTGGCCCTAAGTAACAATTCTCTGGCACTCAGTAACAATTCTGTCTGTCCCTGAGTAACAATTCTCTGGCACTCCGTAACAATTCTGTCTGTCCCTGAGTAACAATTCTCTGGCACTCAGTAACAATTCTGTCTGTCCCTGAGTAAAAATTCTGTGGCCCTAAGTAAAGTTTCTGTGGCCCTGAGTAACAATTCTCTGGCACTCCGTAACAATTCTGTCTGTCCCTGAGTATGAATTCTGTGGCCCTAACTAGCGTTTCTTTGTCCCTAAGTAACAGTTCTGTGGCCCTGAGTAACAATTCTGTGTCTGTGCGAGTAACAATTCTGTGGCCCTAAGTAACAGTTCTGTGGCCCTCAGTAACAGTTCTGTGTCTGTGCGAGTAACAATTCTGTGTCTGTGCGAGTAACAATTCTGTGGCCCTAAGTAAAGTTTCTGTGGCCCTCAGTAACAGTTCTGTGTCTGTGCGAGTAACAATTCTGTGTCTGTGTGAGTAACAATTCTGTGGCCCTAAGTAAAGTTTCTGTGGCCCTAAGTAACAATTCTCTGGCACTCAGTAACAATTCTGTCTGTCCCTGAGTAACAATTCTCTGGCACTCAGTAACAATTCTGTCTGTCCCTGAGTAAAAATTCTGTGGCCCTAAGTAAAGTTTCTGTGGCCCTGAGTAACAATTCTCTGGCACTCCGTAACAATTCTGTCTGTCCCTGAGTAACAATTCTCTGGCACTCAGTAACAATTCTGTCTGTCCCTGAGTAAAAATTCTGTGGCCCTAAGTAAAGTTTCTGTGGCCCTGAGTAACAATTCTCTGGCACTCCGTAACAATTCTGTCTGTCCCTGAGTATGAATTCTGTGGCCCTAACTAGCGTTTCTTTGTCCCTAAGTAACAGTTCTGTGGCCCTGAGTAACAATTCTGTGTCTGTGCGAGTAACAATTCTGTGGCCCTAAGTAACAGTTCTGTGGCCCTCAGTAACAGTTCTGTGTCTGTGCGAGTAACAATTCTGTGTCTGTGCGAGTAACAATTCTGTGGCCCTAAGTAACAGTTCTGTGGCCTTCAGTAACAATTCTGTGTCTGTGCGAGTAACAATTCTGTGTCTGTGCGAGTAACAATTCTGTGGCCCTAAGTAAAGTTTCTGTGGCCCTAAGTAACAATTCTCTGGCACTCAGTAACAATTCTGTCTGTCCCTGAGTAACAATTCTCTGGCACTCAGTAACAATTCTGTCTGTCCCTGAGTAAAAATTCTGTGGCCCTAAGTAAAGTTTCTGGGGCCCTGAGTAACAATTCTCTGGCACTCAGTAACAATTCTGTCTGTCCCTGAGTAACAATTCTCTGGCACTCAGTAACAATTCTGTCTGTCCCTGAGTAAAAATTCTGTGGCCCTAAGTAAAGTTTCTGTGGCCCTAAGTAACAATTCTCTGGCACTCAGTAACAATTCTGTCTGTCCCTGAGTAACAATTCTCTGGCACTCAGTAACAATTCTGTCTGTCCCTGAGTAAAAATTCTGTGGCCCTAATTAAAGTTTCTGTGGCCCTAAGTAACAATTCTCTGGCACTCAGTAACAATTCTGTCTGTCCCTGAGTAACAATTCTCTGGCACTCAGTAACAATTCTGTCTGTCCCTGAGTAAAAATTCTGTGGCCCTAATAACGTTTCTGTGGCCCTAAGTAACAATTCTCTGGCACTGAGTAACAATTCTGTCTTTCCCTGATTATGAATTCTGTGGCCCTAACTAGCGTTTCTTTGTCCCTAAATAACGATTCTGTGGCCCTCATTAACAAGTCTGTGTCCCTGAGTAATGGTTCTCTGTCCCTAAGTAACTTTTCTCTGTCCCCAATTATCGTTTCTGTGGCCCTAACTCTGTCCCTGTCCCTAGTACAGAGCGGTCTGCCTCTGTTCAATAACTGCAGGCAAATGAAGAATTCCAAAATGGCCGCTATTTATAGCTCGACCATTACACAGTGCTGGCTGGCTGGCTGCTGATTGGCTGATGCGATCACATGTAGTTGAGGAATGCATTATGGGTCAGCGCGCCTTGTCTGCGCGCCTTCCCAGACATCCCCGCTCCGTCGCCGCACATGTCAGCCGCCATTTTCTGAAAAATTTTGATTCGCGCGTCCGAATTAGGCTATTTTTCGGATTCGGCACGAATCGAAATTTTTCCGATATTCGACTCGAATTCCACTTCGGATACTTCGATTCGCTCATCTCTAGTTATGACCCATACAACCCATAGATTAGATTGTACATCTTATTCTGGCCTCTTTTTGCATGTTTTTTTTCAACTAAAGTTATGCACTAGACTTTGAGAACTCTGAGGATGTCCTTAAATTTTTTGTCAACAATAACTGTGCAAAAAAATTGATTACACATTAGCACGGATTGGTTTTCTTTATCACATGACTTTGTGGGGTATATGCCACATATAGGTGAATGGACACTGGTAGACCAATCAGAGAGGAAGTCGTCCCTATATAACCCCTCCTACACAGGAAGTACTTTACTTAATTTTTTTGCTAGTGTCTGTAAGGTGGATGGTCACTGAAGTGTTGCATGTGCTCATGGAGCATACCTGAAGATTCAGAATGGTTTCTTTGAGAATCAGGGACTTTAATCAGATCCATTCATAGTTACATAGTTAGTCTGGCTGAAAAAAAGACAAAAGTCCATCCAGTTCAACCATAAAAAAAAAAAAAGTTATAATCCTACACCCACAGTTGATCCAGAGGAAGGCAAAAAACTCAGCAGAGCATGATCCAATTTGCACCTGCAGGGGAAAAAATTCCTTCCTGATCCCCCGAGAGGCAATTGGATATTTCCTGGATCAACTTTACCTATAAATAGTAATCAGTTATATTCTGTGGCCTTTTTTAAGCAACCCACTGAGCTGGCCTGAACCAACACTTGAGGAAGTCTATTCCACATTTTCACAGCTCTTACTGTGAAGAAACCTTTCCATGTTTGGAGATTAAATTTCTTTTCCTCCAAATGTAAAGAGTGCCTCCTTGTCCTCTGTGATGACCTCAGGGTGAATAAGTCTACACCGAGTTCACTATATGAACCGCTGATGTATTTATACATGTTGATCATATCCCCCCTTAATCTCTTCTTCTCAAGAGAGAATACATTCAGTTCCTCGAATCGTTCCTCATAGCTGAGCTCCTCCATGCCTCTTATCAGTTTTGTTGCCATTATCTGTACTTTCTCCAGTTCCCCAATGTTCTTTTTGTGAATTGGTGCCCAAAATTGAACTGCATATTCCAGATAAGGTCTTACTAATGATTTGTACAGGGGTAAAATGATATCTCTCTCTCTGGAGTCTGTACCTATTTTAATACAAGAGAGGATTTTGCTCGCTTTAGAAACTGCAGCTTGGCATTGCATGCCATTATTAAGCTTGTGATCTACCAGAACTCCCATATCCTTCTCCACCATTGATTCTCCCAGTTGTTCTCCCCCTAGTATGTATGATGCATGCATATTCTTAGCCCCCAAGTGCATAACCTTACATTTATTAACATTAAACTTCATTTGACACATAGTTGCCCAATGAAACAGTTTATTGAGGTTGGCTTATAAATTGGAGACATCCTGTAAAGATGTTATTCCACTGCACAGCTTGGTGTCATCTGCAAAGACTAAAATGGTATTTTTAATCCTAAACCCTATATCGTTTATAAATCTATTAAAAAGTAAGGGTCCCAACACTGAACCTTGGGGTACACCACTGACAACTGTAGACCATTCAGAGTATGAATTATTAACCACTACTCTATGAATGCGATCTTTTAGCCAGTTTTCTATTTTCATTCAGAAAACTGTTAGCCAAAATGGATGGTACCTGAGCCTCGCTGGATAAGGAGAAGAATTCTAAGATTTTTGTCTGTAATGCAGCCTTACAGTGCTGGATCCTGCGTACCAGAACCCTGTGCAGTAAAATACTGACCAAGGTGCTTTCCAGCAGGATGCTGTACAGGTCCGAGGCAGTGGCCCCAGTTAAAAGGGGACAAAGTGTGGGTTGAGGGAGGAGCCTGAGCATGGCGCTGAACGGGAGATCGCAGTAAGATCTCTCGAACCCAGGCTCCTCCAGCATCCTGTCAGCAGGTCTAAATTATGAAAGGGAGATAGTGGAGAGGAAGGAGGGAGATCTACCGGGATAAAGAGAAGATCTGGAAAAGGACGAAAGGAAGAACTGTTATAAAATATGGAGAAACAAATATCAAGAAAGAAAACCCTGAAACCATTAATAGAAAAAATGAAGAAGCAAAACGTTCAATATAGCTGGGGGTCTTCAGCATGCATAATTGGTTGGAAAAATGGGCGCTCTGCAAGATTAAAGTTTCCTGCAGAACTGAGAGACATCTGTGAGAGACTTGAGTTGCAGAATATTGATATCCCTCGGTGGGGAGGGGAGGGGGAGGGGAGATGGACAGGGGAGAATGAGAGGCAGCTTTAATCGGTTGGAAAAATGGGCGTTCTGCCAAATTAAGGTTTCCTGAAGAATTGAGAGACTTCTGTGAGAGACTGGAGTTGCAATATATAAATATCCCTGGAGGGGTGTGGAGGAGGAAGAAAGTAGGAATATGGAAAGTGAAAGGTGGCAGGGGGTCTGGGAGGGAACTTGAAACCTGAGGGGAATGGGGGGAGGGGGAGATAAGGGTGTTGAGGGGGGTTCCCCCCCTTTTTTTTATTTCCTCCTCTCTGCCTCCCCCTTCTGTCTGCCCTCCTCCTCTCCTCTTTTCACTTGGAAGATGTTGTCAGTCTTTCTTCTCTTTACCTCTAGAGAATTTTTTTTTTTGTAATATTCCTCCTTTTGGTTAAGCTGGTGAGACACTGGGGGAGTGTAAATGGGTTGAGGTGGGCATGCGCAGAGCTTCACCCCAAAGTGGAATCAAGGGTGGGACTTAGACCACAAATGATTCATAGGCTAATTATTTGCTAAAAAGGGAGGGGGGATGGGAGGGAGTGGGGGCGGGGGGAGGGCGGATGGATGGGAGGAGGGTTCAGGGGAGGGGGAGGTAGTTTAAGACTCTGCAAAATAGTAAGAAATATATCTGTCTATACCTAGAAAATGAAGGGTAAGATATGGAGGAAAGAGGAGAAGGGGGAAGATGGAGAGGAGAAGAAAGGTAGAATGGAAGAGATTAATTTTATGACTTATAATGTTAAAGGATTAAATAGCTTTGGGAAGAAATTTAGTATTTTCAAAGAAATTCAGCACAGATTTTCTTCAGTGGTTTTTTTTTTTTACAGGAGACACATTTAGAACGAGAAGCAAATGTAAAACTAAATTCCAGATATTATCCAATATGGTACTATGCAGATTCCCCAATCAAACAAGCCAAAGGAGTGGCAATAGGTTTTGCAAAAAAATATCAGGTTTAATTTGGAAGACAAATTGGTAGATCCGGAAGGGAGATTTCTGTTCCTGAAGGGGAAACTACAGGATCGGGAGTGTACACTAGCAAACATCTATTGCCCGAATAAGAAACCAGAGGAAATTAATGGATTTCAACAAAGGTAGTTTAATTGTGGTGGGAGATTTTAATCATTGTATGGATCCTCAGATAGATATGACATGGCATGTGCAGAGGGATGGGAGTAGGTCTCTGAAATCTTTAAAAAAAATGTTTATATCAGTGTCAGCTTGTAGATATATGGAGAATTAAGCATACATTTTATTCTCATGCACATGAGATGTACTCAAGATTGGACTATATAGTGTTGGACCATCGACTTATTGAGTCTCTGGTTAAAGTAAAAATAGAAGAGATATCAATATCGGATCACGCTCCTGTCACAATGAAATTACAATGGGGAAATGAGCTAAATAGGGGGAAATTGTGGAGGTTAAACGAGACACTTCTCCAGGATCAAGAGATGGATGAAAAGCTTAAAAAAGAAATAGAGCAATTTTTTGAGGAAAATGATTGTGAGGAGGTGTCTGTGGCAATGGTGTGGGAGGCTTATAAAGCCTATATTAAAAGTATCCTGATAGCGATTGGAGCAAAAAAGAAGAGGGAAAGGAGAGAAAAAATTAGTTAGAGTTAGAGCAGAAACATAAACATAGAGTAACAAAAGAGATTATGCAGACGGTAATAAAAGAGAAGAATTAATTATTTTTCTGGAAGAAGATAAGAGAAGAGTGTAATAAAATGATATGTGAGAGATATAGATGGGGAGATAGGCCAGGAAAATATTTAATGAGGGCTCAGAGGAAAAAGAAATCCAGGAATTATATAGAGAAAATAAGAGACAACAAAGGCGAACTAGTGTATTCAACTAAAGATTTAGCTAGTGTTTAAAAAATACTCTAATAAGCTATATAATATTATTCCCCATAGTAAAGATGACATAGTAAAAATAGAAAAAAGACAGACATACCGTATTTTTCGCTCCATAAGACGCACTTTTTTCCCCCAAAAATGGGGGGAAAATGTCAGTGCGTCTTATGGAGCGAATATATAGCGGCTGGTCCGGTATTTCCACCGCCGCCGTGTCAGAATACCGGGCCGGCCGCTCAGCTCTGCAGTGAGACCTTACCTGTCCCTCTATCCAGCAGCGCGCTGTCTTCCCGGCTTCTGTAGTGTGCGTGACAGCCGGGTCCCAAGTGCGCATGCGCAAGAAGCGGTGCTCTTTGTGAATGGTAAGGCGGTACCTGGGACACATGACAGATCCCAGAAGCCGCCGGACCAATCACAAAGCGCAGCGCTTCTTGCGCATGCGCACTGGGCATCCGGCTGTCCGCCGAGCGCCCACACTACAGAAGCCGGGAAGACAGCGCGCGGCTGGATAGAGGAACAGGTAAGATGAAAAAAAACTCTGCGGAAGTAAGAGCGGGTACCTGTCAAATTCAGGTACCCGCTCCCCCCCCTCCCCAAAGGTCAGCAGTCATCTCCTGTACTGTCCGCAGTCTCTGGTCATCCCTGTGCTGTCCGCAGTCTCTGGTCATCTCCTCTACTATGTCCGCAGTCTCTGGTCATCTCCTCTACTATCTCCGCAGTCTCTGGTCATCTCCTGCACTATGTCCGCAGTCTCTGGTCATCTCCTGTACTGTCTGCAGTCTCTGGTCATCTCCTGTACTGTGTCCGCAGTCTCTGGTCATCCCTGTACTGTCCGCAGTCTCTGGTCATCCCTGTGCTGTCCGCAGTCACTGGTCATCCCTGTACTGTCCGCAGTCTCTGGTCATCCCTGTACTGTCCGCAGTCTCTGGTCATCTCCTCTACTATGTCTGCAGTCCATTAGTTCAGAATTTTTTTTTCCTGTTTTCTGCCTCTAAAACCTAGGTGCGTCTTATGGTCAGGTGTGTCTTATGGAGCGAAAAATACGGTATTTAAAAGAAGAGGGACTACCGAAATTAAGTGAGGAACAATTAAAATCTCTGGAATCAACAATAACGCAGAAAGAAATATATTTAGCATTAAAAAGTACTTTAGCTGGGAAAAGTCCTGGACCAGATGGGTATACTGTGAGATATTATAAAAAATATAAAGAACTATTAGTACCCGAATTGAGGACATATATGAATGCATTGGGAGGAGAGATGGAAATGAGGAGGGAATCATTGCATGCCCATGTAGTTCTCATACATAAAGAAGGTAAAGATGACACTCAATGTGCAAGTTATAGACTGATTTCCTTGTTGAACACAGATACAAAACTATATGCAAAAGTTCTGGCAAATAGGATGAAAGACTTGATGCCGGAATGGATACATATGGGTCAGGTGTGTTTTGTCCCAGGGAGAGAGGGTAGAGATAACGACTTAAGATCTTTGTTTCTCATACAAAAAAATAGGAAAGAAAAAATCCCTGCGGTGGTCCTCACGATAGATGTTAAAAAGGCATTTGACAGAGTAGATTGGGGTTATATGTTGGATACACTGGAAGAATTGGGGATGGGACCCAGAATTAGAGAATGGATAAGGAAATTATATAGTCAACCTTCTGCAGCAGTCATGGTTAATGGGGAATTATCAAAGTACTTTAGGATGCAAAATGGAACAAAACAGGGATGTCCTTTGCCTCCATTGCTGTACGTTCTATCTTTTGAATCTCTGCTGGCTACAATAAGGAATAACATAGACATAAAAGGTATTAGGATAGGAGATACAGAGCATAAAGTGGAAGCTTATGCAGATGATATGTTATTCTATGTTGGAAATCCAAGGTTAACATTGCCAAATTTAATGAAATCATTGAAGGAATATGGGGAGATGACAAATTTAAAAATTAATCCATCTAAAAAAGAGATTTTAAATATAAATCTTTTAAATAGTGAGAAAAATATGCTACAGGAGGAATTTCCTTTTGTATGGAGAGAAAAAGAATTAAAATATTTAAGTATAAAATTAACTGTATCTTCCAAGAATTTATATAGATCAAATTATATCCCATTCTTAAATGAGATTAAGGATGAATTAAGAAAACTAGGTGGGGGAACTCTGTCATAGATAGGTTGTATAAATCTGATAAAAATGGTAATTGTCCTTAAAATTCTATACAAATTCCAAATGATACCAATTAAATTACCAGAAGTATATTTTATAATAATTAAAAAAAGTTAAGATTTTTTTTGGAGGAATAAAAAACCTAGAATAAGCTATGAAATATTAAGTAGAAATAAAGAGAAAGGTGGTCTGGGAGTTCCAGACTTGAAAAGGTACTATCATTTGGTAATACTGACTAGAATGTTTGATTGGACACATAATTCACATGGGAAAAGTTGGGTAAAAATAGAAAATACACAAGTCACACAAGCCTCAGTAGAATTGTAAGGATACCCCAAGGCCATTGAGAACAAGAGAGGATTGGAACCCTTTTGAGCACTTATTAGGAAGATGGGAAACATGGGATTTCTAAAATATATAAGATTCTCACTGGAATAACCACGGATTTAAGTCCATCATTTATAGAGAAATGGGAAAGGGATATAGGATTAACAATGGATGTGGAAAAGCAAAAGAAAATATATAGTTTAATCCACGAAAATGTAAATATGAAGGAGGTAGAGATGAATTATAAATGTTTGGCAAGATGGTATATTACACCGAGTATAGCACATAGATTGAATAGAGACAAATCATCTTTATGTTGGCGTGGATGTGGGGGTAGAGGTACAATGTATCACATTTGGTGGGAGTGTCCTAAAATTCAAGAGTATTGGGGGAAAATAGTATGCCTGATTCAGAAAATAACGGAGGTTGATATTCCAAAAGACCCAGAGACCTGCCTTTTTCATGGTACTAAGTAGAGATGAGCGAATCGAACTTGGCGAAGTGGAATTCGTTTTGAAGATTAGGAAAAATTCGATTCGCGCCGAATCCGAAAATTAGCAGACTTCGGATGCGCGAATCAAAATTTTCCAAAAATGGCGGCGACATGTGTGGCGACAGAGCGGGGATCTCTGGGAAGGCGAGCAGACAAGGCGCGTTGACCCATAATGCATTCATTCATGACATGTGATCGCATTAGCCAATCAGCAGCCAGCCAGCCAGCACTGTGTAATGGTCGAGCTATAAATTGCGGCCATCTTAGAATTCTCCATTAGCCTCCGGTCATTCAAGAGAGACAGACCTCTCTGTATTAGGGACAGAGTTAGGGCCAAAGAGACTTTAGGGCCACAGAATCGTTACTTAGGGACACAGAATTGTTACTCAGGGACACAGAATTGTTACTCAGGGACACAGAACTGTTACTCAGGGACACAGAATTGTTACTCAGGGACAGACAGAGAATTGTTACTGAGGGACACAGAATTGTTACTGAGGGACACAGAATTGTTACTGAGGGACACAAAATTGTTACTGAGGGACACAGAATCGTTACTGAGGGACACAGAATTGTTACTCAGGGACACAGAATTGTTACTCAGGGACACAGAATCGTTACTCAGGGACACAGAATTGTTACTCAGGGACACAGAATTGTTACTCAGGGACACAGAATCGTTACTCAGGGACACAGAATCGTTGAATTAAAGAGTATGTCAGACAACACGCAGAGGAGTGGCAGAGGAGGCAATGTTTCAGGAGCGAGCAGACGTGGCAGCAGAGGAAGGGGTCGAGGCAGCACTAGTCGCAGCCAGAGGCCAGTGCTCCCGGTGTCATTCAGCGGTCGTGTCTCCACCGACAACCCTGCCGTCATCGATTGGTTGGCTCGGTCGTCTTCCTCTTCCCAGGTCACCTCTGACACCTACAGCCAACGGTCGGTGGGTACGTCAGACACAACCGTTAGTTGGCATGGCCCGGGAGCAAGCCTACTGAAATCACGTGTCCTCTACCTGCCCCTGTCCTTTGGTGTTCCCTCACCAAGCGAAGTATCGCATGCTGTGGGCTCAGCCCCACTGTACAGTGAGGAAGAGCTAACAGAGGGCGGTCAGGAACGGGGGGAGACATCCGCCTCTTCAGCAGCCAGGCAAAGAAGTACTGGCGAGGAGAGTGGCTCGGTAGCCGGTCTAGAGACAGGTCTGTCTCCTGATCCACACGCAGCCGAGGGGGCTAGTAGTGAGGCAGAGACCCTAATTGATGATGATGAGGCTGATCGCACTTGGCAGCCTCGTCGTCATCAGGCTATTGCTTCCGCATCATCAGGAGAAGAGGGTGGCAGCTTGGCAGCGAGCAAAACAGTCGGTGGGTTGCCCAGGAGGCAGCAGGGTCGCAGCAGTGTCAGTGGAGGCAAACGGCCACGGAGTAGAGCACCAGCTCCACTGCAGCCTACCACCACGGCCAGTAGTGGTGCCGGTGTGCACGGAGGAAGTAGCAGTCAGCCAGTGAGGAGCAGCGGGGGCAAAGTTTCCTACTCGGCGGTGTGGCAATTTTTCGTCAAGCCGCCCGAGGAAGTAAACGTAGCCGTATGTCGACTATGTGGCCAGAAAGTCAAGCGTGGCCAGGGGGCCCATGTCTCTATCGCCACACTCTGCCATGTGCCACTTTCAGGTCTCCTCACACTGCTGGTGGGTTCCATTTTGTCATAGGGTGCTGGCAGATTACAGGCCTCCCATTGCTGCTGCCAGGCCCGTAATCTGTCATGGGCCCCTGTACCGCCTCCTCATGCTGCTGCCAGGCCCGTAATCTGTCATGGGTCCCTGTACGGCCTCCCATTGCTGCTGTCTCCATCGCCACACTCTGCCATGTGCCACTTTCAGGTCTCCTCACACTGCTGGTGGGTTCCATTTTGTCATATGGTGCTGGCAGATTACGGGCCTCCCATTGCTGCTGCCAGGCCCGTAATCTGTCATGGGCCCCTGTATCGCCTCCTCATGCTGCTGCCAGGTACAGAGTGTGTCATGGGTCTCTGTACGGCCTCCCATTGCTGCTGTCTCCATCGCCACACTCTGCCATGTGCCACTTTCAGGTCTCCTCACACTGCTGGTGGGTTCCATTTTGTCATAGGGTGCTGGCAGATTACGGGCCTCCCATTGCTGCTGTCAGGCCCGTAATCTGTCATGGGCCCCTGTACCGCCTCCTCATGCTGCTGCCAGGCCCGTAATCTGTCATGGGTCCCTGTACGGCCTCCCATTGCTGCTGTCTCCATCGCCACACTCTGCCATGTGCCACTTTCAGGTCTCCTCACACTGCTGGTGGGTTCCATTTTGTCATAGGGTGCTGGCAGATTACGGGCCTCCCATTGCTGCAGCCAGGCCCGTAATCTGCCATGGGCCCCTGTAACGCCTCCTCATGCTGCTGCCAGGTTTAGAGTGTGTCATGGGTCCCTGTACAGCCTCCCATTGCTGCTGTCTCCATCGCCACACTCTGCCATGTGCCACTTTCAGGTCTCCTCACACTGCTGGTGGGTTCCATTTTGTCATAGGGTGCTGGCAGATTACGGGCCTTCCATTGCTGCTGCCAGGCACGTAATCTGTCAAGGGCCCCTGTACCGCCTCCTCATGCTGCTGCCAGGCCCGTAATCTGTCATGGGCCCCTGTACTGCCTCCTCATGCTGCTGCCAGGCCCGTAATCTGTCATGGGTCTCTGTACGGCCTCCCATTGCTGCTGTCTCCATCGCCACACTCTGCCATGTGCCACTTTCAGGTCTCCTCACACTGCAGGTGGGTTCCATTTTGTCATAGGGTGCTGGCAGATTACGGGCCTCCCATTGCTGCTGCCAGGCCCGTAATCTGTCATGGGCCCCAGTACCGCCTCCTCATGCTGCTGCCAGGCCCATAATCTGTCATGGGTCCCTGTACGGCCTCCCATTGCTGCTGTCTCCATCGCCACACTCTGCCATGTGCCACTTTCAGGTCTCCTCACACTGCTGGTGGGTTCCATTTTGTCATAGGGTGCTGGCAGATTACAGGCCTCCCATTGCTGCTGCCAGGCCCGTAATCTGTCATGGGCCCCTGTACCGCCTCCTCATGCTGCTGCCAGGTCCAGAGTGTCTCATGGGTCCCTGTACGGCCTCCCATTGCTGCTGTCTCCATCGCCACACTCTGCCATGTGCCACTTTCAGGTCTCCTCACACTGCTGGTGGGTTCCATTTTGTCATAGGGTGCTGGCAGATTACGGGCCTCCCATTGCTGCTGCCAGGCCCGTAATCTGCCACGGGCCCCCGTACCGACTCCTCATGCTGCTGCCAGGTCCAGAGTGTCTCATGGGTCCCTGTACGGCCTCCCATTGCTGCTGTCTCCATCGCCACACACTGCCATGTGCCACTTTCAGGTCTCCTCACACTGCTGGTGGGTTCCATTTTGTCATAGGGTGCTGGCAGATTACGGGCCTCCCATTGCTGCTGCCAGGCCCGTAATCTGTCATGGGCCCCTGTACCGCCTCCTCATGCTGCTGCCAGGCCCGTAATCTGTCATGGGTCCCTGTACGGCCTCCCATTGCTGCTGTCTCCATCGCCACACTCTGCCATGTGCCACTTTCAGGTCTCCTCACACTGCTGGTGGGTTCCATTTTGTCATAGGGTGCTGGCAGATTACGGGCCTCCCATTGCTGCTGCCAGGCCCGTAATCTGCCATGGGCCCCTGTACCGCCTCCTCATGCTGCTGCCAGGTCCAGAGTGTGTCATGGGTCCCTGTACGGCCTCCCATTGCTGCTATCTCCATCGCCACACTCTGCCATGTGCCACTTTCAGGTCTCCTCACACTGCTGGTGGGTTCCATTTTCTCATAGGGTGCTGGCAGATTACGGGCCTCCCATTGCTGCTGCCAGGCCCGTAATCTGCCATGGGCCCCTGTACCGCCTCCTCATGCTGCTGCCAGGTCCAGAGTGTGTCATGGGTCCCTGTACGGCCTCCCATTGCTGCTATCTCCATCACCACACTCTGCCATGTGCCACTTTCAGGTCTCCTCACACTGCTGGTGGGTTCCATTTTCTCATAGGGTGCTGGCAGATTACGGGCCTCCCATTGCTGCTGCCAGGCCCGTAATCTGTCATGGGCCCCTGTACCGCCTCCTCATGCTGCTGCCAGGCCCGTAATCTGTCATGGGTCCCTGTACGGCCTCCCATTACTGCTGTCTCCATCGCCACACTCTGCCATGTGCCACTTTCAGGTCTCCTCACACTGCTGGTGGGTTCCATTTTGTCATAGGGTGCTGGCAGATTACGGGCCTCCCATTGCTGCTGCCAGGCCCGTAATCTGTCATGGGCCCCTGTACCGCCTCCTCATGCTGCTGCCAGGCCCGTAATCTGTCCTGGGTCCCTGTACGGCCTCCCATTGCTGCTGTCTCCATCGCCACACTCTGCCATGTGCCACTTTCAGGTCTCCTCACACTGCTGGTGGGTTCCATTTTGTCATAGGGTGCTGGCAGATTACGGGCCTCCCATTGCTGCTGCCAGGCCCGTAATCTGCCATGGGCCCCCGTACCGACTCCTCATGCTGTGACGTTGCAACAAGGTGGAATTCAACCCTACATATGTTAGACCACCTTTACGAACAGCGAAAGGCCATCACCGATTTCCTGATGTTACAAGCGGATAAAGGTACTCCCCTGTGTAACTTAGATGTCAGCCATTGGCAGCTCATGCGTGACACCTGCCTCTTGCTCAGGCCCTTTGAGGAGGCCACGCTATTCGTGAGTCGGCAGGACTATGGGATGAACGACGTCATTCCTCTGTTGCACGTCCTGGAACAAATGCTGTTAACAATGGCTGGTCAGGGTGCGGTAGACGTGGCGCACAGATCTCAACGCCACATGACCCCTGTGGGGCAGGACAGGAAGAAGAGGAGGAGGTAGAGGAGGACATTGGTGCTCAGGAATTATTGAGTGAAATGGGTGGTTTTTCCACTCAGCGGACAGGAGTGGAGGAGCAGGAGCATCTGGTAGAGGAGGAGGAGGAGACAGAGGACCCAGACGCACCGTGGCAGTATGCTGTGGAGATGGAGGCAGGGAGTCCCTCGCATTCCTTGGCACAAATGGCCCATAGCATGCTCCGTTGCTTGCGTAGCGACAACCGAATAATAATCATCAGACAGAGGGATGACTTTTGGCTGTCCACCTTGTTGGACCCTCGCTACCGTTCAAAAATGGTGGCCTTTTTCACACCTGCTGAGAGGGAGGCCAAAATAAAGTACTATAAAAACCACCTATGTAGTCAGTTGGTCTCTGCCTTTGTGCGCCAACGTCCATCCTCAGACACTGTGGGCCCTGTGCGCTCGCGTTCCGCTGCCATGGCAGCAGGGGAGGGGTGGGGTGGTAGGAGCAGTGGCAGCTCCACCAGCAGCGGCTGCCTCAGTCTGCAGTCGATGATGAGTAGCTTTCTTCACCAGCGCAGTGAGGAAACTACTAACCAGCCGCAGCAGCAGCAGCATCAGGTGGACCTGGAGCAGGACCTCAAACAACAGGCTTGGGCCTACTTGGACAGCACCCTGCCAACCGAGGTAGACAATCCCCTTGACTACTGGGCAATGAAACTTGACCTTTGGCCCCAACTAGCTGAATTTGCCCTTGAAAGGCTGTCATGCCCGGCCAGTAGCGTGGCATCGGAGCGCGTGTTTAGTGCGGCAGGAGGTATTGTAACTCCGCGGAGGACACGACTGTCCACCCAAAGTGTAGAGAGACTCACGTTTGTGAAAATGAATCAGGCGTGGATTAGTCTGGATTTCAAACCACCAGTTCCTGACACAACTGACTAAATCCGCCATGAATCATGCCCCAAACATGTTATTATTTTTAACATAGGCCTCTGTATGGCCTTCAATTTAAGCTGCTTACGCTTCGCCACTCTGCCATGGGCCCCTGTACCGCCTCCTCTTGCTGCTGCCAGGTCCAGAGTGTGTCATGGGTCCCTGTACGGCCTCCCATTGCTGCTGTCTCCATCGCCACACTCTGCCATGTGCTACTTTCAGGTCTCCTCACACTGCTGGTGGGTTCCATTTTGTCAAAGGGTGCTGTATGGCCTCCCATTGCTGCTGTCAGGCCCGTAATCTGCCATGGGCCCCCGTACCGACTCCTCATGCTGCTGCCAGGCCCGTAATCTGTCATGGGCCCCTGTACCGCCTCCTCATGCTGCTGCCAGGTCCAGAGTGTCTCATGGGTCCCTGTACGGCCTCCCATTGCTGCTGTCTCCATCGCCACACTCTGCCATGTGCCACTTTCAGGTCTCCTCACACTGCTGGTGGGTTCCATTTTGTCATAGGGTGCTGGCAGATTACGGGCCTCCCATTGCTGCTGCCAGGCCCGTAATCTGTCATGGGCCCCCGTACCGACTCCTCATGCTGATGCCAGGTCCAGAGTGTCTCATGGGTCCCTGTACGGCCTCCCATTGCTGCTGTCTCCATCGCCACACTCTGCCATGTGCCACTTTCAGGTCTCCTCACACTGCTGGTGGGTTCCATTTTGACATAGGGTGCTGGCAGATTACGGGCCTCCCATTGCTGCTGCCAGGCCCGTAATCTGCCATGGGCCCCCGTACCGACTCCTCATGCTGCTGCCAGGTCCAGAGTGTCTCATGGGTCCCTGTACGGCCTCCCATTGCTGCTGTCTCCATCGCCACACTCTGCCATGTGCCACTTTCAGGTCTCCTCACACTGCTGGTGGGTTCCATTTTGTCATAGGGTGCTGGCAGATTACGGGCCTCCCATTGCTGCTGCCAGGCCCGTAATCTGCCATGGGCCCCCGTACCGACTCCTCATGCTGCTGCCAGGCCCGTAATCTGTCATGGGCCCCTGTACCGCCTCCTCATGCTGCTGCCAGGTCCAGAGTGTCTCATGGGTCCCTGTACGGCCTCCCATTGCTGCTGTCTCCATCGCCACACTCTGCCATGTGCCACTTTCAGGTCTCCTCACACTGCTGGTGGGTTCCATTTTGTCATAGGGTGCTGGTAGATTACGGGCCTCCCATTGCTGCTGCCAGGCCCGTAATCTGCCATGGGCCCCCGTACCGCCTCCTCATGCTTCTGCCAGGTCCAGAGTGTCTCATGGGTCCCTGTACGGCCTCCCATTGCTGCTGTCTCCATCGCCACACTCTGCCATGTGCCACTTTCAGGTCTCCTCACACTGCTGGTGGGTTCCATTTTGTCATAGGGTGCTGGCAGATTACGGGCCTCCCATTGCTGCTGCCAGGCCCGTAATCTACCATGGGCCCCTGTACCGCCTCCTCATGCTGCTGCTAGGTCCAGAGTGTCTCATGGGTCCCTGTACGGCCTCCCATTGCTGCTGTCTCCATCGCCACACTCTGCCATGTGCCACTTTCAGGTCTCCTCACACTGCTGGTGGGTTCCATTTTGTCATATGGTGCTGGCAGATTACGGGCCTCCCATTGCTGCTGCCAGGCCCGTAATCTGCCATGGGCCCCCGTACCGACTCCTCATGCTGCTGCCAGGTCCAGATTGTCTCATGGGTCCCTGTACGGCCTCCCATTGCTGCTGTCTCCATCGCCACACTCTGCCATGTGCCACTTTCAGGTCTCCTCACACTGCTGGTGTGTTCCATTTTGTCATAGGGTGCTGGCAGATTACGGGCCTCCCATTGCTGCTGCCAGGCCCGTAATCTGCCATGGGCCCCCGTACCGCCTCCTCATGCTGCTGCCAGGTCCAGAGTGTCTCATGGGTCCCTGTACGGCCTCCCATTGCTGCTGTCTCCATCGCCACACTCTGCCATGTGCCACTTTCAGGTCTCCTCACACTGCTGGTGGGTTCCATTTTGTCATAGGGTGCTGGCAGATTACGGGCCTCCCATTGCTGCTGCCAGGCCCGTAATCTGTCATGGGCCCCCGTACCGACTCCTCATGCTGATGCCAGGTCCAGAGTGTCTCATGGGTCCCTGTACGGCCTCCCATTGCTGCTGTCTCCATCGCCACACTCTGCCATGTGCCACTTTCAGGTCTCCTCACACTGCTGGTGTGTTCCATTTTGTCATAGGGTGCTGGCAGATTACGGGCCTCCCATTGCTGCTGCCAGGCCCGTAATCTGCCATGGGCCCCCGTACCGACTCCTCATGCTGCTGCCAGGTCCAGATTGTCTCATGGGTCCCTGTACGGCCTCCCATTGCTGCTGTCTCCATCGCCACACTCTGCCATGTGCCACTTTCAGGTCTCCTCACACTGCTGGTGTGTTCCATTTTGTCATAGGGTGCTGGCAGATTACGGGCCTCCCATTGCTGCTGCCAGGCCCGTAATCTGCCATGGGCCCCCGTACCGCCTCCTCATGCTGCTGCCAGGTCCAGAGTGTCTCATGGGTCCCTGTACGGCCTCCCATTGCTGCTGTCTCCATCGCCACACTCTGCCATGTGCCACTTTCAGGTCTCCTCACACTGCTGGTGGGTTCCATTTTGTCATAGGGTGCTGGCAGATTACGGGCCTCCCATTGCTGCTGCCAGGCCCGTAATCTGTCATGGGCCCCCGTACCGACTCCTCATGCTGATGCCAGGTCCAGAGTGTCTCATGGGTCCCTGTACGGCCTCCCATTGCTGCTGTCTCCATCGCCACACTCTGCCATGTGCCACTTTCAGGTCTCCTCACACTGCTGGTGGGTTCCATTTTGTCATAGGGTGCTGGCAGATTACGGGCCTCCCATTGCTGCTGCCAGGCCCGTAATCTGCCATGGGCCCCCGTACCGCCTCCTCATGCTGCTGCCAGGTCCAGAGTGTCTCATGGGTCCCTGTACGGCCTCCCATTGCTGCTCTCTCCATCGCCACACTCTGCCATGTGCCACTTTCAGGTCTCCTCACACTGCTGGTGTGTTCCATTTTGTCATAGGGTGCTGGCAGATTACGGGCCTCCCATTGCTGCTGCCAGGCCCGTAATCTGCCATGGGCCCCCGTACCGCCTCCTCATGCTGCTGCCAGGTCCAGAGTGTCTCATGGGTCCCTGTACGGCCTCCCATTGCTGCTGTCTCCATCGCCACACTCTGCCATGTGCCACTTTCAGGTCTCCTCACACTGCTGGTGGGTTCCATTTTGTCATAGGGTGCTGGCAGATTACGGGCCTCCCATTGCTGCTGCCAGGCCCGTAATCTGTCATGGGCCCCCGTACCGACTCCTCATGCTGATGCCAGGTCCAGAGTGTCTCATGGGTCCCTGTACGGCCTCCCATTGCTGCTGTCTCCATCGCCACACTCTGCCATGTGCCACTTTCAGGTCTCCTCACACTGCTGGTGGGTTCCATTTTGTCATAGGGTGCTGGCAGATTACGGGCCTCCCATTGCTGCTGCCAGGCCCGTAATCTGCCATGGGCCCCCGTACCGCCTCCTCATGCTGCTGCCAGGTCCAGAGTGTCTCATGGGTCCCTGTACGGCCTCCCATTGCTGCTCTCTCCATCGCCACACTCTGCCATGTGCCACTTTCAGGTCTCCTCACATTGCTGATGGGTTCCATTTTGTCATAGGGTGCTGGCAGATTACGGGCCTCCCATTGCTGCTGCCAGGCCCGTAATTGCCATGGGCCCCCGTACCGACTCCTCATGCTGCTGCCAGGCCCGTAATCTGTCATGGGCCCCTGTACCGCCTCCTCATGCTGCTGCCAGGTCCAGAGTCTCTCATGTGTCCCTGTACGGCCTCCCATTGCTGCTGTCTCCATCGCCACACTCTGCCATGTGCCACTTTCAGGTCTCCTCACACTGCTGGTGGGTTCCATTTTGTCATAGGGTGCTGGCAGATTACGGGCCTCCCATTGCTGCTGCCAGGCCCGTAATCTGCCATGGGCCCCCGTACCGACTCCTCATGCTGCTGCCAGGCCCGTAATCTGTCATGGGCCCCTGTACCGCCTCCTCATGCTGCTGCCAGGTCCAGAGTGTCTCATGGGTCCCTGTACGGCCTCCCATTGCTGCTTCCTCCATCGCCACACTCTGCCATGTGCCACTTTCAGGTCTCCTCACACTGCTGGTGTTTTCCATTTTTTCATAGGGTGCTGGCAGATTTCGGGCCTCCCATTGCTGCTGCCAGGCCCGTAATTGCCATGGGCCCCCGTACCGACTCCTCATGCTGCTGCCAGGCCCGTAATCTGTCACGGGCCCCTGTACCGCCTCCTCATGCTGCTGCCAGGTCCAGAGTGTCTCATGGGTCCCTGTACGGCCTCCCATTGCTGCTCTCTCCATCGCCACACTCTGCCATGTGCCACTTTCAGGTCTCCTCACACTGCTGGTGGGTTCCATTTTGTCATAGGGTGCTGGCAGATTACGGGCCTCCCATTGCTGCTGCCAGGCCCGTAATTGCCATGGGCCCCCGTACCGACTCCTCATGCTGCTGCCAGGCCCGTAATCTGTCATGGGCCCCTGTACCGCCTCCTCATGCTGCTGCCAGGTCCAGAGTCTCTCATGGGTCCCTGTACGGCCTCCCATTGCTGCTGTCTCCATCGCCACACTCTGCCATGTGCCACTTTCAGGTCTCCTCACACTGCTGGTGGGTTCCATTTTGTCATAGGGTGCTGGCAGATTACGGGCCTCCCATTGCTGCTGCCAGGCCCGTAATCTGCCATGGGCCCCCGTACCGCCTCCTCATGCTGCTGCCAGGTCCAGAGTGTCTCATGGGTCCCTGTACGGCCTCCCATTGCTGCTGTCTCCATCGCCACACTCTGCCATGTGCCACTTTCAGGTCTCCTCACACTGCTGGTGGGTTCCATTTTGTCATATGGTGCTGGCAGATTACGGGCCTCCCATTGCTGCTGCCAGGCCCGTAATCTGCCATGGGCCCCCGTACCGACTCCTCATGCTGCTGCCAGGTCCAGATTGTCTCATGGGTCCCTGTACGGCCTCCCATTGCTGCTGTCTCCATCGCCACACTCTGCCATGTGCCACTTTCAGGTCTCCTCACACTGCTGGTGTGTTCCATTTTGTCATAGGGTGCTGGCAGATTACGGGCCTCCCATTGCTGCTGCCAGGCCCGTAATCTGCCATGGGCCCCCGTACCGCCTCCTCATGCTGCTGCCAGGTCCAGAGTGTCTCATGGGTCCCTGTACGGCCTCCCATTGCTGCTGTCTCCATCGCCACACTCTGCCATGTGCCACTTTCAGGTCTCCTCACACTGCTGGTGGGTTCCATTTTGTCATAGGGTGCTGGCAGATTACGGGCCTCCCATTGCTGCTGCCAGGCCCGTAATCTGTCATGGGCCCCCGTACCGACTCCTCATGCTGATGCCAGGTCCAGAGTGTCTCATGGGTCCCTGTACGGCCTCCCATTGCTGCTGTCTCCATCGCCACACTCTGCCATGTGCCACTTTCAGGTCTCCTCACACTGCTGGTGGGTTCCATTTTGTCATAGGGTGCTGGCAGATTACGGGCCTCCCATTGCTGCTGCCAGGCCCGTAATCTGCCATGGGCCCCCGTACCGCCTCCTCATGCTGCTGCCAGGTCCAGAGTGTCTCATGGGTCCCTGTACGGCCTCCCATTGCTGCTCTCTCCATCGCCACACTCTGCCATGTGCCACTTTCAGGTCTCCTCACATTGCTGATGGGTTCCATTTTGTCATAGGGTGCTGGCAGATTACGGGCCTCCCATTGCTGCTGCCAGGCCCGTAATTGCCATGGGCCCCCGTACCGACTCCTCATGCTGCTGCCAGGCCCGTAATCTGTCATGGGCCCCTGTACCGCCTCCTCATGCTGCTGCCAGGTCCAGAGTGTCTCATGGGTCCCTGTACGGCCTCCCATTGCTGCTCTCTCCATCGCCACACTCTGCCATGTGCCACTTTCAGGTCTCCTCACACTGCTGGTGTTTTCCATTTTTTCATAGGGTGCTGGCAGATTTCGGGCCTCCCATTGCTGCTGCCAGGCCCGTAATTGCCATGGGCCCCCGTACCGACTCCTCATGCTGCTGCCAGGCCCGTAATCTGTCACGGGCCCCTGTACCGCCTCCTCATGCTGCTGCCAGGTCCAGAGTGTCTCATGGGTCCCTGTACGGCCTCCCATTGCTGCTCTCTCCATCGCCACACTCTGCCATGTGCCACTTTCAGGTCTCCTCACACTGCTGGTGGGTTCCATTTTGTCATAGGGTGCTGGCAGATTACGGGCCTCCCATTGCTGCTGCCAGGCCCGTAATTGCCATGGGCCCCCGTACCGACTCCTCATGCTGCTGCCAGGCCCGTAATCTGTCATGGGCCCCTGTACCGCCTCCTCATGCTGCTGCCAGGTCCAGAGTCTCTCATGGGTCCCTGTACGGCCTCCCATTGCTGCTGTCTCCATCGCCACACTCTGCCATGTGCCACTTTCAGGTCTCCTCACACTGCTGGTGGGTTCCATTTTGTCATAGGGTGCTGGCAGATTACGGGCCTCCCATTGCTGCTGCCAGGCCCGTAATCTGCCATGGGCCCCCGTACCGCCTCCTCATGCTGCTGCCAGGTCCAGAGTGTCTCATGGGTCCCTGTACGGCCTCCCATTGCTGCTGTCTCCATCGCCACACTCTGCCATGTGCCACTTTCAGGTCTCCTCACACTGCTGGTGGGTTCCATTTTGTCATAGGGTGCTGGCAGATTACGGGCCTCCCATTGCTGCTGCCAGGCCCGTAATCTGCCATGGGCCCCCGTACCGCCTCCTCATGCTGCTGCCAGGTCCAGAGTGTCTCATGGGTCCCTGTACGGCCTCCCATTGCTGCTCTCTCCATCGCCACACTCTGCCATGTGCCACTTTCAGGTCTCCTCACATTGCTGATGGGTTCCATTTTGTCATAGGGTGCTGGCAGATTACGGGCCACCCATTGCTGCTGCCAGGCCCGTAATTGCCATGGGCCCCCGTACCGACTCCTCATGCTGCTGCCAGGCCCGTAATCTGTCATGGGCCCCTGTACCGCCTCCTCATGCTGCTGCCAGGTCCAGAGTCTCTCATGGGTCCCTGTACGGCCTCCCATTGCTGCTGTCTCCATCGCCACACTCTGCCATATGCCACTTTCAGGTCTCCTCACACTGCTGGTGGGTTCCATTTTGTCATAGGGTGCTGGCAGATTACGGGCCTCCCATTGCTGCTGCCAGGCCCGTAATCTGCCATGGGCCCCCGTACCGCCTCCTCATGCTGTTGCCAGGTCCAGAGTGTCTCATGGGTCCCTGTACGGCCTCCCATTGCTGCTGTCTCCATCGCCACACTCTGCCATGTGCCACTTTCAGGTCTCCTCACACTGCTGGTGGGTTCCATTTTGTCATAGGGTGCTGGCAGATTATGGGCCTCCCATTGCTGCTGCCAGGCCCGTAATCTGCCATGGGCCCCCGTACCGACTCCTCATGCTGCTGCCAGGCCCGTAATCTGTCATGGGCCCCTGTACCGCCTCCTCATGCTGCTGCCAGGTCCAGAGTGTCTCATGGGTCCCTGTACGGCCTCCCATTGCTGCTTCCTCCATCGCCACACTCTGCCATGTGCCACTTTCAGGTCTCCTCACACTGCTGGTGTTTTCCATTTTTTCATAGGGTGCTGGCAGATTTCGGGCCTCCCATTGCTGCTGCCAGGCCCGTAATTGCCATGGGCCCCCGTACCGACTCCTCATGCTGCTGCCAGGCCCGTAATCTGTCACGGGCCCCTGTACCGCCTCCTCATGCTGCTGCCAGGTCCAGAGTGTCTCATGGGTCCCTGTACGGCCTCCCATTGCTGCTCTCTCCATCGCCACACTCTGCCATGTGCCACTTTCAGGTCTCCTCACACTGCTGGTGGGTTCCATTTTGTCATAGGGTGCTGGCAGATTTTCGGGCCTCCCATTGCTGCTGCCAGGCCCGTAATTGCCATGGGCCCCCGTACCGACTCCTCATGCTGCTGCCAGGCCCGTAATCTGTCATGGGCCCCTGTACCGCCTCCTCATGCTGCTGCCAGGTCCAGAGTCTCTCATGGGTCCCTGTACGGCCTCCCATTGCTGCTGTCTCCATCGCCACACTCTGCCATGTGCCACTTTCAGGTCTCCTCACACTGCTGGTGGGTTCCATTTTGTCATAGGGTGCTGGCAGATTACGGGCCTCCCATTGCTGCTGCCAGGCCCGTAATCTGCCATGGGCCCCCGTACCGCCTCCTCATGCTGCTGCCAGGTCCAGAGTGTCTCATGGGTCCCTGTACGGCCTCCCATTGCTGCTGTCTCCATCGCCACACTCTGCCATGTGCCACTTTCAGGTCTCCTCACACTGCTGGTGGGTTCCATTTTGTCATAGGGTGCTGGCAGATTACGGGCCTCCCATTGCTGCTGCCAGGCCCGTAATCTGCCATGGGCCCCCGTACCGACTCCTCATGCTGCTGCCAGGCCCGTAATCTGTCATGGGCCCCTGTACCGCCTCCTCATGCTGCTGCCAGGTCCAGAGTGTCTCATGGGTCCCTGTACGGCCTCCCATTGCTGCTGTCTCCATCGCCACACTCTGCCATGTGCCACTTTCAGGTCTCCTCACACTGCTGGTGGGTTCCATTTTTTCATAGGGTGCTGGCAGATTTCGGGCCTCCCATTGCTGCTGCCAGGCCCATAATCTGCCATGGGCCCCCGTACCGACTCCTCATGCTGCTGCCAGGCCCGTAATCTGTCATGGGCCCCTGTACCGCCTCCTCATGCTGCTGCTAGGTCCAGAGTGTGTCATGGGTCCCTGTACGGCCTCCCATTGCTGCTGTCTCCATCGCCACACTCTGCCATGTGCCACTTTCAGGTCTCCTCACACTGCTGGTGGGTTCCATTTTGTCATAGGGTGCTGTATGGCCTCCCATTGCTGCTGCCTCCACCGCCACACTGTGGCTGCACACTCTGGTTTTGGCCCCGTGACTGCCCAAATGAGTGAAGTGTGCGGTGATTCTAAGATCGACGGCACTCATCTGCATGTCATACTGACTGACAGTATTATTTCTCTTCCCCAGCAGACTCCAAGGGCATTTAAATTAAAGGTACAGTGTTCTGCACTAATATAAAGGCTCTCTGAAGCCTAGAAACACCCTTTTTATAAGTTAAATTTGCAGCGAATATATTCGACTCGAATCGAATTTATTCCGCGAATTCGCCGAATCGAATTTTTGAATACTTCGCTCATCTCTAGTACTAAGCTTTCGGTTAAGAAATATAGGATTGGGTAAACAGGGTGGATCAGATATGTAGATTAGAAGAACTTTACCACTTGAGTGAAGATAAGATGGAGAGTTTCCGTGTAAACTGGAAAAAGTGGGAGGAATTTAAAGGGTCAAAATTAATCCTGGAGTATATGGGAGATTAATATAGAAATAATGTGGATATATTCTTGAATCAGGATCTCCAGAGCGAGTAGGATAGTTGCAGAGCGGAGGTTTGGGGGGGGTTGGAGGGGGGGTACGTGGCTTAGTGGAAGGAGGGGGGAAGGGTGGGGGTAAAATATTAAGATTAAGGTTAATAGTTAAATATTATGACAAGCAAATTAAAGGTTGTTTTTTGTGTTTATCTTTTTAAATGATTTGTCTGTATAAATTTGTAATTTGAAAATGTAATAATATATTTAAAAAATTAAAAAAAAAAAGGGACCAAGTCCTTGGAGGTCTGCATGACAAAGCCTGCTGTGATGGATGAAGGTTGGACTACTGCTATGATTCAGAGTCCTGCGGTGGAATTGGTAAGTTTACATTTGCACTATTTCTTTGAAAAGCCTGATTGTCTGGTCATTCTCCCGGGGGCCACTGGAGGCAGTGTGTTGTGTGGTCTAGCCAGGCCATGCTTTGTGTGTCTCTGAAGGAGTATTGGGCTGCAGTTTCTCCTCCAGCCACTAGAGAACGCAAGCCCTCTCTGTAGCCTATTCTTGGGCAGTGGAGGCAGCAGTAGAGGGGTGGCCATTTCAGCTTGTGTTTATACTGACATGTGGCTGATGGTTTGTGAGACTCCTGAGAGATAGCAGTGACATGGAGCAGCCTATGGCTGGATGATGTGTGAGCATTACCTATAAAGGAGTTTCATGACCAGACAGGACAAGATTTTACACGTCATGAGCCTGCATAATCTCGAGGGGCTTGTATAACTGTTTTTTTTTTATACACCTCTGCATGGGTATCAATGCACTTGAAGGAGTTCAATATTCAGAGTAGCTTACATTTAGGTTTACTGAAGAAGCATAGAGGTTGCATTCAGGTTGAGTTTGATACACAGGTGCTTGCCTAGTATGGAACCAAGTGCAGTTAATTTTGACACAGTTCTTTGATGAAACAATACGCTTCTAGAAAGTGGGGCAGTTGCAGCATTGTGTTACATTATTCCTTGCATACCTGTATAATTATTTGAACTGTATATTTGAATAAACTGCATTCATAGATGCATAGTTAATGCATAGGCTGCATACATACATACATGCAAGCTTAAAGCTTAAACCACATCGATGCATGCATACGTGATGCATAACTTGCATATGTACATGTATACTCAATGCATAAACTACATACGTACATGCATACATAAGCTGCATACATACATGCATACTTACATAGACTGCATATTTGTACTTGCATAAATTGCATACTTACATGCATACTTGTGTGAACTGGGTGCTTGTATAATTTGCCTACTTGCATACCTATGTACCGGTATAGCTGCATGCTTGCTTGCCTGCGTGATTGCATAACTGTAGATCAAGATGGCTGTGGACCTAACACTATATGTCGTGGATCGCCGCGACGCTGGGCTCGGCGCAGGCGCAGTGCACCGCCCTGTGCAGGGACGCAGGCGCTGGGGCCTGGCCGACCGCGGCAATCGAGTTCATGCATGCGCAGTAGAGACCGCGGGCGTGCGCCTGGCACCAATGACAGCGCAGGGCGGGATATTTACATGGCCCTGAGCTGTCATTCAGTGCCTTCTGGTCTCCTTGTACCCTGTGAACCTGTGAATAGTAAGTTGCTGACCCGGATTGTGCCCTGACCTTGCTGCTTTCTCCTGTTTTGACCCTTGCTTGCCTGACCTCTCTCCTGGATGCCCCCTATTGGATCTGACCTGCTCTTGCTGACCTGGCGTGTGACCCGACTATTCTCTGCCCGCTGCTCTGTACCGCACCGTCCCCATAGTTACCGACCCGGCCTGCCTGACCTTGCACTTGCTCAGCCATCCATCCATCCCTCTCAATGGGGTCTCCAGACCTCATATCTGGCTCTCTCCCGTGGGAGCCCCTGGCGAATACCCCTACCACTGACGGGTGTCCTCAGTAGTCACGACCTGGTCCCGGGGTACTCCAAGTCCATCCCCACGTACTCCAAGTCCATCCCCACCATCAGGGGCTCTGGTGAACAAGTACTCTGGGGCTTAGACTCCGTACGCTGGGGACGCCTGATCAGTGGAGTGCTAGTGGTACCGCCGGGCGGTCCCTTACCCTATGGTTGTTGCCCTTTTGACTTAAAGAGCCCCAAAAGAGGGAGGCAGCCGAAATGCAGGTGCAACTCCCTTGGGTCTAGTGGATTCAAGGGGGGTAATCTGGTGGTGTTCGCATTTCACGATAAACCAGTGGTGTCAGGGGTATCTGGGCCACTGTGTTTATCTGGGCCACTGTGTTTATCTAGCATTGTAACTATTACAGGTGGCGGAGCTGCAACGAACTGCGGCCGCATTGCCCTGAACGCAGCTGATCTCATCTGAACTCAGAGGCTAAGTAGGGTCAGCCCTGGTTATTACTTGGAGGGGAGACTGTCTGGGAATACCAGGTGTTGTAAGCTTTTCCCCTCCAGAGTTTGAGACAGCTGTGTTTTGAGATATATCTCAAGCAGAGGATGCTAGGGCAGTGTCTGAGGTGATTCGAGACACTTGACGGGTTCACAGTCCCAAAACTGAACAGGGATGTGAAGCCTATCTTAGATCTCAAGGCATTAGACATAAGCCTAGATGTCCTGTTTCGGGATCAGTCCAATCAGTGGTGGCTTCTCTGCAAGAGACAAATTTTGGGTGTCCATAGTTCTCAATGGCATATATCTTCGTGTGCCAAATTTTTAGGCTCATCAAGGATTTCTGTGAATGCAGTAAAGAATCGCCATTTTTCTTATTTTGGGGCCCTGCCCTTTGGGCTGGCCACAGCCCTCCCGAGTGTTTTCAAATCTCCTAGGCCTGGTGCTGGGCTTGCTGAAAACATTGAGTGGTGTCAATCTCAGAATGCCTTAATGTTTCGTTGCTCAGGGAGGGGGTTTCAAGTTTAAAGCAAAATATAAGAAGCAAAAAGGTATTGTTCTGTACATCTCTGCATGAGGAAATGGTGTCTATGTTAAAGTGGTCTCCATTATGCGGTTACGCTCCAGGTCTTTTTGTAGCTGAACATTCTATCTGGATCATGAAGTTCCAAGCATTGGATTGCTAGAGGGCTTTGTACCCGGGGTATTGCAGAGTCTGAATTGGTGGTTGTTTTTTTGGTATCTGGAGAAGAGGTAATTTTCCTTCTAGTGATATGGAAGATAGTAACCATTGATGCCAGTCTCTCTGGTTGGGTGACTGGTTTAAATGTGGCTACAGTTCAGGGGACTTTGTCTCCAAAAGAGGGAATACTGCACATCAATGTCTTGGAATTTCAGGCAGTGCTTGCTCTGGATTATTGGTCGAACCAGTTACACAGGTTGTGGTCAGGGTTCAGTCCAACAATGCCATGGCAATGGTGTATATCAACCATCGGGGAGGTACAAGGAGTCGTTTGGTTCAGGAAAAGGTGAACCGCATTCTGTCTGGGGCAGAACAGCATGTGCTGTCTCTGTCTGCAATACATATTCCAGGTATAGGAAACTGGTAGAATTTTTTTCTTCCCCAGAGATCAGAGGCTGTTAAATGGAGAATGGTCGCTGCATCCCGAGATGTTCTCGGCAATCCGCCAGCATTGGGGAACTCTGGATGTGGATATAATTACTTCCAGGTTCTACAACAAGTTAGACAGGTTGGGGTTTATTTACTAAAGCTGGAGAGTCCAAAATCAGACTCCCTTCTGCATAGAAACCAATCAGCTTCCAGGTTTCATTGCCAAAGCTTCATTGAACAAGCTGAGGTTAGAAGCTGATTGGTTTGTATGCAGAAGGGAGTCTGATTTTGGACTCTCCAGCTTTAGTAAATAAACCCCGTTGTGTCCATGTTGAGAGTCCCACTGGCAATAGGAGTAGATGCATTAGTAACACCTTAACCCTTTGAGGACCAAGGACCATTTCCCCCTAATCTGTGCTTTCCCCCGATTCAACTGTTGCCGTGTCTTTTGTGCAAGGTCACCATTGCATTAACACTTCTAATGGTAGCCCAGCCTAGCCCAGGAGGGCTTGATACACCAAAATAGTGTATCTGGCAGGGGATGCTTCTTGGGTCCAATAATGTATCCTGTATACGATTGCTAGGATTGAAGGCTTGGCTATTTAAACCCAGGTCTGGTAAGTTCAGATGGGTCTTGTGGTCTGTTTTCTCTGCATTTTTGAGTGCTAGAAAGCCAAGTTCAGTGAGCTACCATTACAGGACCTGGAAATCTTATTTGCCTGGTGGGAGGCAAGGAAGTGGCACCTGCAGAAATGTGTGGTTGTACAGTGTTTTTTTTCCCTTTTTTTCAATCTGGAGGGGACATGATCAGGGTCAGATTTCGGCTCTATCCACTTTTCCCAGAGGCCGTTATTCTCACTCCTAGATTGGTATTTAGTACAGTGTATAACATGGACAGTCCCATCTGTCAGGCCGCCCATATGACTTTGGCTGTCTTTGCAGAGTCCGCCTTTTAATCCTATTAAAGAAACTTAATCCTTTGATTGAGAAGGTGGCATCTTTGGTTACTATCACTTCGGCAGAAAGAGTGTCAAAGATGGTGGCTCTTTCAAGTAAGGGGCCTTTCTTCGTCTACATGATAGGGCAATTTACGTCCTCATCCATCTTCCTGCCTAGAGAGTTTTGTTAGTATTCACTTAAATCAGGACAGTGTCTTGCCTTTATTTTTTCCTATTCCACAGATGGCAGCAGAAAGAGCGGTCAGGATGTACTTAAGTTGGCGGCACAAGTCAGGAATCCTGGTTTGTGCTGCCAGAAGGGCACAGAAAAGGCAGGCGGAATCCAGGTCAGCGATTTTCATTGGATCCTCATGCTAATCATTGAAGCCTATTGTTTGAAGGTTAAAATCCCACCCTTTTGGGTGAGAACACATTCTACAAGGAGTTTGGTATGTCTTGGGTTATCTGCCATCAGGCATCAGTTGCCGCTACATGGTCTTCAGTTCGTATATTCAGAAGGTTATACCAAGTGGATATCAGAGCCGCGGTGGATTCTGCCTTTGGCCGCAGCGTAATACAAACAACAGAATAGGTCCTGCAGGATTGATGGTGGTGGCTATTATGGTGTCACCCACCCCTCAAAGTTTATTTTCTATTGCCTTAGGACGTCCCACAGAGTCATGAATAGCCTGCCTCCATGATGTACAATAGAGAAAATTGGATTTTTCCTACATATTTACCTTTAAAATCCATTTCTTAGAGTACATCACAGGACACGGGTCCCTCCCCTATTTCTGGAATGTCATTGCTTGCTACAATAACTGAAGTACTTCTTGTGTAGGAGAGTTGAATAGATGTTAAAATGGGTGTTTAAGTATAAAATTGACATCTATTTTTTGTTTCTAGGAAAGCAGGTGGCATCTAAAACTTTTAATTTTTAACGCCCACAAAATTCTTCAGTGTTTTATAATAATAGGGGGTTTTCAGCAATATTAATAATCCAGGGAACAAAAATCAACAGAATAACATACAGTACATATATGGAAAATGATTCAAGAATTATACATATACACCAGGCAGCAAGTCTTTGTAAATGACAATATAGGAATCATGTGGATATGTACGTGGGAATACCTAATTCTGTCCAAGTAATGAAAGCCTTAGAAAGCTTTTCTCAAACACCCAAAAGCAAAAACATGCACTCTTATCTTTGTGCTAGGATATATATATACATATATATTGTTTCTTTCTTCCTCTACAGAAACTGTTATTTATACAAAAGTGCAGGCTAGCAGCAATAAGCATGATATTATGAATGCTGCATTGCGCCAACCTGTTTTTTTTATTGTTTTCTGAAGCAAAAAAAAAAGGTTAACCATGGAAATTTCTCAAAACTAGATGACACTAGTAACTGTGATTATGGCCTACCCAGGTAAAATGTATTTATTCTGTACAACTTTTTACTAATGCACCAGTATTTACTATTAGAGATGTGCACGATGGAAATACATGTTTTGTTTCGTTCAGTTCCATTCATTAGGTAAATAATTTTGTTTCATCATATTCTTTGTTGGAATTATTTATTTTTGTAACGATTTGTTATTTTGGGAGCATATATATTCGTTGCTCTGAATTGATTCATATTTTTGTAAGTTCTGTTATTCTTTTGTTGTTTCAGAAGATTGGCTATATTCATTTTAATGCAATTAATTCATATTCATTCGTTATGTTATTAAGTTTTATTAATCTCCCCATTCCCAAATTACTTTACAATAGAAAGAAAACGAACTCTCTTGCGCTCTATGACCCAACGCGGGGGTAGGTAGATGGAGTCAGGACTTGGAAGTTTCTACCACCAGTGCATATGGGGTTGTGCAGCTCCAAACAAGGCTGGGGAAGCCCGACCAATACTGTGAAGCGAAAACAAACAAAGAGCGTACCAACCTTGCGCATTACCTCAGTAAGCCAAAATTTATTAATTACAGAATAATACTCACAAACACTGAAGTATATCATGCATGTAAGTCCCCAAAGGGACTAAGGATAAAAGCAGCCTGCGCGAGTCCCATCAGAGGAGTGGACACCCAGGGAACAGCTGACGCGTTTCGAAGGATGAACCTTCTTCATCAGAGCTTGACTCAAATGTGCAGCAGCTTGGCGTCAAGGCCCAGATGCAGAGAGGCCGCACATTTGCATGCATGAGCAAATTGGATCATGTTTTGCTGGGTTTTTTCCTTCCTCTGGATCAACTGTAGGTGTAGGTTTATAATTTTTTTTTTTTTTTAATGGTTGAACTGGGTGGACTTTTGTCTTTTTTTCAATCAGACTAACTATGTGACTATGATGGCAGAGAGCGATGAGGAGGCTCTGGATAAATGGCCTCGGCAGGCCGCATGTGGCCCGCGGGCCGTAGTTTGAGGACCCCTGCTGTACACCCATACACTGATTCTTGCTCTTTTAGGATAATAACAGGTAAGGTGTGGCAGCTAAGTTGTGCCCGCCAGTAGGTAAATTACTACACTCTCTACCTTCATCCATCAGAAGGCGCCGTGCTGTGCAACACAAGGGTCTCAGCCTTTGGGCTGGGTGTATGTAAATTTATTGTATGTTTCTAGCATTTGTGGTTGTGTTTATTTGAGACATCTAAGTAAAATTCTGTTGTGGCAAAAGCTGGTGTTGGGGTTGCCTTCCTCGTTCATGACTTCACTGTATCCAGGGGAGCCCACCACGGTACACGGCTTACAATAGCATTCCTTCATTTTTATATTGAATAAAAGCTCTTTTCTTATTATCTATAGCCTTTTTAACTTTGGCCGTAAACCACATAGGTTTGATTTTTAGCCTTTTAAACTTGTTGCCCATGGGAATATATTTTGCAGTGTGTTCACATACAGTTGCAAGAAAAAGTATGTGAACCCCTTGGGATTACGTGGAGTTTTGCATGAATTGGGCATAAAATGTGCTCTGAACGTCATCTAAGTCACAACAATAGAAGAACACAGTCTGCTGAACATAATACTACACAAACATAACACACCAAGGTATTGTAGATCGTATTTATTCACTGTTTTCACACTTACAGTATATGGGCTAGCAGGTGGGCAAGTATAATACGGAATTTAACCAATAAAAATAATGCATGTTTATGAAGTAGAATACACTGACAGGCCACTTTAATAGGTACACCGGTTCAATTGCTTGATAACACAAATTGCTAATCAGCCAATCACATGACAACAACTTTCTCCAGGCATCAGAACTCTGCAACGTATGTCATCCACCATCCCGCTGATAGCAGGGCTTCCGGTCAATGCAAATGCCCACCGTTGACAGGGTCCACTCTCCAGGCATCAATCCTCTGCATAAGTATGCCAAACACCACCCTGCTGATAGCCGGAGACATGGTGATAACTCGAATTGTCCTGTTAAATTTGGAAGTCTCCTGGGTGCCACAGGATGCTCCTTGTATCTGCACAGCTGTTGCTGCTGGAGATCTGGCCACTGACACTTCCAAAGGGTAAGGAAAACAGCAAACACCAAGTGTCCTATGAGTGAGGAGGACAAAAAAGGAATGCAGCCATTGGCTTAGCCCCAACATTTTTTTTTCCATAATAATTTTTATTGAATAATGTACATTTTTACATTCCAGATATTACAACAGGGATAAAAGGAAGAAAAGGAGCTGTCATGTGGCCATAATCAGAGCTTTTCACAACAATTGCGCCATCATAGTCCATAATCTACCTAGCATAACTGGATGTCAACTGAGGACAACCTTAAAAAAAAAAAAAAAAAAGGGGTTGGGTGGGGTTCATCTTCCCTCTCTCTCCCAGCATAAAGACAGCGGATGAATAATGCAGTGGTCTCTCGTTGGGTAGTGCCAAGTGTGAGATCAAGAGTTGCACTGTGACAGTATACTGTACTTCTTGCAGAGCGGTACACCTCCATTGACCAGAAAAGTGAAAAAAGTGATCAGGACACAAGGTCCTTGTAGTCATCTGAAGCTTTAAAATGTAGCAAGCAGGCCCACATTTTGGTGAAGGCCAAGATCCTATCCTGAGATGTAAAAATTAGCTCCTCCATCTCCTCCAACCATTCCCAACGGGCAAACCACTCCCATATACTAGGTGGTATAGTGTCACTCCAATGTAGAAGGATACGCAAAGGTGCTGCATTGATCATGTGTAATTGTAAAGATCTCTTGTATTGCTGTAAAGGTTGCTTGGTACAGTCCATAGCATTCCTTGTCACTCACAAAAAATGTCATGGACCTTTGTCCAAAACTCAGCAATGAGGGGGCAGACGTGTAAGAACGTGTCTACTGCCATCAGACATCACCAGCATCGGTCTGAAGTCGCTGGGTTGATCTTATGTAGTAGAAAGGGGTCTCTATACTATCTGGACCTGATCTTGTATGAGTTCTCCTGAGTGTGAACATTCAGAGATTTTGTGGGCAAGCAAGTTAATTTGCTCCCAATCTTCCTTGTCTAGCCGAGTATCCAAGTCCTTTTCCCATTCAGCGCAAACATTTGACTGTGGGACCAAGTTTGGTAATGAATTTTGTGCAATGAGCTGTTCTCTGTTGAAAATCTGGTAAGCCTGTGGATTAGCATGTGGCCAGGTATCTCGGAGGAAGGAGCTACTCATACCTAGAGCAAAGTCCTGATTAAATCTTAGTGGGGACACTAAGACAAGAGCTGGAATGCCTTACACACAAACTTACACACAAACCTAAAGTTCCTTAAAGTGGCTGAGATCAGTGGATGGAATATGTCTTTGGCAAGTTTGCTGTGCGCAGGGGAGAGCCAAGGTACCCCTGTCAAGGGTTTGTCCATCAGCCCCAAAATTTATGGAAGTGGTATCCTATGGGGTAGGTGCTACCATGGAGTTTGTCAGGAAAATAAATATTGGTATACACAAAAACATGTCCTTTCCTATTTTTTGTGGATAATATAAAAGATGAAATGGTGTCACCTTAAAACTGCATGTACTCACAAAAGCGTGAAAAATTATGGTACACAAAATTAAGCAAAGGGTGGTGCTTTAAATGCCTTTACAGCTTATCAGTTTAGATTTAGCTGTAAACGAGGGGCCTAAAAATATTTATCTCATTTTAGTGTACAAGGCAATACCCAATATGTGCTGCACAATTCTTGTTTACATACATGTGTGCATCCCACACACTTGTGTGTTCAGATATGTGCATGAGGCTGACAGGGTGCATTGAATGTTGTTAAAAGAGAGGTATATGGAAAATAAAGTGCAGCGCTAAGATGAATGGTGACAGTAAAATCAAAATATTATGCAAGAATAACTGAAAAATATGAAGTCCAATGTAGTGAACTAGATAGGTGATCAGTCCAAAGAGATGTACGAAGACTTTAGTCAGCACTACTCCAGCATCCCGATGTGAAAGTATGGAAAGATTGCCCACTCACCGGAAACGCAATCTTAATACGCATATAGAGATCCTCAGCTAACTGGAGGTCCTATACAGGTACTGCCTGGTACTATGATGATCCTCAGGTGGTCCCTCAGTTTGGGTGGCAGGTAACGGGAATACTGTTCTGGTCTTAGGACTTGCTTCCTAGGCCTGGACAGGTCGCCTGGAATCCTGGGCTGAGGTGTGGAAGCTCAGTGCAAGGCAATAAACATATAGGTGCTCATAGTGTAGTATTCCAAAGGATTTATTAAGTATGAATTAGTAATCTATCAAATGCAAATGCCAATGGTGCTGTGCAATATCAATCCCTATGAATTTGAGGGATGATGGATCTCGTTGCTGGAATTTCCTGTAATGTTTAGACAGTGAGTGTTCACGGAAACCTCTTTTTGATATTATATACGTGGTCGTGGAGTCTCCTGGTGGTCTGGCCTACATATTGTTTCCGGCATGGGCACTCCAATAGATAAACCACATATCGAGTATTGCAAAAAATGAAAGTAGATATGTCGTAGGACTTTCCTGTTGTAGTAGAGGTAAATTGACTCAATTTTCTTTTTTGACATCCTGCTATGTTGAAAAATTTTACATTTTCTACAGGGAAAGAACCCTTTAAGATTAGTGAATAAACTAGGGCGAGGAGGAGGATCTGTAATGTTGGGGGCAATAGTGTTACGCAGTGATTGGACTTTTCTAAAGATAATTTCTGGTTGTGCTGATAAGAGAGAGAGGATAGGGTCTGCCCTAAGCACATCCCAATTTTTCTTGATTATATGACATATGGTTTTATGTTGGATGGAGAAAGGAGTAATGAATGGACAGAACATGCTCTTTTTCTGTGTTTGTGGTCAGAAGAGCATGTTATTCCTGTTCATATTAGCTACCCCGTCCATTTCCATGTCCAAAGTGTCTGCTGTGTATCCCTTATTAATGAATCTTTATCTCAGGATAGTTTCCTTATCATAGTAGGTCTCAATTTCCATGCAATTACGCCTCACCCTCATGAACTGACTCTTTGGGATGCTGGCCAGCCATCGCGGGTGGTGGCAGCTATCGGTGGGGATATAGCCATTTCTATCTGATTGCTTGAAAAAGGCTTTCGTAGTGCAGTATCCTCCTTTGTTAATTATGGTAACATCTAGAAAATTAACTTTATCTGTACTGTATTCGTAGGTGAACTGGATATTGAAATTGTTGTTTAGTGTTCCAAAAAAGTTTAATAAAGCTACTTCCTCTCCCTGCCATAATATGAGGACATCATCTATATACCTCTTGTAGACGTCACGGCTATCAAGCATAGGTAGGTGGCAGGTACTCTTTATAAAAGGTAATTGGAGTCTTTTAAACACCTCCACTCCATTGCTCCAGCCAACCTAGCAGAACAGAACCATACTCAATGAGTTGTATAAATTTGTTTATTGAAAATATTACAAACTCACAGCTTAATAAAAACATATTTACATACAGTATACACAAGGAAAAAAACAAAACAAAAACATAAAAATAAAAATAAGCTTAGTTCAGCATCAGATATCCAACACAGAAAAGAAAAACATACCCCCCCCCAAAAAAAAAGAAAAAAAGAAAAGACAATAACAACATCATCATGACCAATCATAGAGATCACATGATAACATTTGTGTTGCCTACCTACCAGACTGAAATTCATTGAAATGACACTCAAAATTTACTGGAACAGCTAAGTTTTACTGACATTTCCAAAAGATTATAGTTTTAAGTGGAAATTTCAGTATTTAACTGAATTCAATACCGGGCAATTTTACACCTTCCTCCCCAGGCCAGTTTTCAGGTTTCAGCGCTCTCACACTTTGAATGACAATTGCGCGGTCATACAACATTGTACTCAAACTAAAATTTTGTAATTTTCTTCACACAACTAGAGCTTTCTTTTGGTGGTATTTAATCACTGCTGGGGTTTTTATTTTTTGCTAAATTAACAAAAAAAGACCAAAAATTTTGAAAAAGAACACACATTTTTCTTTGTTTCTGTTATAAAAGTTTGCAAATAAATAATTGTTCTTCATAAATTTAGGCCAAGATGTATTCTGCTACGTCTTTGGTGAAAATAACACAAATTACGATGTATTTTTTACTTTGTAGGAAAGTTATAGAGTTCACAAACTATGGTATAGTTCTGAATATTGATCAATCCTGAAGTACTGACAGCCAATCTAATTTCTTGAGGTCCAAGAATGTCAGAACAGTACAGATATCCTCCAAATTACCCCTTTTTGCAAAGTAGACAGTCCGACGTACTTCATAAGAGGCACGGCGAGTTTTTTGAAGTTGTATTTTTTTTGTCATTTTTCGGAAAATGAAAAATTTTAAAAATTAGTTTCATTATTTTTTTTTTTTACATATTGTCACCAGTGCAGTACAGCGTCATCATATAACTGACATGGCGGTGATCAGGGACACTGACTGGTGACAGTATAAAAAAATATATATTTTTTTTTTCAAAGATTTTTTTTTCATATTTCACTATGACCAATGTAGTACAATGTTACCATAGTAACACTGTACTACTTTGGGGAAGTGATCATTATTTTTTTTTTTTTTTTTACACAATTTGCTTATAGCAAAGAATTACTTTGCTATAAGCAATCATTTGCCTGAATGACATCGATTCATTCAGGGTTTTTTTTTTTTGTTGTGCTTAGCTGTGATTTGGCCACAGCTAATCACATGACATGTGCATGTGATTAGCTGTGACCATTCACAGCTAGGCACTAGTATACAATGGATGGCATGAATGAAGCCATCCATTGTATACAACTGTCATGTGACCTGCTGTGATTGGTCACAGCAGGTCACATAGTACCGGCAACGGGGGGCGATACTCAGATCGGTCATCGGCAGTGTCCGAGGTAAACGGCCGGTGACAGATCGCGACGCTGCGCATCTCTGCAGGAGCGCAATCTGCGCATGTGCGGGAGGACGCCATATGGCGTCCACCCGGAATGCTGATGACATTTGCCGGCCGCCATTCAGCCATAGGGCGGGCGGCAAATAGTTAAGCTACAAAAAAGTACAATATGCAATTAGCATTGTGGTTTAAGGTAGATGTTAAGATAAAAACATACTTCTGTTATTGTCGATATACTAATATAGCATATTGTTGCCTCTCCACTGTAACAACATCCCAGAAAACCAAATATACATTGATGCACTTAATCGTATCAATAAAAAGCTTTATTTTATTATCATTTTAAAAATCTAGACCAACAAAGGTAATTTAAAAACAATATAAGGACATCACTCACATATGCAGATCATCTCTCCCGATCAAACAGATATTCTTTAGTTCCAGAAATCCATAGAGGTCAATGCGTTTTGTTTCTGTGCTTCCTCAGGACCTTCAACTAGGATTTACAGGAGTATGACCTATCTATAAAAACATACATTACAATATTTCCTAAATGTTTACAAAAAAGAAAAAAAAACAACAAAATTGAGAAAACTGGTATACCTACGTGCTTTATCAAGGTGTCCTTAAATTAGGAGACCAAGGGTACTGGCTGGCAGCAGACTGGTGAGTTTCACATTTACGACTGGGCATCAAAATTCCTCCTTATTTTAACATTATAGGGTGTTTCTGGCTGTTTGAGGTAAAATACATCACATGGTGATCCAGACCGAAAACTAATTAGATCAATAGTTCAGAGCAAAGACAACAACAGACACCCATATCTATTAGGACATTATATATCCCTCACTTAGTCACATGTGATGGCATGCATAGCTTGACACTCAGACATTCATGTTTGGTCCAGTATCCCACGGAAGCCTAAAATATACCCATACATCAAGTGATTAAAACTATACTTCAGATATATAGGCATACTTGCTTCTGCTTCACATTAGACTTACCGAGAAAAAAAAAAACTGTCTACACTTCCAATCCTGTGCACTTTCAATCAGATTAAGGCTTCCAAAGTGGTAATTTTTATTATATTTATGTTAGGGGACCTCAGACCTCCACTAGACCCCATTCTACCATCTACAAGACACAATAAATAACATTAATGTCAGGGCTCCAGGTATGACCAGAGATGCGTGGGCTAACACAGGGAAACGCAGGCTCAAGTATGGTGTAAACAATATAATTTATTAGAGGCTATACAAAATTATAAACGCACAATATAAACAAAACCAAACCTCCAACTGATAACGGAAAGTACAAGCACACAGACAAGAGTAGCCAAGGCTGGTGAGGTGGAATTGTCAGGCAGGCCGGGTCAGAAACCATCGGGCAGACAAGGTACAAGGAGCAGGCAGAGCGTAGTCAGACAGGCTGGGTAAGGAACAATCAGGCAGACAAGGTACCAGAGGAGCAGGCAGGAGAGTGGTCAGGAATAGCTGAGGTCGGTACAGGCAGAGTTCTATCAATGTCAGGAGTCAGGCAGAGGGATCAGGAAGGCAGGCAGACAACAGGATCAGGTTCAGGCACAGGGGCTCATGGGAACAATACACCAAGGCACTGATTGCAGGCCTGGTCCTGCTTAAATACACCTCCTGCAATCAGCCTCAGGTGATGGCTTGACTGCAGGAGTGAGATTCTGGCTGCTGAGAGCACCCGCTGGCCAGCACTGGTACTGCAGCCCACAAGGCAGGTGAGTCCCACCACCAGTGGTGAGTCCATTCCTGACAGTACCTCAGGACACTCCAAACAGTCCGTACTCTGGCACAAATGTGCCACCGCCTGGGTCCAGTAACTGGTTGGACATCCCACTGCCGGAGTCAAGCGACTGGCTGGGTCTCCTGCTGATAGACCTATCTTTTTGCAGGAGACCACAGGAAGGCAGGTTGCTGGACACAGGATTTCCAGAAGCAGGCTGGGCATCTGGAGCTGGCACGTCAGGCTGGGCAGCAGACAGCGGCACGTCAGGCTGGGCATCTGGAGCGAGGCGCGTCAGGCTGGGCATCTGGAGCGAGGCGCGTCAGGCTGGGCATCCAGAGCAAGGCGCGTCAGGCTGGGCATCCGGAGCGAGGCGCGTCAGGCTGGGCAGCGGGCACCGGTGCGTCAGGCTGGGCAGCGGGCACCAAGTCACCTGGCACGACAGCGGGCACCAAGTCACCTGGCACGACAGCGGGCTCTGGGACGTCAGGCTGGACCACGGGGATCGGGTCATCAGGCTGGGTAGGAACATCAGGCTGGGTAACAAAAGGCGGTTTCTCAGACGGCAGGCTGACCGATTTGGATACTGGCAAGATGGTACTGGTTGGAAAGAATTTTTGCTTCTTCTTAGGTTTAGTTACTGAAGCACTGTAAGTAAATGAAGGTCTGTAAATGGATGGAGCAGCTGAAGACAGAGAAGAGCTGGAGGATGGAACAGAGGAGGGAACAGTTGCTACAGAGGACTTCTTTACAGGGTTAAAGGCAGGATAGGTGCAGCGAGTGGGAACAGGGTACTGGCATGTGGTTGATGGCAGGGTATACTGGGCTGGAACTAGAGGTGCTGTCGGGAATGCAGGAATAGAGCTTTGAAAAAATAGATTAGAAGCAGGACTGGGTTTTGGCAAGCTGACTGAGGCTGGGTGTAACAAATCTGACCAGGTCTGTAATACTGGTTGAACAAAGCTTAGCTTACAGGTAGCCTGTTTGACCAAAGACTGCACTGCGTTTTGCAATCCACAAGCACATGTGATGTACAAGCTGCATAATGCTCAAGGAAGCAATCTGGATCATCCTCCAACAACCATACCAGTGATTCCACTTGATCTGCACTAAATGGTGGAAAAAAGTGATCCCTGCTTTCAGGGGTACAGGACAGAGCCAACTCAGCACAAACCTGGATCAATGGCTGCACCTCAGAAAACTCTGTGCCCTGATCTACTAGTGAATGAACAACGTGTATGCATTCTAGCAGCTGATCCCTGGTATACTCCTTCAGAATCGAATTGCCATATTCTCTGTCTTCTAAAACTAACAGCGACAAGTACACAACCTCCTCAGGATGCATCCTTCACAACAACAAGCCAAAATGGCTTCCCTATGCAGCCATTTCTGGTCAGGATTGGCCTTGGTGTAATGTCAGGGCTCCAGGTATGACCAGAGGTGTGTGGGCTAACACAGGGAAACTCGGGCTCAAGTATGGTGTAAACAATATAATTTATTAGAGGCTATACAAAAATATAAATGCACAATATAAACAAAACCAAACCTCCAACTGATAACGGAAAGTACAAGCACACAGACAAGAGTAGTCAGGGCTGGTGAGGTGGAGTGGTCAGGCAGGCCGGGTTAGGAACCATCGGGCAGACAAGGTATAAGGAGCAGGCAGAGCGTAGTCAGACAGGCCGGGTCAGGAACAATCAGGCAGACAAGGTACCAGAGGAGCAGGCAGGAGAGTGGTCAGGAATAGCCAAGGTCGGTGCAGGCAGAGTTCTATCAATGTCAGGAGTCAGGCACAGGGGCTCATGGGCACAATACACCAAGGCACTGATTGCAGGCCTGGTCCTGCTTAAATACACCTCCTGCAATCAGCCTCAGGTGATGGCTTGACTGCAGGAGTGAGATTCTGGCTGCTGAGAGCACCCGCTGGCCAGCACTGGTACTGCAGCCCACAAGGCAGGTGAGTCCCACCACCAGTGGTGAGTCCATTCCTGACGGGTGTGGTTGTATGCTGGAGAGTTCAGCTGAGCTCCAGAAAGGCCCGAGAAGCCTGAGGCTAAAGTGCCCTGCCCAGCCCAGGCAGGATGGCGGATCCTGGGCCTGGGTCCAGTGAGGGGAAGGCCCTGGAGGGGCCTAGTACCAGCCTCTCTTTTCCACTGGTAGAGGACCTGGGAACGGCCCCTAGAAAGGGGGAATCCTATAGTGAGTACTTGGACCGTGTGGCTGCCCGAGCCAGGATGGTGGAGAGAGAGGAGGCTACCCTCAGTAAGCTGAGTTTGGAGTTGAGAAGGCTCCGCTCCTCATATGAGAGAGTATGGAGCTCCAAGCGTCAGGCCATGCAGCCCGGTTTGGAGGCGCTAGAGAAGCAAGTTTCCCTTCAGGGAAAATATGTGGCTGCTTTGAAGCGGAAGAGCGGGATGCTGCTGAAGGAGAAATATCAGAATGATGCCCGCTTCAAGGCAGCACGGAGTCGGAGTGTGGCAGCGGCAAGAGGGCTGGTGGAGGAGGCCTCTTCCATGGAGGATTTACCTGGAGCGTCTGTGGAGGAAGGTATGCAGGAGCAGGGGCTGATCGAGCCCGCTGCGGCTTCCCAACACATGGCTGACCTTGATAAAGGAAGTGCTGAGGGTGAGAGTGTATCGGAGTCCCTCCCCCTTGGGCAGCAGCCCATGGATTGGGACACGCAGGTGGAGGAGGCGGAGTCCACGGGAGAGCTGGCGGAGTTGGAACCAGAATTGTGTGGTGAGCACTTCCGGTTCATGTCTGAAGAGTCCGATGGTGAGGGAAATGACATCACAACGCAGAAGCCTGCGAAGCCAAAGCTGAGAGAGCGAGCGGTGTATGTAAAGCTTCAACAGATACCAAGTGCAGTGGAGAGTGACTTGTTGGTGAAGGCAGGAGAACTGTCGGCTAAGGGTAATATACAGGACTCTGTTAAACCAAATGATGACGCGCCCGTGGGTGCGGGGGTGATGGGGAAGGTGCAGGCAAGTGGGTCAGAGGTGCGGGCTGTTCCTGTAGTCCCAGGAGAGGGTGGCGCCCCCCCCGGCTCAGGCCTCAGTTAGTCCCACCCCTTCGGGGGTTAAGGTTGTTCCCAGTGTGTTGGTCCCTGCGGGCCCCCTTTCAGGTGCTCCGGTCACCCAGGCCCCCGTTGGCCTGGCCATGTCAGGTTCTTCTGTAAAGGCTGGGGACCAGTTGCCACAGGCCCCTTCAGGTTCTGGTCCGGCGGAGTTTGCCCCTGTGGGTCCCGGTGTTAGTGTTACGGCCCCCCTGTCTTGGTATCTCCTGCAGTAGGTGCCCCGGTAGTAAGGCCAGCCTTGAGTTATTCGGCGGCAGTCAGGGGTGGGCAGGGGCAGGCTAGACCAGTGCGGGCTGGTAACTTGCCTACGTCTGCGGCCCGGCGGAATGTGGTCCAGCTGAAGTGGACAGGGAAGGGTCCTCCCTTGGGCAAGCGCGAAGTTATTGATCGGATCCTGGAGATGGGGTTCAGGGTTGCTGATATATTTGCGTTTATCGCTATGGCCGGAACCGGGGAATACGATGTATCTTTCATGAGGGCAGAGCTGTTGGATTTGTTTTGGCAGCGATATGAGGCCACTTATTTTTCCAGTCCCTGGTGGGTGGGTCTATCCCCTAAATTGATCTCTCGTCAGACCCTGATCAAAAAGATTACGGTGTTGGTCCATAATGAGTCCATCCCGGCCTTGGATATCCTGGTCTGGCTGGTGAGGTATGGAGATGTGATGGGGCCACTGAGCAAGATCAATGACGATAGGGGAGTTTGGACGGGTGGCTGGACGACTATGGTCCGCCTAAAGGTGATAAGTAACGTCATTCAGCATGTCCCCTCCTCCGCCTATTTGGGCAGGGATCGCCTTATCATTTTTTATCCTGGGCAGCCTAGGGTCTGTCACCGCTGTGGGGCTAAGGAGCATTTTGCGGCTACCTGTCCTGTCATAAGATGCTCATTGTGTCAAGAAATAGGCCATCTTGCGAAGGACTGTAATGTCATTCGCTGCAACTTATGCGGGGTTCTCGGGCATTCCTATAATCAGTGCCCGGAAGCACTCCGCAATCTTCAGATGGGGGAGTTGGAGGCCGAACTGGACAGAATGGATGCTGAAGATGCAGAGGCGTTGAAAGAGAAGGTTACTCTGGCATCTGCAGTGGCTCCTGGGGAAGGGGGTGTGGCTTCTGTAGCTCCTGCTGTTTCTGTTCCCCCGGTTGGGTCTCCCCCCGTCCAGTCTTGGGGTGTGTCCCCGGGTGCGCCTGTCCCTCCCCCTAGGAGAAAGAAACAGCTGGCTGAGGTGGCCGGTGGGTCTGGGAGGGTGAAGGTGTCGGCCCCTCCTGTCCTTCTGACATTGTGGCGGAGTAGGAGGCCTGGGAAAAAGTCTCAGGGGTCCCAGGGTCCTGGCCAGGTGGGGGCTCCAGTGGAGGAGGGCTGGTCAGTGGTTGGGGAGGCAAAATAGGCCAGTTTTGTCCCCGGCAGGGTCGGTGTCCTCCTTGGAGGTGGGGGAGATCACCCTGGGAAATAGGTTTGGGGCTCTATCGGGGGAGGAGGTTGGGTCAGGTGGGCCCACCTCCCCGATGGAGGATGAGGAGGTGGGAGGGTCTCTAAAGAGGGTGAAGGACCCTGCCAAGAGAACCAAGAGGAGGATTAAGAAACGTTCCTCTCAACTACCTTAATGGCAGTTCCCGCTCCGTTAAAGGTGGCAACCATTAATGTTGCCAGTGTACGGTCTGTAAGAACAAAAGAAACAGCCTTATTTTTGATCAGTGGGATGGAAGCTGATATTTTCTTTTTGCAGTTGACCAGGTTGTCCAGCTTGGCTGATATACATCTGGCCAAGCGGGAGTGGAGGCGTGGGCCCTCTTACTGGTCTCTTGCGGCTGAGCCTTACAGCGGGTAATTGAGGTAGAGATTGGAAAATGTCTGGTCTTGGATGTCCTGGTGAGGGGGCAAGAGCTGCGGCTAATAAATATTTATGGGCCGCAGTCCAAATGGGATAGGAAGTGCCTCTTCACGAGGATTAAACCTTTCCTTTTTACATCCCGACTGGTGGTCTTTGGAGGAGATTTTAATACTATCACTAGGCCCAAGGACAGGAGGGGTTTCAATGACAGGCTGGGATATGATAGCGTTTTTCTAAATGCTATAGTCAGGGAAGCAGGTCTGGTAGATGCTTTGGTTAAGAGCAGCCCAGACAGCACTGGTTTCACATTTAGGAGAGGTAATAGTCAGAGTAGGATAGACAGGTTTTTTTTGAAGGAGAGCTCTGCCTTCTCGGCACCCGAGTGACGGGTGGTGGAATTCTCCGATCACCTTATGCTATCTATGACCTTGAATATTTCAGACACGCCGCTGAGAGGGAAGGGCATCTGGAGAATGAATTTGTCTCTGCTGGAGGACGAGGAGGTGAGACAATCTTTTGAGGAGTTCTTTCAGGCTCAGGAGATGGTGCTGGATTTCTGCAGCAGTAAGTCCGAGTGGTGGGAGCTTACTAAGGTGTGGATCAGCAGGTTTTTCACGGCCATAGGTAAGAAAAAGCAGTTTAAACAGTATAACACCTACCAACGGTTACGGAGGAAGCTCGACCGCCTTTTTCTAGAGGTGGAGATTCGGGGGCAATCTCGGAGGTGAAGCTTCTCCTCAGGGAGTACCAGTATGATAGGCGTGCCTCTTTGGTTCTTGAGAGGGATTACGGGAAATACCACTCACCTGACCCTTTCCAGAACTGCAAACAGAGTGCAGCGGTTAAGACGATCTCTGCTCTGAGGGATAGTACGGTGTCTCTGGCAAAATCCAGGTCAGGGATTCTGGAGGTCTCCAGGTCCTTTTATCCGGACTTGCTGGGTGAGAAACGCCTTGACCGGACAAGGATGTTGAGCTTTTTGGAGTCCACGCCTGGTCTGGATGGTAATGTCCCTCCTGCGTATTTGACTGGGGAGATTACTGCAGAAGAGGTGGCCAGAGTAATTGATAGTTTGGCCATTAAAAAGACTCCTGGGCCGGACGGTCTGACAGCCGAGTTCTTCGAGGCTTTTAAGTCCTGCCTGGCACCTCGCCTTGCGGAAGTGTATAACTGCTGTCTGCATGAGGGATCTCTCCCTCCTTCCATGAGGCAGTCTGCAGTCATCCTCTTGTCAAAGGGTAAGGATCCTTCGCCTATTGAGAACTGGCGCCCCATCAGCCTCCTCAATGTCGATAGAAAGATTCTGGCGAAGAGCTTGTTCTGGCGCTTGTCGTCAGTGGCAGACAGTTTGCCTTCTTGTCAGCAGCATTGCTCGGTCTGGGGCAGGAGTACCTTCACTGCGGTGTTGGCTGTCCGGGAGGCCCTGGAGCGGTGTAAGGCTGAGGGATGGGGAAAGTTCTTGCTGACGGTGGATCAGGCAAAGGCCTTTGATAGAGTCAATCATGAGTACCTCTGGCGTCTCTTGGACCGGTATGGTTTGGAGGGGAGGTTCATTGGCTGGCTGAAGACGTTGTAAAAGGAGGCTGAGAGCTTCATGTTGGTGAATGGCTGGGTTGGGCAGCCCTTTGGGGTTTGATCCGGGGTGCGCCAGGGGTGCCCACTGAGTCCCTTGCTCTATGCCTTTGCCATTGACCCTTTCATCAGGAGGTTAGATGGTGGGGCGGTGAGTGGGGTACTGGTGGGTGCCACTGGGGATCTGCCTCTGAGGGTTGTGGCTTATGCTGATGACGTTTCTGTTTTCATCTCTGGACTGGAGGAGGCGCAGGAGGTGGTTTCAGTGATGGATCAGTATGCCGAGGCATCAGGTTCCAAGGTCAACCAGGACAAATGTAAAGTTCTCTGGTTGGGTAGGGAAGGTGAGAATTTCTCACTCCTGGACACCTTCCCGGTGCCTCAGCAGAATATCAAAGTCTTGGGCATCAATTTTGGCCCTGCTGAATACAGCAAGCTAAATTGGGAAACCAAACTGTCAGATGCCGAGGTCAAAGTGAGATGCTGGAAGGGGTGGCGGCTCTCCTTGAGGGAAAGGGTTGATTTAATCAAGACTTTCCTGCTCCCCATCTTTTTGTACATCAGCTTTGTTTGCCTCTTGCCAGAGTCGCTCTATACGAGGATCTACAGCTGTTTCTTCCAGATGTTATGGGGGAATCGGCTGAACCTCATCAGGAGGGATGTGACCTATTCATCCAGGTGGGAGGGTGGCCTAGGGATGATCAACCCGGTGGTTTTCTTCTCTCTCATGTTTCTGAAACATAATCTTGGTAGCATGTTGGCAGAGAGACCTCCTGCATGGGTAGGACTGTTCCGGATCTGGTTTGGACCGTTTCTGAGCAGTTGGGAGAGTGGCGGGCCAGTGAGAAGCCTGCGGGTCAAGCACGGTAAGCTCCCGGCTTATGTGGCCCCGTGCCTGAAGTTACTCCGACGGTGGCATGTGACCATTAATGTTGCCAGTGTACGGTCTGTAAGAACAAAAGAAACAGCCTTATTTTTGATCAGTGGGATGGAAGCTGATATTTTCTTTTTGCAGTTGACCAGGTTGTCCAGCTTGGCTGATATACATCTGGCCAAGCGGGAGTGGAGGCGTGGGCCCTCTTACTGGTCTCTTGCGGCTGAGCCTTACAGCGGGTAATTGAGGTAGAGATTGGAAAATGTCTGGTCTTGGATGTCCTGGTGAGGGGGCAAGAGCTGCGGCTAATAAATATTTATGGGCCGCAGTCCAAATGGGATAGGAAGTGCCTCTTCACGAGGATTAAACCTTTCCTTTTTACATCCCGACTGGTGGTCTTTGGAGGAGATTTTAATACTATCACTAGGCCCAAGGACAGGAGGGGTTTCAATGACAGGCTGGGATATGATAGCGTTTTTCTAAATGCTATAGTCAGGGAAGCAGGTCTGGTAGATGCTTTGGTTAAGAGCAGCCCAGACAGCACTGGTTTCACATTTAGGAGAGGTAATAGTCAGAGTAGGATAGACAGGTTTTTTTTGAAGGAGAGCTCTGCCTTCTCGGCACCCGAGTGACGGGTGGTGGAATTCTCCGATCACCTTATGCTATCTATGACCTTGAATATTTCAGACACGCCGCTGAGAGGGAAGGGCATCTGGAGAATGAATTTGTCTCTGCTGGAGGACGAGGAGGTGAGACAATCTTTTGAGGAGTTCTTTCAGGCTCAGGAGATGGTGCTGGATTTCTGCAGCAGTAAGTCCGAGTGGTGGGAGCTTACTAAGGTGTGGATCAGCAGGTTTTTCACGGCCATAGGTAAGAAAAAGCAGTTTAAACAGTATAACACCTACCAACGGTTACGGAGGAAGCTCGACCGCCTTTTTCTAGAGGTGGAGATTCGGGGGCAATCTCGGAGGTGAAGCTTCTCCTCAGGGAGTACCAGTATGATAGGCGTGCCTCTTTGGTTCTTGAGAGGGATTACGGGAAATACCACTCACCTGACCCTTTCCAGAACTGCAAACAGAGTGCAGCGGTTAAGACGATCTCTGCTCTGAGGGATAGTACGGTGTCTCTGGCAAAATCCAGGTCAGGGATTCTGGAGGTCTCCAGGTCCTTTTATCCGGACTTGCTGGGTGAGAAACGCCTTGACCGGACAAGGATGTTGAGCTTTTTGGAGTCCACGCCTGGTCTGGATGGTAATGTCCCTCCTGCGAATTTGACTGGGGAGATTACTGCAGAAGAGGTGGCCAGAGTAATTGATAGTTTGGCCATTAAAAAGACTCCTGGGCCGGACGGTCTGACAGCCGAGTTCTTCGAGGCTTTTAAGTCCTGCCTGGCACCTCGCCTTGCGGAAGTGTATAACTGCTGTCTGGATGAGGGATCTCTCCCTCCTTCCATGAGGCAGTCTGCAGTCATCCTCTTGTCAAAGGGTAAGGATCCTTCGCCTATTGAGAACTGGCGCCCCATCAGCCTCCTCAATGTCGATAGAAAGATTCTGGCGAAGAGCTTGTTCTGGCGCTTGTCGTCAGTGGCAGACAGTTTGCCTTCTTGTCAGCAGCATTGCTCGGTCTGGGGCAGGAGTACCTTCACTGCGGTGTTGGCTGTCCGGGAGGCCCTGGAGCGGTGTAAGGCTGAGGGATGGGGAAAGTTCTTGCTGACGGTGGATCAGGCAAAGGCCTTTGATAGAGTCAATCATGAGTACCTCTGGCGTCTCTTGGACCGGTATGGTTTGGAGGGGAGGTTCATTGGCTGGCTGAAGACGTTGTAAAAGGAGGCTGAGAGCTTCATGTTGGTGAATGGCTGGGTTGGGCAGCCCTTTGGGGTTTGATCCGGGGTGCGCCAGGGGTGCCCACTGAGTCCCTTGCTCTATGCCTTTGCCATTGACCCTTTCATCAGGAGGTTAGATGGTGGGGTGGTGAGTGGGGTACTGGTGGGTGCCACTGGGGATCTGCCTCTGAGGGTTGTGGCTTATGCTGATGACGTTTCTGTTTTCATCTCTGGACTGGAGGAGGCGCAGGAGGTGGTTTCAGTGATGGATCAGTATGCCGAGGCATCAGGTTCCAAGGTCAACCAGGACAAATGTAAAGTTCTCTGGTTGGGTAGGGAAGGTGAGAATTTCTCACTCCTGGACACCTTTCCGGTGCCTCAGCAGAATATCAAAGTCTTGGGCATCAATTTTGGCCCTGCTGAATACAGCAAACTAAATTGGGAAACCAAACTGTCAGATGCCGAGGTCAAAGTGAGATGCTGGAAGGGGTGGCGGCTCTCCTTGAGGGAAAGGGTTGATTTAATCAAGACTTTCCTGCTCCCCATCTTTTTGTACATCAGCTTTGTTTGCCTCTTGCCAGAGTCGCTCTATACGAGGATCTACAGCTGTTTCTTCCAGATGTTATGGGGGAATCGGCTGAACCTCATCAGGAGGGATGTGACCTATTCATCCAGGTGGGAGGGTGGCCTAGGGATGATCAACCCGGTGGTTTTCTTCTCTCTCATGTTTCTGAAACATAATCTTGGTAGCATGTTGGCAGAGAGACCTCCTGCATGGGTAGGACTGTTCTGGATCTGGTTTGGACCGTTTCTGAGCAGTTGGGAGAGTGGCGGGCCAGTGAGAAGCCTGCGGGTCAAGCACGGTAAGCTCCCGGCTTATGTGGCCCCGTGCCTGAAGTTACTCCGACGGTGGCATGTGACTGCGGAGGAGGTCAGGTCCCTCCCCAGGAGACTCCTGGGTGAGAGGATTGTGGCGACCGCTTTCCATGCGCCATTGGCCTTGAGAGATTGCCCAGGCCATGTTATGAGGGAGGGTTTGCATTTGATAAATCTGGAGCGGATCCCCTTGAAGTTGAGGGACCATGCCTGGCTCGCCTTCCATGGCAGGCTTTACGTGAGGGGCAACATGAAGTACCATCCTCTGGATGACCGTGATTGTCCGAGGTCGGAGTGTCAGGGTGAAGTGGAGACTATGGACCACTTCTTGCTTCAGTGTCCATTTAACGTAGAAGTGTATCAACAGGTGGGTGGAGCTCTGGGTGTTCCTTTCCTCCATCGCATGTCTTATGCGGAGTGGGTGTATGGAGCATTCGAAGGTCGCTCGGGTTTTGAGTTGGACACCTTATTTTTAGTCAGCTTAGTGACCCGGTACTACACATGGATGGCACGGTGTCAGGTATGCATTCGGCAGAAAGTCCTCCCTGTTCAGGTGGTGGTGAGTGACATCCTCGGTGAGGTTGAGAAAATTTGGGGTCTTGAGAGGGACAGGCTGCAGCGTAAGGCTTCGATGAAGGTGTGGAGGAACATCAAGCCTGTAGCTGCTGTCTGTTGATCTCGGGTGGTGGGATCTATCCCTGTTTTCTACCTCTTTCACTCCCCTAGATTTTGCAGATATATTTCTTTTGATGAAAGGTTGTAGAGGTCGGGCACTGAAGGTCTACGGGTTTCTTAATCCTTTTCTTGCAGTGGGCATTATTGTATTGTCGTCGTAGTTGATTCTTGTATAGTTAGGCCATAAAGGCCGTCAGCGGCAGTTGTATATGGAAATTGTACATACTTTCTTGGGAGATTTCCCGTTATGTTGCTTGTCTTTTTATTTATTATGCCTGGAACAGCGGCAGTTGTTCCCTTCATGGCTGGTCAAGCCAATACATATAAGTAATTGTTTAAGGTTTTTTCCTTTCAGGAAGTGGACATTTGTGTTAAGAGCCGTAAAGGCTGGACTTCAGTTTATTTTCTTCATGTTTCTTCTCCCCAGGAGTTTCGGGACTTTTTAGTCGGAGTATATAAGTTATGTTTGTACTTATTTATTTATTTATGGTTTTTTTTACTTTTATATGAAAATGCTGATTGCTGGATATGTATGCCATTAATACATTTCAATAAAAATCTCCATTCCTGACAATTAATTATAAATACCCACATATTGCCCATTTCCATCAAAATCATGAAAAGTGTAAACAGGAAATTATGCAGTCAAAACTTTCATCTATAGTTCTAATTAATATATCTATAATTACCAGATCTCTTTAAGTCTGACACATGCAAGGCAAAAGGTGTAGAACCTACAATGAACACATACATGTTAATCACTATCTCAATCCAAAGCAGTGTTGCACACACCATTCAAGTCATACGTTGCTCTTAACCACCTGTAATAATCCAGCTTCCCTTCATGGAGTGTCCACCAGTAGCTCAGACAATGCATGCTACTGTGCCCTTACATATTCTAAAATGGTGCCATTGCATTCACTAGACGCCATCATCATGGTGGACATCATCACGCCTCGTACCTGGCACTGTGCATGCCCGCCACATTACATTTCAACTCTGCACATCATCTCAGAATGACGATTGTGACTGGAGTCACTTTGGATAGGGGGCTCATGGAACTCAGCTTACCTTGCAGAGGTTGGGAGACCCCTGTCTCAGCTCCCCATATCCCTCTTTTGTGCAAGTCACCCTGTGTCTCTTAGGGGCACAGGGTGACTAATGGATGCTGAGAATGCAGTTGGAATTACTTCAGATAGGACAGTAATATTTGTCAGCCATATGAAGACTATTCCTGGTTGTTTATTCTGAACAAGACATGTGAATTGAAGGAGCCTGACCGTCTGCTCTGTAGTGACATCCTAATTCATCAAACCATTGTCTAGGTGTGAATTCCCATTCACCTTTTGTTTGGGTCACCCAGCTAGCTAACCTAATTAACTTACTGTTTAGAGTGGTAAGTCTATTTCTGTAGCTAGCTGCGTTTGCATATGACCATGTGATCAGTCTCAGTGTGTATTGTATAAAAAGCCCATTTGAATTTAAAATGAAGAGTTCCATGTTCAGACAGACTGGTGTCCTCTAGTCTTGTATAGTCGGCTGTGGTGTCTGTTGTTGGTGTTCGAATGGGGAAGTGGTATTCTATACAAGTGGTATAACTGATACAAGGATGCTTATCGGGAGGGAGCTTACTTTGGAGTCTTCATTCAGCAAGCTGATCTTCTGAGTCCATATGGGACCAAAAGTGCAGTTAGACTGTAACATTGTGTAATGTGAGGTCACACTGCATGAGGTGAGCAGATATATGGTGGAGGATGTCTTTGCACGGGAATTGATGACAGATGCACATTTTTTTTGTTATCCTAAGGAGGATTTACTGAATGAACACTCTATTGATTGAACTTGATTTTTTGAATGACTTTTGTTTGATTCATACTTAAAAATATTTTTTGTGTGGTATTTGGTTTTTCACACACATATATATATACTGTATATATATATATATATATATATATATATACAGTCATGGCCGAAATTGTTGGCACCCTTGATATTTCTCCAGGAAATCATGTATTTCTCACGAAACGTATTGCATTAACACATGTTTTGCTATACACATGTTTATTCCCTTTGTGTGTATTGGGACAAAACAAAAAAAGGGAGGAAAGAAAGCAAATTCGACATAATGTCACACAAACCTCCAAAAATGGGCTGGACAAAAGTATTGGCACCCTTTCACAACTGCGGATAAATAAGAATGTTACAAGCATGTGATGCTCCTGTAAACTCACCTGGGGCAAGTAACAGGTGTGGGCAATATAGAAATCACACCTGAAAGCAGATAAAAAGGAGAGACGTTCACTTAACCTTTGCATTGTGTGTCTGTCTGTGCCACACTAAGCATGGACAACAGAAAGAGGAGACGAGAACTGTCTGAGGACCTGAGAACCAAAATTGTGGCAAAATATCAACAATCTCAAGGTTACAAGTCCATCTCCAGAGAACTAGATTTGCCTTTGTCCACAGTGCGCAACATTATCAAGAAGTTTGCAACCCATGGCACTGTAGCTAATCTCCCTGGTCGTGGACGGATGAGGAAAATTGATGAAAGATTGCAACGCAGAATAGTCCGGATGGTGGATAAGCAGCCCCAAACATGTTCCAAAGACATTCAAGCTGTCCTGCAGGCTCAGGGAGCATCAGTGTCAGCGCGAACTATCCGTCGACATTTAAATGAAATGAAACGCTATGGCAGGAGACCCAGGAGGACCCCACTGCTGACACAGAGACATAAAAAAGCAAGACTACAGTTTGCCAAAATGTACTTGAGTAAGCCAAAAGCCTTCTGGGAAAACGTCTTGTGGACAGATGAGACCAAGATAGAGCTTTTCGGTAAAGCACATCATTCTACTGTTTACCGAAAACGGAATGAGGCCTACAAAGAACAAAACACAGTACCTACGGTAAAATATGGTGGAGGTTCAATGATGTTTTGGGGTTGTTTTGCTGCCTCTGGCACTGGGTGCCTTGACTGTGTGCAAGGCATCATGAAATCTGAGGATTACCAAAGGATTTTGGGTCGCACTGTAGGGCCCAGTGTCAGAAAGCTGGGTTTGCGTCCAAGATCCTGGGTCTTCCAGCAGGACAATGACCCCAAACATACGTCAAAAAGCACTCAGAAATGGATGGCAAAGAAGCGCTGGAGAGTTCTGAAGTGGCCAGCAATGAGCCCAGATCTAAATCCCATTGAACACCTGTGGAGAGATCTTAAAATTGCTGTTGGGAAAAGGTGTCCTTCCAATAAGAGAGACCTGGAGCTGTTTGCAAAGGAAGAGTGGTCCAAAATTCCGGGTGAGAGGTGTCAGAAGCTTATTGATGGTTATAGGAAGCGACTGATTTCAGTTATGTTTTCCAAAGGGTGTGCAACCAAATATTAAGTTAAGGGTGCCAATACTTTTGTCCAGCCCATTTTTGGGGTTTTGTGTGACATTATGTCATATTTGCTTTTCTGCCTCTGTTTTATATTTGTTCCAATACATACAAAGGGAATAAACATGTGTATAGCAAAACATGTGTTAATGCAATACCTTTTTTGTGTGAAATACTTGATTTTCAGGAAAAATATCAAGGGTGCCAACAATTTCGGCCATGACTGTATAATATTTTTTTTTATTTTAATATTAATATTTTTCTACAATTTTTTCTTCCAATATATATATATTTTTATTTTATTTTTTCACTTTGTTTTTTGGCTACAGTATATAATGGATTGTGCCATTGTTTCATGTAGCGCAGCATTTTTCACTTCACATTTTATATATATATATATATATATATATATATATATATATATATATATATATATATATATATATATATAAATGTTTGTTGGGGACTTTTAAAGTAATCTCCATGATTTGCGGAACACCATCAGCGCGTGCTGCGCTTTACCAAATGAAGATATATACACACATAACATCCACACTGTATTCACATGAGCATGTGCAACTGCCAGAAGTTTCCAACCCCTTGACACCTCGGATGCTGGGAGGCAGGGTTTCGTGTCATGTGCCCACTGTGATTGGCTGTCAAAGCCATCATATGATCAGAAAACACCAATTTGCATGAAATTCATGGGAGCTTTGGCTGAGGCCCTGGGAAATGTGCCTGGAGCACACAGAAAAAGTGCTCTTGGCACATATGCATACATTATACACACATATATGCCAAGTCTAAACATGAAGGCCCAGGTGCTGGGATGCTTACGATCTGTGACCGATAAATACCAGAGAGCTGATGTGCAGATAAACAGGAAGTAATGTGTGTATGCACATGTGCACTAAGTGATGGGCAGCTATCCCCCACAAATCTACACATAGGCCTGTAAAAAAAAAAACTCAGCATCTACCTATTACATCACCCCTACATGCTATGAACTTTAGGGCAATGGCCACACTTACTTTGCAAATGAGCAGCAGTTTCTCTGGAGAACAGAGATCTCGCCATATCTTTTTCTAGCAAATCTGTCCTTCCAGCTCCCACTACTACTTCTGGGTGTACACAAGCATCCTTCCGCAAACGTGATGATGTATTTCCTGTCTGGCAGTCGCTCTGGTGCTTTCTTGTACACCATAGAGGTTTTCCCTGTATGCATGATTGCCATTATGACATTGGCGAATATATGTTCTTTTGCGTCACAGGGCCAAAGGCAAAACACATTTAAGTCACAAATTATTACTGTTTGGAGGATTGTTTCAAAATAATGGCTAGCTGCACATTGAACACTACTTATCCATTAGCTGCATTCATTGGTACTTAACATTCTGTACATGTAGTACAATAGGGTGCTTTTGGTTGGGTATTTTTCTAATACTTGCATATGTGCAATCTAAATATTTGTGCATACTATTATATACTATTATATAGGTCAAAAAAAGTGGTGTGGGTGTGATGCTCTTCAAAACAGAGGCTTGTGTATTGTATGTATCCAAAGAGGTACAGTTTCTTCTAATTCTAAGAAATTGGCCTTATGGTATATTAGCCATGCTGGGTGATGGCAACTATTTGTAGGGATATAACTATTGCGATCTGTTTAATTGAAGAAGGAAGAGGTCGCAATCGTGCCATTAAAATTAGTCAATGTTAAATCTAAGAAATTCACGCTAGTTTTGCTATATTCGTAAGTTAATTTGATATTCAAGGTATTACTATTGAGAGTGCCAAAAAAGTTTATTAACGGCTGCTCGTCTCCTTTCCAAATAAGCAGGATATTGTCTATATATTACTTATAAAAAAACAGCTCTGGCCACTCTCTAGCTTAAATAACATCCTCCTCCCACCTGGCCATAAACAGGTTTGCCAGGCTGGGAGCGAATTTTGCTCCCATGGCCACGCCTCTAGTTTGTAAATAAAAAATACCATTGAACCAGAAGTAATTTCTGGTCATAGTGTAGTCTAAAAGAGTAATAATAAAAGTCTTATGCAAAACAGACATAACTGGTTCATTAAGATAAAATTCCACTGCTTCCCTACCATGGGAATGGTCAATGCTAGTGTACAAAGATGCAACATCAGCTGTTACTAAAAACGTATCATTATCAATCGATAAACCTCTAATGTCCTGTAAAACTTGCTTCGTATCCCGAAGATAAGAAGGGGTTGTCCATACCAATGGCTGTAAAAAGTAATCAATATAACCCCCCTGAAGATTGCTGTGATATACCGGCCTCCTGGATCCATACCCCGCTTCCTGGATGACTTCTCCTCCTGGCTACCCTTCTTCCTCTCCTCTGAGCTACCCACCATCATCCTTGGGGATTTCAACATCCCTGTCAACCTCGACAACCCAGACACAGCCCGTCTCCTCCACCTAACCTCCTCCTTTGCACTTGCACAGTGCACACAATCCACCACCCACTCCGACGGAAATATCCTCGACCTTGTCTTCTCCAACCGCTGCGCTCCCCACAACCTCACTAACACCCCCTTCCCTCTCTCTGACCACAACCTGATCACCTTCTCTATCTCCTCGTCCTCCAACGCCTACCCCTCCAAATGTCACACTACTACCAGCCGTAACCTCCGCAACCTTAACCCTGCCTCCCTCCACTCTGCAGCTTATCAACTCCACGACCGCATCCTCCCCCTGTCCTGCCCCGACTTGGCTTTGACCGCATACAACAATGCGCTCTCAACAGCCCTTGACTCATTAGCGCCTTTAACCACACGCAACATCAGACCCCGACCGCTCCAGCCGTGGCAGACTGATCACACCAAAACCCTCAAACGACAAAGTCGTGCCCTGGAGCGACTATGGCGCAAAACCAAATCCCAACAAGCCTTCACCTGCTACAAATCTGCCTTCCACACCTACACCTCCTCCCTCCATGCTGCCAAACAGGCCTACTTCTTAACCCTCATCAAGGCCCTCTCCTCCAATCCTCGCCGACTCTTCTCTGCCTTCAACTCTCTACTCTCTCCACCCCCCCTCCACCCAGCACATCACTCACTGCCCTTGAGATTGCCAATCACTTCAAAAACAAGATTGACACAATTCGCAAGGACATTGCCGCAACTCACACGCCCTCTCAACCCGTCCCCTCTCACACAGCTATCCCCTTATCCCCCCTCCCCCTCGACATAACCCGCAGGGACTTCGTCGCTGCTCAAACTCTCTCCAACCCCCTTCACCCTCACTCAGCTACACCCTCATCACCCCTCTCCCATGGCCCCACCACTGCTCTGACCTCCTCTTCCACCCCACCCTACATTCCTCATACTGAAGCTCCCCCCACACTCCGCACCTTTGACCTTACTACCATCGAGGAAGTCTCCAAGATCCTCTCTGATGCCCGCCTCACCACCTGCCCCCTCGACCCTATCCCCTCACAACTCCTACGACCTTCCTCCTCCTCCATCCTACGCTCCCTCACCCACATCTTCAATCTCTCCCTCTCCTCAGGCACTTTCCCCTCCCCTCTGAAACATGCACACATCACCCCCATACTTAAAAAGCCCTCCCTGGACCCCAATGACCCGAACAACCTCAGACCCATCTCCCTGCTCCCATTTACATCTAAACTCCTCGAGCGCCTAGTCTACACCCGCCTATGCTCTCACCTCAACGACAACAACCTCCTCGATCCCCTACAGTCCGGCTTCCGTCCCCTACACTCCACCGAAACCGCCTTACTCAAACTCTCCAACGACCTGCTAACCGCCAAAGCTAATGGCCACTATTCAGTGCTCCTACTCCTTGACCTCTCTGCGGCCTTCGACACAGTCGACCACCCCCTCCTCCTCAAAAAACTACACTCCCTCGGACTCAGAGACTCTGCTCTCTCCTGGCTCTCATCCTACCTGTCACAATGCTCCTTCAGCGTTACCTATAATGCTACCACCTCCCCCTCACTCCCCCTCTCTGTTGGGGTCCCTCAAGGCTCTGTCCTTGGGCCCCTTCTCTTCTCCATCTATACCTCCTCCCTTGGCCAACTCATACACTCTCACGGCTTCAACTACCACCTCTATGCCGACGACACACAAATCTATCTCTCAACCCCCCACCTCACCCCCTTGGTCTCAGCCCGAATCACACACCTACTGAGCGACATATCAGACTGGATGTCGCTCCACTTCCTTAAATTGAACCTCTCCAAAACCGAGTTTCTTGTCTTCCCCCCAGCCCGGACACCACCCCCCATTGATTTCTCCGTCACATCCAACAACGCTACCATCAAACCCGCCCTGCAGGCCAGAGTACTGGGTGTCATTCTGGACTCCAACCTATCCTTCCAGCCCCAAGTCCAATCTTTAACAAACTCGTGCAGACTCCACCTCCACAACATCGCCAAAATCCGCACGTTCCTAACCCCAGAAACCACTAAACAGCTCATCCACTCTCTCATCATATCACGACTCGACTACTGCAACTCCCTCCTCACTGGCCTGCCTCGCCGCTGGCTATCCCCGCTTCAGTCCATCCTGAATACGGCTGCCAGACTCATTCACCTTTCTAACCGCTCTGTCTCCGCCACCCCCCTCTGCCAATCCCTCCACTGGCTTCCGATTGCGCAACGGATCAAATTCAAAATCCTAACGCTGACGTACAAAGCTGTCCACCATACTGCCCCGAACTACATCACTGACCTAATATCCAAGTACCGCCCAGCACGCACACTCCGCTCCTCACAAGACCTCCTTCTCTCTAGTTCCCTGGTCTCCTCCTCCCATGCCCGCCTCCAGGACTTCTCCAGGGTGTCACCCATCCTCTGGAACTCCCTGCCCCAACCCATCAGATTATCACCTACTCTTCTCTCCTTTAGGCGCACCCTGAAAACCCATCTCTTCAGGGAAGCCTACCCCACCCCCTGCTAACTTGCCGACCTCCTCCACTCTTCCTACCACCCCATCCCCCACAGCTATCTCCTCCTGTGCCACCAGCCCCTCCCTCCTAGATTGTAAGCTCGAAAGAGCAGGGCCCTCGAACCCTTCGTGTATCACATTGTATTGGTATTGTTCTGTCACATGTTCTGTCCCCCTTTGTAATGTACAGCGCTGAGCGAACTATTGGCGCTTTATAAATACTGTATAATAATAATAATAATAATAATAATATACTCCCCGGCTCCAGAACTCAAAGAACCAATCCCGCTAATGATGGGTCTAGCAGGGGGATTTGTCGGGTTCTTGTGTATCTTTGGGAGGATATACATAACAGGTAATCTCGGAGCAGAAGGACACAAAAATTCTTTTTCTTTCTTATTGATTACTTTATCTAGATAACCCCTAGTGATGATATATTTGAGTGAATTTCTATATACATTCAGAGGGTCTTTTGATAGAGGACGATATGTATCCATATCCCTAAGAATGTTATATACTTCCTTAGTGTAATTATCCTTATTCATGATCACTACACCTCCTCCCTTATCAGCTGGGCGTATTACCAGATCTTTCCAGTCAAGAAGGGAGTTTATGGCTGTGGATACCCCATGATTATCTTTATAATTTTTAACTTTAATAGCAGCCAGATCTTTTAAAACTGTTTCTTTAAAAACATTTACATAACTATGGGCTTGTGGAGGGGGGTTGAGTAAGGATGCATTCCGTAAACCAGAGTAAGTAGAGATATTGGATGTATTTCTAGTGATCGGGTTCATAAAAAAATGCTTTTTAAGTGATATAGATCTGACAAATCTATGCACATCAATAAATGTGCGAAACTTATCTAGCTTACTGCTAGGTGCAAATTTCAACCCTTTATCTAACAAACCAATTTCTTGAGGTGTGTGGTATACCACCAAGGTTAAAAATACCTTTCCCTATTAAGTTTTCCTCTTTTTTGGGTTTGTTGACCCTTTTGCCTACCCGTTGTCCTCTAATCGGATGCTTCTTTTGCGTGTATGGCCATGCCCTAAAAAATGGGGTATGTGTAAAATTATCTCCCTGGTGTCTAGGATTAGTCATTGGGGGAGGAAAATGGGTATTGTTAACCCATGGTGAATTAGGTTGATGATCATAATGTTGTTCAGCATAGGGTCTAGGACCCGGTGTCCTTCAATTATTCCCTCTGGGTGGCGCTCTATAATTTCCTCTAGGAGGATCATAGTAGGTGTATTCCCTATTGTTGTTGTGGGGGGGGGGGGGTTGTACTGGAAATGGGCAGGTTTTTTGAATTGGTTATTCCTATAACCTTGATCCGGATACCATTCATAATTTCTAAAACCAATATTCCCATTAGGTGTAGAACGTAATGGTTCAAAACGATTATGAGTTTGAACATTATATTCATTAATGGGATGTGTTCTTGTGGGTGATTGATAATGGCTAGATTTTCTAGGACATTGCTGAGAAGGTCCTTTCCATCCACTTTGTCTCAAGTGGTTTGGGTGTATGTGAAGTGACCTCCATGGGTATTGGAGAGATTAAAGTTATCTCATCTTTATTAATCTGCCATTTAAAGACCGTATTGTCTGCATAGTCCTTATGGTCGCGTACATACTTTCTAAGTTTTTTAAGAGATTTACTATAAGACACAGTCTAAAAGCAAAGCGCCCGCAGTAGACAGTTAACTTTTGTTCTGTACATGGCATTTCTATCAGTGCATAGACGTTGGAAAGGCGTCTATTTCTTGACAATCATGAATTCCCCAAAAAATAAATTTTTTACCCTATGAATTTTTTTTATTTTAAAAGTCATATATTCTTTAAAGTTAAGACCAGATATTTGGGAAAGGAAATTTCAATGTGAATATGTTTCTACGGCGATTTTTCATTCCTTTAGATGTGCTTCTAAGACATCTGCTTTTTTAGACAGATTCCTTTATTGTGTCCATTAGTAAATTCTCTTTCACATCTATTTGTTAGAAGCTTTCTTTAGTAAATGTCTTTGCCATCTAAAAGTAAACGGATTCCAATGAAAAGTAAGTGCACTTACACGCCATCTATGCACTTTAGTAAATCAGGGCCAGCCTGTCACATGGACTTAAGCTGCATTCTGAGAGAGTCCAGCTGTCTTCCACCTCTCCTGCAAAGCGGTTTTAAAGGAGACGTCCCATCCATCCACCCACCTACTGTCCACCAAGGCTTGCCAGCGAACAAGGACTGATGAGATGCCCTTTTACTCTCATCCTTGTGTGTGTTTTTTAACCCTTTCCTTTACTTGTTTTTTATTAAATTGATACACTTAGATGGCAGCGCCTTCTGTTATTTTATTGTTTAGTGCACAGATATCCAATATCCTGAGACTACAGCTTCTTGCATGGGACTTTATCACTCTTTCTCCATTTGCGCATCAAGTTTTTTATATTTTTGTACTTTGAATGTCGCTGCCCCATTAGATCTCACCTGCAAAGCAAAGCACTCCATATGGTCCAGTCAGCACAGCCTGGGCTGTCTTTCTTTTCCAGACACTTCCCCAATCACTAAATGACCACTGAAAAGTGAGAGATTGTCTCAATCTTTTGTTTTTGTAGAAAGAGCTTCCACCACAACTCAGTCACAGAAATGTTTTCTCCATAGAGGCTTTTAGCCACGTGATTATCTGAGTGAGGGTAGACCAATTCATTTCAGGCAGCACCATTATAGCTTGCCAGGTATCCTCCTCCAAGGATTTTTTGGCCAACTCAGACAAACGTTTGATGGGAACCTTGTTGAGGCATGCTGCAGTCTACCCTTTCTCTTTTAAGTCCATTATCGAAATATTAATGGCATTAAAATTTGAAATCAGTACCAGGATTGTTCCTTGATGTACCATTGTGATAAGGTCCTTGTAAGAGGACATCCTGTCGACTACACTATGTAGGCGGGGTCAGGGACTGAGGTACCCAGCTGGAGAGGAGCACACATACACACACATACACACACACACACACACACACACACACACACACACACACACACCAAGATGTGATCCGTTGGCATGTATTTAAGGAAATGGTTAATAAAGTTATTTGTGGAAAGCACTTTCAGGCACTAGAAACAAGGAAAAACACAGAAGATGTTCAGAAAGTGCAATAGACCAGTCATTAATGGAACAGTGTTGTAGTTGATGCCTGGGATATACTTCCAGCAGAGGTAGGGAGCCAGTCAACAGTAAATAGTTTAAACATTTAAATGTAAAAAACAGTAAATAGTTTAAATGTTTGGGACAAGCATAGATCTATAGACAAAAAAGTTGACAAAGAAACAACAACCCCCCCAAAATAAAAAAAAAGAAAGAAACAAAAAAAAAAAACAAATCCCCCCCCAAAAAAAAAAAAAAATTGAAAAAAAACAGAACTCGATGGACCAGTCGGTCTTTTTCTGCCGTCACCTTTCTATGTTTTAGGACACTAAACTATAGCAGTAAGGTTCTGTTCCAGGATGAGCCTGTTTTACCAGAGAATGGTTTCTGCTAAAGGCTGAGTGTGTGAAGTGGATAGGGGCTCCTCTGTGCTGTAAGGGGGGTCTTTCAAAGTTGCTTTGGGAAGTGGAATGTAGTATGAGCACCAGAGATATCCTTGTACTACCTCTCTTTGAACAGGAACCTCTCCCTGCTCTATGCTTTCCTATAGAGGAGTCTCTGTGCCTGACCTATCCACCTAAAAAGGTTTGCCTCATACAAGATGGCCACCAAAAGTCATCATAGATTACAGCTTCCTCTAAGCCTCTGCTCCATCTGTACAGTGGCGCAGCACTACTGGATGAAAGACATACTGCACCTGCCTACACTCATACAGTAGATCCTTGGGCTAAATGCAGCTCCTAAATGCAAATTAAGTATTATTTTGTGACACAGTACTTGACAGTGGTCCTACATTGCTCTACTACAATAAAGACAATTGGTTTCTATTTATAATTACCTCCACTGTTTTCCATACACCAACGAATACAGTACTTTGAAACCATGAACATGTCTCTGCAGTAAAATTCTAATTTCATATTCTAATAAATAGAATATATAACTAGCACAATGCCAAATTATGATAATTTAAATATTCCATTACTGTAATTCATTTAATTTTGCTCCGAAATGTATATCTTTTTATTAGGAACTTCATTAATTCAAGTGCTACTAAAAAACTGTAAAAGATTCACTGCACATTCATTAACCAAATAATTACAATATAAGATGCTATTTCTAAAACTCTTTCCTAGTAACAACAGACCTAGATAAATCTTGTAGTCAAGGGAGATATTGGAAGTCGGAATTTAATTCAATGTGCCGGCAAACACACAAAAATGTAATAACAGTTGTGTTGGCCTTTAACCTTTTTTATGACAAGATGTCATTGATGCCTAGGTAATCAGGCCGAATTTAGCAGAATCAGGTAACGCAATTATAATGTCAGTTAAAATGGATGTAAAGTCAAAAGGTTTTTTTTTTACCCTAATACATTCTCTCCATTAAGGCAAAAAAAATGTCTCACCACTTGTCTTACCCATTCCATCTCTAAACACTTACCTGACTCCTTCACTTCCTGGGCTTCCTGCGCTCCTGCTGCTGTAAAGAGAGAGCGGATGCGTAATTGGACTCAAATAATCTTAGGTGGATCCTTGGTGAAAGTAGTGTGACAACATTTCTAAACTAATTTTTTTTCTTGGAATCCAAATTCACAGCGCTACCCTTCTTAATCTTTCTCACATGTGCTACTCAGCAGTTACAAAAACAAATAAAGTCCACATAAATAAAAGTGTTCAAATTCTAAAGTCTCTATACATGGCAGGATATAGGGGGGTGCTGAGTTGGGCTATGCCGGTCAGATTTTGGTTGTGCCCCCACAATGCAAGTAGCCTTTTCCCGCCTCCACCCCTGGACACACTGACCCACCATGCAACTCCTCTTATAGCCATGTCATTTTTCACATGACTGTCATATGCCTTTAAGTGTTTTCTGTATTTTGTCTCTGCTTCTCCCTTTCCTTTGGTTTAGTTAATGCTGTATAGATAGCCCACCCTTTTTCCCAGAAATGCATTGCAGCTTCTAGCCTCATGTCATGAAGCAGGTCACATTATGATCTTTTGACCTATCAGATGTTCATTGGTGTAAGATTCTCTCAGTTTATGGAATAAACTTCACAAGATCTACAAGATATCATCTCGACTGAGTCACTGACTGTGGTATCCAACTGAGATTGGAGTTATCGCTATCTCATCAACTGTAAGTTACAGAGATCACACTTTCAACGCTTAGATTGGAGAGACAGAACAATCAAAAGATTAGTGAAACGTCTTCATAGGAAACTTGCTAGCTTTGAATACACAGTCAGATGTTTTATGGACAGCTACAGAGAGTGCAGCCATCTCTACACAAGCCTGTACATGTCTGCAAGTATATCTCAGCATAACACTCATCAGTGTCAGGACAAATTGTTGATCTGAATGTCTTACAACTGCAAGTTTATACACTGCATCTGTATGGCTTGTCTGTAAATCTTGTAAGAAAGTGAAAGAAAACTTTTCTGCAATCATTGCCTAGGAAACCTGAGCTCACCCACAGAAAAATTGATACATTTCTCCGTAAACTTTCTATCAACCCCTCTCCTTGCTAACATGATGTTACAGGAAAGTAATATACAGTCTGGGGAAACTAATACACAACCACAATCAGAGCTTCATCCAGAGCAGGACTTAAACCCTGAATTATACAATAGAAAAAAATGCTTTAAAAAACCAAGCTGGAAAATACAAGAGAATTTTAATGCTGACAAGTTAGAATTACAGTCTAATATTAATGACTTATGGTCTAATACTGTTGAATGCATGTTTGCTCTCTCCCAACAATCTCCTGAGCCAATACAACTAGAGGGCACTATCCAGCAATTGAATGTTGCTTATGAGAATTATCAAAGACTGTGTGTTAAATATATTGCTCTCTTAAAGCGGTACAACACTCAAGGGTCTGTCACGTACCTGGTTGGGGAGCCTGATGTGGAGAGAAGGTGTCCTCTTACTACTCCCGCTCGGAGCCCCTGATACTGGGAACAGAGGGCGCTGAGCCAGGAGTGGCACAAGTGCCGGGTGGGTCTGGAGCTGATGGTAGGCAGGTGAAGACCCAGAAGATCTGGATGCAGGCCAGGTGCAGATGCAGGAACATGGGTGCAGCAGCTGGCAGGTATGGCGGCAACCAGGATACAGGCCAGGTGCAGATACAGGTATATATGTGCAGCAGTGTCAGACAAGCCGCGTCAGGGTCAATCGAGCAAATCCGGTACAAGGGAGCAGGCAAGTGGATAGTCAGGGATAAGCCAGGTGCAGGCAGAGTTCTTTCTTAGTCAGGGTCAGATCAGATACAGGCAACAGAATCAGGTTATGGAGTGCAGAACGTTATAGACCAGAAGGCATAAGCTAAACTGTGCTGGTGGTTTAAATAGCCGCCTTGCAGTGATGTGTATACTAGTGCGCATGTGCGCACTCGCACGTTCCCGCGCATGTGCACTCGCAGCGCCGCGGCCCGAAGGTATCCGGTGACGACGCACAGCTGCGTGAGGGAGAGATCCCTGACAAGGTGATTGGAAGAATTAAGGAGTTTTGAGGAGCTCAATCCTGAAAGAGACAATTTAGTAGCGTGAACAAAGACAAAGGCAGAAGTGAGAATAACACAGCTCCATGAATCCAGATCTTATCGCTCTGCGTCTACTAGACGCTCTTCAAGATCTTCAAAATCCCTACAATCAAGGTCTTCTACTCTCAGTCAACAACTAATAAAAGCCCGTGCTTAAGATGAAGCTTCTAAAAATCAAACAGCTTTTGTCCAAAAGAAAGCAGAAATGGAGGCTCAGGCTGCACATAAGAAAGCAGAAATAGAGGCTCAAGCTGCATATAAGAAAGCAGAAATGGAGGCTCAGGCCACAGAAATGGAGGCTCAGGCTGCACATAAGAAAGTAGAAATGGAGGATCAGGCTGCAGAAATGGAGGCTCAGAAAGTAGAAATGGAGGCTCAGTCCGCAGAAATGGAGGCACAGGCCACACATAAGAAAATAGAAATGGAGGCTCAGGCCACAGAAATGGAGGTTCAGGCTGCATATAAGAAAGCAAAAATAGAGGCTCAGGCCGTAGAGATGGAGGCTCAGGCCGCATATAAGAAAGCAGAAATGGAGGCTCAGGCCGCACATCAGAAAGCAGAGAAAGAAACTGAAGCCACACGCCAAAGGGCAGAAATTGAAATTTTGGAAAAACAATATGAGCATAACACAGCCATGGCAAGGTTACGGGTCTTAGAACAAGCCGCTAGTGAAAATGAAAGAGACAACAGTTCCAGACACTCAGTTGTATTTTATGTCTCAGATTCTTCACACACCTCTCCAGAACATCAACTCCCTGTCACAGCAGTCAAAGTACTCAATCAAAGTCTCTTCTCTGCACCTACTGTACCTCAAGACGATTTGCCCTTATATCCTCCAATACATCAGACTGCAGCATCTCAGCTAGCCGCAGACACTGGTGTGTATTTAATAGACCGTCCATCAAACTTTGGCACCAACAGAGTACCTCCTAGCAAATACACTACTCTACAAACTAACATGCCAATAGACTTTAAGCCAGCTCCGGCATTGAATGCCTTAGCAGCAACATATGTTCCCAAGTCACTCCACGTAAGTCCACCAACCGTCACAACCAACTCTGTTCCACCTGCAGTCATGCACCCAAAATCTGAAAACATGGACATGTCACAGTTTGCTAAATACATGCTCCGCAGAGAGCTTGTTAAGACAGGCCTCACCAAGTTTGCTGATAAGCCTGAAAATTACAGCGGCTGGAAATCCACTTTTAAGGCCACAATGAGTGACCTAGACATCAATGCCACAGAGGAATTAGATTTACTCATCATATGGCTAGGTCCCCAGTCCACTGAACGCATCAAGAGGCTCAAAGCAGTTCATATTGACAACCCTGCTGCAGGCCTTAATGCTGCTTGGGGCAGACTTGAACATACCTTTGGCAGCCCAGAGGCCATTGAAGATGCTTTATTCAAAACGTTGCAAAGCTTCCCATGGATTTCTGCTAACGACAATCTAAAGTTTCAAGAACTCAGCGATATTCTAATAGAGCTTCAACTTGCTAAGGCTGACATCAACTTACCTGGTCTCCTTGACACCTCTCACAGCATCAAATCTATTGTTCTCAAGCTACCAAATGGAATTCAAGAAAGATGGGCAGTGCTTGGATCAAAGTATAAGGAAGAACATTGAGTTGCCTTCCCTCCCTTTTCCTATTTCTGCCTGTTCATCAAAAGAATTGCAGACACTAAGAATGACCCAAGTTTCTCATATGGGGACTGTAACTCTCTCAGTACACTCCAAGACCTACAAACACACGTATGCCGCACAGAGACTGTAGAGGTCCAGCGTTGGTGAAAAGGACTAATGTTCTACCTGCGCCTGCTACAGTTGTTGAAAAGGCTGATCAAAACAAGAAAATTGAGGACCCAAATCGCCAATGTCCAATACATAACAAACCACATCCACTTAAGAAATGTATCGACTTCAGAAAGAAAACCCTCCAAGAATGTAAGCAACTTTTGAGGAAATTTGGGGTTTGCTACAATGCTGTGCCTCCACAGAACACTTTGCAAAGGACTGTAAAGCGATCATCAAATGTATAGAGTGTGACAGTGATGACCATGTGCAAACTCTTCATCAATATTCGCACAACTTTACTACACTCACAAACAATCTTCCTGAGGCAAAGCAAGGCAGGGAGCACCTATATCAAGCAGCACCTACCAGCCCAGTGTTCTCTACATATACAGAGGTCTGTGGAGAAGGATTCTGCAACAAATCCTGTGCAAAGATATGCTTGGTACGTGTATACCCGAAAGGTCAACCTGAAAAGGCCATAAGACTGAATACTATTTTGGATGATCAGAGTAACAGATCTCTTGCAAGAACTCAGTTTTTTGAACTGTAGAACATAACTGGAGATCCTCTGCTGTATACTCTAAGCACTTGTTCCGACACTACAGAAGTCTTAGGTAGGAGAGCCAGTGGTCTTGTAGTTACTCCTCTGACAATGTGGAAATATCCTTGCCCACTATCACTGAGTGCAACCAGATTCCAAACACCAAAGAGGAGATCCCTATTCCTGAAGCTGCTTTTCACCATTCTCACTTAAAGCACATAGCCAACCAAATACCAGCCCTCGATGAAAGTGCCGATATCCTGCTGTTACTCGGTCGAGACATCCTAAGGGTGCACAAAGTTCATCATCAAATGGTCCACACAATGCACCATATGCTCAGCGTCTGGATCTAGGATGGGTCGTCATAGGCAATGTCTGCCTAGACAAGGGCAGGAGGTCCTACTCAGTCTCTTCTAGAGATGAGCGAAGTATTCAAAAATTCGATTCGGCTGATTCGGCGAATTCGAGGAATAAATTTGATTCGATGCGAATATATTCGCTGCGAATTTAACTTATAAAAGGGTGTTTCTAGGCTTCAGAGAGCCTTTATATTAGTGCAGAACACTGTACCTTTAATTTAAATGCCCTTGGAGTCTGCTGGGGAAGAGAAATAATACTGTCAGTCAGTATGACATGCAGATGAGTGCCGTCGATCTTAGAATCACCGCACACTTCACTCATTTGGGCAGTCACGGGGCCAAAACCAGAGTGTGGAGCCACAGTGTGGCGGTGGAGGCAGCAGCAATGGGAGGCCATACAGCACCCTATGACAAAAATGGAACCCTCCAGCAGTGTGAGGAGACCTGAAAGTGGCACATGGCAGAGTGTGGCGATGGAGACAGCAGCAATGGGAGGCCGTACAGGGACCCATGACACACTCTGGACCTGGCAGCAGCATGAGGAGGCGGTACGGGGGCCCATGGCAGATTACGGGCCTGGCAGCAGCAATGGGAGGCCCGTAATCTGCCAGCACCCTATGACAAAATGGAACACACCAGCAGTGTGAGGAGACCTGAAAGTGGCACATGGCAGAGTGTGGCGATGGAGACAGCAGCAATGGGAGGCCGTACAGGGACCCATGAGAGACTCTGGACCTGGCAGCAGCATGAGGAGGCGGTACAGGGGCCCATGGCAGATTACGGGCCTGGCAGCAGCAATGGGAGGCCCGTAATCTGCCAGCACCCTATGACAAAATGGAACCCACCAGCAGTGTGAGGAGACCTGAAAGTGGCACATGTTTGGGGCATGATTCATGGCGGATTTAGTCAGTTGTGTCAGGAACTGGTGGTTTGAAATCCAGACTAATCCACGCCTGATTCATTTTCACAAACGTGAGTCTCTCCACACTTTGGGTGGACAGTCGTGTCCTCCGCGGAGTTACAATACCTCCTGCCGCACTAAACACGCACTCCGATGCCACGCTACTGGCCGGGCATGACAGCCTTTCAAGGGCAAATTCAGCTAGTTGGGGCCAAAGGTCAAGTTTCGTTGCCCAGTAGTCAAGGGGATTGTCTACCTCGGTTGGCAGGGTGCTGTCCAAGTAGGCCCAAGCCTGTTGTTTGAGGTCCTGCTCCAGGTCCACCTGATGCTGCTGCTGCTGCGGCTGGTTAGTAGTTTCCTCACTGCGCTGGTGAAGAAAGCTACTCATCATCGACTGCAGACTGAGGCAGCCGCTGCTGGTGGAGCTGCCACTGCTCCTACCACCCCACCCCTCCCCTGCTGCCATGGCAGCGGAACGCGAGCGCACAGGGCCCACAGTGTCTGAGGATGGACGTTGGCGCAGAAAGGCAGAGACCAACTGACTACATAGGTGGTTTTTATAGTACTTTATTTTGGCCTCCCTCTCAGCAGGTGTGAAAAAGGCCACCATTTTTGAACGGTAGCGAGGGTCCAACAAGGTGGACAGCCAAAAGTCATCCCTCTGTCTGATGGTTATTATTCGGCTGTCGCTACGCAAGCAACCGAGCATTCTATGGGCCATTTGTGCCAAGGAATGCGAGGGACTCCCTGCCTCCATCTCCACAGCATACTGCCACGGTGCGTCTGGGTCCTCTGTCTCCTCCTCCTCCTCCTCTACCAGATGCTCCTGCTCCTCCACTCCTGTCCGCTGAGTGGAAAAACCACCCATTTCACTCAATAATTCCTGAGCACAAATGTCCTCCTCTACCTCCTCCTCTTCTTCCTGTCCTGCATCCACAGGGGTCATGTGGCGTTGAGATCTGTGCGCCACGTCTACCGCACCCTGACCAGCCATTGTTAACAGCATTTGTTCCAGGACGTGCAACAGAGGAATGACGTCGTTCATCCCATAGTCCTGCCAACTCACGAATAGCGTGGCCTCCTCAAAGGGCTTCAGCAAGCGGCAGGTGTCACGCATGAGCTGCCAATGGCTGACATCGAAGTTACACAGGGGAGTACCTTTATCCGCTTGTAACATCAGGAAATCGGTGATGGCCTTTCCCTGTTCGTAAAGGCGGTCTAACATGTGTAGGGTTGAATTCCACCTTGTTGCAACGTCGCAGATCAGGCAATGCTGTGGAATTCCGTTCTGCCGCTGCAGCTCAAGGAGGGTGTGCTTTGCGGTGTAGGAATGGCTGAAATGCATGCAAAGTTTACGTGACATTTTAAGGATGTCTTGCAGTGGTATGGTGGATTTTAGGAACCGCTTGACAACCAGATTGAACACGTGAGCCATGCATGGCGCATGGCACAACCTTCCTTGACGCAGAGCAGACACCATGTTCTTTCCGTTGTCGGTCAACATGGTTCCGATTTTCAGTTTGCGCGGAGACAGCCATCTGTCGATTTCTCTGTTCATTACACTCAGAAGTTCCTCCCCCGTGTGACTACGTTCGCCAAGGCATACCAGGTGCAGCACAGCGTGACACTGTTGCGCCCTGCACATGTGATATGCCGGTCGGGTAATGGGACTTGGCACAGGGGTGGCGGCTGAGGACACGGCGGAAGAAGAGGTGGTAGAGGCGGACATCTTTTGTGGACCAAGGACGTGCAAACGTGGAGGCAAAAGCGGCGTGACCTGTCCAAGTTGCTGGTGCGGCTGTGCCGGCACCACGTTCACCCAGTGGGCCGTAAATGACATGTACTGTCCCTGACCGTAGTTACAGTTCCACACGTCGGCGCTGCCGTGCACTTTGGCAGAGACCGACATGCTCAAAGACTGGCCCACCATCTCTTCTACATGTGAATGCAGGGCTGGCACTGCCTTTTTGGCGAAGAAATGCTGGCTTGGCACTCTCCACCGCGGCTCGGCACAATCCATCATTTCTTGGAATTTCAAGTCCACCACTTGGAAAGGGAGGGACTGCAGCACCAGCAACTTGGACAGGAGGACGTTCAGCTTTTGCACCGTCGGGTGCGTGCTCGCAAACTGTTGTCTCTTGGAAACGGATTCCAAGAAAGACTGCTGACGGAATCCGTGAAGAGGAGTAGCAGGAGAAGGAGCATCTGAACGAGCGGAAGATACCAACGAGCGACAACTCCCCTCAGCAGAGGTGTTGGAGCCTTGACTGGCTGATAGAGGGCGATTGACGTCGGGTGACGGAGCAAGTAACGGAGCGGGTGATGGAGCGAGGGCTGGGGCAGGCAGAACCGCTGTATCTTTATCACGGTTTTCCCAGGCCAACAAATGATGACGCTGCATATGCTGACGCAACGCTGTAGTCCCAACATGGGCCCCCTGGCCACGCTTGACTTTCTGGCCACATAGTCGACATACGGCTACGTTTACTTCCTCGGGCGGCTTGACGAAAAATTGCCACACCGCCGAGTAGGAAACTTTGCCCCCGATACTCCTCACTGGCTGACTGCTACTTCCTCCGTGCACACCGGCACCACTACTGGCCGTGGTGGTAGGCTGCAGTGGAGCTGGTGCTCTACTCTGTGGCCGTTTGCCTCCACTGACACTGCTGCGACCCTGCTGCCTCCTGGGCAACCCACCGACTGTTTTGCTCGCTGCCAAGCTGCCACCCTCTTCTCCTGATGATGCGGAAGCAATAGCCTGATGACGACGAGGCTGCCAAGTGCGATCAGCCTCATCATCATCAATTAGGGTCTCTGCCTCACTACTAGCCCCCTTGGCTGCGTGTGGGTCAGGAGACAGACCTGTCTCTAGACCGGCTACCGAGCCACTCTCCTCGCCAGTACTTCTTCGCCTGGCTGCTGAAGAGGCGGATGTCTCCCCCCGTTCCTGACCGCCCTCTGTTATCTCTTCCTCACTGTACAGTGGGGCTGAGCCCACAGCATGCGATACTTCGCTTGGTGAGGGAACACCAAAGGACAGGGGCAGGTAGAGGACACGTGGTTTCAGTGGGCTTGCTCCCGGGCCATGCCAACTAACGGTTGTGTCTGACATACCCACCGACCGTTGGCTGTAGGTGTCAGAGGTGACCTGGGAAGAGGAAGACGACCGAGCCAACCAATCGATGACGGCAGGGTTGTCGGTGGAGACACGACCGCTGGATGACACCGGGAGCACTGGCCTCTGGCTGCGACTAGTGCTGCCTCCACCCCTTCCTCTGCTGCCACGTCTGCTCGCTCCTAAAACATTGCCTCCTTTGCCACTCCTCTGCGTGTTGTCTGACATACTCTTTAATTAAACGATTCTGTGTCCCTGAGTAACAATTCTGTATCCCTCAGTAATAATTCTGTGTCTGTCCCTGAGTAACAATTCTGTGTCCCTGAGTAACAATTCTGTGTCCCTCAGTAACAATTCTGTGTCTGTCCCTGAGTAACAATTCTGTGTCCCTGAGTAACAATTCTGTGTCCCTCAGTAACAATTCTGTGTCCCTCAGTAACAATTCTGTGTCCCTCAGTAACAATTCTGTGTCTGTCCCTGAGTAACAATTCTGTGTCTGTCCCTGAGTAACAATTCTGTGTCCCTCAGTAACAATTCTGTGTCCCTCAGTAACAATTCTGTGTCTGTCCCTGAGTAACAATTCTGTGTCCCTGAGTAACAATTCTGTGTCCCTCAGTAACAATTCTGTGTCTGTCCCTGAGTAACAATTCTGTGTCTGTCCCTGAGTAACAATTCTGTGTCCCTGAGTAACAATTCTGTGTCCCTCAGTAACAATTCTGTGTCCCTCAGTAACAATTCTGTGTCCCTGAGTAACAATTCTGTGTCCCTCAGTAACAATTCTGTGTCCCTCAGTAACAATTCTGTGTCTGTCCCTGAGTAACAATTCTGTGTCCCTCAGTAACAATTCTGTGTCCCTCAGTAACAATTCTGTGTCCCTCAGTAACAATTCTGTGTCTCTCCCTGAGTAACAATTCTGTGTCTGTCCCTGAGTAACAATTCTGTGTCCCTCAGTAACAATTCTGTGTCCCTCAGTAACAATTCTGTGTCTGTCCCTGAGTAACAATTCTGTGTCTGTCCCTGAGTAACAATTCTGTGTCCCTGAGTAACAATTCTGTGTCCCTCAGTAACAATTCTGTGTCCCTCAGTAACAATTCTGTGTCCCTCAGTAACAATTCTTTGTCCCTCAGTAACAATTCTGTGTCTGTCCCTGAGTAACAATTCTGTGTCCCTGAGTAACAATTCTGTGTCCCTGAGTAACAATTCTGTGTCCCTGAGTAACAATTCTGTGTCCCTCAGTAACAATTCTGTGTCTGTCCCTGAGTAACAATTCTGTGTCCCTCAGTAACAATTCTGTGTCCCTCAGTAACAATTCTGTGTCTGTCCCTCAGTAACAATTCTGTGTCCCTCAGTAACAATTCTGTGTCCCTGAGTAACAATTCTGTGTCCCTCAGTAACAATTCTGTGTCCCTCAGTAACAATTCTGTGTCTGTCCCTGAGTAACAATTCTGTGTCCCTGAGTAACAATTCTGTGTCCCTGAGTAACAATTCTGTGTCCCTCAGTAACGATTCTGTGTCCCTCAGTAACAATTCGGTGTCCCTCAGTAACAATTCTATGTCTGTCCCTGAGTAACAATTCTGTGTCCCTAAGTAACAATTCTGTGTCCCTAAGTAACGGTTCTGTGGCCCTAAGTAACGGTTCTGTGGCCCTAAGTAACGGTTCTGTGGCCCTAAGTAACAATTCTGTGTCCCTAAGTAACTGTTCTGTGTCCCTAAGTAACGGTTCTGTGGCCCTAAGTAACGGTTCTGTGGCCCTAAGTAGCGGTTCTGTGTCCCTAAGTAACAATTCTGTGGCCCTAAGTAACGGTTCTGTGTCCCTAAGTAACGTTTCTGTGGCCCTAAGTAACGGTTCTGTGTCCCTAAGTAACGATTCTGTGTCCCTAAGTAACGGTTCTGTGTCCCTAAGTAACGATTCTGTGGCCCTAAGTAACGGTTCTGTGTCCCTAAGTAACGTTTCTGTGGCCCTAAGTAACGGTTCTGTGGCCCTAAGTAACGGTTCTGTGTCCCTAAGTAACGGTTCTGTGTCCCTAAGTAACGATTCTGTGTCCCTAAGTAACGATTCTGTGGCCCTAACTCTCTCCCTGAATACAGACAGCTCTGCCTCTCTTGAATGACTGGAGGCTAATGCAGAATTCTAAAATGGCCGCAATTTATAGCTCGACCATTACACAGTGCTGGCTGGCTGGCTGCTGATTGGCTAATGCGATCACATGTCATGAATGAATGCATAATGGGTCAGCGCGCCTTGTCTGCGCGCCTTCCCAGAGATCCCCTCTCCGTCGCCGCACATGTCGCCGCCATTTTAGGAAAAATTTCGATTCGCGCATCTGAAGTCTGCTAATTTTCGGATTCGTCGCGAATCGAAATTTTCCTAATATTCGAAATGAATTCCACTTCGCCAAGTTCGATTCGCTCATCTCTAGTCTCTTCCTTTAAAACACATGTCCTGTCAAATGGGCAAACAACTTTGTTCTGCACAATGACCACATAAATATATCCTGAAAGAAAGACTGTTTGAAAAAGGTGCACAATGGCCCATCATACAAGACAATAAGAAAGCTCTTAATCTCTGGGATGACAACATTGGCAACACAGTGTTTGAGGTAATCACTAAAGACAATGAGTTGGCAGCTACCATAGAAGACAAAGAATTCTTGAAAACCATGAGTAAAGAGTTCTACTAAGATGATTCCAACAGTTGGGTAGCACCTCTACCATTTTGTACCCTGAGAAAAAAACAAAAAATAGGGTACACGCAGAATCACGTTTTTTGTTTTTTTAAATCGCAGTTTGAACCAAAAGCATGAGATGAAAAAGCACTTTGTGGACTTTATGCAGAAGGTGTTTGAGAGAGATCATGCTGAGCCTGCACCTCCTCTTACGGAAGGAGAAGAATGTGTTGTACCTACCATGCTTTGGTGTCTACCATCCTCACAAGCCTGATCAGATTAGGGTGGTCTTTGACTCAAGTGCTCGTCATGAAGGTGTCTCCCTCAATGACAATCTTCTCACTGGGCCTAATCTGAAAAACAATTTCACAGGAGTTTTACTTTATTTCAGACAAGAGCCAATTGCTGGTATGGCTGACATTCAGCAGATGTTCCACTGTTTCATCGTCCATGAAGACTACAGAAACTTCCTCAGGTTCCGATGGTACCGCAATAATGATGTCAACGATGAAGTCATAGACTACTGAATGAAGGTGCATGTTTTCAGTAACAGTCCTTCTTCTGCAGTAGCAATTTATGGACTAAGGAAAACAGCTCAAGAGGGTGAGAAAGAATTTGGATCTGATGCAAGACAGTTCGTGGAAAGGAATTTCTATGTAGGCAATTGACTCAAATCTCTGCCCAATGAAGAAGAAGCTATTGACCTTACTAGACCTTACTAGAACCCAGAACATGCTTGCCATTGCAAACCTCAGACTTCACAAAAGCATCTCTAACAGCGACAAGGTCATGATAGCCTTTCCTTCAGATGACAATGCTGTCAATGTGAAGAAATTACAACTAGGATCTGACCTTTCTGTTATACAATGCAGTCTTGGATTGCTTTGCAATGTTAAACAAGACACATTCACATTTCAAGTATCAGCCTATGACAAGCCCTTCACAAAGCGAGGAGTTTTGTCTACAGTGAACAGCATTTATGATCCGTTAGGTTTCATTACACCTCTCACCATTCAGGGTAAGATACTGCTGAGACAACTTACTTCTGAAAGCTCAGACTGGGATACCCCCTTACCCAAGGAGAAACAACAAAGGTGGGAATCCTGGAAACAGTCTCTAAAAGCATTAGAACAACTCCAGATACCACACTCTTACACCCATGCATCATTAAAAAATGCCACCAGAAGAGAGATTCATGTCTTCTCCGATGCTTCCAATGAAGCCATTGCTGTGGTGGCTTATCTTCGAGCTACGGATCCCAGTGGTGAAGTGGGTGTAGGATTTATCATGGGCAAGACCACACCAAACCCTTTACATACTATCCCAAGGCTTTAACTTTGTGCAGCTGTGTTAGCTGTGGAAATTGCTGAGCTTATAGAACTTGAAACAGCTGTTGAAATAGACTCCTTTGACTTTTATACAGACAGCAAAATAGTGCTAGGATATATACACAATCGCACAAGACAGTTCTATGTGTATGTCGGCAACAAAGTGGAACACATAAGGAAGTTCTCTACACCTGGATAATGGCACTATGTTCCCACTAGCCTCAACCCTGCTGACTGCGGCAGTCGTGCAGTACCTACTACTGCATTTCGGGACACATCTTGGCTATATCCATGAAAGAATGTTCTGCACATCTTTACTCCAGGCCTATAAAGGAACTGGTACTTCTTTTGGCCAAAGAGTAAGACAAGTCATCAACTTGATTTAAAGGGAGGTAAGAAGGAATAGTGCATGTTGCTGCCTTCCCCTCTGAATATGGATTTCCATGTCTCAGCCTGAACTTTCGAGACCAACATCTGCAAGTATTATGCTAAATGTTTGCATTGTTTTCCTTTGTTCTTCCCTTCCCTCTTGTTTTACAGATGTTCCCTGAAAGAATCTTCATTACTTATTTTGGACTTGAACTAAAGTTTGTTATAATAGAAATCATATATTTCGACGGGGAGTGTCATGTTTCACATGACTGTCATATTGACTGTCATATGCCTTTAAGTGTTTTCTGTATTTTGTCCCTGCTCCTCCCTTTCCTTTGGTTTAGTTAATGCTGTATAGATAGCCCACCCTTTTTCCCAGAAATGCATTACAGCTTCTAGCCTCATGTCATGAAACAAGTAACATTATGATCTTTTGACCTATCAGATGTTCATTGTTGTAAGATTCTCTCAGTTTATGGAATAAACTTCACAAGATCTACAAGATATCATCTCGATTGAGTCACTGACTGTGGTATCCAACTGAGATTGGAGTTACGCTATCTCATCACAACTGTAAGTTACAGAGATCCCACTTTCAATGCTTAGATTGGAGAGACAGAACAAGACAGGACATGGAGAGTGTATCTCGATCTATATGCAGCACAATCGTGGCACACAGAGTCAGTCTGGCAGTAAATACAACTGAGAGGAGTAAGCAGTGATGGTTTATCTGCTTGTGGGACCTGTCAGTTGAGACTGAAGATATGCAGTCAGCCTAGCTGGGCTGTATGTGGCAAAAGTTCAGGTGGGAAGCTTTACTTTAATTTAACCCTTTATTTCTGTGCATTTGTTTGCTTGGCTACTTATAGGGTTAAAAATAAAAATGTAATTGGCGCAAGAGAATTTGTAGTGAATATAACGTTCACTCAGTAAATCTTAAGCAAAATAATCCAGTAAACAGAAATTGAGATATATAATTATATATGCTAGTAATAAAAGTACAACAAGTAAATGATGCAGCTTTAGTGGTGAGGAAAGGGAAGGGGGGAGGGGGGGGGAAGGGAAAGGAGGGAAAAAAGACTTGTAATGCAAACAGTACTGGATTGAGATAGATGGTATATATATATATATATGTATACATATATATACAAAGCTGCAATGTAGACACCGTCGTGAGGCTTGCACTTTCTAGAGTAAACCGGACTCTGTGGTAAATAAATAGAGAAAAAAGAGAAGTGCGCCAGACTAAGTGCAGTAGGAATATAACAGTTTATTGCACACAAGATTATAAAAACTCACAAGAAGTGGGTAGATATCAGGCATCAATATATAAGGAGGAGGATGCCATCTGTGCTGCACCTCACAAATGAATGGCTGCAATGCCAAGGTGTTGCGCTGGCGCTCTAGGCGGGTCCCACAGGAGGAATGCAGGCGCAGTAATGGCAGGCGCAGTAACCGGGAGTCGCAGCGCAGATAAGAACCGGGATCCAGGGCGGGCACTGCTGATCTCTCACATCAGCGTGGGTACAGGAGCCAGCTTGAGGCACATCCAAGATGGCCACCGGGCAGGAAATGACGTCACGACGTTGCTGGGAATCCTCCAAGGGGGCGGTGACGCTTTTCTAGGCAACCTGCCTTTTCATCATACCTGATTGGCTAATGGGATGAGCCAATATATAAGGAGAGGAGGAGGGGGTGGGGCAACTGAGGGGCGGGGTAGAGAATTAGAAAAAATGTATAATGCATACGGGCTTAACAAGCAGTGATGGAAAACATAAGAACTGAACAGTGAGCAGCTGCTTTCTGTAGAACATGTGAAAAATAAAAGGAAAAGGAGAAGAAAGGAAGGAGATGGACTAAAAAAGCAATGTTGGGCAAGATAAATAAATACTTGGGCAAATTAATATGTATGAATAAAAGTATATATAATATACATAAATACATAGACAGTGAAAGGAAATAATTGTAAATATATAATAAATTAAAATGAAATAAAAATAAAAGGAATAAATATAAAGAAAAGAAAAAAATATATATATATATTTATATATATCAGATCATAGGAAAAAAAAAATAATGAAAAATTATTATTGAATATATTAAAAAATAAATTGATTAAAATTAATTAAAATTAGAAATATGCGTGTGTATATATATATATATATATATATATATATATATATATATATATATGTGTGCCCATGAAACACACCAAAAAAAGGCATGTAGAAAATAGAAGATTATACAGGGGATATTTAATTATAAACGTTATTACTATGATGTGGATTATGAAGAGTAAGATGGGTGGGTAAGAAGGTAGAATATGAAGGAAGGGGAGGGGGGGAGGGGAAAGGGGGGGCAATGGGGGAAAAAAATAAAGAAGGAGGTGTGGGAATTGAAGTATGTACTATAAAAAATAATAAATAATAATAAATAAATAATAAAAAAGATGTGAAGAATAAATTATAATAAATTATTGAAAAAAATTAAATAATCGTGTGTATCTCAATCTCTTCATTGAGGCCCCTAGGTGCACGGGTATCTAAAGTAAAGATCCAATAGGTCTCCTATTGGCATAATAATTTGAAACGTTCAGCTAGGGGGAGATATATTGATGCCTGATATCTACCCACTTCTTGTGAGTTTTTATAATCTTGTGTGCAATAAACTGTTATATTACTACTGCACTTAGTCTGGCGCACTTCTCTTTTTTCTCTACTTATAGGGTTAGGCTGGCCATACATTAACCTTCCTAGCAGTAATCCCGAGTGTGGCTCGGGGTTAATTTACAGTACCAAAAGCGGTAACCCCGAGCCACACTCAGAATTATGCTCTAGCTTCTCCTGCGATCCCTCGATCCTTACCTTGTCCTGCGATCCCGCGATGTCCTCACGTTATGTCCTCCGGCTGATGACGGCATCCGTCTTCAGGGTTTTGTTCCCTGCAAGCATCAGGACCCAGGGGGGTTGAACCGGCAGGAGATTCAAAAAAGTAAAAATATGTCATACACACAATACATTGTAATCTGTTAGTATTACATTACTGTATCAAACCATTTCACCTAAATTTTGTCCCTAGTGCTTTGTCCTGTGCTCTGCCTGCACTTTTACAGTTCTTTCTGCCTGGAAACTTGAGAACGTCCATGGCATCCAAAAAGCATCCCTTTAGGTCAAAAGTGGTTTTAGACTAGCTAGAAAACAGTGATAGTGAATTAGAATCACTTGCAGAATTGAGCGATTACTGATTCCTGGGGAAATTCATCATCAGACACTGAAAACGATTCTGCGACTGAGCTCAGTGATGTGTGAACTTTGTGCTCTATTCCAGATTTCAGTGTTTTTGGTTTGGTGACATTATTGGATTAAATTTATTATTATTATATTATTATTTTTTATAATTATTTATTATATTATAATTTATGATTTTGTGTTTCAAACTTTATCATACCCGGGATGTTTACTAGACTCTTGTTTGGACAGATTTAAGTGAGTTACTTCTAAGAATTACAGACCTACAATATAAAACAACAAATTTCCATGCAAAAGAATGTAACGCTTTGACATTCAAAAATATTCATTAGTTAGACCGCCAGGGAGGTTAAGCAATTTTCTTTCCTGCAGCCTTGGGTTGAAAGAAAGAAAGTTGCTTGATTTCCCTATCAGCACGTTCAGTGTTGTTGGGGGAAACTGTTCTGCTGCACTACTGTGTTCTGACAGTAGGAGGTTTCCCCACCATCAAATATTACAATTACTGTGACCAGCTATAGCCGGCAGCAGTGAGCATATAAACAAAACCTCACAGGCTGGTTGTACTGAAGTCGATCAATGGATCAACTTCAGTAAAACCAGTCTGCCCACAGATGGATAGATTGAAATTCAGCCAGTTCAGCAGGAACCAGCCGAATTTCAATCCACCTTTGGACATTGTTAAAAGCGCCCCTTCCTGTCTATAGGGACCCTGATGTTGGAGGAGGGTGACTCTGATGCTCCTGAGGTAAGGGGGGAGGGACTCTGGAGACCCTCAAGTAAGGCTGAGGAACTCTGGGGACCCTGATGTAAGGGGGGTCTCTAAGGACCCTGATGCTAAAGAGAGTGACTCTGGGGACCCTGATGTTAGAGGGGAGGACTCTGATGTAATGGGGGAACTCTAATAGGGATTCATGATGTAAGGAAGGAATCTGATGTAAACAGGTGGGCTTGTCCTGATGCTGCACTATATGTTATTTGGATGTTACCTACTCTTGACACCTGCACTATATACATTATGTTGTTCATTATATAGTCCTGACTATAGTGTTTATTGTCCCAACAATTGCTAGTTTTAATGAAGTTTTTCCTTAAGGTCAGCTCAGACAGACAAAGTGATCACTTTTAGTGTGCAGAATAGCATATGTGATGGAAACGTTTACATTTTTAAAAAAGATCCTTTGTTTATATATAGAGACCAAGAAAAAATGTAGAGATATCCCCCTGGGACTTTGTATGGTGGTAAAGAACACAAAGAGTATACAAAAGTATAGAACCATAAATGTTTATTACAAAAAGTTGTTTTGATAGAAGGAATCAAAAGATTCAATAAAGATTCAATAATGTTAGGCTGCAATACAATAGTTCATAGTTCACATACAAAAACATACATGTGCATGGAACCTGACAGTCTGTAATACATCAACTGACAAATGGGCTAACAACCCAAAAGAGCTTGTACAGTGACATTGTCCAGACAAATACAACGTGTTTCAGAACTCATGTTTCCTTCTTCAGGTCCTTCTTCAGGGAATGAATATGTCAGGTCTAAAACATAACAAAATATCAAATAGATGTAAGCAACATAATACATAATATCACCTTCAAAATATGTAAGGAAAAGCTGGTTACTCATACACTTACAAATTGCACCACATTGAATAATGATTGACAAATATTCGTACAAAATTGAATGAGGATGCTCTCCAAGTGACACGTCCGGAAGAGGGCAGGCAGGGATGCCCCGGTTGACCATCCAACAGCAAGGATCACATTACAGCAGCCAATGAGGGGATCTATAGATTATAATAGAGACCACAAATAGTAAAAAAGATCTGCTATTTATTATTTATCACAAATAGGTAATCTATCTGTGCTAAAATGCACAAATTATTAATGTAGGGGCTCAATTCAAATATAAAATATGGTAATCAATAGCCTAGTATGCCCGACCTGGACATACCCAGAAATAAAAAAATATATATATATTTTCTTTACACAAAGTGGTCTGTTAAATGATACATTGCTCACACATGCCATGGGTATATGTAGAATAACACCTCAAAACACATTGTGCTACTTCTCCCAAGTATGGGGATACCACATGTGAGAGACTTTTTTGGGACCCTAGCTACATACAGGCCTCCAAAATCCAATGACCGCCTCCAGGCTTTGAAAAGACATATTTCCTCATGACACTTCCTCTCTACCTATCACAGTTTTGGAGGCCCTAAAATGCCAGGATAGTACAAACACCCCCCAAATGACCCCTTTTTGAAAAGTAGACAACCCAAGGAATTTGATAAGAGGCATGGTGAGTATTGTGCAGATATAATTTTTTGTGACAGGGTTTTGAAAAAGAAAAAATAAATTTTAATTTTCTTTTTTCATTTTCCAAAAATACTCACGCTTACCAAATACATTGGAGTGTCTACTTTCCAAAAGGGAGTCATTTGGGGGGTGCTTCTACTATCCTGGCATTTTAGGACCAATATTAGAAGCTTATGCCACACATCACCTACTCTTCTAACCACTTGAAGACCAAGCCTTTTCTGACACTTTTTGTTTACATGAAAAACAATATTGTTTGCTAGAATATTACTTTGACCCCCCAAACATTATATGTTTTTTAAAGAAGAGGCCCTAGAAAATAAAACGGTGGGTGCTGAAATCTTTTATGCCACATAGTATTTGCGCAGCGATTTCTCAAACATCAATTTTTTGGAAAAAATACACATTTTGTATGCACAAAAACACAATATATTGGCCAATTGTTTGACAACCGAGTAAATGGATACCAAATATGGCATGCTTTAAAATTACGCACGCCCGTGCAACGGCAACAAATTACATATATTTTGTATATCCATAGGTGATCATTTAAAAGCCTTTTACAGTTCACCACTTTACATTTACACAGGAGGTCTAGTGCTAGAATTACCACCTTGATCTTACATTTGCGGTGATACCTCACATGCATGGTGAAATCTCTGTTTACATACTTTGCTTTTGCCTTTGCACACGGGGGTGGGAGTGAATTTTTTTTTCTATTATTTTTTTTTTCTTTTTACACTGTCCCTTTCATTTTTGTTATCACTTTTATTGTTATCACAGGAAAGTAAACATCCATTCTGATAGCAATAGGCAGTGAAAGGCAGGGCCGCTGCCTAACTAGGCAAACTAGCTGGCCACCTAGGGTGCACTGCCACCTAGGGGCACCTGGGCGCAGTACAGGCCAGCACTCTCTCTGTATGGGACCATGTCATGAATGGTCCTCCAGCTGAGGGCAGGGGTGGCAGAGAGGAGGAAGAAAGGACAGAAGAAGATGCCAGGTGTCTGGGGCCAGTGTAGCAGCTGAGCTGCTGCTCCTTCCAGTGTTCCTCTCTGACTCTGTCCCTGGCGGTTGCTGATCACTGTGAAGTTCCTGCCCTTCTATTCCCATTTATCAGTGGAGGCGGAGGCAGGGGTGTGCCTATGGAGGAAGGTAATGTCTGACTCTGATGTCTCGTGTGAGTGTGACCCGGCCAGCCATCCATCACATGTGTCAGTGAGTGATGACATCACGATCCCAAAATCTGCTCTTCTAGTGCCTGCTGGGCCTGTTGATCTGTGTCAGTGTTGATGGTGGTGTGTTGTGTCAGTTTTTTCATTGTGTGGGATTGCTCAGTTTAGGTGTTTTCTGTGTGTGTGTGGGCCTGGGCTGCCTGCTATCACAGCATTTTATCTCCCCCCATTGCCTGGGGAATTTTAGCCTAGGATCTGTCAGAGTGTCGATCCATCATCCTCCACTCACTGCAACTGTCACCCTGCCACTGCCAGCCACAGATACAAGCTGTCCAAGACACTGATTTTGTCTTTAATATTTGTGCTGGTAGCATCTTATGGCACTTATTTTGGCAAATTAAAAGAAATTTTGCAGTTTCATGTTTTGCTGATTTAATATTGTCTACAGTTTTTAAAAAAGTTTTTTTTTCTTTTTTTTTTTTGGGGGGATGGCACAAGTAGCTGGTCTTGCCTAGAGCACAAAATAGTCTAGTTCCAGCCCTGGTGACAGGTACTTTTTTCTGAGAAATCTATTCCAGTCTCCAATCAGCTCTATGGCCAGCCAGTATAACTGCCGGCTGTATTATAGGGTTTTCTGGTGAGACGGAAAAGCTCAAGAAAACCGTGGAAGGCGGCGGGGGGAAAGTGGGTCGCTTCCCGCTGCTTGTAAAAGCGTTCCAGCAACTAATTAGCCGCTAGGATTGTTTTTACATGAAAGCGGACTGCCAGCTAAAAAAAACATTACTAGGATGATGCCTGTAGCTGAAGCTGTGGAGAACGTTATTGCTGCCTGTAACATCGTTCAGCGTGACTGTTTTGGTGGTGGGTCAGTAATGGTCTGGGGAGGCATATCCATGGAGGCACATAAAGGCCTCTACAGGCTAGACAATGGCACCCTAACTGCCATTAAGTATTGGGATGAAATCCGTGGACCCATTGTCAGACTCTACGCTGGTGCAGTGAGTCCTGGGTTACTCCTTGTCAGGAATGGACTTGCCAATGGTGGTGGGACTCACCTGCCTTGTGGGCTGCAGTACCAGGGCTGGCCAGCGGGTGCTCTCGGCAGCCAGACGCTCACTCCTGCAATCAAGCCATCACCTGAGGCTGATTGCAGGCGGTGTATTTAAGGAATTGCCAGGCCTGAAGTCAGGGCTTTGGTGTATTGTTCCCATGAGCCCCTGTACCTGCATCCTGTCTGCTTCCTGCCTGATCCTGACTCTGCTTGAACTCTGCCTGCACTGACCTCAGCTACTCCTGACCAATCTTCTGCCTACTCCTTGTACCTTGTCTGCCCGTTAGCTACCAACCCAGCCTGCCTGACTACGTTGTGCTCCATATTTATATATATATATCAGTTAAGGTTTGGGTTTGTTGCACCTTGTTGTACGTATTTGTGTTAGTTTTGGGTTTGGTTTGTTGCACTGCGTTTATGTCTGTGTTGCCTTAAGAAATTATATTGGTTTACACGCTATACCTGAAGTCTGTGTTTACCTGTGTCGGTCCACACACCTCTGGTCATATCCCCGGAGCCCTGACACACCTGGTGCACGACAATGCACGGTCTCATGTGGAGAGAGCATGCAGGCAGTTCCTGGAGGATGGAGGAGTTGATACCATTGAATGGCACGCTTGCCTGACCTAAATCCAATGGAACACCTCTGGAATATCATGTTTCGGTCCATCTGACACCACCAGGTTGCACCTCAGACTGTTCAGGAGCTTAGTGATGCCCTGGTCCAGATCTGGGAGGAATTACCCCTAGGACACCATCTGTCGTCTTATTAGGAGCATGCCTCAATGTCAGGCATGTATACAAGCATATGGGGGCCATACAAACTACTGAGTACAATTTTGAGCTGCTGCTGCAATGAAATTTCAGCAGAATGTACTAGCCTGCTGCATCAATTTTTCACTTTGATTTTCAGGGTGTCTTTGAATTCAGTCCTTTGTAGGTTGATCATTTTCATTTCCAACATCCACCATCTGTGGACTCCCTCTTCATTGGCTGAGACATCAGTGGGAGCCATTGGCTCCCGTAGCTGTCAACCACAGCCAGTGAGCCAATGGGGAGAGATGGGGGTGGGGCCAAGCTGTGGCTCTTCACGGATATGGACACACAGAAGTGAGCCTGCTTGGTTGCCCCCATAGCAAGCTGCTTGCTCTGAGGGTACTAGACAGGAGGGAGGGGCAGGAGTGCTGGCGTGGACCCAAGAGGAGGAAGATCAAGGCAGCTCTGTGCAAAACCTTTGCACAGAGCAGGTAAGTATGACAAGTTTTTTTTAATTGCCTTTAATGTCACTTTATGGAATAGGCATCCCATAACTGTGGATCTATTGAAAAGAAAAAGAAAAATCAATATTGGCTGTAGGAGTGAGTGTGTAGATCTACCCAGAAAGTAAACAGCAAAAATAATAAAATGGCATGAATGCAAAGAGAATACTATCAAGAGGCAGTTGAGTGAGTGTGAATGTCCAAAATACTGGTACCAAGACTCCAACCTTGGTTGCAATTTTTTTAACAAATCTTCTGTCCATCCAGATATTCAACCTTTTTCGTACTTACTCAAAACTCTAATTGCACACTAATGTAAAATCTACAAGTAATTTTTTTGGGGGGTTGGTATTGGTTAGCGCAATGTGGTAGATGCATTTTAGTGAGACATGTCAGTTCGAACTTGTGGTTTAAGGACCCAGTAGTCCACTTTTATTAACTGCTTATTATTATTATACAGGATTTATATAGTGCCAACAGTTTGCGCAGTGCTTTACAAAGTGAAGGTAGACATTACAGCTACAATACAGTTTGGTACAAGAGGAAACAGAGGACCCTGCTCATTAGAGCTTACAATCTAGAAAGAAGGGTAGAGTGATACAAAAGGTAATAGCTGTGGGAGATGAGCTGATGGAGGAAATAAAATCCAGTTTACTAGTCAGGAGCAGGATAGGCTTCTTTAAAGAGAAAGGTTACTTCCGGATCCGGCGCCGCATGTGAGGACGCCGGGACCCACGGCTCTGGCACATAGAGTTAATTAAGCCGGCACACCTCATCTGGGGAGAACCCACTTAGCAAAAAAGTGCCCCCCCGATCTCCCCCACACTCACTAGGCATGGAACGATACCTGCTCCCAGTCCCAATGGCCCTGGATCAGCGGTGGAGGCAGAGGGAAGCAGCTCTCCCCCTTCTGCATTCAAGATGGCCGCCAATCACAGCAGCAGCAGCATGGACACAGGACAAGGTATGGCAGTGACACACACACACATGCCACGACCATAGAGAGCCATGCTGACACCTGTAGTCCCACAGAACATTATGATAAGATAGCACAGGCTGTAGCTTCCTTACTGTTACCCACTATCACCCAAGCTGTTGACAGAGCAGTGGCAATGGGAATAGAACAGCTTAGAAGAGACATGGGTGACAACGCTAAATGCATCACTGACGCGGAACAGCGACTATCAGATTTAGAAGACGATCTCCAAGCTATTCAGGTGAAAGCCGCACAATCCAAACGTACGCAGCAGACCATCTTGGAAAAAATTGATGACCTGGAAAACCGTTCACGCAGGAATAATTTACGGGTCGTAGGCCTCCCTGAATCCTTCAACTCTGGCACCCTAGTGGACATATGCTGCACGCACATTCCCACCGCTTTAGGCATAACCGCGCCATGTCACCTTGAAAGGGCACACCGCCTAGGGGCACCCTCAAATGATCGACGCACTCCACGCTCAATCATAGTTAAATATCTCAATTATGCAGACCGCATGGCTATCCTCAACTCTTTTCGAAACTCCCGCTCACTTCAATTAGATGCTCACAAATTACTCCTATTTGCGGACTATTCACAAGAAGTCTCTCGAAAACGTGAATCTTTTCAACAAATATGCGCAAACCTCTACCAAAAAGGGATTAAATTTACCCTAGCATACCCAGCCATTTTGCGCTTCACCACCCCCACGGGAGACTCTAAATCCTTCGCACACCCTGAAGAAGCCCTCCAATATATCCAGAGCAATTTATCGGATATCCGAGACCCTTCACCTCCACATTCAGCAATCCGAAACCCAGGCCCAAGAGACCAACGCAGCCCCCACAAGGACCCACCAAAGTGACAGCGAATCACCACCTCTTCGGCCAAGTCAAAACACCCTGATGAGGCCAAATAACAATATGGCGCGTTTATTCTTCTTTCACCTAATGATTATCACGATGCTCGCTTGGACACCAAATTCTAGGCTACGTTACACGCCTTCTAGCCTGAGAGCCACATACGTTATGACTATCTGTTATACTCGTTCAGGAAACTAACTTTGTCTCCTTATTGTATTTTGAAGCGTTTGTAAAAGTCACTTATCAACGTTATGGCTACGGCCAAGGTTATTTGGGGGATCGTCAGGACTTATGAGCATCTTCCTAAGATACGTGCTCTTGTAATGACTACCCCTCAAAAATGTTTTGACCATCGTAACGCTGCTGATTTCGGGGACATGAAGTCTCCCCCTATGCCAAATGGCTATCTCCTAATTAGAGCATCCTTTCTTGATCACCACCCACTCGCAACCTCCCCCTCCCCCGCTGTAGGTCCATCCCTTTTCAGCTACGGTTACACTGGTCAAAGTTTAGAGGTGACATGCGGAAAAGAGAGAAGTTTAGGCTGTTATTGTGTTTAACAGAATTTTTGTTTGTTCAAACGACCCATGTTGGGTCTTACCTAGTTTTCCTCCCCTGTCTATTTTCTTCTTTCTTTCTTCTTTCCTGCCCGGAGAGCCCCTATCCCCTCTGGCCCCCCTACTGCCTTAAACCTAAACTGGAAGAAAGAATCGAGCTTAACAGACGTACACCATTCTCAACTGATGCAAAACCTACCCACCACATCCAAGATTTCCCAATACCATGACACCCATAATCTCATGGAACGTGAAAGGCCTGAGATCACCCCACAAGCGCATGGCGGTCTTGTGTCACCTCCAACGGTTGAAGACTGACATAGCGCTACTCCAAGAAACACACTTGCCCCAAACAGATTTTACACGTATGCAGAAGCTATGGGTGGGTAAGGTATTCGGCTCCCCTTCAACTCGCCACAAAGCAGGAGTTTTAATCCTAATACACAAATGACTCACCCCTGAGATCCTCTCCTTAGAGAAGGATGAGGAGGGACGATTTGTTTCCGTACATCTCAAGTTGGGTTCCTCCTCATTGGTACTCACAAATATCTATGCTCCAAACTCTCCATCCAAACATTTCTTTCAGGACTTATCGCTCAAAATTTCAAAATATATGCATCTCCCACTTATAATAGGGGGAGACTTTAACTCCTGCATGAACTTGCAGGAAGAAAAGTCAAGGTCAACCGACCATACCAGACAACTCCCCTCCACCCCTTCCCCGCCTTGCACGTTGTTTAACTTTGCTGAGGCACTCCAACTCATAGACGTCTGGTGCCTGGTGCACCAAGATGGTAAAGATTTCACCTTCTTTTCCCCAGTACACAACTCTTTATCTAGAATTGACTACTTCTTCACTAACCCTACTCTGTTACAACAAATCTAAGATTCTATTATTCATGATATCGCAGTCTCAGACCACGCTCCGATCTCCATAACCCTTCAACATCTAACACCCAGCCCTCAGGCACATACATGGCGCTTTCCCTCATATCTAGCAAACAATCAGGACCTATTCCGGGTGTTGCGAGACGCCTGGAGTGAGTTCTGTGATACCAATGCTGCCCACTTATCTGATCCGAACCTATTCTGGGATACGGGCAAGGCGGTACTACGAGGCGGAATTATTGCATTCACATCAGTTTATAAGAAAAATCTCCTTCGTAAATACACAGAAGCTAGTCAATGATTAAGACAAGCTCAAAGGAATCTGGTGCACCGCAATTCCCATCAAAATAGAAAGGAATGGGCAGATGCCAAACCCCAATTTGACACCTTGGCAGAAGCCCAAGAGTCCATACATAAATCCTATCTAGATCTTCAATATCACAAATACGGAAACAAACTGGGCAAACTTCTGGCACTCCTATGTAGAAAACCTTTAGTTCCCACCCACTTCACCGCACTAAAAGACTCCCAGGGAAAGCAAAAAACTACCTCAGAAGATATAATCTCTATATTAGAAAAAGTCTTCGCAAATCTCTATGACGCAGACCCCATTGATACAGACCGGGCCACCACATTTCTAGAAAAACTTAACCTCCCACAAATTGACCCTACTACACTCCAATCCCTAAATGCCCCGATAAGTCAAATGTATATCAGCCGGGCTATACAATCTCTAGCAAATGGAAAAGCCCCTGGACCTGATGGCTACACCGCAGAGTTCTACAAACCTATGACCAAAACCCTTACACCTACCCTGCAGACAGTGTTCCAAACAATTCAAGAGGGAGGAGAATACCTGCCCTCTGGTTTTCAGGCATACATCAAACTCATAGCTAAAAAAGACAAAGACCCTAGTAATCCAGGCTCATACAGCCCAATATCTCTACTGAACCTTGATGCTAAATTGCTTTCTAAAATCATAGCAAACCAACTGGCCTTAATCTTACCTACACTAATCCACCCCTCCCAAACAGGTTTTGACCAGGGCAGCTCAGCCGCTTCCAATATACGCAAGGTCTTAACAGTCCTCAATCATGCTAAACATAATCCTCTCCAAGACACAGCGATCATATCCCTAGATACCGAAAAGGCCTTTGATAATGTCAACTTTACCTGGTTATTTCTAACGCTACAGAGATTCGGATTTACGGGCCCTTTTTTACATGTGATCCAGGCAATGTATTCAGCACCGACAGCTCAGATATTTGCGGCAGGTCACATTTCTAATCCTATAAAACTCCATAATGGAACTACACAGGAATGTCCCTTATCCCCACTACTTTTTAATCTCGCCCTGGAACCCTTAGCCCGTTTTTTGCTTTTTCACTCCGATCTCCATAGGTCTTGATAGGCAGACAAGAGTTACGACTATCACTATTCGCAGATGACATCTTATTTTTCACTCGAACCCCTCCTTGGATCTCCCATACATCCGAGATACATTTACCGAATTCCGTCATTATTCAGGTCTGCATATAAACTTTTCTAAGAGCGAAGTACTGCCACTGTTCCATGCCCGCCCCCCAGAGTGAACCCAAAACTCACAGTTCACACTAGCCCACAGATACATCACATACCTGGGTATAAAAATAGGAAAATTAGCCTCTTCACTATATACACTCAATTTGACACCAACAATTAATAAAATTTTTGGGGAATTGGAGATGTGGAGAGATTTACCTCTATCACTTATGGGCAGGTCACATCTCTTTAAGATGGTGACCTTCCTGAAGCTACTATACCCTGTGCAGAATATACCCCTCCTTCTCAGACACAAAGATTGTAGGCAACTAAACCAGGCAATATCCAAATTCTTATGGAGAGGCAAACGTCCTCGTATAGCATTACACAAATTGTATCTTCCGAGGAGTGAGGGTGGATCCGGACTCCCCAATATACATGTATACAACCTCTCCTGCCTTGTACGTGTATGTCTAGACTGGCTTACTCAATCATCTAAATATTCCAACTGCCAACTTGAATCCGACATGGCCCACCCCTTTAATCTTACGGCCCTCTTACACTCAAACGTTAACTCTCTCCCACCCCATTTAAAGCACAACCCTCTTATTCGTGACACTCTCATTACATGGAGGGAAGTAAGACGTAAATTAGGAGTATCTCCGTGGATCTCATGCTTTCTCCCTATTCATAATAACCCCTCTTTTCCCCTTTCCCACCAACACGCAGCTTATGGTGATTGGGTAATACATAATCTTACTCTAGTACAACAACTATATGACACTCCTACTGGTTCACCAAAACCTCTACACCTCATCCAACAAATGTATCATTTACCTTCTCACCACTTTATATATGTATTACAAGTAAGGAGCTATGTAAACTCTGTGGCACCAATTAAGTCCACCAGATTTTCCACCACAATAATAGAAGTTATGGCACAACACCGAAACTACAAAATATCAAGCATTTACAAACCACTAAACCTCCTCTACACGAAACCACTGTAAACCTCGATCTCAATTCAATCCTGGATTAGAGACTTTGAGCCTTTACAGCGGATCAAATACTTTCAGGTTTTAACACCACATGCGCCTTCAACACTAATGAGTTTTGGCACGAACAACAATTTAAGATTATGCACCGAGCCTACATCCCAAGTCTCTACCTGAAAGACAATCCGGAAGCGGCTAAATGTCCGCTCTGTAATACTCCTAAACCTTCCTTACATCACAAGTTCTGTCTCTGTCTCTCCATATCAGTCTTTTGGTCACAAGTAATCAACTTTATATCCTTTATCACCTCCTTTTAACTGACCAGAGATCCTCTGCTTCTACTGTTTGGCAGTACAGAAAATCTAACTGCAGGATATCTGCCCTCTCAACTCCAGGCGCTGAGAAAACATAAACCATGGTTATCTACTTGTCTCTTAGTAGCAAGGAGGGCCATATTGAAAAAATGGGTCTCCAGCCACCCTCCTACCTTATCAGAGTTAAAACAAGATCTCAATTTTCTTCTTCGCCTAGACAAACTCCACCTAATCTCATCGCACCCCAACCATGGAGTAGACCATTACATCAGAAAATACATTTTCTTTAAAAAAAAAAAAAAAAGAGAAACGTTTTCAGGGATCGTCTAAAGGTGGATAGATTAGGAGATAGCCGGACAGATTGGGGTAGGGTGTTCCATAGGATGGGAGAAGTCCTGGAGGCAAGCATGGGAAGAGGTGATAAGGGAACTAGAGAGCATCTTGGAAGGATCAACGAGAGTGGTTTAGTTGATATTTTGAGACCAGGTTAGTGATGTAGCTGCGGTCAGAGTTGTGGATGGCTTTGTAGTAAGTTGTTTTAGTATTTTGAATTTTATTTGTTGGGCGAGTGGAAGCCAGTGGAGGAATTCGCAGAGAGGGGCAGCAGACACTGAATGGTTGGTAAGGTGGATGAGCCTGGAAGCAGTATTCCTGATGGACTTGAGGGGGGATAACCTATGTAAAGGCAAGCCAATGAGGAGGGAGTTGCAGTAGTTGAGAATAGAGATAACCAGGGAGTGAATTAGGAGCTTTATGGTATCATTGGTTAAAAAGGGGCATATTCTGGAGATGTTGCGGAGGTTGAGGTGGCATGATTTGGACAGGGATTGGATGTGGGCCTGAAAAGTTTAGAATCCAGGGTTACCGCTAGCACCCTGGCATGCAGGGATGGGTTGATAGTGGTGATATTGATCCTGACCGGGAAATCAGGGGAAGAGGCACGTGGGGGAGGAAATATTATGAGCTCAGTTTTGGATAGATTGAGTTTTAGGAAGTGGTGTGACATCTAGTCTGATATGTCTGTTAATAAATCGGTGATACATGAGGAAACTGATGGGGTGAGCTGAAGAGTAGAGAGATAGATTTGTGTGTCATCATCATAGAAATTGTATTGGAAACCATGGGAAGCTATCAGCTGACCTAAGGAATACGTGTAGATCGAGAATAGGAGAGGTCCAAGGACAGAGCCTTGGGGGACCCGGACAGTAAGAGGAGTAGGAGAGGAGAAAGTAGAGTTGTAAGTGACACCGAAGGTGCGATGAGATAGGTAATATTCGAACCAACATAGAGTACAGTCACGGAGACCAAGTAAATAGTTTTTTGAGCAGGAGGGGGTGGTCAACTGTGTCAAAGGCAGCGGAGAGGTCCAAGAGTAAGAGTACGGAATAGTGACAATTGGTTTTAGCGGTTAGTAAGTCGTTTGTGAGTTTTAGGAGAGCAGTTTCTGTGGAGTATTGTGGGTGAAATTCAGACTGAAGGGGATCAAGAAGGTTATTCTCAATAAGGTGGCAGGTCAGCTGGTTGTAGACTAGATGTTCAAGGAGTTTGGAGGCAAAAGGGAGTAAGGAGATGGGTCTTAGGTTGCTAAGATTGGTGGGGTTCACTGAGGCCTTTTTAAGTATGGGGGTGACTAGCACATGTTTTAGAGAGTTGGGGAAGATGCCAGTAGAAAGGGAGAGATTGAAGATATGAGTTAAAGAATGAAAGATAGAGCCAGAAGGTGACCTTAGTATTTGCAAGGCAACAGGGTCCAGGGGACAGGTGGTTAGGTGGGCTTTAGAAAAAAGTTTACCAACCTCCTCTATGGTAGCTGGGTTAAACAAGGGAAGTATAGATTGTACAGGTGGACAAGGAGTTTAAGGTGAGTGTAAGGGATTTCCAGCAAGGAGAATCGCGATCTGGCATTCCCCCAGGAGAATTACCGGTTGTGCGCATGCGCGCAGGAATGTGCGATCGCACACACGCGCATGCGCATGGCGAAGATTGGCGCCAAACGGCCCATTTAAAGAGTGCCTCTGCTCCGGTTCAGTGCTGACTGGTCTTCAGCTCCCCCCGTGTCCTGCTAGTTCCATACGATTCCTTTGTTGCTGACCCGGCTTGTTCCTGACCCAACTCTGATTACTTTCCTGCTCCTGGTTCCTGACTTCGGCTCTGCTCCTGACTTTGGCTTCTCCTTCTGATTCCGTACCGCGCTGCCCGACTGTTTTATGACCCTGGCTATCCTTGACTCTGCTCCAGTCCTGTGTCTTGGCTACCTACCTTGCTCTGCTGCACATCTGGCAATCCACAGAACCTACCTGGTCTATTTCTACAGTGCCCAAATCAGAGGATACTCTGCCTACCAAGGTCATCACCTGCAAGAGCCGCATGCAACAACCACTGGTGCTCTTGTCCCCCTGGTCCCTAGACTCCCTCTGTTCCAACTTTAGCGGGGTCAGGGCTAGTGACACAAGTGAGGCCGACCTTGTCAGTTCAGTCTCCCATCAGGTACATGACAGTACCAGTCAGCCAATGATGGAGTCTGAAAGGGAGGCCTCGCAACTGGGGGACATTCGCCAAGCAGTAACTACCTTGTTTAAAGTGATACATGACCTGAAGAGAAACTTCAAACATCTGATGAGTAAACTGATCACCGACTCTAATGCCCTCACAGACACAGATCTCATGGCAGCCTTTGATTCAGCCACTCAAACAGAGACCAGTATGATCCTTGAAAACTCTGCCCTACTGGAACCCCGGGTGCCTACGCCTGAGTTCTTTACAGGAGACCGCCGGGTTACACCTATGAGTTATATTTCTCCCTGCTCCCCAGGACCTTCTCTTCATCAAATACCAAAGTGGGATTTATCATCACACTTCTTAGAAATGAACCTCAGTCCTGGGCCTACCATCTCCGAAAACAACATGATCCGGCCCTAACCTCAGTGGACTAATTTTTTACAGCAATGGCACAAATCTATGCCAATCCTTTCTGGTGCCAAACCGCGGAATCTATGCTCAGTAGACTACAGCAAGGCCAGAGGCCTGTGGAAGAAAATGTTACTGATTTCCGCATCTGGAGTTCGGATACTCAGTGGAATGAGTCTGCTCTCCGCTATCAGTTCCGTCTTGGTCTTTCTGATACCCTGAAGGATGAGCTGGCCCGAGTGGGGGTACCTACCAGACTGGAGAGTCTGATAGACCTGACGATCCATATTGACCGTTGGATTCGGGAAAGACAGGATGAGAGGACTAACGGGAAGATTCTGATATGCTCTGAAATTGGGCCCTCCACGAATGTTGGTTCACCAGAATCGCCCACCAGCCCAGCTAGGAGGAGCTTTTGGAGACCACAGTTATCCGCAGCAGAACGCCTTCGACGGCAGAAGTCCAACCTCTGCCTCTACTGTGGCGATGCAGGTCATTTCATGGCTACCTGCCCGATAAGACCTCATAGGTCCTCTCCCAACTGTTTTTACATGATGAACCCTCAAGGAACAAGCCGGACACACCTCTCTTTTCATCTGCAACTACAACTGGCCAAAAGGACAATCACGGTCCCGGCCATCATAGACTCAGGTGCTTGTAGCTGCTTTATGGATGCTCACTTCACTACTCAGAATCAGATTCCACTCTGTACCAAAGCAAAAGACTTGTAGTTCATCTGGCAGACAGACCTGGTATCAGTTCTGGCCCTGTAACACAAGAAACTATGCCTATATTCTGCTACTCTCCTTCAGGACACCAGGAATTCCTATGTCTGGACATTATTACCTCCCCGATTTTTCCAGTTATTCTTGGCATGCCTTGGCTAAGAGCACACAATCCAACCATCAATTGGTTGTCTGGAGAAATCTCTTTCCCTTCAGAATATTTTCTGACTCACTGTACTCCTAAAGAGACAAATGTGACAACTCCTCTTCTCAGTATTCACTTGGATCCTGAGACCATGAAACTCGTTCCTGTGGTATATCATGAGTATCTGGACGTGTTCAGTAAAAAGAGTGCCAACACTCTTCCTCCTCATCATTCCTACGACTGTCCAATTGAGCTCCTGCCCGGCGCCGAAATTCCTTTCGGAAGAATTTACCCCTTATCCGAAGTCGAATTAGAGGTCCTCCGGGGGTATATAGACGAAAGTTTGGAAAAAGGGTTTATTCGACCTTCTACATCACCAGCAGGAGTCAGCATCTTCTTCGTGGAGAAAAAGGATCATACTCTGAGACCTTGTGTTGATTACCGTGACCTAAACAAATTAACGGTCAAGAACCGTTATCCCCTTCCTCTAATTCCCGAGTTATATCAAAGGCTGTGAGGAGCATGTTGTTTCTCAAAATTGGACCTGAGGGGCGCTTACAACCTAGTGAGAATCCGGGAAGGTAACGAATTAAAAACGGCCTTTCGAACTCGATTTGGACATTTTGAATATCTGGTAATGCCTTTTGGTCTCTGTAATGCCCCAGCAACCTTCCAACATCTGGTAAACTATATATTTCGGGACTATCTGGATCTATTTCTAATAGTTTATCTGGACGACATCCTGGTTTTCTCCAGTTCCATAGAAAGTCACCGGGATCACATGAAGAAGACTCTGGATAGACTACGCCAGCATCATCTCTACGCCAAGTGAATTTGAGAGGCAATCCATCCAGTTCCTTGGGCTTGTGATCACTTCTGAGGGCATCTCTATGGACCCCCAAAACGTGTCCTCCATCTTAGAATGGCCCAACCCAGGAGACAGGAAAGCAGTGCAACGCTTTATAGGGTTCGCATATTTCTATAGGGAATTTATCAAGGACTTCTCTGGAATCATCGCACCAGTGACACAGCTCACCAGTCAGCATATTCCCTTCAAGGGGACTCCTGAGGCCCAAACAGCCTTTGAGCAATTGAAAACCATGTTCATGTCCGCACCCATCCTGAAGCATCCAGACCCTGCTCTAGCCTTTGTCCTTGAAGTGGACGCTTCGGAAAATGCGGTAGGAGCCATATTGTGCCAAAGACAGGGACTCAAATCCCTTCTGCACCCTGTCGTTTTCTTCTCTCAGAAATTAAGTGTTTCGGAAATGAATTATGATGTGGGAGGCAGAGAATTACTAGCCATCAAGGCAGCATTGGAAGAATGGCACTACTTACTGGAGGGAGCATCCCATTCTATTCTCATCTTCACGGATCATAAAAACTTAGAATACCTAAAGTTGGCAAAACACCTCAGGCCACGACAAGCAAGATGGGCACAATTTTTCTCTTGCATTGTCTTCCATCTGACATACCGTCCTGGATCAAAAAACGGTAAACCTGACGCTCTCTCCCGTATGTTTCCGGACCCAATTGTGCAGTCTGAACCCGACACGATCTTGCCAGCCAAGAACTTCCTACTTCTCCAGACAGACCTTGTAACGCAAATAAAAGAAGCCATGGATGATCATCCACCTCCCATAAATATGCACCTGCAATTAAAGGACGTTCTTTACTTCCACAAGGAACAGATCTTTGTGCCCGAAAAACTTTGGACTCTTATTCTCCAGAGATATCATGATCATCCCTTAGCAGGTCACTTTGGGATTCATGAGACTTCAGATTTGGTCTCTTGCTCTTTCTGGTGGGCAAATGCAGTAAAGGATTGCCAGGATTATGTGAGGTCTTGCACAGTCTGCCTAAGGAACAAGTCTGATAAAGCCAAGACCTGGGGCCTGTTGGAATCCTTGCCTGTACTGGAAAAACTTTGGAGTATGATCTCCATGGACGTTATTGTTGAACTTCCCCCATCTGAGGGATACACCACTATTTTTGTAGTAATTGATCGCTTGTCCAAGAATGCCCACTTCATTCCCTTGAAAGGGACTCCTTCTGCTACGGAAACTGCCTCCGCTTTCATCAAGGAGATCGTAAGATTACATGGCGTTCTCCTGAATATTGTGTGTGATCAAGGAGTGCAGTTCACATCCAAATTCTGGAAAGCTCTGTGTGCGGCATTAGAGATTGAGTTATGCTTTTCCTCTGCTTATCATCGACAAATGGAAAGGACAAACCAAACTCTGGAGCAATATCTCCGATGCTTCTCCTCATATTCACAAAATGACTGGGCATCACTCCTTCCATTAGCGGAATTTGCGTACAATAATTCCATCCACTGCGCCACCAAGCAATCTCCCTTTTACTCTAACTACAGATACCATCCCTCCTTTCTTCCGGAAGTACCAGTGGAGGCCGCTGTTCCGGCAGTACAAGAAAGGATGGAGTTCCTCAGGAGGAACGGCAAAGGTTTACAGAAAACGATTTCTGAAGCTCAGGCGAGCAATAAGAAATTTTTTAACAGTAAGAAAAGGGGCAACTTAAAATTGAAACAAGAGGATAAAGTCTGGCTATCCACGGCTAATCTGAAATTAAGCTGTCCATCAAGGAAGCTTGGTCCAAGATACCTGGGACCATTTACCAGCAAGAGAAAGGTGAACCCTGTGGCTTTTGAATTGGAACTACCTGCTAACATTCACCAGGTATTCCACTGCTCCTTGTTGAAACCACATATCCCAAGTGGGTTTCCCAACCAGAATTCGGAGGAGCCTGCCCCACTGCTGGTTGAGGGTAATGAATAGAGATGAGCGAATCGAACTCGGCGAAGTGGAATTCGTTTCGAATATTAGGAAAATTTCGGATGCGCGAATCGAAATTTTTCCAAAAATGGCGGCGACATGTGCGGCGACGGAGCGGGGATCTCTGGGAAGGCGCGCAGACAAGGCGCGCTGACCCATAATGCATTCATTCATGACATGTGATCGCATTAGCCAATCAGCAGCCAGCCAGCCAGCACTGTGTAATGGTGGAGCTATAAATTGCGGCCATCTTACAATTCTCCATTTGCCTCTGGTCATTCAAGAGAGACAGACCTCTCTGTATTAGGGACACAGAATCGTTACTTAGGGACACAGAACCGTTACTTAGGGACACAGAACCGTTACTTAGGGACACACAATCGTTACTTAGGGACACAGAACCGTTACTTAGGGACACAGAACCGTTACTTAGGGACACAGAACCGTTACTTAGGGACACACAATCGTTACTTAGGGACACAGAACCGTTACTTAGGGACACAGAACCGTTACTTAGGGACACAGAACCGTTACTTAGGGACACAGAATTGTTACTCAGGGACAGACACAGAATTGTTACTCAGGGACAGACACAGAATTGTTACTCAGGGACAGACACAGAATTGTTACTGAGGGACACAGAATTGTTACTGAGGGACACAGAATTGTTACTGAGGGACACAGAATTGTTACTCAGGGACAGACACAGAATTGTTACTCAGGGACAGACACAGAATTGTTACTCAGGGACAGACACAGAATTGTTACTGAGGGACACAGAATTGTTACTGAGGGACACAGAATTGTTACTCAGGGACAGACACAGAATTGTTACTCAGGGACAGACACAGAATTGTTACTCAGGGACAGACACAGAATTGTTACTGAGGGACAGACACAGAATTGTTACTCAGGGACAGACACAGAATTGTTACTCAGGGACAGACACAGAATTGTTACTGAGGGACACAGAATTGTTACTGAGGGACACAGAATTGTTACTCAGGGACACAGAATTGTTACTCAGGGACACAGAATTGTTACTCAGGGACAGACACAGAATTGTTACTGAGGGACACAGAATTGTTACTGAGGGACACAGAATTGTTACTCAGGGACAGACACAGAATTGTTACTGAGGGACACAGAATTGTTACTGAGGGACACAGAATTGTTACTCAGGGACACAGAATTGTTACTGAGGGACACAGAATTGTTACTCAGGGACACAGAATTGTTACTCAGGGACACAGAATTGTTACTCAGGGACAGACACAGAATTGTTACTGAGGGACACAGAATTGTTACTGAGGGACACAGAATTGTTACTCAGGGACAGACACAGAATTGTTACTGAGGGACACAGAATTGTTACTGAGGGACACAGAATTGTTACTCAGGGACACAGAATTGTTACTCAGGGACACAGAATTGTTACTCAGGGACAGACACAGAATTGTAACTGAGGGACACAGAATTGTTACTCAGGGACAGACACAGAATTGTTACTGAGGGACACAGAATTGTTACTGAGGGACACAGAATTGTTACTCAGGGACAGACACAGAATTGTTACTGAGGGACACAGAATTGTTACTGAGGGACACAGAATTGTTACTGATGGACACAGAATTGTTATTGAGGGACAGAAAATTGTTACTCAGGGACAGACACAGAATTGTTACTGAGGGACACAGAATTGTTACTGAGGGACACAGAATTGTTACTGAGGGACACAGAATTGTTACTCAGGGACAGACACAGAATTGTTACTGAGGGACACAGAATTGTTACTGAGGGACACAGAATTGTTACTCAGGGGCACAGAATTGTTACTGAGGGACACAGAATTGTTACTCAGGGACACAGAATTGTTACTCAGGGACAGACACAGAATTGTTACTGAGAGACACAGAATTGTTACTCAGGGACACAGAATCTTTGAATTAAAGAAAATGTCAGACAACATGCAGAGGAGTGGCAGAGGAGGCAATGTTTTAGGAGCGAGCAGACGTGGCAGCAGAGGAAGGGGTCGAGGCAGCACTAGTCGCAGCCAGAGGCCAGTGCTCCCGGTGTCATCCAGCTATCGTGTCTCCACCGACAACCCTGCCATCATCGATTGGTTGGCTCGGTCGTCTTCCTCTTCCCAGGTCACCTCTGACACCTACAGCCAACGGTCGGTGGGTACGTCAGACACAACCGTTAGTTGGCATGGCCCGGGAGCAAGCCCACTGAAATCACGTGTCCTCTACCTGCCCCTGTCCTTTGGTGTTCCCTCACCAAGCGAAGTATCGCATGCTGTGGGCTCAGCCCCACTGTACAGTGAGGAAGAGCTAACAGAGGGCGGTCAGGAACGGGGGGAGACATCCGCCTCTTCAGCAGCCAGGCGAAGAAGTACTGGCGAGGAGAGTGGCTCGGTAGCCGGTCTAGAGACAGGTCTGTCTCCTGACCCACACGCAGCCGAGGGGGCTAGTAGTGAGGCGGAGACCCTAATTGATGATGATGAGGCTGATCGCACTTGGCAGCCTCGTCGTCATCAGGCTATTGCTTCCGCATCATCAGGAGAAGAGGGTGCCAGCTTGGCAGCGAGCAAAACAGTCGGTGGGTTGCCCAGGAGGCAGCAGGGTCGCAGCAGTGTCAGTGGAGGCAAACGGCCACGGAGTAGAGCACCAGCTCCACTGCAGCCTACCACCATGGCCAGTAGTGGTGCCGGTGTGCACGGAGGAAGTAGCAGTCAGCCAGTGAGGAGTAGCGGGGGCAAAGTTTCCTACTCGGCGGTGTGGCAATTTTTCGTCAAGCCGCCCGAGGAAGTAAACGTAGCCATATGTCGACTATGTGGCCAGAAAGTCAAGCGTGGCCAGGGGGCCCATGTTGGGACTACAGCGTTGCGTCAGCATATGCAGCGTCGCCATTTGGTGGCCTGGGAAAACCGTGATAAAGATACGGCGGTTCTGCCTGCCCCAGCCCCCGCTCCATCACCCGCTCCGTTACTTGCTCCGTCACCCGACGTCAATCGCCCTCTATCAGCCAGTCAAGGCTCCAACACCTCTGCTGAGGGGAGTTGTCGCTCGTTGGCATCTTCCGCTCGTTCAGATGCTCCTTCTCCTGCTACTCCTCTTCACGGATTCCGTCAGCAGTCTTTCTTGGAATCCGTTTCCAAGAGACAACAGTTTGCGAGCACGCACCCGACGGTGCAAAAGCTGAACGTCCTCCTGTCCAAGTTGCTGGTGCTGCAGTCCCTCCCTTTCCAAGTGGTGGACTCAGCACCTTTCCGAGAAATGATGGCTTGTGCCGCACCGCGGTGGAGAGTGCCAAGTCGGCATTTCTTCGCCAAAAAGGCAGTGCCAGCCCTGCATTCACATGTAGAAGAGATGGTGGGCCAGTCTTTGAGCATGTCGGTCTCTGCCAAAGTGCACGGCAGCGCCAACGTGTGGAGCTGTAACTACGGTCAGGGACAGTACATGTCATTTACGGCCCACTGGGTGAACGTGGTGCCGGCACAGCCGCACCAGCAACTTGGACAGGTCACGCCGCTTTTGCCTCCACGTTTGCACGTCCTTGGTCCGGCAAAGATGTCCGCCTCTACCACCTCTTCTTCCGCCGTGTCCTCAGCCGCCACTCCCGTGCCAAGTCCCATTACCCGACCGGCATATCACATGTGCAGGGCGCAACGGTGTCACGCTGTGCTGCACCTGGTATGCCTTGGCGAACGTAGTCACACAGGGGAGGAACTTCTGAGTGTAATGAACAGAGAAATCGACAGATGGCTGTCTCCGCGCAAACTGAAAATCAGAAACATGTTGACCGACAACGGAAAGAACATGGTGTCTGCTCTGCGTCAAGGAAGGTTGTGCCATGCGCCATGCATGGCTCACGTGTTCAATCTGGTTGTCAAACGGTTCCTAAAATCCACCATCCCACTGCAAGACATCCTTGAAATGTCACGTAAACTTTGCATGCATTTCAGCCATTCCTACACCGCAAAGCACACCCTCCTTGAGCTGCAGCGGCAGAACGGAATTCCACAGCATTGCCTGATCTGCAACAAGGTGGAATTCAACCCTACACATGTTAGACCGCCTTTACAAACAGCGAAAGGCCATCACCGATTTCCTGATGTTACAAGCGGATAAAGGTACTCCCCTGTGTAACTTCGATGTCAGCCATTGGCAGCTCATGCGTGACACTTGCCGCTTGCTCAGGCCCTTTGAGGAGGCCACGCTATTCGTGAGTCGGCAGGACTATGGGATGAACGACGTCATTCCTCTGTTGCACGTCCTGGAACAAAAGCTGTTAACAATGGCTGGTCAGGGTGCGGTAGACGTGGCGCACAGATCTCAATGCCACATGACCCCTGTGGGGGCAGGACAGGAAGAAGAGGAGGAGGTAGAGGAGGACATTGGTGCTCAGGAATTATTGAGTGAAATGGGTGGTTTTTCCACTCAGCGGACAGGAGTGGAGGAGCAGGAGCATCTGGTAGAGGAGGAGGAGGAGACAGAGGACCCAGACGCACCGTGGCAGTATGCTGTGGAGTTGGAGGCAGGGAGTCCCTCGCATTCCTTGGCACAAATGGCCCATAGCATGCTCGGTTGCTTGCGTAGCGACAGCCGAATAATAACCATCAGACAGAGGGATGACTTTTGGCTGTCCACCTTGTTGGACCCTCGCTACCGTTCAAAAATGGTGGCCTTTTTCACACCTGCTGAAAGGGAGGCCAAAATAACGTACTATAAAAACCACCTATGTAGTCAGTTGGTCTGCCTTTCTGCGCCAACGTCCATCCTCAGACACTGTGGGCCCTGTGCGCTCGCGTTCCGCTGCCATGGCAGCAGGGGAGGGGTGGGGTGGTAGGAGCAGTGGCAGCTCCACCAGCAGCGGCTGCCACAGTCTGCAGTCGATGATGAGTAGCTTTCTTCTCCAGCGCTGTGAGGAAACTACTAACCAGCCGCAGCAGCAGCAGCATCAGGTGGACCTGGAGCAGGACCTCAAACAACAGGCTTGGGCCTACTTGGACAGCACCCTGCCAACCAAGGTAGACAATCCCCTTGACTACTGGGCAACGAAACTTGACCTTTGGCCCCAACTAGCTGAATTTGCCCTTGAAAGGCTGTCATGCCCGGCCAGTAGCGTGGCATCGGAGCGCGTGTTTAGTGCGGCAGGAGGTATTGTAACTCCGCGGAGGACACGACTGTGCACCCAAAGTGTGGAGAGACTCACGTTTGTGAAAATGAATCAGGCGTGGATTAGTCTGGATTTCAAACCACCAGTTCCTGACACAACTGACTAAATCCGCCATGAATCATGCCCCAAACATGTGCCACTTTCAGGTCTCCTCACACTGCTGGTGCTGTCCATTTTGTCATAGGGTGCTGGCAGATTACGGGCCTCCCATTGCTGCTGCCAGGCCCGTAATCTGCCATGGGCCCCCGTACCGCCTCCTCATGCTGCTGCCAGGTCCAGAGTCTCTCATGGGTCCCTGTACGGCCTCCCATTGCTGCTGTCTCCATCGCCACACTCTGCCATGTGCCACTTTCAGGTCTCCTCACACTGCTGGTGCTGTCCATTTTGTCATAGGGTGCTGGCAGATTACGGGCCTCCCATTGCTGCTGCCAGACCTGTAATCTGCCATGGGCCCCTGTACCGCCTCCTCATGCTGCTGCCAGGTCCAGAGTGTCTCATGGGTCCCTGTACGGCCTCCCATTGCTGCTGTCTCCATCGCCACACTCTGCCATGTGCCACTTTCAGGTCTCCTCACACTGCTGGTGTGTTCCATTTTGTCATAGGGTGCTGGCAGATTACGGGCCTCCCATTGCTGCTGCCAGGCTCGTAATGTGCCATGGGCCCCCGTACCGCCTCCTCATGCTGCTGCCAGGTCCAGAGTCTCTCATGGGTCCCTGTACGGCCTCCCATTGCTGCTGTCTCCATCGCCATACTCTGCCATGTGCCACTTTCAGGTCTCCTCACACTGCTGGTGTGTTCCATTTTGTCATAGGGTGCTGGCAGATTACGGGCCTCCCATTGCTGCTGCCAGGCCCGTAATCTGCCATGGGCCCCTGTACCGCCTCCTCATGCTGCTGCCAGGTCCAGAGTATCTCATGGGTCCCTGTACGGCCTCCCATTGCTGCTGTCTCCATCGCAACACTCTGCCATGTGCCACTTTCAGGTCTCCTCACACTGCTGGTGTGTTCCATTTTGTCATAGGGTGCTGGCAGATTACGGGCCTCCCATTGCTGCTGCCAGGCTCGTAATGTGCCATGGGCCCCCGTACCGCCTCCTCATGCTGCTGCCAGGTCCAGAGTCTCTCATGGGTTCCTGTACGGCCTCCCATTGCTGCTGTCTCCATCGCCATACTCTGCCATGTGCCACTTTCAGGTCTCCTCACACTGCTGGTGTGTTCCAATTTGTCATAGGGTGCTGGCAGATTACGGGCCTCCCATTGCTGCTGCCAGGCCCGTAATCTGCCATGGGCCCCTGTACCGCCTCCTCATGCTGCTGCCAGGTCCAGAGTATCTCATGGGTCCCTGTACGGCCTCCCATTGCTGCTGTCTCCATCGCAACACTCTGCCATGTGCCACTTTCAGGTCTCCTCACACTGCTGGTGTGTTCCATTTTGTCATAGGGTGCTGGCAGATTACAGGCCTCCCATTGCTGCTGCCAGGCCCGTAATGTGCCATGGGCCCCCGTACCGCCTCCTCATGCTGCTGCCAGGTCCAGAGTCTCTCATGGGTCCCTGTACGGCCTCCCATTGCTGCTGTCTCCATCGCCACACTCTGCCATGTGCCACTTTCAGGTCTCCTCACACTGCTGGTGTGTTCCATTTTGTCATAGGGTGCTGGCAGATTACGGGCCTCCCATTGCTGCTGCCAGGCCTGTAATCTGCCATGGGCCCCTGTACCGCCTCCTCATGCTGCTGCCAGGTCCAGAGTGTCTCATGGGTCCCTGTACGGCCTCCCATTGCTGCTGTCTCCATCGCCACACTCTGCCATGTGCCACTTTCAGGTCTCCTCACACTGCTGGTGTGTTCCATTTTGTCATAGGGTGCTGGCAGATTACGGGCCTCCCATTGCTGCTGCCAGGCCCGTAATCTGCCATGGGCCCCTGTACCGCCTCCTTATGCTGCTGCCAGGTCCAGAGTCTCTCATGGGTCCCTGTACGGCCTCCCATTGCTGCTGTCTCCATCGCCACACTCTGCCATATGCCACTTTCAGGTCTCCTCACACTGCTGGTGCTGTCCATTTTGTCATAGGGTGCTGGCAGATTACGGTCCTCCCATTGCTGCTGCCAGGCCTGTAATCTGCCATGGGCCCCTGTACCGCCTCCTCATGCTGCTGCCAGGTCCAGAGTGTCTCATGGGTCCCTGTACGGCCTCCCATTGCTCCTGTCTCCATCGCCACACTCTGCCATGTGCCACTTTCAGGTCTCCTCACACTGCTGGTGGGTTCCATTTTGTCATAGGGTGCTGGCAGATTACGGGCCTCCCATTGCTGCTGCCAGGCCCGTAATGTGCCATGGGCCCCTGTACCGCCTCCTCATGCTGCTGCCAGGTCCAGAGTGTGTCATGGGTCCCTGTACGGCCTCCCATTGCTGCTGTCTCCATCGCCACACTCTGCCATGTGCCACTTTCAGGTCTCCTCACACTGCTGGTGCTGTCCATTTTGTCATAGGGTGCTGGCAGATTACGGGCCTCCCATTGCTGCTGCCAGGCCCCTAATCTGCCATGGGCCCCCGTACCGTCTCCTCATGCTGCTGCCAGGTCCAGAGTCTCTCATGGGTCCCTGTACGGCCTCCCATTGCTGCTGTCTCCATCGCCACACTCTGCCATGTGCCACTTTCAGGTCTCCTCACACTGCTGGTGTGTTCCATTTTGTCATAGGGTGCTGGCAGATTACGGGCCTCCCATTGCTGCTGCCAGGCCCGTAATGTGCCATGGGCCCCTGTACCGCCTCCTCATGCTGCTGCCAGGTCCAAAGTGTCTCATGGGTCCCTGTACGGCCTCCCATTGCTGCTGTCTCCATCGCCACACTCTGCCATGTGCCACTTTCATGTCTCCTCACACTGCTGGTGCTGTCCATTTTGTCATAGGGTGCTGGCAGATTACGGGCCTCCCATTGCTGCTGCCAGGCCTGTAATCTGCCATGGGCCCCTGTACCGCCTCCTCATGCTGCTGCGAGGTCCAGAGTGTCTCATGGGTCCCTGTACGGCCTCCCATTGCTGCTGTCTCCATCGCCACACTCTGCCATGTGCCACTTTCAGGTCTCCTCACTCTGCTGGTGCTGTACATTTTGTCATAGGGTGCTGGCAGATTACTTGCCTCCCATTGCTGCTGCCAGGCCTGTAATCTGCCATGGGCCCCTGTACCGCCTCCTCATGCTGCTGCCAGGTCCACAGTGTCTCATGGGTCCCTGTACGGCCTCCCATTGCTGCTGTCTCCATCGCCACACTCTGCCATGTGCCACTTTCAGGTCTCCTCACACTGCTGGTGGGTTCCATTTTGTCATAGGGTGCTGGCAGATTACGGGCCTCCCATTGCTGCTGCCAGGCCCGTAATCTGCCATGGGCCCCCGTACCGCCTCCTCATGCTGCTGCCAGGTCCAGAGTGTCTCATGGGTCCCTGTACGGCCTCCCATTGCTGCTGTCTCCATCGCCACACTCTGCCATGTGCCACTTTCATGTCTCCTCACACTGCTGGTGCTGTCCATTTTGTCATAGGGTGCTGGCAGATTACGGGCCTCCCATTGCTGCTGCCAGGCCTGTAATCTGTCATGGGCCCCTGTACCGCCTCCTCATGCTGCTGCGAGGTCCAGAGTGTCTCATGGGTCCCTGTACGGCCTCCCATTGCTGCTGTCTCCATCGCCACACTCTGCCATGTGCCACTTTCAGGTCTCCTCACTCTGCTGGTGCTGTACATTTTGTCATAGGGTGCTGGCAGATTACTTGCCTCCCATTGCTGCTGCCAGGCCTGTAATCTGCCATGGGCCCCTGTACCGCCTCCTCATGCTGCTGCCAGGTCCAGAGTGTCTCATGGGTCCCTGTACGGCCTCCCATTGCTGCTGTCTCCATCGCCACACTCTGCCATGTGCCACTTTCATGTCTCCTCACACTGCTGGTGCTGTCCATTTTGTCATAGGGTGCTGGCAGATTACGGGCCTCCCATTGCTGCTGCCAGGCCTGTAATCTGCCATGGGCCCCTGTACCGCCTCCTCATGCTGCTGCCAGGTCCAGAGTGTCTCATGGGTCCCTGTACGGCCTCCCATTGCTGCTGTCTCCATCGCCACACTCTGCCATGTGCCACTTTCATGTCTCCTCACACTGCTGGTGCTGTCCATTTTGTCATAGGGTGCTGGCAGATTACGGGCCTCCCATTGCTGCTGCCAGGCCTGTAATCTGCCATGGGCCCCTGTACCGCCTCCTCATGCTGCTGCGAGGTCCAGAGTGTCTCATGGGTCCCTGTACGGCCTCCCATTGCTGCTGTCTCCATCGCCACACTCTGCCATGTGCCACTTTCAGGTCTCCTCACTCTGCTGGTGCTGTACATTTTGTCATAGGGTGCTGGCAGATTACTTGCCTCCCATTGCTGCTGCCAGGCCTGTAATCTGCCATGGGCCCCTGTACCGCCTCCTCATGCTGCTGCCAGGTCCACAGTGTCTCATGGGTCCCTGTACGGCCTCCCATTGCTGCTGTCTCCATCGCCACACTCTGCCATGTGCCACTTTCAGGTCTCCTCACACTGCTGGTGTGTTCCATTTTGTCATAGGGTGCTGGCAGATTACGGGCCTCCCATTGCTGCTGCCAGGCCCGTAATGTGCCATGGGCCCCCGTACCGCCTCCTCATGCTGCTGCCAGGTCCAGAGTCTCTCATGGGACCCTGTACGGCCTCCCATTGCTGCTGTCTCCATCGCCACACTCTGCCATATGCCACTTTCAGGTCTCCTCACACTGCTGGTGGGTTCCATTTTGTCATAGGGTGCTGGCAGATTACGGGCCTCCCATTGCTGCTGCCAGGCCTGTAATCTGCCATGGGCCCCTGTACCGCCTCCTCATGCTGCTGCCAGGTCCAAAGTGTCTCATGGGTCCCTGTACGGCCTCCCATTGCTCCTGTCTCCATCGCCACACTCTGCCATGTGCCACTTTCAGGTCTCCTCACACTGCTGGTGTGTTCCATTTTGTCATAGGGTGCTGGCAGATTACGGGCCTCCCATTGCTGCTGCCAGGCCCGTAATGTGCCATGGGCCCCCGTACCGCCTCCTCATGCTGCTGCCAGGTCCAGAGTGTCTCATGGGTCCCTGTACGGCCTCCCATTGCTGCTGTCTCCATCGCCACACTCTGCCATGTGCCACTTTCAGGTCTCCTCACACTGCTGGTGCTGTCCATTTTGTCATAGGGTGCTGGCAGATTACGGGCCTCCCATTGCTGCTGCCAGGCCCGTAATCTGCCATGGGCCCCCGTACCGCCTCCTCATGCTGCTGCCAGGTCCAGTGTGTCTCATGGGTCCCTGTACAGCCTCCCATTGCTGCTGTCTCCATCGCCACACTCTGCCATGTGCCACTTTCAGGTCTCCTCTCACTGCTGGTGGGTTTCATTTTGTCATAGGGTTCTGGCAGATTACGGGCCTCCCATTGCTGCTGCCAGGCCCGTAATCTGCCATGGGCCCCCGTACCGCCTCCTCATGCTGCTGCCAGGTCCAGAGTGTGTCATGGGTCCCTGTACGGCCTCCCATTGCTGCTGTCTCCATCGCCACACTCTGCCATGTGCCACTTTCAGGTCTCCTCACACTGCTGGTGGGTTCCATTTTGTCATAGGGTGCTGTATGGCCTCCCATTGCTGCTGCCAGGCCCGTAATCTGCCATGGTCCCCCGTACCGACTCCTCATGCTGCTGCCAGGCCCGTAATCTGTCATGGGCCCCTGTATTGCCTCCTCATGCTGCTGCCAGGTCCAGAGTGTGTCATGGGTCCCTGTACGGCCTCCCATTGCTGCTGTCTCCATCGCCACACTCTGCCATGTGCCACTTTCAGGTCTCCTCACACTGCTGGTGGGTTCCATTTTTGTCATAGGGTGCTGTATGGCCTCCCATTGCTGCTGCCTCCACCGCCACACTGTGGCTCCACACTCTGGTTTTGGCCCCGTGACTGCCCAAATGAGTGAAGTGTGCGTGTGTGATTCTAAGTGTGGTGATTCTAAGATCGACGGCACTCATCTGCATGTCATACTGACTGACAGTATTATTTCTCTTCCCCAGCAGACTCCAAGGGCATTTAAATTAAAGGTACAGTGTTCTGCACTAATATAAAGGCTCTCTAAAGCCTAGAAACACCCTTTTTATAAGTTAAATTCGCAGCGAATATATTCGCATCGAATCAAATTTATTCCTCGAATTCGCCGGATCAGCCGAATCGAATTTTTGAATACTTCGCTCATCTCTAGTAATGAAGAATACGAGGTTGAGGCTATCTTGAATTGTAGGAAGAGGGGCGGACAGACCCAATTCCTCATCAAATGGAAAGGTTATGGACCAGAGGATAACTCCTGGGAACTATCCACTAATGTCCATGCCCCACGGATACTTCAAGCCTATCTCCGCCAGCACCCTGAGAAACGAGCCCTAGTGGGTATCCGGAGGCTGCCCCTAAGGGGGGGCAATGTAAGGGATTTCCGGCAAGGAGAATCACGATCAAGAACGCGCATGCGCATAGGCATTCCCGCAGGAGAATTGCCGGTTCTGCGCATGCGCACAGGAATGTGCGATTGTGCACACACACGCGCATTGCGAAGATTGGCGCCAGATGGCCCATTTAAGGAGTGCCTCTGCTCCGGTTCAGTGCTGACTGGTCTTCAGCTCCCCCCGTGTCCTGCTAGTTCCATACGATTCCTTTGTTGCTGACCCGGCTTGTTCCTGACCTGACTCCGATTACTCTCCTGCTCCTGGTTCCTGACTTCGGCTCTGCTGCTGACTTTGGCTTCTCCTTCTGATTCTGTACCGCGCTGCCCAACTGTTTATGACCCTGGCTATCCTTGACTCTGCTCCAGTCCTGTGTCCTGGCTACCTACCTTGCTCTGCTGCACATCTGGCAATCCACAGAACCTACCTGGTCTATTTCTACAGTGCCCAAATCAGAGGATACTCTGCCTACCAAGGTCATCACCTGCAAAAGCCGCAAGCAACAACCACTGGCGCTCTTGTCCCCCTGGTCCCTAGACTCCCTCTGTTCCAACTTTAGCGGGGTCAGGGCTAGTGACACAAGTGAGGCCGACCTCGTCAATTCAGTCTCCCATCAGGTACGTGACAGTAAGGGAGATATCTGTACAGTGGAGATCTCATTACAAATTGTATCAATCTTGTTTTTGAAGTGATTAGCGATCTCCTGCTTATGTGTAGTTGGCCGGGTGGGAGCTTACCCATTCTGGGTGGCTGAGTGGACATTCCTGAACCGCTGAGCTCAGTGAGAGAGCTCAGAGCAGGGGGAGGTTGAGAAGGGGGTGTTTCAGCTTGTGACAGCTATCTGTCTAGCTGATTATTTTGTTGTTCAGCTATATAGAGATCACACAGATTGCAGCTATAACAAAAGTAAACCAAGCACCATCTGTCCCTGTCCCTATCCCTCTCCAAGTGCCACATCAACATCTGTGCCAGTGTACCAGGTGCACAAAACAGTTGTCACAGTGTTCTAGTGTCCAATCAACATCTGTCACAGTATACCAAAGTCACATCAACATCTGTCATAGTGTACCAGTGCACAAAAGCATCTGTAATAGTGTTCCACTGTAACATCAACATCTGTCTGTGTCCACTCGTCGACGATCAACATCTGTAACAGTGTACCAGTGCACAAAAACCTCTGCCAGTGTAGCAGTGTTCCACCAATAAATTACTAAAAAATGAAAAGTGCCCCCATGCTCGCATGCACAGGCGAATGCATGCATTGGTCCTGTATGCATATGTAAATGGCGATTGCACCACACATGTAAGGTATTGCTGCGAACTTCAGAGCGAGAGCAAACATTTTAGCAACAAGCAATGTAGCTCTAAACTAATAGGGCTTCCCCACAAGCTTACCATTAAAGAACATGGGAAAATATACACCATCAAAAATCTAGAAGCAGGCATCGATCCCCTAAAAAACTGGAACATAATACTGGCGGAATCTCAACACTCCACTCCTGCCAACACACAACCATTGGATGCTGAGTTGTCCTGATTCTACAAGCCCTCATATTACTAAATACCCACCATCTTGGGCACTCTCTCCCTTACCTAACCAACTGCTGGCAAACGGCTCCAAATCGAACATTTTCAAATTACAAGTGACTTTTCAGCATGACGTCTCTTATGGTCTATACTTGTTCGAACCCCCCTGTTATACAGTAGCAATTCACGCTACTCATGTTACTTACATTTCTCGCAAGTCTTTTTTTACCCTCTCTACCCTTCCCTCCCCTCCTGCACCACCAGTCAACGGAATCACTCCACCGTTCAACTACCATCTCCGACATCACCAGCAAAACTCCACCTGATCTAACGATCGTTCCACAACTAACACATCCTGTGTATGGAAGACCACCACCTATAACTACAACACATGTACCTTCTCATCAAGATAAGAAACGACTCTCCTACTCACTAATTCCAATCAAAAGCTTATCAAATTATTAAAATATCATCTCTTAATGTTCGCGGTCTAAACTCCCCCATTAAAAGGTCCCTGCTCCTGAAAGAAACTTGCTTCTTACATGCTGATGTACTTTTTCTACAGGAAACACACTTCGCGACAACCAAAATCCCTAAATTCCACCTTCAACATTTCTCCCATATATACATGGCAACGAACCCTAAAAAGAAAAAAGGTGTCATTGCATTTGCAGCCATAAAAGACTCTGCCCAATTCCAACATATCTCAGAAACAATAGACCCTCAAGGTCGATACCATATTCTGATCTGCAAACTCAACAAAATTATACACACCCTAGTCAATGTCTATGGCCCTAACTCCAATCAATTACAATTCTACAATAGACTTCAATCAATTATCTCCTCCCAAAAACATGGCAGACTCCTCATAGGTGGTGACTTCAACATCATTGGCAATCCACTTCTGGACCCTTCTTCAAGCAAACGATCTTCCAAACAGAATTTCAACCAATTTCTTCATAACAATGATCTCTATGACATTTGGCGATGCCAACACAGCACGGAAAGAGATTCCCATTACTACTCTCCATCCCACCTATCCTACTCCAGAATTGACTTTTTTTATCACAGACAAATGGACCCTACAATGCATAACCTCCTCATCAATTGGTACCATAACATGGTCAGATCACGCTCCAATCAACATTACTCTTGACGACCAGCAATACTCCTCGATACCCCGAATCTGGAAACTAAATTCATCGCTACTGAAGAACCCAGATGAAAAGAAGCACATACTAGATGCACACAATATGTTTTTTGAACTTAATGACACACCTGACATTTCTATTTCCACACTATGGCTCGCTTACAAAGCCTACATGAGAGGTATCCTCATACAATTAAACTCCCGCATCACAAACAATGAACCCAACAAATTGACCAACTCCTTGCATCTATTAAACTAAAAGAAGACCAAAACAAAAAAATCCCAACCCCTCTACATCTTCCTCCCTCACCTCAGATAGAAATAAACTAAGAGCCCTTCTACTATATAAATATGATATCAACCTGCAAAAAATGAAAGCAAAATTCTATTCCTTAGGCAACAAAGCAAATTCACTACTAACTAAACTAATCAAACAAAGACACTTAAAAACCAAAATCCTTCTAGTCAAACATCCAACTACTCACACTTCTCTCACAAACTCACAAGAAATAGCAAATGCCTTCGCGACGTACTACCAAAAATTATACAATCTCAAAAATGACTCAGACTTTACCCAACCAACACCCATATCCATACAAAAATTTCTTGATCAAACTACCCCAACTCACTTCAGACCAACTCACAACTATCTCCACCGCAATTTCCCCTGTGGAAATAGAAAAAAACCATTAAAGCTTTACCACTCAACAAATCACCAGGAAACGATGGTTTCACCAACGAATTTTACAAATCATTTGCCCCTGACCTTTCACCATATCTGACCAAGCTCTTCAACCATGCCGCCTCTACAGCCTCATTCCTCAAAGAAATGCTACAATCCATAATTACGACTATCCCGAAACCCGGTAAAGATCCTCTAAATGTCCTGAATTATAGACCAATATCACTACTCAACACAGACATAAAGCTATATGTTAAAATAATAGCCCAAAGACTCCTCCCCTACCTACCTACATTAATCCACCCAGACCAAGTAAGATTCATCCCTGGTCACCAAGCTCCTGACGCAACTAGGAGAATCATATCTCTTCTCCATAACTTAGAGTTCACCAAACAACCCTTCATACTACTATCCTTACATGCGGAGAAAGCATTCGAATACACTGGCAGTTTATGCGTTTAACCCTACAAAAATTCGGCATCACGGATTGGATGTTATCAGCTATCCTTTCCCTCTACTCTAATCCCTCTGCCAAAGTATTAACAGATGGTACACTATCAGCTCCCTTCGACATCACAAACGGCACCAGACAAGGTTGCCCCTTACCCCCCATAATATTTACACTACTTATTGAACCCTTAGCTTCAAAACTAAGAAATGACCCATCATTTTCAGGAATTACCCACCTCAACACAGAACACAAAATCAGTTTATTCGCAGACGACATCATATTAATGATAGCCAACCCACATAAATCTCTCCAAACGATTTGTTCAATTCTTCAAAATTATTCAGAAGTTTCCTACTACAAACTTAACAAACCTAAATCCTCCATCTTAAATCTCCACACACCTATCCAAACCCAAACATCACTAGCCAAACAATTTCCCTTCTCCTAGGAACAACACAACATTCCCTATTTAGGAATTAAACTCACCGCAACAATAGACCAATTATACCCTGCAAATCATAAACTACTACTTGAATCCATTCCATGAGAAATCTCAACACTCCGTACATCAACACTCTCAAAACTGGGACGAGTAGCGACTCTGAAAATGTACATATTACCTAAAATTCTATACATATTCCGCACTCTCCCTATTCCCATTCCCAATATCTTCTTCTCTAAACTACAAACGGTCTTCTCTAAATTCCTCTGGAAAAACCCAGATGTACTACAAATCTATTACATCCAACATCCAGAGGAGGAGCAGGCCTTCTTAAAATCTTACTACAATGCGACTCTTCTTGACCAAATAGACTTTTGGTGGCACCCAACAAAAGAAAAATTATGGTCTACCATGGAAACACTCCCACTACTCCCACTTATACCTCGAAACATACTCTTCACACCGCAAATACTCCAAACCAAATATCTACTTAAACACCCTTGTATCCAAGCCTCTCTCCAAGCCTGGTACAACCTCACAACTACTAAATTTGAAAATACCAAACACATACCCACCCCAATCAATATACTACACCTCATCACTCCCTCCATAAATTTATTACAATGGGAAAAATCCAGCCTAACCAACATAAAAGATCTCTACACAAACCACAATTTGGAATCGTTCCAGATTCTCCACGATAAATTTAATCTACCCTCGACCGAATACTTCACCTACCTGAGAATAGCTCACTGCTTACGAACAATAAATATTCCTCGTTTTACGAAAGTTCCTACCACCGCATACCAATTCTTTAACAAAACTAAATATCCAGGTAAAGGTATCTCTACCTTTTACACACTAACAACAGACTCACTATTTACCCTACAATCCTCCTCCTTAATTAACTGGGAAAAAATTCTCCTACAACCAATACCTCCACATTTGTGGGAAAAAACCTTCAACATCACCTATAGAGCATCACGATGTAGTTCTCACTGGGAATCGTACCTAAAAATACTACATTAATGGTACTTAACACATGTTAAACTCTCACTGTACTATCCACAGCATTCCTCCTCCTGTTGGAGACAGTGCGGAGAAATAGGATCAACGCTCCATACACTATGGACATGCAAATCACTTAAATCCTTCTGGAACAGCATCTTCCAAATACTCTCAACATTAACTAAAACTCCAATAACCCCAAACGCACGCAAAAGCACTCCTCCATATTGGAATCAACGATTTCCCTCAAGACTCCCGTATAATTATTATCCACACAATATCGGCAGCTAAAATAAACATAACTAAACTATGAAACACTAGTAAATCTCCTTCCCTTACTTCACTGATAACAGACCTTAACTTCCAATGTGATATGGAAAAAAGATCTGCCCTAAGCAATTCTGCCTATCACACATTTAAGCTCCATTGGTCTTGATGGTTACAGAACCCAAACTGCTCCGTAAAACTCTGATATATTCACTATAAAGTACCTTGACCCATCTGCCTAGACTGGTGCACTTACCCTTCCCCTCCCTCTCCCCTTTCCCACCTCCCCTATTTCCCTACTCCTTATTCTCCACCCCCTATAGATCTCTTCTACAACCGTACACGGTTCAGAATATACTGAGCATACCTCTCATGCCATCACCACATACTATATTATTACCCCCAGCCAATTGGTAGGGAAAATATTGTTTACTATCCTGTACTGCAATATCTCGAAATGAACTGTATTAACCTACAATGTCTTGTTATTAAAACTTCAATAAAAATTATTGAAATTAAAATATATTTTTGCGTTAGTGTGCAAAATTGCATCAAAAAAACGCTGGGCAAATACTGTGTGACATAAGAATTTGCAAAACCAACTATTTTATTCTTAACATTATAATGTTTGGGGGTTCTACGTTATAGCAAAAATACAGGTTTTTACTTGCAAACAAAAAGTGTCAGGTCTTAAAGTGGATAACACTTTACACACACAAAAACTGTAGCTGCTAACTTAATAAACACACACTCACCTGTCCCAGGGTCCAGCGATGTGCTCATCCGCACTGTCCCTTCTCTACCTCTTCTCTCCCTGTCACCGGCATCTCAACTGTAGGCACCAGACTGTGACAGTTTGCGGTTTCACTGCTGGGTGCCCACTGCACATGCGTGATTCGTACTGCATATCCTGATTGGTCTGGCAGTTTTCTGGAACCTGTGAAGTGTCCCAGAGGACTGTGGGAGGAAGGAGGGGACCAAACTGCCGGCTCACTTTGCCGCGGAAAACTGAGTAGGAAGTGGGAGTAAATACCTGTCAAAACCAGGTATCTGTTCCTCCCTCCCACCCAAAAAGTGCCAAATATGGCAGAGGAGGGGGCGGGGTTGCAAACAATCAGAGCTTCCCCTTTTGAGTAGAACTCTGCTTTAACTTCTTTATTTTAAAGTTTGTGGAACTTGTGGAAAAAAATTACAACTTCAAAAAACTTGCAATGCCTCTCATTAAATATCTCAGACTGTCTAGTTTCCAAAAAGGGGTGATTTTGGAGGTATTTGTATTGTCCTGGCATGTAAGGCCTCGAGAAATGAGATTGGCCGTCAGTACATCAGAAGTGATCAGGTGTGACCAATTTTCATTGATTGCTACCATAGCTTGTAGACTGTATTACTTTCACACAGACCAAATAATATGTACTGATTTTGGTTATTTTGACCAAAGAAATGTGGCAGTATAAATTTAGATTTTTTTTCATTTATAGCTCAAAAAATAAAAAAAAACAGTGGTAATTAAATACCACCAAAGAAAGTTCTGTCTGTCTCTTCATAACAACTTCATATGAGTACAGTGTTGCACGACTGAATAATTATCATTCAAATTGGGACAGCACTGAAAGGTGAAAATTGACCTTGGCAGGAAAGGGGTGAGAGTGCCCATTATTGAGGTGGTTAAAAAGGAAAAACAAAGTCCATTAACTTGCCAGCACAGGGGTGTTCGGTTTCACACAGCAAAACAGGTAACAGGAAACATACCAAGCCACCTACCTCTCTCAGCTCACTCAGCATGGGCCCACTCCTGGCATCTAAATAGGGGTTCTCCTGACACCCCAGGCTCTCTCACTCCTCTGAGCCTTACAGATTTCCTCTGTCCCCTAGACTCTCTCCTAGTTGCCTAACCTCTCGAAGTCTCCCAGACTCTCTCGGCTGTCCCAACTCTCTCAGTCCAATGGACATGGAATCTTTCTGACATGGTATCAGAGATTCTGCATATAGCCCTACAGAACAGACAGTGCACAGTCCACATGTGCTTTTTGGCTTGCTTCACTGCAACCAGGAAACAGGAAACGTTATTAGAAAAAAAAGACATAGCTTTTATCATAGATGCAGCCACAAACATATAAACACTGCCATCTACTGGCTGAAAAATATATCACTACTGAATACTGATGTAGTTGTTGTACAAAATACATTAACACTGTATCTCAACACCCCCACTCAACAACTACTCCTTATATTAGTCTCATTTCAGGTCTCCGTTCTATAAATCTGTTTCTTGTAAATGGTTTTGTCAAAGCATCTGCAATCATGTTATTAGTTTTACAATAAGTATGCACAATTACATTTTGTTCAACCATGAATGTAATAATGTGTGACATCAATATGCTTTGTTCTTGCATTGATCATCTCATTGGTATTGGTGGCAAGTGTAATACATCCTTGATTGTCCTCATAAAGGATTATAGGCTGGGACAATGGCTCTCCAAGATCTTCAAGCAATTGCTGTAACCACACAACGTCTTGACTAGCATGGACAGCAGCAATGTATTCTGCCTTCGTAGAAGATGAAGCTACTGAGATCTGCTTCTTGCTGGACCAAGATATAGGAACTAATTAGAACAAGTAACCACTTGTGGATTTGTAAGTGGTTAGGTCACCTACCCAATCAGAGTCCACATATTCTACGAGGTTCAAATCACCAACTGCAGACAGCTACAGGCTCAAGTCTTTTGTTTGTTTGAGATATCTAATGACTATTTTAATTGGTGTCCAGTCTCTTTTACGTGATTCCCTCACGTGTCTACAAAGAAGCGACATGACAGCTGCAATGTCTGTAGTGGTTGCAATATATAGCAAAGCCCCCATTGCTTGTCTGTACTGATCATTAGTAGATCCTCATCCCCTTCTGTTTTTAGATATGTTATGTCCATTGGAGTATTTGCATCTTTGGCTTCAGTCATACCAAATTACTGAAGCACTGTCCCAGTTTTAGATTTCTGATTTAACAGAAAGCTACCATCTTCTTATTCATATTCAGAATCTACACATTTTGAGTATGAACATGGGTCAGCTCTGCTTCGTATGAATCCTTCATCTAGCAAGACTATTTATGATTTTTAAATTCCATGCTTGAGCTGATTGCTTGAGTCCATACAGAGATTTCTGCAACTTGGACACAAGGTGCTCTTCCCCATTTTTCATGTATCCTTCTGGTTGTGTGATATATATGTTTCCTCTTCGATATCACCATTAAGAAAGCCTGTTGTGATATCATGGTTCTTCATAATAATTTTCAGAGAAGCCACCACTGTTAGATAGACAAAATATAACTGGATACTAACATTTATAGGTAAAGTTGATCCAGGGAATATCAGATTGCCTCTTGGGAGATCAGGAAGGAATTTTGTCCCATGCAGAAGTAAATTGGATCATGCTTTTCTGGGCTTTTTTTTTGCCTTCCCCTGGATCAACTGTGGGTATAGGATTATAACTGTCTTTTTTTTAATGGTTGAACTAAATGGACCTTTGCCTTTTTTCAGCCAGACTAACTATGTAACTACTGTATGTTAACAGTGTTCTGAAAGTACATTTTTTTGCATCTAGAGAAAAAGTAGCATCGTAATCCTAACCAAATTTGTGTGAGTACCCTTTTGCCACTAACTATGCCTTGTACCTACAGACTTTGACTTTTGACCTTAAAACCCTGTTTGCAGCTGACTTTCAGAGCACACTTACTATGAGGTAGCTCAGAAAGTGTCCATGTGTGCAGTTCACTAAGAAATGTCATCTCTTCATCAGCAGCTCTAATACACTTTTGTTAATCATGGGTTGGAAGTTTTTGCATCTCATCTTATGAATCTGGCATGGTTGTAATGCTATGCAAGCAACATAGGACAGATGTTTGGCTGGGATGCCTTTATTGTTTCTGGTGGATTTCCTGATTGAAGCCTTTTGTGGCCTGGTTTCTTTTTTTTTTTTTTTTACAATATTTGGATTGTCTGTAATAATTTCTATTTCTGTGCCACATTGTTGCTTATCTTCATGTGACACTGATGTAGAATTTCCCTCCGTTTGAAGCATTTGTGTTCATGAAACTGTGAACACACTGGAGTTTCAAATACAATTACACTTCTACTGATGATTACCTTGTTTGTGTTTTGATATAGAATTATGTATCCCTTTTGAGATTCGCTGTACCCCACAAGTGCACCTTTGTTTGTGCAAGCATCCTATTTTGTACGTTTTTCATTTGGGGTGTGCACATAGGCTTCTAAAAATGTTTAGAGTATTCAAATTTGGGGCCTTTCCATTCCATAGTTCATAGCAAGCTTTCTCAGTTGATTTTCCTGGTAGTCAGTTTTGGAGTTAGCATGTGGTCATAATTGCCTTCCCCCCAGTATGTGGTTGGCATATCTGCATCAAACAGCATGATTCTTTTACTCCCACAAAGAGTACCGTTCACTCTTTCTGTAACCCCATTTTGTTCTGGATTGTATGGTACAATAGTTTGAAATACTGTATTATGCCATGCTTTCTGAGAATCCCCTATTTGTTATCAACTGTATATTCAATTCCATTGTCTGTGCACAATATACTCGGCATTTTGCCAAATTTGTAGCTTACTTGAGCCAAATACTGTTCAAGCTTCTTTGGTACTTCACTTTTGTTGTGTAACAGATGTAGTGTAGTATACTGTACCTGGAATAATCATCTCTAAAAGTGAGAAAATACCTCTTCTTTCCTGCATGGAGTAAATTTTTCTATTGGACCACAAAGATCTGAATGAATTATGTCCAGAAGATTCCTAGCTCTGCTGTTACTCTGCCTTGGTAAGGCTTTTCTTGTCATTTTTCCTTTTATATAGCTGGTGCATTTCATTGTTTGATCACATAGACTAATTTTTATTGTACTTATATTATTCTCAGTTAATTTCTTTATTATGTCAAGACTTCTTTGCCTACATTGTCTGTGCAAATACAGTTTGAATGTTTTTCCTCCTTGGCACCTCATTGCAGTTCAGCTGATAAAGTTAATTTGTAATTTTAGCCTTTTGTAGTTAGTTTGTACTTTAGTTTGTTTTTTACATTCTAGCTTTCCAAATTCTGCAATCTGTATTTAGATGACCTTGTTCCTTGCACACAAACCATTCACATGTTTCTTTTTGCATATTACTGTTTTTATTCCTATTTTTATTCTTTGAAGCAGACTCTGCTACAGAAGTACTGACAATATTAATGCTTTCTGTTAACACTTATATTTATCTATAAGCCTGCCCTCAACATATTCCAATGTCAGTTCATATTCTGAACATCAGGTGCTGTGACAGGTGTTTCATTCCATTTCAAACCACCAAAAAATAGTGCTGCAACATGAAAATCTATTAAAAATTATTTCATTTATTTTCCTATACCTCTCAGGCATTCAACCATTTCCAAGGTGTGCCTTATGTATTCCTGTATATCCTGGCCTTTCATCAGCTTGGTTTTATTGCTAAGGTTAGCTCTTTCATGCACCTTTTGTTTCACAGTTACATAAATGTATGATTTGATCATCATCTATGCTAACAGAGATTGTGCTCTGAGCTTTCTGATCTTTTTCTTATCAGCAACATTTTCATCTTGAATTTCCAAGACTGGCAGTTCTGGTTTGCCAGATTTGCAAATGAAAGCTTTGTTGCGGTTGTGTTACTGGCCATTTAATTTTATTCTATTGCTGTCTACGTTCTGTTGCCGTATCTTGCACTTATTTGGTGCAGCTGGCTATGACTGGGCTGCTGGGCCCATAACCTGTTATAGATTCTGTATATAGCCCTACAGAACAGACAGTGCACAGTCCACAGGTGCTTTTTTTGCTGGATTCGCTGCAACCAGGAAACTTTATTAGAGAAAGGACATGACATATGCAGCCACAAACGTATACACACTGCCATCTACTGGTTGAATAATATATCTCTACTGAATACTGATATAGTTGTTGCACAAATTACATGAACCCTGTTTTCCAACACAGTGCTGTCTTTGAAATAGATTGCCTCTGTCTCCAGACAGGAACACACACCTATCTTCAAGTGGGAGCACGTCTCCCTCCTGGCTGGAGCCCTGAACTATTCTAGTCTTTCAGTATAAAGGCTGTGTGCACCTGGATACACCCTGCTGGTCCTCACTGGATTGGAGATTTCCTCCCTCCCAAGACATTTCAAAGTCTCCAACCTATGGAGCCCAATCCAGGAATACCAAAATCTGGAGAAGGCTGTAAAACAGATTTCTCCATTCATAATCAAGACTCTGGAGTCCCACACACTGTGCACATTTTTCCAGCCATTTTCACAGTGGCAGGGACTCGCACTGTCACGATATACAGAATATAGTAGCACTTCTAGTCTGCCATTATTTACTGATGCAGTGACATAAATGCTATAATACACATGAAAAATAACAGCAATAAACACAGTAACAAGCTTTATGCAGTGAAGATGTCCCCAATAAATCCACAAAGCCTTTTTCAAGCCTACTAGTCTATATGGCAGGATCACTCTTCTCAGGATCACCTTCATTTTTTTTATATAGGACAGAACAGTGTCACAATATTCACTTTTTAGTGTGCAGCGTATCTTCGCCCTGGGTACTGGATGACCTTTTCCTGGCACTGGTGACAGCTGTCGATGAAGGTCATTCCTTTCACTTTTGAGAGATTTCCTCTTTTCCTGTTGTGTCTACTGGACAGAAAGTGAAAGGAAATCTTTCAACTAGGACACAGATGGCAAAAAAAAATGACAGGGCATTCTGTACTCTATCCAAAAAGGGTAAAAAATTCCATTCACTGGATCTCTGAATAGATTTTTTTGCACAGTCAAGCCAGACTGGATGCCTTTGTTTATTCTTTTGACTTTTTTCAGATGTTCAGCAGAGAATCTTTAATTGTACCGAATATGAAGGCACATTAAGATTCTGTATTTATTATTTTTTGGAATTAAAGGAAAGGGACACACTGATTTATGGAAATGTCTCTGGGGAAAATTAGGATAATGGTAGACGTGGATCAAGCAATTTCTATGAACTAAGAACTGCCACATGTTCAGGTTTAAAAGAGATGACGGAGACAAAGGTCAATTGCCAATATCTACTAGATAATGAAACAATCAAAGGAGTTCTAGACAAAGAGAAAAAATATTATTTCTGCTTCACTACCTACTCAAAAGCTTTCTGCTTTAAAGACAAGAAGAAACTGTAGCTTAAAGTATCTAATCCAAAGAACAAAAAATGTGATATATTGCAGCTTATCAGTCTTTATATATGATGGTTGCATTAGTTGTTTTTTTTTGGCAAGCTAAGTACATCTACAAGTACAGAAAATAGCTTTTGATCTTGCTAGTAGTCTTCTAGCCTTGTAACTTCCTGTGCACTGAAACGTTAATGTTATCAGCTTTCCCGGCTAACTTCTGCAAACCACAATACAATCCCCTCTTTGTAATGGAGATGAGAAGAGTGGGTGGCATCTGTAGTTCGAACCAGGAGGGTAGCCAAGGCTGACAAAACTGCACCTTCATAATGGAGATTTGAAACTATGTTAAAAAAAAAAAGCAGATAGAAGGCAAAGGACTAATCACCAAAATGGGTGATTACTTATGCACCATTTCTCTGCATGGAGACAGCCATCTTGGAAGAAGCAGAGCTTTGCTGATATTAGAGCCTCCAACAAAGAGAACAGTGAACAGCACCGTAATGATAGCATTAATTCTCACTTTGACTTTCCTGTGACTAGCAGTCAGAGGCAGCAATGCCTTAGATCTCACACTGAAGATATACAGCTAGAAGACTGTAGGCACAGAAGTGCTTAGGCACATTCATTCACATATCAGCAAGGACCTTGCTATTTTTCAGGAAGAGTTTCCAACAACACATACATTTTTCGGAGGCATTAGTGCCCAGATTTCACACTGCAAATATACAGCTAGGATACCGTAGGCACAGAAATGCCTAGGCACACTCACATACTAGGAAGTGCCCTGCTACTTTTTGAGGAGGATTTTTAGAAAACAGGCATATTTTTCAGAGCACTGTTTAGGCACAATTAACATTTTAAAATTATCCCAATAATGTATAGTTTCAATAAATTCAAATTTAAATAGATGATGTGTAGTCTGGACAGACCAAACTATAAAAATCTCTAAGGGTTAAGTATATTCTGATTAAATGATAACATGTTATCAGCATGTTTAAAAAGGCCCTTTATCCTTTACGTCAGTTCAAAGCATCAAGGAATTTTTAAGTTACCTGGATCTCCAGAATATGAAGGCAATAAAACAGAGGAAAAAACATCATAAAACGTTTCACAAATAGGAAAACTTTATGTGAGACTTGCCTCTTCCTTTCCATTACCCTTCACAAACTAATGGGCTAATGAGCGATACTCACTGAGTCTCTAATAATTTCTCTAAATAAGTTCAAGAATTTTACCATACAGTATTTACATTTGAACCCATTAAAGGTCACTTCCTTTAAATTATGGATGTTCTGTTTAATATTTCATATCACAAATGTAACACTCAGCTACACTTTTCTTTATAACTATTAATGTGCTTATATTCTGTATTAAAAGCTTGTCAGCTCTCACCACTGCATAAATGTTAACTGATTTACCTACTGTCTAGAGACTAGAATTTTAACTTTAAAAGTGCCAGGAATATTGTAATTAAAGTAAAATTATAGTGTGGTTGAGCAATGGCAGCTCTGTCATAGCATGTTGAAAATTCTGAATTAAAACTTTGCACACTATTATGCACCCATATTTTTAGCAATTTTCTAATATGCATAAAATCAGGGATATTGGTTCACATATAGTGTAATATGTGTTCAAGCTGGCCAGCTGTGCCAAAGTAATCCTTCTCTGGCTAGTTCCTACTTCACTGTGCAAAATGACATATACCTACTTGCTTGTGGCATACTTTATGGGACATATAATGCCAATATGGGGCAAACAGACACCACTACTAGGGGGACCTGTCATATGTGAAAGGGACTCTTGAGCTCAGAAATTAGACGTCCAGTGGATGAAGAGGAAGGGTCCTTGGGGCAAGTCTCTCCGTACTGTGGGGGGCCATGCTCATATACCTTTTGCCCTTATAGTCAGGTATAGATTTTATACGGTCACCTCACACAAAAAAATGCATGAGGACCCCCCCTGGTGAAGGCTTTTAAAGTGTCACCTATTGATATTAAAAATTTATGTAGTTTGTCACCGCTTAACAGTCATGCGCAACTTTATATTCAACATGTTTTTATTAGGTTTTACATGTTATAACAAGGAGGAACAAACACGTTCACAGCTGTACAATCATATGAAGCAGTTATTTGTTATGATTATGCAGTAATAGTCTGGTAGCAGATTCTGTACTTAGAGGGGGGTAGGATTATTAAGTCTTGTACACTGAGAGCCTAGGGAAATTGGGGGGGAGCAGACAAGAAGGATAAGACAAGCAGGTTAACTAACTAAGCCAGTCAACGTAACTTAAAATTTTACAAGAGGTGATAAATTTATCAGAATTGTACTTTACATATGGGATTGTTTGACCATGAAGCCCAAGATTTTTGGAATTTGGAGAAGTGACTTAATGAAAATCTCCTCTCCATCTCACATTGAGTGTTCAGATTTTGGATTACTTTGAATAAGGATAGAATCACTGTTGATTTCCATAGTTTGGTAATGTTGTTTTTTGCTGCATATAGTAAGTGTATGATAGTTGTTCGTACCTCCGGGGGGTATTTGTCTAGACCACGGGTAGGCAACCTGCGACTCTCTAGCTGTTGTGGAACTACATTTCCCATGAGGCATTGCGACATTACAAAAATTACAGTTACAGCTATGACTTGCAGAGGCATGATGGAACTTGTAGTCCTGCAACAGCTGGAGAGCTGCAGGTTGCCTACCCCTGGTCTAGACCAATGTGGAATAAGGCTAGTGCTGGGTCAGGTTTAATTGTGTTGCCTATTATTTCAGATATTACTTTGAATATGCTGTTCCAAAATGAGATTATTGATTTACTGGTCCAAAATGTGTGAAAAAATTGAGCCTATTTCACCACATTGTCTCCAGCATAATGACGAACATGTAGGGTACATTTTAGATAGGCATTGGTGCAGTAGTTTGAGGTATGATTCCCAGTGGGTGGCACAGTGGGAGGCTTTGTACCACATTTGGTCTGTGGCAGGTTGAGGGAAGTGAAATTCCCAGTTTTTTTTAGATGATGTTTTAGATTGGGGTAGTACATCTATCAAGAGAGAATAAAATAGTGATATTTCTTTGTCTTGATGTTTGGATTTTTAGTAGTTGTATTGGTGCTGTTACAGTACTGGGGATTGTCTCATTATTCAGGCAGTGCATAATTCTAATATAAGTAAATTTCTCACTTGAGGGTAGTGAGAATTTGGTTTGTAGGTTATGGTAGGGAGTCCAGTTATGTTCTGTATATAAGTCAGATAAGGAGTGGATGCCTGCTTTTTCCCAGCTAGTTAAATTGATGTTGGGTATTAAAGAGTATAGAATATTAAATGGGGTGTGTAATGATTTAGTTGTTGAGAATTTGTGTGAGAAGAGAGCTGACTAGGCTTCTAAAGAGGCCTTGATACTAGGGTGCGTATGTGAAGAGCGCCTGGTGGTGGTAGAATGAAGAAGGAGAAGATTTTGCGAGGTAGAAGGATAGAATAGTGGAATTTCCATGTTTGTCCATGTTTTTTCCCTTGTTGGATGCCACCAGAAGTAAATTTGGTCGAGAAGTGTGGCCAAATAGTAAATATGTAAGTGTGATAGGTTAGCACCATCTCTTTGATAAGGTCGGATTAATAAGTTATTAGTGCATCTGGGGCATTTGGATTCCCAGATGAATCAAGAGAATTGTTTTGGCGTTGAGTGAAAAAATTGCATAGGTACGGTTATGGGGAGGGTTCTGAATATGTACAGTAGTTTGGGTAAAACAAACATTTTTAGAGTAGCTATACGTCCTAACTTGGAAAGTCCAAATGTAGGAAAGGACTGGAGTTCTTGAGGAAGAGATTGTAGGAATATTTTATGGTTTAGATTAGAGATGAGCGAATCGAACATGGCGAAGTGGAATTCGTTTCGAAGATCAGGAAAAATTAGATTCGCGCCGAATCCGAAAATTAGCAAACTTCGGATGCACAAATCGAATTTTCCCAAAAATGGCGGCGACATGTGTGGCGACGGAGCGGGGATCTCTGGGAAGGCGCGCAGACAAGGCGCGCTGACCCATAATGCATTCATTCATGACATGTGATCGCATTAGCCAATCAGCAGCCAGCCAGCCAGCACTGTGTAATGGTGGAGCTATAAATTGCGGCCATCTTAGAATTCTCCATTAGCCTCCGGTCATTCAAGAGAGACAGACCTGTCTGTATTAGGGACAGAGTTAGGGCCACAGAGACTTTAGGGCCACAGAATCGTTACTCAGGGACACAGAATCGTTACTCAGGGACACAGAATCGTTACTCAGGGACACAGAATTGTTACTCAGGGACACAGAATTGTTACTCAGGGACACAGAATCGTTACTCAGGGATAGACACAGAATTGTTACTCAGGGACACAGAATCGTTACTCAGGGACACAGAATTGTTACTCAGGGACACAGAATCTTTACTCAGGGACACAGAATTGTTACTGAGGGACACAGAATCGTTACTCAGGGACACAGAATCGTTACTCAGGGACACAGAATTGTTACTCAGGGACACAGAATCGTTACTCAGGGACACAGAATTGTTACTGAGGGACACAGAATTGTTACTGAGGGACACAGAATCGTTACTCAGGGACACAGAATCGTTACTCAGGGACACAGAATTGTTACTCAGGGACACAGAATCGTTACTCAGGGACACAGAATTGTTACTCAGGGACACAGAATTGTTACTCAGGGACACAGAATCGTTACTGAGGGACACAGAATTGTTACTCAGGGACACAGAATTGTTACTCAGGGACACAGAATCGTTACTCAGGGACACAGAATCGTTACTGAGGGACACAGAATCGTTACTGAGGGACACAGAATTGTTACTCAGGGACACAGAATCGTTACTCAGGGACACAGAATTGTTACTCAGGGACACAGAATTGTTACTCAGGGACACAGAATCGTTACTCAGGGACACAGAATCGTTACTCAGGGACACAGAATTGTTACTCAGGGACACAGAATTGTTACTCAGGGACACAGAATCGTTACTGAGGGACACAGAATTGTTACTCAGGGACACAGAATTGTTACTCAGGGACACAGAATCGTTACTGAGGGACACAGAATCGTTACTGAGGGACACAGAATCGTTACTGAGGGACACAGAATTGTTACTCAGGGACACAGAATTGTTACTCAGGGACACATAATCGTTACTCAGGGACACAGAATCGTTACTCAGGGACACAGAATTGTTACTCAGGGACACAGAATTGTTACTCAGGGACACAGAATCGTTACTGAGGGACACAGAATTGTTACTCAGGGACACAGAATTGTTACTCAGGGACACAGAATCGTTACTGAGGGACACAGAATCGTTACTGAGGGACACAGAATCGTTACTGAGGGACACAGAATTGTTACTCAGGGACACAGAATCGTTACTCAGGGACACAGAATTGTTACTCAGGGACACAGAATTGTTACTCAGGGACACAGAATTGTTACTCAGGGACAGACACAGAATCGTTACTCAGGGACACAGAATTGTTACTCAGGGACACAGAATCGTTACTCAGGGACACAGAATTGTTACTCAGGGACAAAGAATCGTTACTCAGGGACACAGAATCGTTACTCAGGGACACAGAATTGTTACTGAGGGACACAGAATCGTTACTCAGGGACACAAAATCGTTACTCAGGGACACAGAATCGTTACTGAGGGACACAGAATCGTTACTGAGGGACACAGAATCGTTACTCAGGGACACAGAATCGTTACTCAGGGACACAGAATCGTTACTCAGGGACACAGAATCGTTACTGAGGGACACAGAATCGTTACTCAGGGACACAGAATCGTTACTCAGGGACACAGAATCGTTACTGAGGGACACAGAATCGTTACTGAGGGACACAGAATCGTTACTCAGGGACACAGAATCGTTACTCAGGGACACAAAATCGTTACTCAGGGACACATAATCGTTACTCAGGGACACAGAATCGTTACTCAGGGACACAAAATCATTACTGAGGGACACAGAATCGTTACTCAGGGACACAGAATCGTTACTCAGGGACACAGAATCGTTACTGAGGGACACAGAATCGTTACTCAGGGACACAGAATCGTTACTCAGGGACACAGAATCGTTACTGAGGGACACAGAATCGTTACTGAGGGACACAGAATCGTTACTGAGGGACACAGAATCGTTACTCAGGGACACAGAATCGTTACTGAGGGACACAGAATCGTTACTGAGGGACACAGAATCGTTACTCGGGGACACAGAATCGTTACTCGGGGACACAGAATCGTTACTGAGGGACACAGAATCGTTACTCAGGGACACAGAATCGTTACTCAGGGACACAGAATCGTTACTGAGGGACACAGAATCGTTACTCAGGGACACAGAATCATTACTCGGGGACACAGAATCGTTACTCGGGGACACAGAATCGTTACTCAGGGACACAGAATCGTTACTCGGGGACACAGAATTGTTACTCAGGGACACAGAATCGTTACTTTCTGCTTCACAACCACTATTGAATTAAAGAGTATGTCAGACAACACGCAGAGGAGTGGCAGAGGAGGCAATGTTTCAGGAGTGAGCAGACGTGGCAGCAGAGGAAGGGGTCGAGGCAGCACTAGTCGCAGTCAGAGGCCAGTGCTCCCGGTGTCATCCAGCGGTCGTGTCTCCACCGACAACCCTGCCATCATCGATTGGTTGACTCGGTCGCAACCGAGGGGGCTAGTAGTGACGCGGAGACCCTAATTGATGATGATGAGGCTGATCGCACTTGGCAGCCTCGTCGTCATTAGGCTATTGCTTCCGCATCATCAGGAGAAGAGGGTGGCAGCTTGGCAGCGAGCAAAACAGTCGGTGGGTTGCCCAGGAGGCAGCAGGGTCGCAGCAGTGTCAGTGGAGGCAAGTAGCAGTCAGCCAGTGAGGAGTAGCGGGGGCAAGGTTTCCTACTCGGCGGTGTGGCAATTTTTTGTCAAGCCGCCCGAGGAAGTAAACGTAGCCGTATGTCGACTATGTGGCCAGAAAGTCAAGCGTGGCCAGGGTGCCCATGTTGGGACTACAGCGTTGCGTCAGCATATGCAGCATCGCCATTCGGTGGCCTGGGAAAACCGTGATAAAGATACGGCGGTTCTGCCTGCCCCAGCCCCGCTCCATCACCCGCTCCGTTACTTGCTCCGTCACCCGACGTCAATCGCCCTCTATCAGCCAGTCAAGGCTCCAACACCTCTGCTGAGGGGAGTTGTCGCTCGTTGGCATCTTCCGCTCGTTCAGATGCTCCTTCTCCTGCTACTCCTCTTCACGGATTCCGTCAGCAGTCTTTCTTGGAATCCGTTTCCAAGAGACAACAGTTTGCGAGCACGCACCCGACGGTGCAGAAGCTGAACGTCCTCCTGTCCAAGTTGCTGGTGCCAGTCAAGGCTTCTGCTCCGCCAGTCAAGGCTTCTGCTCCGCCACTCTGCCATTGGACTCTTGATAGTCGACGACTATCAAGAGTCCAATGGCAGAGTGGTGGAGCAGAAGCAGCTTCAATTGAAGGCCATACACAGGCCTAGGTTTAAAAGTCCCTCACAGTTAATTCCAATAACGAACTCTACTCCTCCGTGCAATCTACTTACGAGACCCTGGGCAGGTCTGGGTCCAATTTGTGGTAGAGACTGGTTTTGTTCAGCCATGCTTGAGCGAGTAATAACAGGTCTGTGCTGCCCTTTGGTGTCTGGCTTAATGCGCACAACACTGAACGTCCCAGCGGTTGTCAACGATTTGCCGTTAAGTGATGCAAACCCGCTGAACCACGTTCATGAGGAGCCGGTACAGGGGGCCATGAATCAGTATGGACCTGGCAGCAGCGTGAGCAGACGACAGAGGCACATGGTGCAGGGTGGCAGTGTAGGCAGCATTATTCTGAAGCCATACACAGGCCTAGGTTAAAAAGCGGAAGCCATCAGCAGCGTGAGCAGACGACAGAGACACATGGCGCAGGGTGGCGGTGGATGCAGCAGTATTTGGAAGCCAAACACAGGCCTCGGTTAAAAAGCGGAAGCCGTCAGCAGCATGAGCAGACGACAGAGGTGCAGGGTGGCGGTGGAGGCAGCAGCAATGGAAGGCCATACAGCACCCTATCACAAAATGGAACCCACCAACAGTGTAAGGAGACCTGAAAGTGGCACATGGCAGAGTCTGGCGATGAAGTCAGCAGCAATGGGAGGCCGTACAGGGACCCATGACACACTCTGGACCTGGCAGCAGCAAGAGGAGGCGGTACAGGGGCCCATGGCAGAGTGGCGAAGCGTAAGCAGCTTAAATTGAAGGCCATACAGAGGCCTATGTTAAAAAGTCCCCCCAGCAGCAGCGTGGGGAGACGACTATTAGTCGTCTCCCCACGCTGCTGCTGGGGGGACTTTTTAACATAGGCCTCTGTATGGCCTTCAATTTTAGCTGCTTACGCTCCGCCACTCTGCCATGGGCCCCTGTACCGCCTCCTCATGCTGCTGCCAGGCCCGTAATCTGCCATGGGCCCCCGTACCGACTCCTCATGCTGCTGCCAGGCCCGTAATCTGTCATGGGCCCCTGTACCGCCTCCTCATGCTGCTGCCAGGTCCAGAGTGTGTCATGGGTCCCTGTACGGCCTCCCATTGCTGCTGTCTCCATCGCCACACTCTGCCATGTGCCACTTTCAGGTCTCCTCACACTGCTGGTGGGTTCCATTTTGTCATAGGGTGCTGTATGGCCTCCCATTGCTGCTGCCAGGCCCGTAATCTGCCATGGGCCCCCGTACCGACTCCTCATGCTGCTGCCAGGCCCGTAATCTGTCATGGGCCCCTGTACCGCCTCCTCATGCTGCTGCCAGGTCCAGAGTGTGTCATGGGTCCCTGTACGGCCTCCCATTGCTGCTGTCTCCATCGCCACACTCTGCCATGTGCCACTTTCAGGTCTCCTCACACTGCTGGTGGGTTCCATTTTGTCATAGGGTGCTGTATGGCCTCCCATTGCTGCTGCCAGGCCCGTAATCTGCCATGGGCCCCCGTACCGACTCCTCATGCTGCTGCCAGGCCCGTAATCTGTCATGGGCCCCTGTACCGCCTCCTCATGCTGCTGCCAGGTCCAAAGTGTGTCATGGGTCCCTGTACGGCCTCCCATTGCTGCTGTCTCCATCGCCACACTCTGCCATGTGCCACTTTCAGGTCTCCTCACACTGCTGGTGGGTTCCATTTTGTCATAGGGTGCTGTATGGCCTCCCATTGCTGCTGCCTCCACCGCCACACTGTGGCTCCACACTCTGGTTTTGGCCCCGTGACTGCCCAAATGAGTGAAGTGTGCGGTGATTCTAAGATCGACGGCACTCATCTGCATGTCATACTGACTGACAGTATTATTTCTCTTCCCCAGCAGACTCCAAGGGCATTTAAATTAAAGGTACAGTGTTCTGCACTAATATAAAGGCTCTCTGAAGCCTAGAAACACCCTTTTTACACGTTAAATTTGCAGCGAATATATTCGCCTCGAATCGAATTTATTCCGCGAATTCGGCGAATCAGCCGAATCGAATTTTTGAATAATTCGCTCATCTCTAGTTTAGATCATAAAGTTGAGATGTCGATGCTGATATATTGATTCCTAAGTATGGAATAGAGTGTGTGGAATAGAATTGTTTGGAAAGAAGATCTTGGGAGTTTTTTGGTGTATGTAAGTTTAGAATTACAAATTTATTTTTGTTAAGTTTATAATATGAAATTTTAATGTACATATTTACTATTTCTATAATCCTGTGTAAAGATCTGGAGAGATTAGTAATCATTAAGATAATGACGACAGCAAAGAGACTTATTTTTTGTTCCATGTCGTGATATTTAATACCTGAGCAGAGTGGGTCTTCTCTAATTTTTGTAGCTAGAGGTTCAATAAGTAAGGCAAATATTACTGGGGACAATGGGCAGCTTTGTCAGGTACCATTTGTGATATTGAATGGTTTTGAGAGTATACCCTCTGTAAGTACTCTAGCTGATGGGGATGAGTATAATGTCATAATGGCCGTTTGTAGCCATCCCACAATACCCATTTTTTTTTAAGACTTCACGCATGAGTCCCCAATGGATGTGGTCAAACGCCTTCTCTGCATCTAGCAATCTAGTGATTCTGCAAGTTGTGGATTAGGGAGATCAGGCGTCTAGTGGCACCAGGAGCCTGACGACCTGGTACAAACCCCACTTGATCTGAGTATATTAGGTAATGAATGAAAGGGAGTAATCTGCAAGCCAGTATTTTAGCATATAGTTTCACATCAGTATTTATGAGAGATATCGGTCTATAATTTTGTACTAGTTGCAGGTCCTTACCTGGTTTTGGAATTGTCATGATAGTGGATTGTAACATTTCTTTAAGCATGTGACCCATGGAGGCTGCAGAATTGAAGAGGTCAGCTAAATGAGGAGCAAGAATATTGGCAAATTCTTTGTAATATTAATTTATGTAGCCATCACTGCCTGGGGTTTTATTAAGGGGTAAGGTGCGAATAACCGATTAAATTTCTGGTGTATGAAAGGGTTCTGAAATACTTTGTAGTTGGGTAGAGGAGAGGGTTGAGAGGTTGATTGATTGTAGGAAAGCTTGTATAGCCTTGTTAGATGGAAGTGGGGTTGTCTTATCTTTAACGGCTAGCCTACAGGGCACTTATACCCCCTTCCTGCCCAGGCCAATTTCCAGCTTTCAGCGCTGTCGCATTTTGAATGACAATTCCAAGGTCATACAACACTGTACCCATATGAAATTTTTATCAATTTTTTGGGACAGATAGAACTTTCTTTTGGTGGTATTTAATCACCCCTTGGTTTTTTTTTTCTTAAACAAACCAAAAACCACTGAAAATTTTGGAAAAAAAACATTTTTTCTTAGTTTTTGTTATGAAGTTTTGTAAATAAGTGATTTTTCTCCTTCACTGATATACGCTAATGAGGCTGCAGTGGTGGGCACTGATAGGCTGCACTGATGGATACTGATAGGTGGCACTGATGGGCACTGATGAGGAGGCACTGGTAGGTGGCACTGATGGGCATTGACAGGCATCACTGATGACACTGTCAGATTGCCCGTCAGTACACCAGTCATCACATTTAGCCTCTTGATTGTCAGAAGCATGCTCATGCACAATAAACCTGCATTGCGAGTATAGTGACTAAACGGATCAATATCTATACCAGTGTTCATATTAGTATAGTGTTCCCAAAAATGCAATGTTAGCGGGATCAGCTCCAGCACCTGCCAATACCTGCGTTTAGCCCCTACGCTTACCCTCCATCTTCTCCCCCAGCAAGTGCAGTGTCAGTAGGTCACTGTCACTTGAGACATTGCACACAAAACCGCAGTGTTTGCAGAATTAGGCCTGATCTCTGTTAGCACTTGTCGGTAAATTTTGAGGACTCTCATATGCAGCAGAGTTTCAGTACTAGTGCCGAATTACCTTTTGATGAACTGGCGAGTACCAGCGGTCTAGTACATCCATCTTGGTCTTTCACATACCTCTTAGATTGTAAGCTCCCAACCTAACCCTCTTGTATTGAACTGTATTGTTGCTGTATTGTCTCCCGTTATACTGTAAAGCGCTGAACAAACTGTTGGCGCCATATAAATCCTGTATAATAATAATACCAGCACTGCAGTATGACTTGGTGACATGGTGAGTCCCATAAGTCCAGTACAAGCCGGTGCCGTGGCGAGCACAAGTATTGTCCCGCAGCCACCAAGAATTTGCACACAGGCCCATAGAACTCCTAGTATCCTTCCAGATGTGCTTGCAAATCCCGATTGACAGCCCACAAATTCTGCAGCACCCGTACTTCCCCCATTCACTGCCCAACCCAGAATTCAGGTGGAAATAGCAAATTGAACTACTCCCTTTGATTTTTGGAGCTGTTTTTCACGGAGTATCTGTATGCGTTGATTGTGAATCAAAGCAATTTATATGCACAACAATTTATAGCTGCCAACCCAAATTCAAACCTTGCCAGAGCAGTCGCATGGAAACTCATTACGGTTTCCGCAATTTACATTTTTTTTGGGCCTAACCCTCAACATGGGCATTACTAAAAGAAATGAATTGCGAATTGCGGTTGTATTGGTCCGCAGACCCGATTCATCATATGCCTGTGTTCTCTGCTGCCATGGCCAGGCATAGATATGAGAGTATAATGTGTTTTATGTATTTCAACGACAACACACTCTGTCATCCTCGGGGTGACCCTGAATTTGATTGGCTCCACAAAATTCAGCCTCTCGCAAATTACCTTAACCAAAAATTTGCAGATGTCTATACTCCCCAGCAAAACGTTTGCGTTGATGAGTCCCTGATTAATTTTTCTGGCCGCCTTGTATTCAAACAATTTCTCCCCAGCAAGCATGCCAGATATGGGGTCAAGATGTAGAAGACTTGTGAGAGGACAACAGGCTATACTTATAAGTTTCGGATTTACGAGGGAAAAGATAGTCACGTGGAGCCCCCCAGATGCCCAGACTACATGGGGAGCAGTGGCAAGATAGTTTGGGACTTGGTGTCATCCTTTTTCAATATGGGGTACCACTTATACGTTGTCACGGATTCCCCACACGCCACGCCCACAGCGACTAGCTAACTGAGGCGCGCACATGCGGCCGTGACAGAGGGAATAAAGGGGACTTAACTTTGAATATATAAAACCGTATATAAGATCAGCCGTGATACCCTTTCACAGCCCGCACAACCTTTGGTCACCACCAGATGGAGACTCCACTCCAATCCAGCCACACACTGGCAGATACAAATCTTACATACAATCTGGTGCACTGATTAGAGTTGAGGACCAGCTTAGTAATTACCCACCCTTCTAGAGTCCCTCCAGCTACCCTACAGCTTGAACACCTGTGTTAATCACCCTTCCACTGTCCACCCCCCCCCCCCCCACACCAGACACACCACAAAAAGGTAGCCTGCCACCACCCAACAGTTTATCCGCAGAATGGTCTGCTGGGACACCCCACACACACAGATCTCACACACACAGTGCAATTGCATACAGATTGGCAATGAGCTTGACCGAGCGTTTAAAGGCACTAAAATACGATACAATCTAATCCATTCTAATCTCTCCAATCTAATCTCTCTGAAGATACCAGCACGTGCTTAAATACATAGAAGTCACTAATTAACTTTAAGATTTAATCTCCCGAAAGTGGGCCGTACATAAAATATGTACAAAATATAAAAAGTTACAGAAATACAAAAAATACAAGAAGACACACAAATGACTATTCACTATAAAATAAAACAGGAATAAAACAAAATAAAACTTTTACCAAGATCTATGCTGTGACTGGAGCAAGTCATAGCGTCAGCAATCCATCAGTCAAATTGAACTGGCTCCATATGAATCACAAATGTCCCAATGCCCGGGTACTCCTTTTATGGGGATATGGACGTAGGCGGGACATTAGTCCTCGGCCAATTGACCATGGGGGGCTGCTCCTGTACCTGCCCACAGGATGTTCTGGATGCTGACCTGCCCAAGTTCAATCGACTAAGACCGGCTTGAAACACCAAGTCGGAGATTGGATTTCTGGCACCAGCGCATCGGCCCGATCACCAAACACCATTCGACTGTCGCAATCCAGCGCCACCTAACCATTTCCTGCATTTTCCTGGCCTTTTGCCTAAACCACAAATATAATTTTAGGTGTCGGTGTAGCGCACAGAATGTCATAACAGAAGGGAGCATGTTCATCTCTCTGCAACTAATATTTTAGCTTTTATGAGAGATGAAACATACCCCTTTTGATTTATGAATATACTCCTTTTAGAGCTTCCAGTGTCAGGTAGACAACCTGTCCGGAGCCACTTCCTCCAAACCGGTTTTCCCAGAAGGTGATAACCTTATTAGCAAAAAGGTGTCACTTCCAGAAGAAGCCAGGCTTTTGTGAAACCAATTGATGCTAATAGATGACCACTGTCTGAGTACCTCATTTCCCCAATGACAAGGACTGAATATACATCCTTAATGACAATGGAATGTCCCTACAGTTACGATTACATATTGCTACTGATCACATCTTATCTACTCAAATCTGTGCATTTATGTCACATGTACGTTACATCATGTCACATGTACGTTACATACGTGGACAATTTTTATGCAAGCGTGCCACTATTTAGACATTCGTACAATCTTGGAACTGGCGCAAAGTGTGACCTAATGTGTGCCCACCATTAGAAGCGGGTGGATGCAGGGAGGAATATTCTAATGGTGGGCATACCACACACTTTTTCTAGCAGAGATGTCTTCTATTTTTTTCGTTCAGTCCACAAGGCTGCATACAAAAAAAAAGAACATAGAATATATACCCAACAAAGACCAGCGACATACTGGTACATCACTGGACTTTGAATGGTTATACTAGGATGATGCCTACAGCTGTAGGCATCATCCTGGTATAGTTTTTTTTAACCGGCGATCGACTTTCATGTAAAAGCAATCCTAGTGACTAATTAGCTGCAGGATTGCTTTTACAAGCAGCAGAATATGATGCACCCCTAACCTCACTGCCTTCCACGGCCTTCTCGGGCAGTCCCGTGCCATTGGGGGAACCTGAGAATGCAGCCGGTGTTTCTGCCAGCTGACCATAGAGCTGATTGAAGACCAGAGTGGTGCCAATCATCTCTATAGTCTAAGAATTCAGAAGCTACGAGCAATTCATCACTTCTGTTTTGCAGGATATAAAGAGCGCCATTTGTAAATTGGGAAAGCATCTGATTACACCGATTTTGGTTTGATTAAATAATGTAAGGGCAGAGGAGATATGTAGAACCTGATAGACCCCAGATTTCTCATAAAGAATATATGACAATGCCCATTGAAGTTATAGGGGATATTGCATTCCCTGTGATAGTATTAAAAGTGATAAAAAAATGAAAGGTACAGTCTAAAAATAATTAAAAAAATCAAAATAACTTAAAAAAAAAAAACTTGCTGCTCCCATGTGCACACACCTTGTATGCACAAGCATTGACCCTGTGTCTGTATGTAAACAGCGGTTGCACCATGCATGTGAGGTATCGCCTTGAACGTCAGATCAAAAGCAGTAATTCTAACACTAGACCTCCTCTGTAAATCTAAAATGGTAGCTTTTAAAGGCTTTTAAAGCGTTGCTTATGGATATTAAAAATGTATGCAGTTTGTTGCCATTGCATGGGGCATGTGCAGTTTTAAAGCATGTCATGTTTGGTATCTATTTACTCGGCATACCATTATCTTTTATATCTTACCAAATAATTGGCCAAAATATTGTGTTTTTGTGCATTAAAAGTAAAAAAAGTGTATTTTTTTTTTAAAAATTGCTTTTGAAAAATCGCTGCGCGAGTACTATGTGCCATAAAAAATTAGCATATCAAGAAATGTGATGAGCAGTCAGAAAGTAAAAGCTGTGTAAATTCCATTATCTATACCACAGTTTGTAGACGCTATAACTTTCACACAAAGCAATAAATATACACTTACTGGGATTTTGTTAACCAAAAACATGTAGCAGAATTTATTTTGGCCTAAATTTATGATGAAATTTTAGTTTGTTGGGATATTTTTTATGACCGAAATGAGAAAATATTGTTTTTTTCAAAAATGTTTTTGTTTATAGCGCCAAAAATAAAAAGCGCATAGGTGATCAAATACCACCAAAAGAAAGCTCTATTTGTGTGAAAAAAGGATATAAATTTAATTTATGTACCGTATTGCATGACCGCGCAATTGTCCGTTAAACTAGCGCAGCGCTGTATAGCAAAAAAATGGCGTAAGTTGCAGTATTTGTGCAATAGTTTGTAGACGCTATAACTTTCACACAAAGCAATCAGTATACACTTATTGGGATTTTTTTACCAAAAACATTTAGCAAAATACATTTTGACCTAAATTTATAACTAACTTTGAGTTTACTATAGATTTTTTATAGCTGAAAGTAAAAAATATTGTTTTTCTTCAAAATTTTTGGTCTTTTTTTGTTTATAGTGTGAAAAATAAAAAGATGATCAAATACCACCGAAAGAAAGCTCTTTGTGTGAATAAAAGGACATAAATTTTGTTTGGGTGCAGCATTGCATGACCGTGCAATTATCAGTTGAATTAGTGCAGTGCCGAGTAGCAAAAAGAGGCCTGGTCATTAAGGGGGGTAAATCCTCAGGAGTGTAAGTGGTTAATGATCTTCTTGTGGGTAGGATCTGATAAGATGGAAGAGTTCAGTCTCCATGGTTTGGAAATTGGTGATCTGTTAGCTGGACCCACGGAGATAGTGATTGGAGCATGATCTGACCATGTAATTGTTTCAATCGTTGAGAAGGAGATATTTTGTAGTGTCCATTTGTCAGTAAGGAAGAAGTCTATTCTTGAATATGATCGTTGTGATGGGGAGAAGTAGGAATAGTCCCTTTCAGAGCCGTATTGACATCTTCAGATGCCGTAGAGGTCATTGGAGTGTAGAAATTTATTTAGGTTCTGATTCGGAGGTCTTTTCCTGAATGATGAATCTAGTTGTGTGTTGCCTACTGTATTAAAGTCTCCATCTATTATCAGGTGAACTTTTCTGAAATGATCAATTTTGGTGATTAGGCGTTTGAAAAAGGTGATTTGGCTGGAATTCGGTCCATAGATATTTACGAATGTATAAGGGATTTCATTGATGAGGCATGTTAGGATAAGAAATCGACCTTGAGGGTCCGCATATTCAGATGTGAGATGAAAGTTAATCAATTCTTTAATAGCTGTCATGACTTCGTTGGTTTTTTTTAATGATGTGATGCCAGATATTTCGTGGTAAAATTTTTGATTGAGAAAGCAGGAGTTTTTTTGAAGGCAAAGTCTCTTGAATGAAGATGATATCTGTGTGGAGAACGTGGATTTCTTTTGTCAGGGAGGATCTTTTATAGGGTGAATTAAATCCTCTGACATTGACACATATTATTTTAAACATGTTGCCGGTGAGGTAGGTCTGGGTGGTCTGTTGTAGTAAGATCTTATTTTTGGTTGTGGTTATGATACGAAGTGGGTTTGTTGATTGGTGTTGTGGTGATTTGCTGCTGGCAATTTGGTAATAATCATTATAGGTTATTAGGTTCTTCATCATCATTTGATGTTTGGTGAGTTACCAAGGGTATATTTTAATAATAGAGCGTATGATCGACTGGTCAAAAAGGGTGAAAACTTTGGGAATAACTTTTTGTAAAAAGGTCTTGCAGAAAATGCAAGGAACATGGGTAGCCATTGTGACTACTATCATTTGTGGGCATTGTGGTGGACATGGCGTCATTATGTCATCGTCATGTATTATCTAGACTGAACTTATAGTTCACAAGAGGCCTAATATTAGCTTATGCGGGGTAGTGATGGTCAGAGAGCCATCACTTGAGATTTGATTTTTTTATGTCCAGTCACCCTGTTGCAGGGTCAGTCTGTGGTCATCAGCAGATAGAATATTCCACATTTATCAGAGGTCTATGCCTTCCTCCAGGTTTCAGATTATGAAGGATTTGCCCTGATTTTTAATGAGAAGTTTGGTTGGAAAGCCCCATTGGCATCTTATAATTATGGTTCCGTAAGGCCTTAGTGATAGAAAGCAATTTTTTTCTATTGAGAAGTGTCACTTTGGATAAGTCTGGGAAGAATTTTACACCTGTATGAGAGGTTGGAAAGGATGCCATGTTTCTTGCCGCCATCATTCATTTTGCTTTGATGTGGTAAAAATGTACCCTTATAAGCAAATCTCTTGGTATAGAAGCTGGCAAAAAGTTTGGTTTAGGGATTCTGTGTGCTCTGTCGAACACTGCCTCTAGAGGGCTCAGAGAAGGGATGAGATGCTTCATTAATTGTTGTAGGTATGGGATCAGTGTATCAGTAGAAATTGATCTGGGATACCACGAATTTTGATATTATTTCTTCTAGAATGGTCTTCTAGGTCAGCAATTTTGTTTTTAAGTTGTGTGATTTCATTTTCGTGGTCGGTATGGCCATCTACCACTGTATTATGCGCTGTGAACATGTCAGCCATTTTGCTCTCTATGTGTAGTAGGCAGTTATTATGGTCAGTGATAGTATTTGATAATGGTGTAATCACACTTGTATATTGTTGTGTAAGGTCTGCCTGAGAGATAGAAGCATATTTTTCATGGCGAATTCAGAGACTGGTTGGTGAGAAGCAGGAAATTCTTCAATGGCGGTATGTAGTAGTAGTGTAGGAGTATATTGCACCCCAGGGGTTACTGAGCTAGTATCTGTAGGGCTTTCAATCCTTGGTCTTGATTTTGCTGGGTTGCGTGTGGTGGGTGACAGTGGGGGAGAAGCCTCACCTGGGTCTCCATCATAGAGTGGAACTGACAGCCTTGGGTCCGGTGTATAGCCTGACTGCTCTGCCTGGGGGAATGTGTCTCCCGCATGTAATGGCGCAGGTGACATCTTGGATCCTTGAGTCACGGGCTGGTAGAAGTCCATGAGTCTCTGCGGCTGTGCCAGAGACTTGCTGCTGTGCGGCATGGTATCAAAGGGTGAGGGGGTTTATTTCCCCTGAGAGAGGATGTCGGTGTCCCGCTGGTTGTTGTGGAAAGTCAGTGTGCTATGGAGCTGGCTTCGGAGAGACTTTCTCAAGCGGCCATCTTGGGAGCCGGCCAAGCATGCACCCCATGCGCAACTTTAAAGCATGTCATTTTGGTATCAATTTACTTGGAGTAACATCATCTTTTATATTTTATGAAACAATTAGGCAATATATTGTGTTTTTGTGCATTAAAATTTAAAAAAAGAGAAATAGCCACGCAAATACTGTGTAACATAAAAAATTGCAACACACACCATTTTATTCTCTATGGCTGCTGATTTTTAAAAATATATAATGTTTTTTTCTAGCATTCTGGAGCATTTCTAGCATTTTCATGTAAACAAAATGTGTCAGAAAAGGCTTGGTCTTCAAGGGTTAGAATAGTGGGTAATGTATGACATAAGCTTCTATTGTTGGCCCTGAAATGCCAGGATAGTAGAAGTACCGCCCCCCAAATAACCCCTTTTTAGAAAGTAGACACTCCATGGTATTTGCTAAGGGGAATGATAAGGGGAATGATAAGTATTTTGCATATCTCATTTGCTGCCAAATTTTTGGAAAATAAAGAAATAAATGCTCACCATGCCTCTTGTCAAATTCATTGAGTTGTCTACTTTCCAAAAAGTGGTTATTTGGGCGGTGTTTGAACTATCCTGGCATTTTTGGGCCTTTGAAACTGTGATACGTAGTTAGAAAGTGATATGAGGAAATCTGCCCTTTGAAAGCCTAAAGGGAGGGGCATTAGATTTTTGGGGGCCTGTCAAAAGGTCTCTCATATGTGGTATCCCCATTCTTGGGAGAAGTAGCAGAATGTGTTTTGGGGTGTTATTCCACATATATTCTTGGCATGCATGAGCAATATTTCATTTAAGCGACAACTTTGTGTAAAAAAAAAATTTAAAAAAAAGTAATTTTAAATAAATTTGTGCCAAAAGAATAAAATATTCCATGGACTCAACATGCCTCTCAGCAAATTTCTTGGGGTATCTACTTTCCAAAAAGGGGTCATTTGGTTTTTTTTGCACTGCTCTGGCATTTTAGTACCTTAAGAAATGGCATAGGCAGTCAGAAAGTAAAAGCTGCGGAAATTCCATTATATATACCAGAGTTTGTAGACGCTATAACTTTCATACAAACCAATAAATATATACGTATTGAGATTTTTTTCCTACCAAACACATGTAGCAGAATACATTTTGGCCTACATTTATGATTAACTTTGAGTTTATTGGATATTTTTTTTAACCGAAAGTAGAAAATACTGGGGGGGGTTCAAAATGTTCTGTCTTTTTTCATTTATATCACAAAAAAATAAAAAAAAACAATGGTGATAAAATACCACCAAAAGAAAGCTCTATTTATCTGAAAAAAGGACATAAATTCCATTTGGGTACAGCGTTGCATGATCAGTTGAAGTACTGAATAGCAAAAAATGGCCTGGTCAGGAAGGGGGTAAGTAAGCAAGTGATTAAATACTTTCATATTTATTCACGAAGGCTAGCAGCATAAGATTAAAAATATTCAGTGTTGCTTGAGAGAGTGAAGTTGGTGGAGAAGGATCTGGGAGTTCTGGTAGATCACAAGCTTAATAATGGCATGCAATGGCAAGCTGAGGTTTCTAAAGCGAGCAAAATCCTCTCTTGTATTAAAAGAAGTATAGAATCCAGAGAGAGTGAGAGAGGGGGGTATGATCAACATGTATAAATACATCAGTGGTTCATATAGTGAACTCAGTGTAGAGCTATTCACCGTGAGGTCATCACAGAGAACAAGGGGGCACTCTTTATGTCTGGAGAAAAATAAATTTAATCTCCAAACATGGAAAGTTTTCTTTCTAGTGAGAGCTGTGAAAATGTGGAATAGACTCCCTCAAGAGTTGGTTCTGGCCAGCTCAGTGAGTTTCTTTAAAAAAGGCCTGGATTCTTTCGTAAATAAACAGAATATAACTGGATACTAACATTTATAGGTAAAGTTGATCCAGGGAATATCCGATTGCCTCTCGGGGGATTAGGAAGAATTTTTTTTCCCTGCAGGAGCAAATTGGATCATGCTTTGCTGGGGTTTTTTGCCTTCCTCTGAATCAACTGTGGGTGTAGGATTTTAACTTTTTTTTAATGGTTAAACTGGATGGACTTTTGTCTTTTTTTTCAGCCAGACTAACTATAAGTTCAGCTTTAGACTGGATTTTTAAATGCCCTTGAAGGGCCTGGTAAGAATTACGGAGAGAACCCTTATGTCTTTAAACTATCCTGCCACTGGGCACTACATCACTATAGGACAAAGTAGTAATGCTGTTGCAAGTGGGTGGAGCCACAACATGCAGTAAGGGAGGTGACATCTAGTATACCTGCTTATCATCTAAATTATTTGTCAGCAATGCTGTTGTTATAAACTATACAAGCCGGATCAATTCATATGCTCATATAAAAGTTGATCAACAGTTACCATGTTGGGCTGTCAAGCTTGGTACACATAGATCAAAATTTAGTTGGTTCAGCAGGGACTAGCCAGATTAGAATCTGTGTCTAGCCCTCTCTGTTCAACAGAAGCTGCTGTTGAATGGTCCCACTGGGAAACCTTCTTTGTTCTTTGTTCAGTGGCTTACAGCACTTATCAGTGTATTCTGACAGAGGGGAGTTCCCACTCTCAAATTACAACAGCAGAGTGGGGGAAATTACTGCATCCACATTGTTTGTGTGGATGCAGCAATTTGTGAGGGTTTTTTTCATTCAGCCTGCTGCTATTAGTATTCATTTTATTTTTAATGTTTTAAATTTTAAATGAGTATTACTTTTTAGCTCTTCGTTTAACCCTCCTGGAGACATAGTATTCAATGTAAAAATCCAAAATGTCTCTCGCTGACAGAGTCTGGAAAATCTTTCTCCCTCTGGGATAGAGGCCACCCCTATGACAGTTCCAAAGAGCTCTAGTCCCTGGGTGCTCTCTCCATGCAGGGTGCAGAAATGGCGTGGGACACTGTGCTTGTCCACTTTTTGTTCTATGAAATGCCGGTGATCACTTTTGCGCATAGTGTGCACTGTCCTCCCAACATAGTAGCACAAGGACACTTGAGGCCATACACAACAAACTGTGCTCCACAGCTAATAAATTGTTTGATCTGGAAGACCCTTCTATCTTTCCTGATAAAAGTTTTTTTATCATGACGTAAAAAGGGGCAGGGCTTACATTTACTAGACTTACATTTATATGCTCCTACTAAATTGAGGGAAGCAGGGATGTCTTGGGCTCAGCCCCATTCATCCTTAATACAACTGGGGGCAACCATAATACTACTTTGGGAGTAGTGGGGATTACTTTGTTTAGGGCAGGGTCCTGTTTTAATATTGGCCAAGGTTTGTTTATGTCCCTTTTGATTGCCCAATGCTGGTCATTGAATTTGGTAATAAACAGCATTTCAGTAGGTTTACTTTTATCTATTGCATCTATACTTTCATTCAACCGATCTCTATACCGTTTCATGATCTTCATGGTATGTTTTCTAGTATACCATTTTTCCAGAAATTTTTGGGTAAGTATCTCCGATTGTACTAGATAATCAGTGGTGTTAGAACAGTTTCTGTGTAGCCGTAGGAATCGACTATATGGGATATTTTACTTCCACTTCGAATGGTGGCAACTGGTGTGGTGTAAGTATGAGTTGCCTGCAGTTTGTTTGAAATGGGTTTTGGATGTTATTTTTCCTCCCACTTCCCAAGATTAGTCCAAATCTAGGAATACTAGGGATTTGTCATCAACAACATGTGTAAATTTAATGCCATAGAAATTGTCATTATAGTAGGATACAAAATCTGACAGACTCAGGGGGGCCGTCCCAGATGATCAGGACATCAGCAATGTAACACACGTAGTAAACTAGATGCCTCACGAAAGGTTTCTGGGACCAGATGTTAAATTTATCCCAGAACCCCATGAACAGATTAGCATAACAGGGTGCAAAATGGGACCCCATGACTGTGCCAGATATTTGTCTATAAAAATACCCATCAAACTGGAAGTAATTCCTTTCTAGAGCAAACCTGGTACACTGGAAAATAAATAAGGATTTTTCCGGATGCATGTATTCTACGTCCAATAGAAAGTATTCCAAGGCTCTTAGGCCCCCCACGTGAGGTATGGAGGTATACAGTGAATAGACATCCAGCGACAACCAAAGATAATTGGGCTTCCACCTATACTGCTCTAGGTTCTCCAGCACATGGGCAGAGCCCATAATATATGCTGGAAGGGCAGTTACTATTGTTTGCAAAAATATATCAACATACTGGGTTAGCCATCCACACTTGCCACTATAGGTCTCCCAGGTGAATTTACAGGGTCCTTATAGACCTTAGGGATATGGTAAAAGTAGGGTGTTTTAAAGTATTGATTAATAAAAAAATACTTTTTTTTATTTATTTATAACCCCTTTATGGAAAGCCGAACTGACGATCTCAAACAGTTCTTGCTTGTATTCTGGGAGAGGAATATGTGGTACCATCAGAAAGGAGCTTAAGTGCTTCACACAGGTAGTCATCCTTGTTTTGCACCACAATACCACCCCCTTTATCTGCCATATGGATAACTAAATTATGGTTGTCCTTAAGGGTGTCTAAGGCCTGTAAGGTTATTTATAGTTTTCCCGAGTATGAGCACATCTTTGGAAGTCTGCATAGACCATGGCATAGTAGGTTTTCATAATTTCATTTTTAACGTGATGGTGATAGAACACAGACTTTGGATGGAAGCCAGTGTGGATAATTGGATTACTGAATGGAGTAGACATCAGAAATTCATTATCAATTCCCCCCTCTACTAACAATTCCTCTAAAATACAGAGGATATCAGAGTCCCGGGCATGCATGTCACACCTGAGCTCCTCACCTTCCCTCTCAAAAAGGTCAGGACAACGGGAAACAATATTTTTAAGGGGTGGGGGATCTATATTTTTATTTTCTGGTTTGAGAGTATAGAATCGTTTAACCGTGATATCTCGAATATCTTTGTATAGGACTATGAAAGGATCAAATAAATTTGCATTGCAACTCGGGGCAATGTTCAAGCCCTTAGGCAACAGGCTAACTTCACTATCATTTAATATATGGGATGAAAGATGAAAATATTTTTATATTTATAGTATCACTTGCTCCCTCCTTCCTCTTTTTGTTTTGCTTCCCCTTTCCTCCTGTAGTTCCTCTATTTTTCTTTTTTCTGGGGGAGGGGGGAGTGTGGATAAAAAATGATCTTCCACAATGTCCACACTGAGTGTGGCTATTGCCCTTGAGGAATCCGAGATGGAGCCCGTGAACGTCCATCACCTACTCCCATGGGAAGCCATCTGTGATGGCTCTTCTAGTGCACTAAGAATGGTATTGGAATTGGATAATGGTATATTGTATTCTGTCCCATTGTTAATGCGATCAGATCTACCTGAGTGGCCAGTGTTTGGATCTTCCCCAATGGTACCCATATTGAGAGGGTCCTTTACAGGAATAGAACGAGAAGTTCTTTCCACTGACAAAGGTGGGCTAGGACTAGGCCCCGTTTCCAGGACTAGGGTACTCTTGATAATTTTTTTCTGAGTGCCTTTATCTTTCTCTGGAGTGCAACTCACCTGATCCATTTTTACTTTTCTGTTCTTTTGAAATTTGTGAGTATTATTACCTTGATTATTTCTGTTGTTGTGTTTATTATGGGGTATCTTTCTCGAGGGGCTACTATTTGGATCTGGACCAAAAGACAGTGATGGTCTAAACTGGATGTGAGGGGTGTGGTTTGCCAATCCTTTAGGGCCCAGGTTGTGTGAAAGCTACAGATGGTTGTCCAGAGCTCTTAGCGGTAGTTGTTGGAGGTATTTGTGGAAGTTCTTCAGATGAAGATAGATGGGCTCTCCTCCAACTGAAGATAGAGCATTTTTGATAATCAGATATATTTCGGGCAAATTTGCTACATTTGCTGATAATACATTGATCCTCAAAGGCTTTTCTTTTCTATCATGTGTCAGCATCTGTGGTAATTAGGGGCATCCTTGAAGGTCTCCAAATCCCCCAGGAGTCCCACTAGTTTGGTAATGTTAGATGCCAACATTCTTTTTCTCTGCATGCAGATTTATTTATTTATTTATTTATCGAGTTTATATAGCGCCAAAGGGTTTGCTCAGCGCTGTACAATAGAGGGGGGGGACAATACATGAAACAGAACAGTAACATCAAACAGTACACAAGGGGTAAGAGGGCCCTACTCTTTCGAGCTTACAATCTAGGAGGGAGGGGGTAGAGGCACAGGAGGAAACAGCTGTGGGGGATGGAGTGGTAGGAGGAGGGAAGGGCAGCGGCTGTTAGGTGAGGGTGGGGTAGGCTTCCCTGAAGAGGTGGGTTTTCAGGGAGCGCCTGAAGGTGAGGAGGGAAGGTGACAGTCTGATGGATTGGGGTAGTGAGTTCCAGAGGATGGGGGAGGACCTGGAGAAGTCTTGCAGTGGTGCGTGGGAAGAGGAGACCAGGGAGCAAGATAGAAGGAGGTCCTGTGAAGAGCGAAGGGTACGAGTAGGGTGGTACCTGGGAATCAGGTCGGTGAGGTAGCTAGGGGCAGTGTTGTGAATGGCCTTATAGGTCAGGGTGAGCAATTTGAATTTAATGCGTTGGGCAATGGGGAGCCAGTGGAGGGAGAGGCAGAGGGGGGTGGCAGAGGTGGAGCGGCTGGTGAGGTGGATGAGTCTGGCCGCTGAGTTCAGGATGGTCTGAAGCGGGGAGAGCCTGCACTGGGGTAGGCCGGTGAGGAGGGAGTTGCAGTAGTCAAGGCGTGAGATAATCAGGGAGTGTACGAGTAGTTTAGTGGTGTCTGGGGTAAGGAAGGAGCGTATCTTGGCGATGTTCCGGAGGTGGAGCCTGCATGTGTTTGTAAGTGATTTGCAGATGATTTCCATCCATTGAGCAGTGCAGAGGGAAGACACTTTATCCCAAGTTTTTTATAGGTCTGGGTCCAAGAAGTTACACCTCTTTTTATTACGGAGGCCCTTGGTGCTAAACCTTCTGTTAAATATTTTTTTCAAAAATGTGACATCCCACCACTGGGTCATATTATAGTTATAGACCATTTCCACTTTCCTACATAGGGACCAGAATTGTTTATCTCATTCTGTAGGTTTAATGGTGCAAGTTTTCAGAATGGGCTCCACAATACCTGTGAAAACACCTTCTTTCACCTGTCCCCCATTGGTTGGATTATTATTAGAAATAGCATGTAGTTTAGCTCTAGAGAATAAAGCCTATAAAATCTCAGTTGACTTGGGAATCATTCACAAAGCTCTCTTTGAGTATCAGAATCCTACGATAAACAGCATGAGAAAATATTACAGCTAAGTGAAAGGTTAGTAGAGCTAAGATATTGGAACTCTCTTCTGTGCTTATGTTCCAGCTCTACAAAACTGAACACAACAATACAGTTTGTGGTCTTGATATATTTCTGCCTCTCTTTTAGCAGAAATTCCTTATTTAGCATGTGTTAATGCAAAAAAAGGTCAGTCAAGGTAAAACTTTAAACTATTAGAGCCATTTTACAGCAGAAGTAAGAGTTGTCAAACAACAAGGGAAAGCGGAATTCTGTAGAGCATAAAAAATTCAGCTCATCTGAACATTTTTTCGAAAGAGAAATCATAAAGAATAAAGAATGCACACATGCAATATTCATCTTTTTATTTTGTGACCTGGATTCTCAATGCTCCACAGTATTTAGCTGCTCTTGATCAGTGTTATGTTTTTGCATGTTTCTTGCGTTCTAGACACAATGTTAAACTGCCCTGTTATGTTGGAGCACTTTACCATGTAACAAGTGGGGCTGGAACCATGAATGCAGAGAGATAGACTACTGTTTGGTCTATGCAGGCTACTTATACTGTATGTATACAGTTTTTGGACAACATCATGAGACAGACATACTGTAGGTTATTCTATGGTCAAGATACCCCACTGGACAGAGGAAATGTTTTGCCATAGGAAACATTTTAAACTAACATTTTAATCTAAATGTGGAGGTGATGAGCTCCTTCAAACACGAGTATTACTTTTCATGGAAATTGTCTACATGCCTGTATCCTGCACCAGTAACTATTAAAAATTCCATCTGGTAACGAATGCTGGAAGGATAACTTCAGGGTAGGTCTGGTCAAAATGTTTGTGTTTTGTGGTCATTTGACTAGCTATTCAGTTTGAAATGCTTTATGTATTAGGAGTTGCATAATATAGAAATTCCCTTTAGTTCATAAGCTCTCTGAGAATTCCAATAAAGGCATCAGAGGGGTATAATAATCCTATGATGAACTGCATAGGGTAACTTTTTTAGTATGTGGTGTGTTTATTATCCCTCCAGTAACCAAAGTCTTTTCAATGCTCCTATCAGCATTGCAGACTTTTGCAGGGTACACAAGGGCCAAACATTGGCCAAAATCCATGTGTACAGTATAAACCGGAAAACTTTAAGGCCAGGGGGAACAGCTCCCTGTCCAACAGAAGCCAGTCTCACGATGAACCATTATTAAACATTTGACAAAACAGATAAAGGTCTTAACTTGAACTGTACACAACAGCCTTGAGCTCAAGTTACAGACTAGAAATCTACAGTTCCTATTCGACCCTATGCAGCTCAACCAGCTTCATTCACCTAAGCAAGAAATCTCCTAATTCTGAGAATTCCTGCAAGGTTTATTTTCAGATATTCCAGAATATTGGCTTTATAATCACTCTACTGGAGTGGCACCTTGAATTCTGGACCTTCAGCCTTGACCTGCAGAACCCTGCTTTGGCTTTCAAAGAGGTTTCTTCCCCACGTGTCTGCATTATATTCCTTTAGATAGAGATACTTGTTCTAAAATTGGACTTTAAAATATAACTAATGGCAAACTTTTTTCTCTTAGTTTTGGATAGAGCAGAGAGGGATTAGAACACCTGCCAGTTTTTATTGCTGTTTGTACCATTATCATTGAAAGTAAAAGAAAATCCCAAATTTTGGGTTAATCCCAGAACAGTAATAGAGAGGAAATCTTCCAATGGGGACATTAGTTCTGGTGACTCTGATGACACCCCAGGATTCCCTCACTTTGGAGGGATTTCCTCTCACTTCCTGCTTTGGCTGTGGGACAGGAAGTGAATGGCTAATGATGACTTTTTCCAATATAGCCTGCATTGGCAACCTTCGAACAAGCAGTCAAGGTGGATCACTGTATGTGGGAAAGAAAGGGATAGCTATCTAACACCCTACCTCAAGGTTCAACCACCTCCACTAACATTAATGTTAGAACTTTTACCTGTTAAGCCTATGTAGTTAGGAGCTAATAGAGACAGAAAACCAATGCCACCAAACCTCTAGTTTGGGGAGAATTGTCACCAACTTTTTGTCTGCCCAATTGTACTAGATGATAAAGTACTTAGATTGATTTGAGGATCCCTGCACATCAACCAGGTACTTTCTAACAATTTTGATAAGGGTTATTTACTTATTATTCCTCTCTATAAATCTGTTTAATGTGAAAATTTAACCTCCTGGACTGATATGCTTGGTTAATTTTTTTAACTTGATAGGGAAGTAAAAGTCATACTAGACCCTACATCTTTTTTTTTTAATTGTATTATTTTAGAGGAAAATTTCCACACATATCTATTATGTTTTGTTCTCTTCTTTTGAAATGTCCCTTTCCTTCTGTAGCCCGGGGGTCCCAAGGCCACTGTTCCTTGTTCCCCATTTGTGAGTGTCTCCTTAGCTAACTGTGTGCTAAGGAGACACCCATGCATTCTTCCTTCCTAAGTCGAGTTGTGTGCATCCACAGAGACACGCAGCATCAGCAACCCTGTCACAGCAGTTTGACTGGTGGCAATAGAAGCCTGTTTGGACTTGTTTTACCTTAATGCTGTGAAGCATTAAAGTATTACTAAAAGTGTTATTAAAATTACAACCTTAAAATAAGTCTAAATATGCAGTAAAGCATGCTTGTTATACTCACTGTGGAACCTAAGGGGTTAATTCTCTGCATTGTGTAAAAAAGGCTAAACAGAGGAAAAAAGTGAGCGCTAATCAGTTCAGCAGCTGTACACTCAAGGCAACCAGTAAAACCTCAATAAATAGTATCAAAGAAATAGTGCAGCGCTTAAATCAATAGTCCTCAGTAATTCCCGATCAGTGGATGTTCCTCAATAAGGAATGTAGAAATGCCCACTCACCGGAACCACACTTGATACAGTGCAGTGTATGAATGTTATTCCCTGGTGTCACTGGAAGTGTACATCTGGTTCAGCCCTTGGAAGAGTATCCCTCTTTAGATCAGACAGGTCCAGGGTCACAGCAATTAAGACTCCGACACAGAGTTCCCCTTAAGGGACGTATGGGTGTTGCTTTAGCAGTAATAGAAACCCCCCACTCTGGATGGATTCGGAGTAAACAGCTTATTGTAGGATGAGCTCCTCGAAGGCCTACCTCTGTTCTCGATCCCTCCTTCTCAGTTTGGTGGAGATGTGGATCTTCCAGCCGGGGAATCCTCCGGTCTTAATACTGCTAGCCATGGCAGTGCACCACACTCACATGGTCCCAGGATCAGCTATGGATGTCCTATGACTCAGTACTGGACCTGCATGTCTATAGCACTATACCACATCTGCTGCCTGGTGTGTGATCACCTCTGATATCTGAAATATATGAAAAGAGAAGTCACCCTGTCATCCCTGCAGCACCCCAAGCTCCATAAATCACCCAACAAAAATCCCCGTGACCTCACTTCTACCCCAGCAAGTATGATACTTGCTGGGGTAGAAGTGAGGTCACGGGGATTTTTGTTGGGTGATTTATGGAGCTTGGGGTGCTGCAGGGACGACAGGGTGACTTCTCTTTTCATATATAGAGAGATGGAGGGCTGGTGACAGGCAGGGGAATTCCCATACATAGAGCACATACACTCCTACAGGGATAGTGCACCGCCTGCCTACATACACAGCTCTGCCAATAATGGAGGGTGTATAGGAGGGACTATAGATACATACAGCCTGTGACCTGCTCTTTCCACACATAAGGGCCTGTGGTAGTAGTTGTGAATACATGTCTACATTCAGAGTGTTGATATCAGAGGTGATCACACACCAGGCAGCAGATGTGGTATAGTGCTATAGACATGCAGGTCCAGTACTGAGTCATAGGACATCCATAGCTGATCCTGGGACCATGTGAGTGTGGTGCACTGCCATGGCTAGCAGTATTAAGACCGGAGGATTCCCCGGCTGGAAGATCCACATCTCCACCAAACTGAGAAGGAGGGATCGAGAACAGAGGCAGGCCTTCGAGGAGCTCATCCTACAATAAGGTGTTTACTCCGAATCCATCCAGAGTGGGAGGTTTCTATTACTGCTAAAGCAACACCCATACATCCCTTAAGGGGAACTCTGTGTCAGAGTCTTAATTGCTGTGACCCTGGACCTGTCTGATCTAAAGAGGGATACTCTTCCAAGGGCTGAACCAGATGTACACTTCCAGTGACACCAGGGAATAACATTCATACACTGCACTGTATCAAGTGTGGTTCCGGTGAGTGGGCATTTCTTACATTCCGTATAGAGGAACATCCACTGATCGGGAATTACTTGTGTAAAAAAGGCTTTGATCCTGTCTTCTCTGAGCCTCCCCTTTTTTTCTGTCCCCAGTTCATCTGCCATAGTTAGAGCAGCAATGGCAAGTCTGCACAGGGCCAATCAGCGCTTTTCAGACAGAGGGTTAGGGGTTATGCAGCCTTATAGGACAGTCAGAGGAGAATGAAAACTGCTTCTACAAGATTAATCAGTGCTCATCTGGATATAAGTCACAAGACTGCTGTGTACTGCTGATGAAAAAAGGTATTTAGCAGTTTATATTTGCTATAATAATTGCATGTCCATGTCCTGTGTACTGTGGAAGACTGGATATGGTGAATGCAGGTCATGGGCTTAGTAACACTTAGAGATGAGCGAATCGAAGTAGCCGAAGTGGAATTCGAGTCGAATATCGGAAAAATTTCGATTCGCGCCAAATCCGAAAAATAGCCTACTTCGGACGCGCGAATTGAAATTTTTCCGAAAATGGCGGCGGACATGTGCGGCGACGGAGCGGGGATGTCTGGGAAGGCGCGCAGACAAGGCGCGCTGACCCATAATGCATTCCTCAATGACATGTGATCGCATCAGCCAATCAGCAGCCAGCCAGCCAGCACTGTGTAATGGTCGAGCTATAAATAGCGGCCATTTTGGAATTCTTAATTTGCCTGCAGTCATTGAACAGAGGCAGACCGCTCTGTATTAGGGACAGAGTTAGGGCCACAGAAACGATACTTGGGGACAGAGAAACGTTACTTAGGGACAGAGAACCATTACTCAGGGACACAGAATTGTTAATGAGGGCCACAGAATCGTTACTTAGGGACAAAGAAACGCTAGTTAGGGCCACAGAATTCTTACTCAGGGACAGACAGAATTGTTACTGAGTGCCAGAGAATTGTTACTTAGGGCCACAGAAACGTTATTAGGGCCACAGAATTGTTACTCAGGGACAGACAGAATTGTTACTGAGTGCCAGAGAATTGTTACTTAGGGCCACAGAAACTTTAGTTAGGGCCACAGAATTGTTACTCAGGGACAGACACAGAATTGTTACTGAGGGCCACAGAACTGTTACTTAGGGCCACAGAAACGTTATTAGGGCCACAGAATTGTTACTCAGGGACAGACAGAATTGTTACTGAGTGCCAGAGAATTGTTACTTAGGGCCACAGAAACTTTAGTTAGGGCCACAGAATTGTTACTCAGGGACAGACACAGAATTGTTACTGAGGGCCACAGAACTGTTACTTAGGGCCACAGAAACTTTAGTTAGGGCCACAGAATTGTTACTCAGGGACAGACACAGAATTGTTACTGAGGGCCACAGAACTGTTACTTAGGGCCACAGAATTGTTACTCGCACAGACACAGAATTGTTACTCAGGGACACAGAATTGTTACTGAGGGACACAGAACCGTTACTTAGGGCCACAGAATTGTTACTCGCACAGACACAGAATTGTTACACAGGGACACAGAATTGTTACTGAGGGCCACAGAACCGTTACTTAGGGCCACAGAATTGTTACTCAGGGACACAGAATTGTTACTGAGGGCCACAGAACTGTTACTTAGGGCCACAGAATTGTTACTCGCACAGACACAGAATTGTTACTCAGGGACACAGAACTGTTACTGAGGGCCACAGAACTGTTACTTAGGGCCACAGAATTGTTACTCGCACAGACACAGAATTGTTACACAGGGACACAGAATTGTTACTGAGGGCCACAGAACCGTTACTTAGGGCCACAGAATTGTTACTCAGGGACACAGAATTGTTACTGAGGGCCACAGAACTGTTACTTAGGGCCACAGAATTGTTACTCGCACAGACACAGAATTGTTACTCAGGGACACAGAACTGTTACTGGGGGCCACAGAACTGTTACTTAGGGCCACAGAATTGTTACTCGCACAGACACAGAATTGTTACTCAGGGACACAGAATTGTTACTGAGGGCCACAGAACCGTTACTTAGGGCCACAGAATTGTTACTCGCACAGACACAGAATCGTTACACAGGGACACAGAATTGTTACTGAGGGCCACAGAACCGTTACTTAGGGACACAGAATTGTTACTGAGGGCCACAGAACTGTTACTTAGGGCCACAGAATTGTTACTCGGACAGACACAGAATTGTTACTCAGGGACACAGAATTGTTACTGAGGGCCACAGAACCGTTACTTAGGGCCACAGAAACGTTAATCGGGGACACAGAATTGTTACTGAGGGCCACAGAACCGTTACTTAGGGCCACAGAATTGTTACTCACGGACAGACACAGAATTGTTTCTTGAGGGACACAGAATTTTTAATGAGTGCCACAGAACCGTGACTTAGGGCCACATAAACGTTAATCAGGGACACAGAATTGTTACTGAGGGCCACAGAACCGTTACTTAGGGCCACATAAACGTTAATCAGGGACACAGAATTGTTACTGAGGGCCACAGAACTGTTACTTAGGGCCACAGAATTGTTACTCACGGACAGACACAGAATTGTTTCTTGAGGGACACAGAATTTTTACTGAGGGCCAAAGAACCGTTACTTAGGGCCACAGAAACGTTAATCAGGGACACATAATTGTTACTGAGGGCCACAGAACCGTTACTTAGGGCCACGTAAACGTTAATCAGGGACAGACACAGAATTGTTACTGAGGTACACAGAATTGTTACTGAGGGCCACAGAACCGTTACTTAGGGCCACGTAAACGTTAATCAGGGACAGACACAGAATTGTTACTGAGGTACACAGAATTGTTACTGAGGGCCACAGAACCGTTACTTAGGGCCACATAAACGTTAATCAGGGACACAGAATTGTTACTGAGGGCCACAGAACCGTTACTTAGGGCCACATAAACGTTAATCAGGGACACAGAATTGTTACTTAGGGCCACAGAACCGTTACTCAGGGCCACAGAATTGTTACTCACGGCAGACACAGAATTGTTTCTTGAGGGACACAGAATTTTTACTGAAGGCCACAGAACCGTTACTTAGGGCCACATAAACGTTAATCAGGGACACAGAATTGTTACTGAGGGCCACAGAACCGTTACTTAGGGCCACGTAAACGTTAATCAGGGACAGACACAGAATTGTTACTGAGGTACACAGAATTGTTACTGAGGGCCACAGAACCGTTACTTAGGGCCACAGAATTGTTAATCAGGGACACAGAATTGTTACTCAGGGACACAGAACTGTTACTGAGGGCCACAGAACTGTTACTTAGAGCCACAGAATTGTTACTCGCACAGACACAGAATTGTTACTCAGGGACACAGAACTGTTACTGAGGGCCACAGAACTGTTACTTAGGGCCACAGAATTGTTACTCGCAAAGACACAGAATTGTTACACAGGGACACAGAATTGTTACTGAGGGCCACAGAACCGTTACTTAGGGCCACAGAATTGTTACTCAGGGACACAGAATTGTTACTGAGGGCCACAGAACTGTTACTTAGGGCCACAGAATTGTTACTCGCACAGACACAGAATTGTTACTCAGGGACACAGAACTGTTACTGGGGGCCACAGAATTGTTACTCGCACAGACACAGAATTGTTACTCAGGGATACAGAATTGTTACTGAGGGCCACAGAACCGTTACTTAGGGCCACAGAATTGTTACTCGCACAGACACAAAATCGTTACACAGGGACACAGAATTGTTACTGAGGGCCACAGAACCGTTACTTAGGGACACAGAATTGTTACTGAGGGCCACAGAACTGTTACTTAGGGCCACAGAATTGTTACTCGGACAGACACAGAATTGTTACTCAGGGACACAGAATTGTTACTGAGGGCCACAGAACCGTTACTTAGGGCCACAGAAACGTTAATCGGGGACACAGAATTGTTACTGAGGGCCACAGAACCGTTACTTAGGGCCACAGAATTGTTACTCACGGACAGACACAGAATTGTTTCTTGAGGGACACAGAATTTTTAATGAGTGCCACAGAACCGTGACTTAGGGCCACATAAACGTTAATCAGGGACACAGAATTGTTACTGAGGGCCACAGAACCGTTACTTAGGGCCACATAAACGTTAATCAGGGACACAGAATTGTTACTGAGGGCCACAGAACTGTTACTTAGGGCCACAGAATTGTTACTCACGGACAGACACAGAATTGTTTCTTGAGGGACACAGAATTTTTACTGAGGGCCAAAGAACCGTTACTTAGGGCCACAGAAACGTTAATCAGGGACACAGAATTGTTACTGAGGGCCACAGAACCGTTACTTAGGGCCACGTAAACGTTAATCAGGGACAGACACAGAATTGTTACTGAGGTACACAGAATTGTTACTGAGGGCCACAGAACCGTTACTTAGGGCCACGTAAACGTTAATCAGGGACAGACACAGAATTGTTACTGAGGTACACAGAATTGTTACTGAGGGCCACAGAACCGTTACTTAGGGCCACATAAACGTTAATCAGGGACACAGAATTGTTACTGAGGGCCACAGAACCGTTACTTAGGGCCACATAAACGTTAATCAGGGACACAGAATTGTTACTTAGGGCCACAGAACCGTTACTCAGGGCCACAGAATTGTTACTCACGGCAGACACAGAATTGTTTCTTGAGGGACACAGAATTTTTACTGAGGGCCACAGAACCGTTACTTAGGGCCACATAAACGTTAATCAGGGACACAGAATTGTTACTGAGGGCCACAGAACCGTTACTTAGGGCCACGTAAACGTTAATCAGGGACAGACACAGAATTGTTACTGAGGTACACAGAATTGTTACTGAGGGCCACAGAACCGTTACTTAGGGCCACAGAAACGTTAATCAGGGACACAGAATTGTTACTGAGGGCCACAGAACCGTTACTGAGGGCCACAGAACCGTTACTTAGGGCCACATAAACGTTAATCAGGGGGACACAGAATTGTTACTGAGGGCCACAGAAACGTTACTTAGGGCCACATAATTGTTACTCAGGGACAGACACAGAATTGTTACTGAGGGACACAGAATTGTTACTGAGGGCCACAGAACCATTACTTAGGGCCACAGAATTGTTACTCAGGGACAGACACAGAATTGTTACTCAGGGACACAGAATTGTTACTCAGGGACACAGAATCGTTGAATTAAAGAGTATGTCAGACAACATGCAGAGGAGTGGCAGAGGAGGCAATGTTTTAGGAGCGAGCAGACGTGGCAGCAGAGGAAGGGGTCGAGGCAGCACTATTCGCAGCCAGAGGCCAGTGCTCCCGGTGTCATCCAGCGGTCGTGTCTCCACCGACAACCCTGCCGTCATCGATTGGTTGGCTCGGTCGTCTTCCTCTTCCCAGGTCACCTCTGACACCTACAGCCAACGGTCGGTGGGTACGTCAGACACAACCGTTAGTTGGCATGGCCCGGGACCAAGCCCACTGAAATCACGTGTCCTCTACCTGCCCCTGTCCTTTGGTGTTCCCTCACCAAGCGAAGTATCGCATGCTGTGGGCTCAGCCCCACTGTACAGTGAGGAAGAGCTAACAGAGGGCGGTCAGGAACGGGGGGAGACATCCGCCTTTTCAGCAGCCAGGCGAAGAAGTAGTGGCGAGGAGAGTGGCCCGGTAGCCGGTCTAGAGACAGGTCTGTCTCCTGACCCAGACGCAGCCGAGGGGGCTAGTAGTGAGGCGGAGACCCTACTTGATGATGATGAGGTTGATCGCACTTGGCAGCCTCGTCGTCATCAGGCAATTTCTTCCGCATCATCAGGAGAAGAGGGTGGCAGCTTGGCAGTGAGCGAAACAGTCGGTGGGTTGCCCAGGAGACAGCAGCAGGGTCGCAGCAGTGTCAGTGGAAGCAGTGTCAGTGGAGCCAAACAGCCACGGAGTAGAGCACCAGCTCCACTGCAGCCTACCACCACGGCCAGTAGTGGTGCCGGTGTGCACGGAGGAAGCAGCAGTCAGCCAGTGAGGAGTATCGGGGGCAAAGTTTCCTACTCGGCGGTGTGGCAATTTTTCGTCAAGCCGCCCGAGGAAGTAAACGTAGCCGTATGTCGACAATGTGGCCAGAAAGTCAAGCGTGGCCAGGGGGCCCATGTTGGGACTACAGCGTTGCGGCAGCATATGCAGCGTCGCCATTTGGTGGCCTGGGAAAACCGTGATAAAGATACGGCGGTTCTGCCCGCCCCAGCCCCCGCTCCATCACCCGCTCCGTTACTTGCTCCGTCACCCATCGTCAATCGCCCTCCATCAGCCAGTCAAGGCTCCAACACCTCTGCTGAGGGGAGTTGTCGCTCGTTGGCATCTTCCGCTCGTTCAGATGCTCCTTCTCCTGCTACTCCTCTTCACGGATTCCGTCAGCAGTCTTTCTTGGAATCCGTTTCCAAGAGACAACAGTTTGCGAGCACGCACCCGACGGTGCAAAAGCTGAACGTCCTCCTGTCCAAGTTGCTGGTGCTGCAGTCCCTCCCTTTCCAAGTGGTGGACTCAGCACCTTTCAGAGAAATGATGGCTTGTTCCGCGCCGCGGTGGAGAGTGCCAAGCCGTCATTTCTTCGCCAAAAAGGCAGTGCCAGCCCTGCATTCACATGTAGAAGACATGGTGGGCCAGTCTTTGAGCATGTCGGTCTCTGCCAAAGTGCACGGCAGCGCCGACGTGTGGAGCTGTAACTACGGTCAGGGACAGTACATGTCATTTACGGCCCACTGGGTGAACGTGGTGCCGTCACAGCCGCACCAGCAACTTGGACAGGTCACGCCGCTTTTGCCTCCACGTTTGCACGTCCTTGGTCCGGCAAAGATGTCCGCCTCTACCACCTCTTCTTCCGCCGTGTCCTCAGCCGCCACCCCCGTGCCAAGTCCCATTACCCGACCGGCATATCACATGTGCAGGGCGCAACGGTGTCACGCTGTTCTGTACCTGGTATGCCTTGGCGAACGTAGTCACACAGGGGAGGAACTTCTGAGTGTAATGAACAGAGAAATCGACAGATGGCTGTCTCCGCGCAAACTGAAAATCGGAACCATGTTGACCGAAAACGGAAAGAACATGGTGTCTGCTCTGCGTCAAGGAAGGTTGTGCCATGCGCCATGCATGGCTCACGTGTTCAATCTGGTTGTCAAGCGGTTCCTAAAATCCACCATCCCACTGCAAGACATCCTTAAAATGTCACGTAAACTTTGCATGCATTTCAGCCATTCCTACACCGCAAAGCACACCCTCCTTGAGCTGCAGCGGCAGAACGGAATTCCACATCATCGCCTGATCTGCGACGTTGCAACAAGGTGGAATTCAACCCTACACATGTTAGACCGCCTTTACGAGCAGCGAAAGGCCATCACCGATTTCCTGATGTTACAAGCGGATAAAGGTACTCCCCTGTGTAACTTCAATGTCAGCCATTGGCAGCTCATGCGTGACACCTGCCGCTTGCTCAGGCCCTTTGAGGAGGCCACGCTATTCGTGAGTCGGCAGGACTATGGGATGAACGACGTCATTCCTCTGTTGCACGTCCTTGAACAAATGCTGTTAACAATGGCTGGTCAGTGTGCGGTAGACGTGGCGCACAGATCTCAACGCCACATGACCCCTGTGGGGGCAGGACAGGAAGAAGAGGAGGAGGTAGAGGAGGACATTTGTGCTCAGGAATTATTGAGTGAAATGGGTGGTTTTTCCACTCATCGGACAGGAGTGGAGGAGCAGGAGCATCTGGTAGAGGAGGAGGAGGAGGAGACAGAGGACCCAGACGCACCGTGGCAGTATGCTGTGGAGATGGAGGCAGGGAGTCCCTCGCATTCCTTGGCACAAATGGCCCATAGCATGCTCGGTTGCTTGCGTAGCGGCAGCCGAATAATAACCATCAGACAGAGGGATGACTTTTGGCTGTCCACCTTGTTGGACCCTCGCTACCGTTCAAAAATGGTGGCCTTTTTCACACCTGCTGAGAGGGAGGCCAAAATAACGTACTATAAAAACCACCTATGTAGTCAGTTGGTCTCTGCCTTTGTGCGCCAACGTCCATCCTCAGACACTGTGGGCCCTGTGCGCTCGCGTTCCGCTGCCATGGCAGCAGGGGAGGGGTGGGGTGGTAGGAGCAGTGGCAGCTCCACCAGCAGCGGCTGCCTCAGTCTGCAGTCGATGATGAGTAGCTTTCTTCACCAGCGCAGTGAGGAAACTACTAACCAGCCGCAGCAGCAGCAGCATCAGGTGGACCTGGAGCAGGACCTCAAACAACAGGCTTGGGCCTACTTGGACAGCACCCTGCCAACCGAGGTAGACAATCCCCTTGACTACTGGGCAACAAAACTTGACCTTTGGCCCCAACTAGCTGAATTTGCCCTTGAAAGGCTGTCATGCCCGGCCAGTAGCGTGGCATCGGAGCGCGTGTTTAGTGCGGCAGGAGGTATTGTAACTCCGCGGAGGACACGACTGTCCACCCAAAGTGTGGAGAGACTCACGTTTGTGAAAATGAATCAGGCGTGGATTAGTCTGGATTTCAAACCACCAGTTCCTGACACAACTGACTAAATCCGCCATGAATCATGCCTCAAACATGTGCCACTTTCAGGTCTCCTCACACACTGCTGGTGTGTTGAATTTTTTGACATAGGGTGCTGGCAGATTACGGGACTCCTATTGCTGCTGCCAGGCCCCTAATCTGCCATGGGCCCCTATATACCGCCTCCTCATGCTGCTGCCAAGTCCAGAGTCTCTCATGGTTCCCTGTACGGCCTCCCATTGCTGCTGTCTCCATCGCCACACTCTGCCATGTGCCACTTTCAGGTCTCCTCACACACTGCTGGTGTGTAGAATTTTTTGACATAGGGTGCTGGCAGATTACGGGCCTCCTATAGCTGCTGCCAGGCCCCTAATCTGCCATGGGCCCCTATATACCGCCTCCTCATGCTGCTGCCAGGTCCAGAGTCTCTCATGGGTCCCTGTACGGCCTCCCATTGCTGCTGTCTCCATCGCCACACTCTGCCATGTGCCACTTTCAGGTCTCCTCACACTGCTGGTGTGTTGAATTTTTTGACATAGGGTGCTGGCAGATTACGGGCCTCCTATAGCTGCTGCCAGGCCCCTAATCTGCCATGGGCCCCTATATACCGCCTCCTCATGCTGCTGCCAGGTCCAGAGTCTCTCATGGGTCCCTGTACGGCCTCCCATTGCTGCTGTCTCCATCGCCACACTCTGCCATGTGCCACTTTCAGGTCTCCTCACACTGCTGGTGTGTTGAATTTTTTGACATAGGGTGCTGGCAGATTACGGGCCTCCTATAGCTGCTGCCAGGCCCCTAATCTGCCATGGGCCCCTATATACCGCCTCCTCATGCTGCTGCCAAGTCCAGAGTCTCTCATGGGTCCCTATACGGCCTCCCATTGCTGCTGTCTCCATCGCCACACTCTGCCATGTGCCACTTTCAGGTCTCCTCACACTGCTGGTGTGTTGAATTTTTTGACATAGGGTGCTGGCAGATTACGGGCCTCCTATAGCTGCTGCCAGGCCCCTAATCTGCCATGGGCCCCTATATACCGCCTCCTCATGCTGCTGCCAAGTCCAGAGTCTCTCATGGGTCCCTATACGGCCTCCCATTGCTGCTGTCTCCATCGCCACACTCTGCCATGTGCCACTTTCAGGTCTCCTCACACTGCTGGTGTGTTGAATTTTTTGACATAGGGTGCTGGCAGATTACGGGCCTCCTATAGCTGCTGCCAGGCCCCTAATCTGCCATGGGCCCCTATATACCGCCTCCTCATGCTGCTGCCAAGTCCAGAGTCTCTCATGGGTCCCTATACGGCCTTCCATTGCTGCTGTCTCCATCGCCACACTCTGCCATGTGCCACTTTCAGGTCTCCTCACACAGCTGGTGTGTAGAATTTTTTGACATAGGGTGCTGTCAGATTACGGGCCTCCCATAGCTGCTGCCAGGCCCCTAATCTGCCATGGGCCCCTATATACCGCCTCCTCATGCTGCTGCCAAGTCCAGAGTCTCTCATGGGTCCCTATACGGCCTCCCATTGCTGCTGTCTCCATCGCCACACTCTGCCATGTGCCACTTTCAGGTCTCCTCACACTGCTGGTGTGTTGAATTTTTTGACATAGGGTGCTGGCAGATTACGGGCCTCCTATAGCTGCTGCCAGGCCCCTAATCTGCCATGGGCCCCTATATACCGCCTCCTCATGCTGCTGCCAGGTCCAGAGTCTCTCATGGGTCCCTGTACGGCCTCCCATTGCTGCTGTCTCCATCGCCACACTCTGCCATGTGCCACTTTTAGGTCTCCTCACACTGCTGGTGTGTTGAATTTTTTGACATAGGGTGCTGGCAGATTACGGGCCTCCCATAGCTGCTGCCAGGCCCCTAATCTGCCATGGGCCCCTATACCGCCTCATCATGCTGCTGCCAGGTCCAGAGTCTCTCATGGGTCCCTGTACGGCCTCCCATTGCTGCTGTCTCCATCGCCACACTCTGCCATGTGCCACTTTCAGGTCTCCTCACACTGCTGGTGTGTTGAATTTTTTGACATAGGGTGCTGGCAGATTACGGGCCTCCTATAGCTGCTGCCAGGCCCCTAATCTGCCATGGGCCCCTATATACCGCCTCCTCATGCTGCTGCCAGGTCCAGAGTCTCTCATGGGTCCCTGTAAGGCCTCCCATTGCTGCTGTCTCCATCGCCACACTCTGCCATGTGCCACTTTCAGGTCTCCTCACACACTGCTGGTGTGTTGAATTTTTTGACATAGGGTGCTGGCAGATTACGGGCCTCCTATAGCTGCTGCCAGGCCCCTAATCTGCCATGGGCCCCTATATACCGCCTCCTCATGCTGCTGCCAGGTCCAGAGTCTCTCATGGGTCCCTGTACGGCCTCCCATTGCTGCTGTCTCCATCGCCACACTCTGCCATGTGCCACTTTCAGGTCTCCTCACACTGCTGGTGTGTAGAATTTTTTGACATAGGGTGCTGGCAGATTACGGGCCTCCTATAGCTGCTGCCAGGCCCCTAATCTGCCATGGGCCCCTATATACCGCCTCCTCATGCTGCTGCCAGGTCCAGAGTCTCTCATGGGTCCCTGTACGGCCTCCCATTGCTGCTGTCTCCATCGCCACACTCTGCCATGTGCCACTTTCAGGTCTGCTCACACTGCTGGTGTGTTGAATTTTTTGACATAGGGTGCTGTCAGATTACGGGCCTCCTATAGCTGCTGCCAGGCCCCTAATCTGCCATGGGCCCCTATATACCGCCTCCTCATGCTGCTGCCAAGTCCAGAGTCTCTCATGGGTCCCTATACGGCCTCCCATTGCTGCTGTCTCCATCGCCACACTCTGCCATGTGCCACTTTCAGGTCTCCTCCCACTGCTGGTGTGTTGAATTTTTTGACATAGGGTGCTGGCAGATTACGGGCCTCCTATAGCTGCTGCCAGGCCCCTAATCTGCCATGGGCCCCTATATACCGCCTCCTCATGCTGCTGCCAAGTCCAGAGTCTCTCATGGGTCCCTATACGGCCTCCCATTGCTGCTGTCTCCATCGCCACACTCTGCCATGTGCCACTTTCAGGTCTCCTCACACTGCTGGTGTGTTGAATTTTTTGACATAGGGTGCTGGCAGATTACGGGCCTCCTATAGCTGCTGCCAGGCCCCTAATCTGCCATGGGCCCCTATATACCGCCTCCTCATGCTGCTGCCAAGTCCAGAGTCTCTCATGGGTCCCTATACGGCCTCCCATTGCTGCTGTCTCCATCGCCACACTCTGCCATGTGCCACTTTCAGGTCTCCTCACACTGCTGGTGTGTAGAATTTTTTGACATAGGGTGCTGTCAGATTACGGGCCTCCCATAGCTGCTGCCAGGCCCCTAATCTGCCATGGGCCCCTATATATCGCCTCCTCATGCTGCTGCCAAGTCCAGAGTCTCTCATGGGTCCCTATACGGCCTCCCATTGCTGCTGTCTCCATCGCCACACTCTGCCATGTGCCACTTTCAGGTCTCCACACACTGCTGGTGTGTTGAATTTTTTGACATAGGGTGCTGGCAGATTACGGGCCTCCTATAGCTGCTGCCAGGCCCCTAATCTGCCATGGGCCCCTATATACCGCCTCCTCATGCTGCTGCCAGGTCCAGAGTCTCTCATGGGTCCCTGTACGGCCTCCCATTGCTGCTGTCTCCATCGCCACACTCTGCCATGTGCCACTTTCTGGTCTCCTCACACACTGCTGGTGTGTTGAATTTTTTGACATAGGGTGCTGGCAGATTACGGGCCTCCTATAGCTGCTGCCAGGCCCCTAATCTGCCATGGGCCCCTATATACCGCCTCCTCATGCTGCTGCCAAGTCCAGAGTCTCTCATGGGTCCCTATACGGCCTCCCATTGCTGCTGTCTCTATCGCCACACTCTGCCATGTGCCACTTTCAGGTCTCCTCACACTGCTGGTGTGTTGAATTTTTTGACATAGGGTGCTGGCAGATTACGGGCCTCCTATAGCTGCTGCCAGGCCCCTAATCTGCCATGGGCCCCTATATACCGCCTCCTCATGCTGCTGCCAGGTCCAGAGTCTCTCATGGGTCCCTGTACGGCCTCCCATTGCTGCTGTCTCCATCGCCACACTCTGCCATGTGCCACTTTCAGGTCTCCTCACACACTGCTGGTGTGTTGAATTTTTTGACATAGGGTGCTGGCAGATTACGGGCCTCCTATAGCTGCTGCCAGGCCCCTAATCTGCCATGGGCCTCTATATACCGCCTCCTCATGCTGCTGCCAGGTCCAGAGTCTCTCATGGGTCCCTGTACAGCCTCCCATTGCTGCTGTCTCCATCGCCACACTCTGCCATGTGCCACTTTCATGTCTCCTCACACTGCTGGTGTGTAGAATTTTTTGACATAGGGTGCTGGCAGATTACGGGCCTCCTATAGCTGCTGCCAGGCCCCTAATCTGCCATGGGCCCCTATATACCGCCTCCTCATGCTGCTGCCAAGTCCAGAGTCTCTCATGGGTCCCTATACGGCCTCCCATTGCTGCTGTCTCCATCGCCACACTCTGCCATGTGCCACTTTCAGGTCTCCTCACACACTGCTGGTGTGTAGAATTTTTTGACATAGGGTGCTGTCAGATTACGGGCCTCCCATAGCTGCTGCCAGGCCCCTAATCTGCCATGGGCCCCTATATACCGCCTCCTCATGCTGCTGCCAAGTCCAGAGTCGGTCATGGGTCCCTGTACGGCCTCCCATTGCTGCTGTCTCCATCGCCACACTCTGCCATGTGCCACTTTCAGGTCTCCTCACACTGCTGGTGTGTTGAATTTTTTGACATAGGGTGCTGGCAGATTACGGGCCTCCTATAGCTGCTGCCAGGCCCCTAATCTGCCATGGGCCCCTATACCGCCTCCTCATGCTGCTGCCAAGTCCAGAGTCTCTCATGGGTCCCTGTACGGCCTCCCATTGCTGTTGTCTCCATCGCCACACTCTGCCATGTGCCACTTTCAGGTCTCCTCACACTGCTGGTGTGTTGAATTTTTTGTCATAGGGTGCTGGCAGATTACGGGCCTCCCATAGCTGCTGCCAGGCCCCTAATCTGCCATGGGCCCCTATACCGCCTCCTCATGCTGCTGCCAGGTCCAAAGTCTCTCATGGGTCCCTGTACGGCCTCCCATTGCTGCTGTCTCCATCGCCACACTCTGCCATGTGCCACTTTCAGGTCTCCTCACACTGCTGGTGTGTTGAATTTTTTGACATAGGGTGCTGGCAGATTACGGGACTCCTATAGCTGCTGCCAGGCCCCTAATCTGCCATGGGCCCCTATATACCGCCTCCTCATGCTGCTGCCAGGTCCAGAGTCTCTCATGGGTCCCTGTACGGCCTCCCATTGCTGCTGTCTCCATCGCCACACTCTGCCATGTGCCACTTTCAGGTCTCCTCACACTGCTGGTGTGTTGAATTTTTTGACATAGGGTGCTGGCAGATTACGGGCCTCCTATAGCTGCTGCCAGGCCCCTAATCTGCCATGGGCCCCTATATACCGCCTCCTCATGCTGCTGCCAAGTCCAGAGTCTCTCATGGATCCCTATACGGCCTCCCATTGCTGCTGTCTCCATCGCCACACTCTGCCATGTGCCACTTTCAGGTCTCCTCACACACTGCTGGTGTGTAGAATTTTTTGACATAGGGTGCTGTCAGATTACGGGACTCCCATAGCTGCTGCCAGGCCCCTAATCTGCCATGGGCCCCTATATACCGCCTCCTCATGCTGCTGCCAGGTCCAGAGTCTCTCATGGGTCCCTGTACGGCCTCCCATTGCTGCTGTCTCCATCGCCACACTCTGCCATGTGCCACTTTCAGGTCTCCTCACACTGCTGGTGTGTTGAATTTTTTGACATAGGGTGCTGGCAGATTACGGGCCTCCTATAGCTGCTGCCAGGCCCCTAATCTGCCATGGGCCCCTATATACCGCCTCCTCATGCTGCTGCCAGGTCCAGAGTCTCTCATGGGTCCCTGTACGGCCTCCCATTGCTGCTGTCTCCATCGCCACACTCTGCCATGTGCCACTTTCAGGTCTCCTCACACTGCTGGTGTGTTGAATTTTTTGACATAGGGTGCTGGCAGATTACGGGACTCCTATAGCTGCTGCCAGGCCCCTAATCTGCCATGGGCCCCTATATACCGCCTCCTCATGCTGCTGCCAGATCCAGAGTCTCTCATGCGTCCCTGTACGGCCTCCCATTGCTGCTGTCTCCATCGCCACACTCTGCCATGTGCCACTTTCAGGTCTCCTCACACTGCTGGTGTGTTGAATTTTTTGACATAGGGTGCTGGCAGATTACGGGCCTCCTATAGCTGCTGCCAGGCCCCAAATCTGCCATGGGCCCCTATATACCGCCTCCTCATGCTGCTGCCAAGTCCAGAGTCTCTCATGGGTCCCTGTACGGCCTCCCATTGCTGCTGCCAGGAGGCAGCAGGGTCGCAGCAGTGTCAGTGGAGGCAAACGGCCACGGAGTAGAGCACCAGCTCCACTGCAGCCTACCACCACGGCCAGTAGTGGTGCCGGTGTGCACGGAGGAAGTAGCAGTCAGGCAGTGAGGAGTAGCGGAGGCAAAGTTTCCTACTCTGCGGTGTGGCAATTTTTCGTCAAGCCGCCCGAGGAAGTAAACGTAGCCGTATGTCGACTATGTGGCCAGAAAGTCAAGCGTGGCCAGTAGGCCCATGTTGGGACTACAGCGTTGCGTCAGCATATGCAGCGTCGCCATTCGGTGGCCTGGGAAAACCGTGATAAAGATACGGCGGTTCTGCCTGCCCCAGCCCAGGGTTCCATTTTGTCATAGGGTGCTGGCAGATTACAGGCCTCCCATAGGTGCCGCCAGGCCCCAAATCGGCCATGGGCCCCAGTACCGCCTGGTCACGCTGCTGCTGAGCCCACAGTGTGACCTGGGTCCCTGTACGGCCTCCCATTGCTTCCACTCTGCCATGTGCCACTTTGAAATCTCCTCACACTCCTGCGGTTGTCCATTTTGTCATAGGTTGCTGGCAGATTACAGGCCTTCCATAGGTGCCACCAGGCCCCAAATCGGCCATGGGCCCCCGTACCACCTGGTCACGCTGCTGCTGAGCCCACAGTGTGACCTGGGTCCCTGTACCGCCTCCCATTGCTCCCACTCTGCCATGTGCCACTTTGAGGTCTCCTCACACTGCTGGTGTGTTCAATTTTTTGACATAGGGTGCTGGCAGATTACGGGCCTCCCATTGCTGCTGCCAGGCACGTAATCTGCCATGGGCCCCCGTACCGACTCCTCATGCTGTGACGTTGCAACAAGGTGGAATTCAACACTACATATGTTAGACCGCCTTTACGAACAGCGAAAGGCCATCACAGATTTCCTGATGTTAAAAGCGGATAAAGGTACTCCCTGTGTAACTTAGATGTCAGCCATTGTCAGCTCATGCGTGACACCTGCGCTTGCTCAGGCCCTTTGAGGAGGCCACGCTATTCGTGAGTCGGCAGGACTATGGGATGAACGAGGTCAAATCGGCCATGGGCCCCCGTACCGCCTGTTCACGCTGATGCTGGTCCCACAGTGTGACCTGGGTCCCTGTACCGCCTCCCATTGCTCCCAGTCTGCCATGTGCCACTTTCAGGTCTCCTCACACTCCTGCTGGTTTCCATTTTGTCATAGGTTGCTGTATGGCCTCCCATTGCTGCTGCCTCCACCGCCACACTGTGGCTCCAAACACTGGTTTTGGCCCCGTGACTGGCCAAATGAGTGAAGTGTGCGGTGATTCTAAGATCGACGGCACTCATCTGCATGTCATACTGAGTGACAGTATTATTTCTCTTCCCCAGCAGACTCCAAGGGCATTTAAATTAAAGGTACAGTGTTCTGCACTAATATTAAGTCTCTCTGAAGCCTAGAAACACCCTTTTTTAAGTTAAATTCACAGCGAATTTATTCGACTCGAATCGAATATTGTCCACGAATTCGCCGAATCAGTCGAATCGAATTTTTCATTTCTTCGCTCATCTCTAGTAACACTTTAAGCTAAAAAAAAGTGAACCTGTAAGAGATTGATTTTTTAATTATCAATCAGCTGCTCTACCTTTACTTTAATAAGGAAATTGGCAAGGTCTGCATCCCTTTAGACATGATTTCCTTTTGGAATATCTCACCATAAATTACATTGTTGTTGCAGGGGATGTCAAAAACGTGACCTGTATCTTAGTGCAGACTTCTGCGAAAATCAGTGATTCGATCACGCAAGCAAGAAATTACATTTTCTATGTATAGAATGCCTCCAAGTAGCCATATTGCATTTTACAGAAAATTACAGCACTGCAGATTGAAAAGTAAAGGTAATTTTTAATAACATGAATATGAATTGAGTCGCAATTGTATGCGCTATATTATTTTTTGATTTGCTAATTTTTTTCCCCACAAAAGGGTAGTTACTCTTGGTGGAGAGCTGGATTTCCTAAGGTGGACTGGTAATCCCAATGTTTTTGCAATTGGATGTGAACGGTTATTAGTATGCAGCTCTCTAGCATGCTGTGGCTCAAGTCCCTATAAGAGTCCAAATACAGTTTATTATGTGTAGCTTCTCTATAAAAGCAATGTTCTTGGTGTTCCAAGAGCAAAGAAATCAGATATAATTCAAAAAAAGAACCCCAGACTAAAATTAGGGTTCAAATACAATAAATTATCTGTATCTTTGTAGCTAAGTGCCCCTTTCCTTGCTCAGCTGCAGGTGCAGGGTGCTTTAACTTCTTGTTGCACAGTCCTCTGGACTCGCACAAGTCCCTGGACTGCTTCACATGCCCAGGAGATAAAAGATTTCCTGTTCACCACCCTCATTAGCTCAGAGAAACCACACCTGAAAACACAGAGATGGCTGGGCATGTGATCTGCTGACAGGTGTTTGGTCCCCTATTGTTAATCCTGGCATATGGGCAGCCAGGCTGGAGCATAATAGCCAAAAGCTTTCAAGAATAACCCAGCCACTACAGAGATCAATGTGCCAGTGTTTTCTGGAGTACTCTGCTTCAAATGGGGTAGTCCTGTGCCTACACCTATTCATCTGTGTTTCCAACTAAGAAGCCAAGAGACTCCTCCAGCCACTCACTTGACTTCTAGACCCAGTGAAATCACTGTAAAAGAGACACTGTCCAGGGACCAAGCTCAAGTAGCTATTTTTGTACTTTTCTGAAGCAATGATTCCTCTGTATATTCTAGACCGATAGAGTTTCAAAAAGATTGTGCTTTATGGCAACCTAGTGTTCTTGCTGAGTAACAGAGACATTGCTTCTAGGAGCTTCCAATTGCATTGCTTCATAATCTATTTAACACGGTTCTATACTGAATGAATACTATTCCAAATGGTCAGTCCGCCCCTGACCCCCCTTTAAAATAAATAATTTAAAATAATCACATTTTGTTGCTTTGCAGCCTAAAATGAAGACAGACACCATTTTTGTTTTATCCAGCTATCTTTGCTCAGTGCAACTTATAACATCCAAATGAAAGATATAACTCCAACAAAGCATAAAAAAATTGTAAAAAATTCAAAAACAATCACTGAGATGGAAAAAGGATCACTCCCTCCTGAAAATGATTTATAAACTCAATCAAGTGTAGCTAATCACCTTCTCAAGGGCACATAAAGACGTTTAATTTTCAACTTTGACCAGCAGTGGTCATTGCGATTAGCGCAGCATGAAGAGAGCTTTCCTGGAGCATTTTAATTGTGCAACTGATGTAAACAATCACCTATTTGTGACAAGGCACTGTCAAAAGTTGTGGACAGGCACAAGTCAGGAGATGAATACAAAAACATTTCATAGGCTTAATCAATGCCTAGAAGCACAGTGAAGTGTATTATTAAGAAGTGGAAGGTATTTGGTACAACTCAGACCCTCCTTGGTTAAGGATGTCGCTCCAAACTGGATAAATGAGCCAGGAGGAAACGGGTCAGAGAGGCTAACAAGAGGCTTACAGCAACTCTGAAGAAGTTGAAGGAATTTATGACATATTGACGCATTGGGGTTGATTTACTAAAAGCAAATAGGTTGTGCAATGCAAGTGCACTCCAAGTTCATTTGGAAGTGCACTGCAAGTGCAGTTGCTCGAGATCTGAGGGGAACATGCAAGGATAATGAAAAAACAGCATTTTTGTTTGCACATGATTGGATGAACAAAATCAGCAGACCTTCTCTTCGGATATAAAGCAACTGCACTTGCAGTGCACAGTGTATTTACCTTTAGAAAATCAACCCCACTGTGTGCATGTGACAACAATATCACAAATTCTCCACAAATGTGGCTTGTATGGGAAGGTTAGAAGAAAAAATCCACTCCTCAAGAAAGGCCACATATAGTCACCACTGAGCTTTGCCAAAACGCACCTTGAAGATTCTGAGGCCATATGGAAAAAGGTGTTATGGTCAGGTGAGACTAAAATTTTATTATTTGGCCTCAGCACTAAACAATGTCTGGCGGAAATCCAATACAGCTCACCATCCAAATACCACCATTCCTATAGTAAAGCATGAAGGTGGTAATATATTGTTTTGGGGTGTTTCTCTTGGGATAGAAGGAAAAATGAATGGGGCAAAATACAATCTTGAGGAAAATTTGCTACCCTCTGCCAGAAAGTTGTCAATGGGAACAAGGTTTATCTTCCAACATGACAATGGGCCAAAGCACACAGAAATAAATTACCACACAGTGATTGAAGGAGAAAAAGGTGAATGTCCTTGCATGGCCTAGTCAGAGCCCAGACTTAAACCTCATTGACGATCTGTGGAATGACTTGAAGTCTGCAGTCCACAAACGGTCACCATCAAATTTAACTGAACCTGGGCAGTTCTGCAAAGAAGAGTGGGCAAGTATTCCAAATTCTAGATGTGCAAATTTAGTAGACATGTATCCCAATAGACTAAAGGCTGGAATTAAGGCAAAAGGTGGTTCAAAAAAATACTGACACAAAGGGGGTGATCCTTTTTCTAACTCAGTGGTTCTGTTTTTGAATTTTTAAATGCCTTTCTGACATGTTAGTGTTATATTTTTCACTTGGATGTTCTAAGTTGCATTGAGTAAATATAGCTGGATAAAACAAAAACTGTGTCTGTCTTAATTTCAGGCTGCAAAGCAACAAAATATGATTATTTTAAAGGGGGTGATTCTTTTCTGTACCCACTGTATGTGTGTGTGTATATATATATATATATATATATATTTTTTTTTTTTTTTTTTCCATGCTGTGTGGCCTAATTGCATTGTGAACTTTGTGGACCTTTTTAATGCTTCATCAAAAGAAAGTGAGGTAAGTTCAAATTCTTCTTCTAAATGCTTCTAAGCTCTTATACAGTAGATGCATTTCCTCTTTAAATATTTAAAGTAGACTGTAGCTTAACACAGTCCCTTGCTGTGATGACATCCTATGGTGCAGTCACGTTCACCTTCCAATCTCATCCACAGAGTAGACACAAAATATGAGATTTCATAATAGATTTTGTGACCTTTCACCTCTCTGGTTTGCATTGCATACTAAATTTAATCAGATGATTCTTGTCAGGGCATAATAAGAACCATCTCCTTCAATGCTTTATTGCCATAACATCCTTGTATTACATTTTAATGAATCTATAAATGCCATGGATCAGTACGATTTTAATATTTTACCATTCCATACGCTGCCCATGCAAAGAACAGATGAGACATTTAAATTCTCAGCTCAGGCATGCCTTATGATTTACAAAAAAAAAAAAAATTCTAAGGCAACATTGCCATCTAGTGGTAAAACAGAATTATAGCCTTTTAGGTAGAGTTGTCCAGAATAAATCTGCTGTATTGATCTGTATGTGTAAAAGACCATTTTCTAACATTTCTTGAAAGAAAAAAGGAGTTGAATTCTAAAGTTCTAATTAGGTTCTTTTCATTTAGTACGCTTACTTACAATCCATTAAGTTTAAAGTAGGATATATATATATATATATATATATATATATATATATATATATATACACACACACAATATACACAATATATTGCCAAAAGTATTGGGACACCCCTCCAAATCATTGCATTCAGTTGTTCCAATCACCTCCATGGTCACAGATGTATAGAACCAAGCTCCTAGGCATGCAGACTGCTTCTACAAACATTTGTGAAAGAATGGGTCGCTCTCAGGAGCTCAGTGAATTCAAGCGTGGTAGCGTGATAAGCTGCCACCTGTGTAATAAATCCATCCATAAAATTTCCTTGCTCACGGTCAACTATTAGTGGCATTATAACAAAGTGGAAGCAACTGGGAACAACAGCAACTCAGTCACCAAGTGGTAGGCCATGTAAAATGACAGAGCAAAGTCAGCGCATGCTGAAGCGCACAGTGCGCAGAAGTCGTCAACTGTCGACAGAGTCAATAGCTAAAGACCTCAAAACATCATGTGGCCTTCAGATTAGCACAACAACAGTGTGTAGAGAGCTTCATGGAATGGGTTTCTATGGTTGAGCAGCTGCTCAGGCTCTGAGGAAGAGAAGACTGCTCCTTGAAATGTGTCAGCCACAAGAGGGTCCTCACGAGAGTGGGACCTCATCATGTGTAGTGATTGCTTTGTATTTGATACACATTTGTTACCACAGTGTTTGTGAGTATATTTTAATTTTGGATTTAATAAAGCTATCATCCTAGGTAATGCCCAAAGCTGGTGCGCCCTCTTTCCTTTTGTTTTTACAAGTTTGGATTACACGCAGGCTGTCCCAACTAAATTGCAGAGAAATAACAAATAAAATCCATAAATATAAACATAAGTCCAGCCATCATAAACAGTGATAATCCAATATCAACTTAATGTCAATCTTGAAACGAACACCCATGTGCGAATCCGACACCAGAATGAATACACTCACCAGAGCTATATGCTGATTAAATTATAAACCAGTATGATAGCATTTTGCTCTGGGAGCGATGATCTGCAGGATATCCCAGTAGAGGAACAGCAACCAATAGTGATCCAATCAGCACATATGGAACAGCTAGGCAGCACATATGGAACAGCTAAGCAGCAAACGGTCTTCCAATAACATGGGCAAAGCTCAAGGAATCAGAAGAGATATGATGGTGCAGTACGTTTAAAACCAGTAAAATTTTATTAGTAAAGTATAACACTCACAAGGAAGGTGTCTAGCCGACACCAGCAATGACAGCCTCTATAATAACACATCCACGAGGGAAAAAAACCAAGGGACGAACCTCTTGCACCGCGATCTCACAGCCGACAGCTGGGAGGACCGTCCCGACGTCACGTCCACTAGGCCACGCCCAACGCGTTTCGTCACTTGATGTCTTCAAGGGGCGGAGTGGATATCAGACGCCTGCTCATACAATACCCATTCTGCATACGAGATCAGCTGCAGTCGATCAGCACATCAATCTGATACCAAACTACAGCTCAATCTCTGCAGCAAATCGGAATATGTGACGATACATACAACAACAAGTTAGTATGGCATAATCAAATGGTCATAATGAAAATAACATATAAATACACAAGTGGTCCTATGGAAACATAGGTGAGTATTAAACATATATATATATGCTTAGAGTGGTAGTGGCAATATACATAACCTATGATTCTCTTTACCTTTTCTTTTCGCTTACCTCCTCTCTTGCCTCTGTATCTCCTAACTCTCCTGATGACATCATTATGGTTTGGAAAGGTTCTGCAACAGATATTGATTTATTTACTCAATTTATTAATGACAACATTTATGGACTAAAGTTCACTGTCACTAGTGATCCCGAAATGGTTAATTTCCTAGATTTAACACTGTTTAAGCATAATGGATGTATTTTGACTAATACGTTTTTCAAAGATATAGACAAAAATAGCTTTATTCCCAAGTCTAGTGGACTTCATCCTAGATGGCTTCTTTCGACTCCAAGAAGTCAGTTTACTAGAGTCAGGAGAAATTGCAGCACCTAAAGTGACTTTTCAAATCAAACTGATATCTTAATTAATAGATTTGTTGATAAAGGTTATGATAGATCTTTTTTAGAACTCAAAAGAGAATTGATAAATAAGAAAGATAGAGACACTCTTCTATCAAATAACAACAAAAGAACAAGCAATATTATGGATAATGTGGTTTTTATCACAGATTATAGCATCCAATATAAAACCATTGAAGCCATTTTCAAAAAACGTTGGCCAATTTTGTTGAAGGATGATATTCTTAAAAAGATCATTCCTCCAAAACCTAGATTTGTCTACAGGAAGAATAAATCGTTGCGGACTAGGTTAGCTCATAATGTCATAGATCCTCCCAAAGTTATCATTTTCTTTTCAGATTTAAGAGGTTTTTTCATTGTAACAAATGTAAGGTGTGTAAAACAGTGAAAAAAGATCTTAGGATAAAAAGAAAAGAATTTTGTTCAACATCTACAAACAAAAAATTTAAAATCGATTAATTTATCTCATGCAGTACATCCTATGTAGTCTATGTACTAGAATATCCGTGCCATCTTCAGTATGTGGGAAATACAGGAAGATGTCTGAGGACTAGAATAGTCGAACATCTAAACAATATAAGGAAGGGGTTTGATAAACATAGTGTCTCCAGATACTTTAAACTTAAACATAATAGTGATCCTAGTTTACTGACCTTCTATGGTATTGATAACATTAATAAACACTGGAGAGGCACTGACATGATTAATGAAACCTCTAAAAGAGAAACATTTTGGATTTATTCACTTAATACTTTAAAACCCAATGGATTAATCATCGATATTGATCTAAACTGTTTCTTGACCAATTTTTGAGGTAATTTCGTTTGTTCCATTTAGTTCAGATTATGGTGTATACTTTTTGTAGGTCGATCATTTTTTGATGGAATTTTTTTGTGTGTAGATTTTTGAGTGAAATTTTTTATAATGATCAATCGATTGTTGGATTGTGTTCTTAGATCTTAATATAATATCTCGCTTGTTCCATTTAATTCAAAATATGGTATACAATTTTTGTAGGTCGATCATTTTTGATCAAATTTTTCCCAATGGATTATTTGATTGTTTGATCAAATTTTAGATTGAATAATATTGATGCATTTTTCAGATTGGGGATTTTCTATTGGAGGTTAAGTTAGATTTTTATTGGGGATTTCCTTATACCTTTTTGAGGTTAGATTAAGGATGGTTAGATTTGTGGATGGGGCACCATTCCAATGTTTGGCCCTCTAAATGAGCAGATTACGAGTTATTATCCCCATAATATAAATTTTTTTTTATCATTTTTATTGTTCGTCTTTGATTGGTGGTAGATTTCTATGCTTAGAGGTTTATGTTTTGTTATTATTATCTCTATGATGTAGGTTTGAGGTTATGTATATTGCCACTACCACTCTAAGCATATATATATATGTTTAATACTCACCTATGTTTCCATAGGACCACTTGTGTATTTATATGTTATTTTCATTATGACCATTTGATTATGCCATACTAATTTGTTGTTGTATGTATCGCCACATATTCCTATTTGCTGCAGAGATTGAGCTGTAGTTTGGTATCAGATTGATGTGCTGATCGACTGCAGCTGATCTCGTATGCAGATTGGGTATATATTATATGAGCAGACGTCTGATATCCACTCCGCCCCTTGAAGATGTCAAGTGATGAAACGCGTTGGGCATGGCCTAGTGGACGTGACGTCGGGACGGTCCTCCCAGCTGTCGGCTGTGAGATCACGGTGCAGGAGGTTCGTTCCTTGGTTTTTTTCCCTCTACTTTTTATCTCTACTGGGATATCCTGCAGATCATCACTCCCAGAGCAAAATGCTATCATGCTGGTTTATAATTTAATCAGCATATAGCTCTGGTGAGTGTATTCATTTCATCTGGTGTCGGATTCGCACATGGGTGTTTGTTTCAAGATTGACATTAAGTTGATATTGGATTATCACTGTTTATGGTGGCTGGACTTATGTTTATATTTATGGATTTTATTTGTTATTTCTACTATTTATCCTTGCATTTTTTGTGAATAATTAGCGCACTCTTTATTTATACACAATTTCACCTTTTTTGGTTAGAGGTGCTGCTTATTATTTTATTTATCTTGTTATTTTCTGTGGCGCTTCTTATATTTGTTAAATTGCAGAGAAGAAGAGGGCATTGCCGGGATATGAGCCGAGGCGGACTTGCAGCTAAGGAGATCCAGCAATCCTGTAATTAATCTGTTGACATCCGGACTCTGTTGGAACAGAGAGACCCCCTGATCCCCCTGGTCTCTACTCCTGCCCTCTGCCCTTACCTCTGATGCCACCCAGGAGCCGTTGTCCCAAGCAGGGACCCCCTTCCCGGCCCTCCTGAGCTCTGACCGCTCGACCCAACGCCATCTTGGTCAAGCGGCTGCAGGCCTTGCTGGTGGAGATGGACGTGGACCCGGATGAGACCTCTGTCCCATGCACCCTGATCTTGGCGGCAGCCCCCGATCTTCCGCTATCCCCCTCCAATGGTACATCAAGAATCCTGGCGGCTATTGAACAGAGCAAAACCTCCCTCTTGGTACGCATAGATAAACTGGCAGTAGACTGTAATTTTATCTGCTCAGATTTGGATAAAATTAAAGGCCCTATCACTGAAACTGAATCCAGGATCTCTGTTACAGAGGATCTTACTGCAAATCATGCCACTTCTAAAGCTGATTTAGACGTTCATTGTCAGCTCTGATGGGTAAAGCAGATGATGCTGAAAATACACTCCGACGCAATAATGTCAGGATACTGGGACTTCCTCAGGGAAGGTAAGAAGCCATCAGAATTTGCAAAATAATTTTTTAAGGAAATTCTAGATCCCCTATCTGTTTCATCAACTTATGTGGTGGAAAGGGCGCACAGGGTACCAACTGGACGCAACATACTAGGAAATAATCTGCGCTTATTCCTGGTGCATTTTCTGAATTACCTTGACAGAGATATCATCCTTTCAGAGGCTAGGAAACACCCTACTTTACAATTTGGAAATGCTTCCATTATGGTATTCCCAGATTTTTCAGCTGAATTACAGAAGAAAAGGAAAATGTTTACTGATATTCACAGATGCCTTCATGACAAAAAAAATTAAATTCCAGTCGCCTTCGTGTGCAGTACAAGGGATCTTCCCAATTTTTTTGACTCTCCTACTGAGGCAGATGGATGGCTATCTACTCAGGGGTAAATGGGTAAATCCTTTAGGTGACTCTTCCATTTTCTATTAAGCTCCGGATGAACCTCGGCTTTGACCTGGGGTTTTCACTATGGATGTGGTCTAGACGGGGACCCCCATCCTATGAGAATGGAGGACTGTTTGCGCAACTTCCTTCAGATGTTCGGCAGGTGACCCATTATTCTGTTCTGGAGCTCCATGGTTTGGGCCCATCTAGTTAATGATCTAACCCCTCCCACTCACTTCTTCCCTGAAGACGTCTGGATCTTAAGACTACCCGTTCGGTTCACTATGGATGTGGTCTAGACGGGGACCCCCATCCTATGAGAATGGAGGACTGTTTGTGCAACTTCCCTCAGATGTTTGGCGGATGACCCATTATTCTGTTCTGGAGCTCCATGGTTTGGGCCCATCTAGTTAATGATCTAACCCCTCCCACTCAGTTCTTCCCTGAAGATGTCTGGATCTTAAGACTACCGTTCGTTATATCCTAGGTGCTATTGTAGGGAAGGACTTTAAGTTCTGTTACGGGTATAAAACTGACTGGTCTGTTCTAGGGGTTACTGGTCAGTAGGGTGGTTCCACTACTGTTTTAAGTTAGGTATGTTTAAGTTTGATCATTACAACCATGCTCTCCTTAGATTTCTGTTGCGGCAGGGTTTTAAGTTTTTATGGTCAGTGAAGGGTTCTGGCGGCCCCTCTCGCAGGCTGATAGCCTTCTTCCCTATCGACTCTTTTCCTCCTCCTTTTCTTTTTGATCACTTGGATGGTTTATAGCCCTCCTTCAATTTTCTTCACAATTTTGTTTTTTTATGGAGCTTAAAGTGATCTCATGGAATGTACGGGGTCTAAATCATAAAATCATACGGTCCCTAATGTTCAAATTTCTCCAATCTCATAAACCACATATTGTTTTTTTGCAAGAAACTCATCTCCTGGGTAATAAAATATTATCCCTCCATAGAGCCTGGGTTCAACAGGCTTTCCATGCCATGTATTATAGCTACGTGAGAGGGTTAGCCATACTCTTGAATATATCTTTGCAGTGTAGTGCAGGTATGTTTAGATCCTGGGGGTAGATTTATTATTTTAATCCTAGAGATTCTCAATGTGAAATATGCTGTTGTTAATGTTTATTTGCCACCTCCTTTCTCTGCTAAGGTATTACATAAGGTATAGGAGAGGTTGGCTCCGATGCAGGTCTCCGAGGTAATTATTGCTGGAGATTTTAATACGTCTCCTTGGACTCCTCGAATCCTTGGAGGACCATCTGTCCGGACTTGGAGATATGGTCCTATGCCTTTGGTTCGACTCAGCTGTGGAGTCTTCAACATCCTGGTGAACGTTACTACTCATGTTTCTCGGCAACTCATAGGTCAGCCTCTCGAATTGACCTTGCATTTGGATCTCGCTCACTATCTGGATCAGTGAGCAAGGTTGCTTACTTACTGGCAGGTATCTCTGATCATTCCCCCATTGGAGTTGACATTGAAGTTGGGAGGCAGGAAACACCCGGGATGTTGGAGGCTGGATCCTAAGTGGATTCGCATTGAAAAAGTTCAGGAGTTGTTATCTGAGTCCTGCTCTCAGTTCTGGGTGGTAAATGACCAGTCAACCTCCCCTCTTCTAGTGTGGGATGCTTTTAAAGCTTATACCCAAGGGCTAATATATCTTGGCTATTAAAACAGCAAGGAAGGATTTCACCAGCGTTACCTCGGTGCTGGAAACTCAACGTGGCCAATATGGTTTCTAAATTCGCAGACTTATCCACCGAGGTCAACTATGCCAGGTTGGCTGGGGCCCGCAGGGAACTTGAACTCCATTATATGTTTCTGTCCCATGCTGATGCGGCAATTCTCGTGGGCAGATTATTTGAATCTGGTGATAGGAACGGCAAGCTTTTGTCAAATCTGGTGGCTGACTCTCATCCACAGATGATAATTCCCCGACTTTTGTCGTCTACAGACGACCTCCTTTTAGAGCATTCCCATATCCTGCAAGAATTAAGAAGTTATTTTCAGTCACTTTATAGTTCTCGCCACTCTCCAGATCCCATGGTCTTGGGGACAGGTTGCAGAGCCTTTCCTTGCCACGATTGTCAGAAGATGAAGCTGCAGATCTTGATAAAGAAATCACCATCCCTGAAATTGAGGCAGCTATCCATTCATTCCCACCTAATAAAACCCCTGGGCCAGATGGATTGCCTGGGGATCTGTATAAATTACATATTTCAGATCTGGTGTAGTATCTCTATGATCTCTTTTGGTAAAGTTTTGCTCAAGGAGCCCTCCCCCCTCCATGTATCAGGCCCATATTGTCTTGATCTTGAAGCCTGGTAAGGATCCTCTACGATGTTCCTCCTATAGACCTACAGTATATCACTATTGAATTATGATTTAAAATCAGGAATCAAATGTTCATTATGCTCTTCCCAACTTATTTTGCGTGCCCCCCTCACATATCTGTTGTAAATATTTAACATTTTTTGATGCCCAAATCAGGGGGTCAGGGAAGAGAAAGCATTCTTTTAACGAGGGGTTCAGCCATAATGGAGTGTGGGGTGACCAAACTAGGGGTTCTATAGGAAAGTGCAACCGCCAGGCCTTAAGAAACGCTCTCAATGACCCCTGTATAGTAGGTTATGAAGGGCTTTATAAGAGCCCATGAAAGCTGCCTCCAATACCACAGCGGCATTGGCCTTTTGGCACATTTGATTCCTTAAAGGTTCATTATGCTCTTCCCAACTCTTATTTTTTTAGATACATCCAACTACATCATGCCTTTCAACAACAGTTTCAGGGTGGTCCACTACAGTTCTTGGAATCAGGGAGTGAACCAATACTATTTACAAGGCCTTGCACCCGTCGATCCATGTGGGTCTTGAGCGCCTTTTGGCACAATGACACACAGAGGTGCCTGATTTGGACTCTGAGGATTGGGAGGATATATGGGATCATCCTTTGCAGCAATTGGTTTCTACCCGGGTCCGATTAATTCAGTTCAAAATTCTTCACAGAATCTATTATACTCCCCAGAGGCTGCACTGGATGTTTCCGGCCCACCCTTCTAGATGTTGGCGTTGTCCTGAGGATACAGCACCATTTTTGCACATCTTCTGGAGCTTCCCTGTTATCCAGAAGTTCTGGGCAGATGTAGACAAATTACCCTCTATAACAACCATTTTCATACCACTGTCTATTGAGGTCTGTCTGTTGGGTTTAGTTCAGGTCTTGGCTATCTCTCGCGCCATGTGAACCTTGATTGGTTTCTTGCTTTTTTATGCTCGTAAAGCAATATTCTTAAAGTGGAAGTCCCCTCATGCCCCCACATCCAGTTTCTGGAAACATTTGGTTAATTCTGTCCTCCCACTTTATAAATACACTTATGAATCTAGGGGGTGCCCCACTAAATTTATTAAGGTGTGGCATATTTGGACTGATTTTTGCGAATCGGTCCCTTCCAGCTCTGATCAGGATTGAGGTATGGATTTTCCATCTCTTGTTATAGGTTACTTTGCTCGGTGTGGGGTCCCCAACAGTCTTCTTTCTGTGGGAATTGTTTTCTGCCATACCATAAGTCCTGTGATATCATCATGTGTGGTTGTCTTCTGTTTGTTGTTGTTAAACCTTACTTTGTTCGTTATGGTTTTTTTTTTTGCTTTTTGCTTTTTTTGTTCTATTTTGTGACTCAATCGAAATTCTCGAAAGAGAATTTAAAAAAAAAATTGCAGAGAAGAAAACTGACCAAGCTGGGATGAATATGTTTCCAAACCTATCATGGTCAGTTTGAGATAGGAAAGCAGGGGGACTGGCAGGATCACCTGATATTTCACACAAAAAAAGCAATGCAAAGAGAACAGTATACTTTTTCATACAAGTGCATGGTACAGCAAGCTAATATCATGAATATAAAATGTTGGGTAATATACACTTTAAACTCTAACATACAATGTTAAAGTCAAAAAGCATTTATCAAAGCCCAGATAACTGCAACATTTTAGGAAAAAAGAAGAAAACAGAAGGCTTTCACGTGAAAGATGTAGAATTTTAATGGATGACTTTTTGGCCAGTGCTGGGGAGATTATAATCATAGCTGAAAACTCTTAGGTCATGTAATTACCAGGTTTTTTGGATACCAAACCTTTAACCCAGTGATGTATCATCCATGTGTGAAATGTGTGTGGTGCACATGGGCTCAAAGGGATGTGAGGCCCACTGTGCCCTTACACATTGCACAGCAAATGTGGAGAAACACTGTTCAGTGCTCTCTTCTGTGTCTCCACTGTAACTGTGCTTGTCACAGGAAGCTTCAGCAGAAACACTGTTTATTTTCAATGGGTATAAAAAAAAGAATCCCCCCCCTTTAAAATGATCACATTTTGTTGTTTTCAACCTGAAATGAAGACAGACACAGGTTTTGTTTTATCCATCTGTATTTACTCCTTGCAACTTATAATATCCAAGCAAAAGATATAACACCAACATGTCAGGAAAAAATAAAAAACAGAATCACTGAGTTGGAAAAAGGATCACCCCCTTGTGTCAGTATTGTGTTGAACCACCTTTTGCTTTAATTCAAGCCTTTAGTCTGTTGGGATATGTCTCTGCTAACTTTGCACATCTAGACTTTGCAATAGTTGCCCACTCTTCTTTGCAGAACTGCTCAAGGTCAGGTAAATTTGATGGTGACCATTTGTGAACTGCAGTCTTCAAGTCATTCCACAGATTTTCAATGCGATTTACGTCTGTGCTTTGAGTCATCGTCATGTTGGAAGATAAACCTTCTTCCCATTGACAACTTTCTATCAGAGGGTAGCAACATTTCCTCAAGGATTTGATGGTATTTTGCCCCGTCCAGTTTTCCTTCTAGCCTGACAAGTGCTCCAGTCCCTGCTATAGAGAAACACCCCTATTACAGGATATTATTACCTCCATGCTTTACTGTAAGAATGGTGTTATTTGGATGGTGAGATGTATTGGATTTCCGCCAGACAAATTGATTAGTGTTGAGGCTAAATAATTCAATTTTAGTCTCATCTGACCATAACACCTGTTATGTGGCCTCAGAATCTTCAAGGTGCATTTTGGCAAAGCATTTCTTGAGGAGCAGCTTCTTTTCTTGCAACCCTCCAATATGTAGGATATTATAATATATAAATATATATATATATACATGTGCTGTATTCTCACGTTATTGACCAGGCCAGCATATGACTGGGCTAGATGTATTTTACACAACAAAAGAATAGCCAAGGACTGTTTGCTGTGTTAATTTTATGCAACATCACCTTGGCACTTGGGGACCAACTTGTTACATTTCAAAGGAGGTAATTTGCAAACTCATCATCTGTCCAAATAACATAAGACAACAGATTGGTGCCATCCAAGCAACCAGAAGAGCATTTTCAGGTTCAGTAACAGAACGTGGTGGTAACAACAGTCCTGTGAGGTGGATCCAGAAACTGTGCTATGACTCATAAGTCTGGTGGTGACTTAAGGGGTCTGATTCAAAAATTTAACCCGAGAATTATTATCTGGAGGCTGGAACACTGAACAAAGGATTGTGCTGTGGACCAGAAGAATCCTATGAGAATCCAACAATCCTATGAGGTGACCGAAGACCTAATAAAGGACCCAAGAAGGATGTTCTGAATCCCAGGACCAGGAAGTGGAGAAATTCATAAGCCAAGGATCCCAAGCAGTTGGTGAGTGTACCTTGTTCCTTGTTAACAGATGTCACCAAAGCAAGTGTTTTATTTTCGAATTGTTCTATGGATAGTTGTTACTTTTGTTGCTAGTATAACAGTATTTTTTTCTTTTTTGCATTCTACAACAAGCAGCAGTGTTTGGTGGCATTACTCTTGCTTTGGTGACTTTGTCCTGAGTGAGTATAATTGTGTTTATCTCAATAAAGGAGGGAATTTTGAAAAAGGTGGCATAAGTAAAGGACACTGAGGCTATTGTTCAAGCTATACAAGGATCTTATGATCCATGGTGGCAGGCACAAAAATGGGTGGATGAAAATATTTGTGGCAAAAAGTTAAATACACATAAGGCGAAGTATGTACTCATTTCTGCTGCTGACTGGATAGCAGAGCAATACAAATCTTTCAGCAGAAGAAAAATTGGAAGATGAGGTGGAGTTTTTAAAAGCTGAAGTTGAAAACTTTAAATTTCTTGCCCAGCAGGCTGCTGTAAATAACACAGAAAGTAAGCATACCACTAATGAAAATACAAAATTATGCAATGAGATTGCGTTTATAAATGAATGTTCAAAGAATGCCCAGTGTGCTATACGGGAGATATGCTCTGAATGTGCAAAGGTTGACCATTCTTAATGTTTAGCAGAGATAATATCTCTAAAGAAGCAGAGTGTTGTTGTTGTTGCAAGTAAGGTCTATGATGGATGTTTAGACAATGGTTTTGTAGCAGCTGTTGAGACTGACTCGGGCTTGGAAATAGAGAATGGGTCTGACCGAGCATTGGAAAATAGTATTGCAGTGGCACATCGAATGAGTCTGTTGTGGGTGAATGTTCCTCAGACAACGAGAGTGTGAGGTCTCGAGATGCAAGCCATTGTAATGTGTCTCAGTCGTAATGTGCTCAGAGAAGGGCTTATTCAGGGAAGCCAGTTCTGAGATGTTTTGCTTGTAAAAAGTTGGAGTACATTGCATGATATTGTTTTTATGGTTTACTACTAAGTAAGCAAAGAAGTTTACTCTGCAAGGTGGGGCAATTCGCACAGGCATATAGGCCACAGTAGCCAAAGTCAAGAATGGTCAGCTAAAGCAAGAAAGACATCAGTTTATGGAGCAACTGAAAGAGCTGAAAATGGAGGTGTCTTCATTTATGTAAAAATACTACACTGGGATGAACAACCATTCTGTTTATAGGTCATAGACAGTTGGACATGTGGTATGAGTTTTTCTGATTAAAGTTCTTTGGCATGTATTAAGATTTGATAATTGAGGAGATACTTGGGTAATTGAGGAGATACTTGTCTTGGTTTGGGAGGTCATTTCAACTCATAAAATGTCATTAGGGTTGTACAGAACATTTCGGGTGATTTAGCCATCGGGTCCATTGGTTATTGAATTTGTGATAGGAAGAAGTGTTAATTGCGGATAATTTTTCCATTTGGCAACTAATGATAAATTTAAATATCACCAAATAATGGTGATAAGAAATGGGAATCTACATAAATTCTAAATTAAAAAAATTAAAATTGAATTGAAATTAAAACATATAATTATGGATATGTCACTTATCATTACTCCATATTAAACCATCAAGGTACTAGAATATTGATAATAGCAATCCCCTGTGACCAAGAATCCCGCACATTTAGGACCTATATGAGAAACAACAGTTAAAAATTAAAAATATTAAAACAATTAATTCAGCTATTATTGATAAAACAATTAATGTATTCTATATTGAGACCAAAAGGCCTCTTTGTTTAATACCCCTGGCAACATACCCTCTAACATCTCAATCTTCCGTGATTTAGTCTTAAAAGATCTTGAGTCAATTAAGCTAAAAAATGTGAAGCCTCATAAGGATTTGAGTGTAGGAATGGAAAAACTTTTCACTAGGAAGGACATAGTTATACGTCCCCCCGGACAAGGGAGGTGCTATTGTGCTATCATTCTTGATAACGTAGCATATGTTCGAGGTAATGACTAGGTTATTTTCAGATGAGGATACCTATGTTACACTTCAAGGTAATCCTGTTTTACAGTAAGAAAAGGAACTTAGAGTGTTGGTGGAAAGAGGATACAAGGATGGTGTTAGGAATGGACTTGCCAATAGTGGTGGGACTCACCTGCCTTGTGGGCTGCAGTACCAGAGCTGGCCAGCGGGTGCTCTCAACAACCAGAAGTTCACTTCGGCAATTAGCCATCACCTGGGGCTGATTGCAGGTGGTGTATTTAAGGGATGGCCAGACCTGCAGTCTGGGCCTTGGTGTGTGTTTTTCCATGGGCCCCTGTACCTTGTAACCTGCATTCCTGTTCCTGTTCCTGTTTCTGCCTGACTTGTTGCCGACCCTGCCTGATCCTGACCTCTGCTGACTTCTCCTGTTTGATCCCTGGCTTGTGACCCTGACCATTCTCTCCGCCTGCTCCTCCTGTACCTACCTGCCCGATAGTTATCGACCCGGCCTGCCTGACTACGTTGTGCTCTATATGTGTATGTACCTGTGTATCTATACCAGTTTAGGTTTGGGTTTGTTTCACCTTGTTGTATGTATTTGTGTTAGCTTGGGGTTTGGTGCACTGCGTTTATGTTTGTATTGTCAGTCTTAATAAATTGTCTTGTTTATACCATATCTGGAGCCTGCGTTTCCCTGTGTCAGTACACACATCTCTGGTCACACCCGCATCCCTGACAAGTGGCATCCTATGTAAAAAGGAGAAGGAATATCTTATAAATTCTTCCCTTAGGTTACCTGTTATGTATTTTTTACTTTTTACCCCCCCCCCCCCCCCCCCGGGTAGGCCCATCATTAGTGGCATAGATTTGATCACGGCCCGAGCAGGCAAATATATTGATCATTTTTACAACCATTGGTGGTAAATACACCCTAATACTTAAGGGACACAAAACATATTATTAATATATTGGGAGAGATTGATCTCTATTTCTTAGCCACTGCAGATGTTTCATCTCTCTATACATCAATTTCTCACCAATTAAGTTTGGAAGCACTGAAATCCTTTTTAAGCAGGGTTAGCTCTATCCCTTATTTTCAGAAGATTTTTGTTCCAGATTTACTCCAGTTTTGTATGACCCATAACTATTTTTGGCACAAGGGTTCTTACTATCTGAAGCAATGAGGAGTGGCCATTGAGGCTAAATTTGCACCCAGCATGGCCAATCTTTTTATGGCAAAGTGGGAAGAGGATGTGGTTTTGAAAAACCGTAGGCCTGAACTAATATTTTGGAGGCGTTTCATTGATGATTAACAATTTTTATTGGTTTTCACATATACAAACATATATATACAAACAGTAAATTGAAAAAAGGAACACAGGAGAAAGAGGGAGCACATCGATGGTGAAATCTGCATGGTTACAATCATAATGTCACATAGCAACATTGGGGAGGCCATCAGAACCGTACATTTGGAGGTAAAATTATCCCATGGGTGCCACACTGCCTCGAACACAGCAATCGAACAGGCGTGTAGAGCAGTCAGGTATTCCATCTGTCTCACATCAGCAATAATTTTAAACAGAGTTGGCATCAAAGGAGGTTTAGAGGATAGCCAACATATAGGAATGCTTCTTCTAGCCGCAGTCAGAATATGTGTGGTGAGTTTCCTGGCCATTTTGGGAAGACCTGGGAATGGCAGGCTCAATAAAAGGTATAGGGGCTCAAAGGGGAGAGAGGTATGCAATAGCAATTGTAAAAAGGACAAAACCTCTTCCCAAAAGGAACAATGGATCCACAGGTCCAAAAAATGTCGAAGAGGGAGCCAAAGTCTTTCCCGCAATGCCAGCAGGCCAAAGAAGCATTTGTGTTAAAGGCATGAATTACATCGGGAGTTTTGTACCACAGCATCATGATTTTGTATGTATTTTCCTTATAAACCACACAGACAGAAGATTTAGATGTGTTTTCCCAAATTTTCTTCCACTGCGTCAGATCAATTTCACATTGTAAAAACTGGGACCATTTGCGCATGTAATGATGAGAGTCATTAGAGAGGGGGGCAAGCATCCATAAGAAGTTTGTATGTATTAGAAATATGCCCTTTTGATGTGGACCTTGTATGCACAGACGCTCAAAGGTAGTGGGTTTCCCAAGAGTCAATGTGGGGGACATGGTAGAGAAAAAATGGCGTATCTGGAGATAGATATATACAGTAGGGCAAAAAAGTATTTAGTCAGCCACCAGTTGTGCAAGTTCTCCCACTTAAAAAGATGAGAGAGGCCTGTAATTGGCATCATAGGTAGACCTCAACTATGAGAGACAAAATGAGAAAAAAAATCCAGACAATCACATTGGCTGATTTGGAAAGAATTTATTTGCAAATTATGGTGGAAAATAAGTATTTGGTCAATATCAAAAGTTCATCTCAATACTTTGTTATATATCCTTTGTTGGCAATGACAGAGGTCAAACGTTTCCTGTAAGTCTTCACAAGGTTGGCACACACTGTTGCTGGTATGTTGGCCCATTCCTCCATGCAGATCTCCTCTAGAGCAGTGATGTTTTGGGGCTGTCGCTGGGTAACATGGACTTTCAACTTCCTCCAAAGGTTTTCTATGGGGTTGAGATCTGGAGACTGGCTAGGCCACTCCAGGACCTTGAAATGCTTCTTACGAAGCCACTCCTTTGTTGCCCGTGCGGTATGTTTGAGATCATTGTCATGTTGGAAGACCCAGCCACGTTTCATCTTCAATGCCCTTGCTGATGGAAGGAGGTTTGCACTCAAAATCTCACGATACATGGCCCCATTCATTCTGTCCTGTACATGGATCAGTCATCCTGGTCCCTTTGCGGAGAAACAGCCCCAAAGCATGATGTTGCCACCCCCATGCTTCACAGTAGGTATGGTGTTCTTTGGATGCAACTCAGCATTCTCTCTCCTCCAAACACGACGAGTTGTGTTTCTACCAAACAGTTCTATTTTGGTTTCATCTGACCATATGACATTCTCCCAATCCTCTTCTGGATCATCCAAAGGGGGACAGGTCTGGCACTGCAGGATCTGAGTCCCTGGCGGCGTAGTGTGTTACTGATGGCAGCCTTTCTTACGTTGGTTCCAGCTCTCTGCAGGTCATTCACTAGGTCCCTCCGTGTGGTCCTGGGATTTTTGCTCACCGTTCTTGTGATCATTTTGACCCCACGGGGTGAGATCTTGCGTGGAGCCCCAGATCGAGGGAGATTATTAGTGGTCTTGTATGTCTTCCATTTTCTAATTATTGCTCCCACAGTTGATTTGTTCACACCAAGTTGCTTGCCTATTGCAGATTCAGTCTTCCCAGCCTGGTGCAGGTCTACAATTTTGTTTCTGGTGTCCTTCGACAGCTCTTTGGTCTTCACCATAGTGGAGTTTGGAGTGTGACTGTTTGAGGTTGTGGACAGGTGACTTTTATACTGATAACAAGTTAAAACAGGTGCCATTGATACAGGTAATGAGTGCAGGACAGAGGAGCCTCTTAAAGAAGAAGGTACAGGTCTGTGAGAGCCAGAAATCTTGCTTGTTTGTAGGTGACCAAATACTTTTTTTCCACCATAATTTGCAAATAAATTCTTTCCAAATCAGCCAATGTGGTTGTCTGGATTTTTTTTCTCATTTTGTCTCTCATAGTTGAGGTCTACCTATGATGCAAATTACAGGCCTCTCTCATCTCTGTAAGTGGGAGCACAATTGGTGGCTGACTAAATACTTTTTTGCCCCACTGTAAATGTTGGGAAGGTAGATCCTTTTTCTGGAGTTATGCGAAAGGTTGCAGCTTCCGAGTCACAGGATGTACTAAGTGGCGTAGTTGGAAGAGGTTGGCTGTGACCGAAGGGAGCACCCGGGACATGGCCAAACTGTTTGGAAGGTTGTGGTTAAAGAGGATATTAGTCATTGGGGAGCAATCTGATTTCAATGCAAACCTAGTCTTACATTTCTGCCAGATACTCATGGAGAATTGCATGGAGCCAAGGAAAAAATGACGGATAGGGGTAAGGTCCACCACCGAGGTTGACCAGAGGAGAGAACAAGGATGAGTCGGAGTCAATTGTAAGGACTCAATCTCAGTCCACAGGTTGGGAGGGTAGTGGGTGGACCATGATGTAAGGAAGCGGAGGTGGGTAGCATAATAATAGGTCACGATATCCGATGCTCCTAGGCCTCCCCTAGAATGCAGAGAAAGTAGTACACTACATGCCACGTATTATGTCGCGTATTAAGCCAAATGAGGTGTAGACGGGACTTCTAGAGGGAGAGTAGTTTGGACATAGGAACAGGAATGGGGAGAGTCGCATATAAATACAGGAGTTTGGGCAGTACAGTCATTTTTATGATGTTGATGCGTCCCAGGAAGGATATGGGTAGGTTATCCTAGAATTTCAAGGAGCAAGAAATAGCTATAAATAGGGGGGGGGAAATTGGCGTCATATATAGAACCGTAGGAGGAAGTGAGGATAGTACCCAAATATTTTAGAGAATGAGTGCACCATCGAGAAGGGAAAGATTATTGGAGGGACGAGAAAATAGCTGATGGGATGTGAAGTGGGAGTGCTTCAGTTTTGTAACCCGAGAGGGTCCCGAATTGACGTAAAATTTTATGCAATACTGGAAGAGAGATTTGGGGATTCGAGAGTGTAAGGAGGATATCATCCGCAAATGGGGATAGTTTGTATTCATGGCTATGAGATAATATCCCTTGTATGTCGGGGTGAGACCGGATTGCAATAGCTAAGCAGAGGATAAACAATAGTGGGAAGAGTGGGCATCCCTGTTGCATACCATTTGACATCTGGAAAGGGGGTGAGAGAAAAGAGGCCAGTCTGACCTGTGAGGAAGGATAAGAGTAAAGAGCTTTTAAAGCTGCCACGAAACTTCTCCAAGACCATAAACATATAAGGCCAGCTGAGGTGGTTGAAAGCTTTTTGGGCATCTAAGCTCAATAAAATGGTGGGGGTAGAAGACTGGTTAACCAAGTCAACCAGATCAATGGATCTCCTGATATTGTCCGCTGCATGTCTGGGAGGAACAAAGCCTACTTGGTCTCTGTGTATAAGCTTGGAGATGGGCCTGGACAGCTGACCCTAATCTTAGTAAAAATCTTGTAATCAGAGTTTAGTAGAGCAATAGGATGGTAATTATCTAAGATAGAATGATGCTTGTCAGGTTTGGGAATTACAAAAATATATGCATGGGAGAAGTCAGCCTGGGGAGTATTACTCTTGAAAAAATCTTGATAAACAGAGAGAAGATGGGGAGCCAGGATACCAATGAAGGGGAGTAATAAGAGTAGGGAAGTCCATCTGGTCCTGGGATTTGCATGAGGGGAGATGTTTGACTCTATTAAATACTTCTGCAGATGAAATGTCAGCATTAAGGGCTGAGATGTCAGAAGGCGATAGCTTCTGTAATAGTAGAGGAATAAAAAAACGATCAAAAAAAGTCTCTGTGAGGGGAGGATGGAGATCTGGAGTCAAACAGTTGTAAAGGGACTCGTAATATGAGCCAAAAAAGGAGACCATTACATGGGGGTCATAAGTAGTGTCCCCATTCGGCTAGATAAGATGGTCTGGCAATGTAAAGGGAGATTGGGTTTTGAGTCTATTAACGAGCATACAGTGAGGTTTGTTAGAGAATTCATAGAATTTCTGTTTGACCCAGATAAGAGATTTTGTGGACTTGCAGACATCAAGAGTAGAGATGAGCGAATCGAACCAGGCGAACCGGAATTCGAGTCGAATTTCAGGAAATATTCGATTCGCGGCGAAACCGAAATTTTGCCTACTTCGGGTGCGCGAATCGAACATTTCCCGATCAGCCGGCAAAAGTGTCCCTGCAGTGAGCTCCGCTATTTCTGACAGTTCTCTGACAGAAGGAACACATGTTTAGCGGTTGAAACATTGTATCTATTAGTTTACATTTAGGATACAGATGTTTCAACCACTGTTCATGTGAAGAAGCTGTGAGAGAACTGTCAGAAATAGAGGAACTCTGCACATACACTTTTTGCCGGCTTGGAATTATTCTTCTTTTCATCCTACTTCTTCTTCTTCTTCATCTTCATCCTCAGAAGAAGAGGATGAGGATGAGGATGAAGAAGAAGAAGAAGAAGAAGAAGTAGGATGAAAAGAAGAATAATTCCAAGCCGGCAAAAAGTGTATGTGCAGAGTTCCTCTATTTCTGACAGTTCTCTCACAGCTTCTTCACATGTACAGCGGTTGAAACATCTGTATCCTAAATGGAAACTAATAGATACAATTTGTATCTATTAGTTTCCATTTAGGATACAGATGTTTCAACCGCTGTACATGTGAAGAAGCTGTGAGAGAACTGTCAGAAATAGAGGAACTCTGCACATACACTTTTTGCCGGCTTGGAATTATTCTTCTTTTCATCCTACTTCTTCTTCTTCTTCTTCTTCTTCTTCTTCATCCTCATCCTCATCCTCTTCTTCTGAGGATGAGGATGAGGATGAAGAAGAAAAAGAAGCAGTAGGATGAAAATAAGAATAATTCCAAGCCGGCAAAAAGTGTATGTGCAGAGTTCCTCTATTCTGCAGATACACTTAGAGGAGCTCTGCACATACACTTTTTGCCTGTTTGGAATTAATCTTATTTTCATCCTACTTCTTCTTCTTCTTCTTCTTCTTTATCCTCATCCTCAGAAGAAGAAGAAGAGGATGAAGAAGAAGAAGAAGAAGAAGAAGTAGGATGAAAATAAGAATAATTGCAAGCCGGCAAAAAGTGTATGTGCAGAGTTCCTCTATTCTGCAGATACACTTAGAGGAGCTCTGCAGATACACTTAGAGGAGCTCTGCACATATACTTTTTGCCGGCTTGGAATTAATCTTATTTTCATCCTACTTCTTCTTCTTCTTCTTCTTCTTCATCCTCATCCTCATCCTCATAAGAAGAAGAAGAGGATGAGGATGAGGATGATGAAGAAGAAGAAGAAGAAGAAGTAGGATGAAAATAAGAATAATTCCAAGCCGGCAAAAAGTGTATGTGCAGAGCTCCTCTAAGTGTATCTGCAGAGCTCCTCTAAGTGTATCTGCAGAATAGAGGAACTCTGCACATACACTTTTTGCCGGAAACAGCTGTATGGAGTGAATGTCCCAGAACTGTCAGAAATAGACTATTTATGACAGTTCTGGGACATTCACTCCATACAGCGGTTGAAACATTGTATCTATTTTTTTCCATAAATGACATTCTGCAGATACACTTAGAGGAGCGCTGCAGATACACTTTTTGCCGGCTTGGAATTATTCTTATTTTCATCCTACTTCTTCTTTTTCTTCTTATGAGGATGAGGATGAAGAAGAAGAAGTAGGATGAAAATAAGATTAATTCCAAGCCGGCAAAAAGTGTATCTGCAGCGCTCCTCTAAGTGTATTTGCAGAATGTCATTTATGGAAAAAAATAGATACAATGTTTCAACCGCTGTATGGAAGGACAGTCCCAGAACTGTCATAAATAGTCTATTTCTGACAGTTCTGGGACATTCACTCTATACAGCTGTTTCAACCGCTGTATGGAGGGAATGTCATAGAACTGTCAGAAATAGACTATTAATGACAGTTCTGGGACTGTCCTTCCATACAGCGGTTGAAACATTGTATCTATTTGTTTCCATAAATGGATCCATTTATGGAAACAAATAGATACAATGTTTCAACCGCTGTATGGAAGGACAGTCCCAGAACTGTCATTAATAGTCTATTTCTGACAGTTCTATGACATTCCCTCCATACAGCGGTTGAAACAGCTGTATGGAGTGAATGTCCCAGAACTGTCAGAAATAGACTATTTATGACAGTTCTGGGACATTCACTCCATACAGCGGTTGAAACATTGTATCTATTTTTTTCCATAAATGACATTCTGCAGATACACTTAGAGGAGCGCTGCAGATACACTTTTTGCCGGCTTGGAATTATTCTTATTTTCATCCTACTTCTTCTTTTTCTTCTTATGAGGATGAGGATGAAGAAGAAGAAGTAGGATGAAAATAAGATTAATTACAAGCCGGCAAAAAGTGTATCTGCAGCGCTCCTCTAAGTGTATTTGCAGAATGTCATTTATGGAAAAAAATAGATACAATGTTTCAACCGCTGTATGGAAGGACAGTCCCAGAACTGTCATAAATAGTCTATTTCTGACAGTTCTGGGACATTCACTCTATACAGCTGTTTCAACCGCTGTATGGAGGGAATGTCATAGAACTGTCAGAAATAGACTATTAATGACAGTTCTGGGACTGTCCTTCCATACAGCGGTTGAAACATTGTATCTATTTGTTTCCATAAATGGATCCATTTATGGAAACAAATAGATACAATGTTTCAACCGCTGTATGGAAGGACAGTCCCAGAACTGTCATTAATAGTCTATTTCTGACAGTTCTATGACATTCCCTCCATACAGCGGTTGAAACAGCTGCATGGAGTGAATGTCCCAGAACTGTCAGAAATAGACTATTTATGACAGTTCTGGGACATTCACTCCATACAGCGGTTGAAACATTGTATCTATTTTTTTCCATAAATGACATTCTGCAGATACACTTAGAGGAGCGCTGCAGATACACTTTTTGCCGGCTTGGAATTATTCTTATTTTCATCCTACTTCTTCTTTTTCTTCTTATGAGGATGAGGATGAAGAAGAAGAAGTAGGATGAAAATAAGATTAATTCCAAGCCGGCAAAAAGTGTATCTGCAGCGCTCCTCTAAGTGTATTTGCAGAATGTCATTTATGGAAAAAAATAGATACAATGTTTCAACCGCTGTATGGAAGGACAGTCCCAGAACTGTCATAAATAGTCTATTTCTGACAGTTCTGGGACATTCACTCCATACAGCTGTTTCAACCGCTGTATGGAGGGAATGTCATAGAACTGTCAGAAATAGACTATTAATGACAGTTCTGGGACTGTCCTTCCATACAGCGGTTGAAACATTGTATCTATTTGTTTCCATAAATGGATCCATTTATGGAAACAAATAGATACAATGTTTCAACCGCTGTATGGAAGGACAGTCCCAGAACTGTCATTAATAGTCTATTTCTGACAGTTCTATGACATTCCCTCCATACAGCGGTTGAAACAGCTGTATGGAGTGAATGTCCCAGAACTGTCAGAAATAGAATATTTATGACAGTTCTGGGACATTCACTCCATACAGCGGTTGAAACATTGTATCTATTTTTTTCCATAAATGACATTCTGCAGATACACTTAGAGGAGCGCTGCAGATACACTTTTTGCCGGCTTGGAATTATTCTTATTTTCATCCTACTTCTTCTTTTTCTTCTTATGAGGATGAGGATGAAGAAGAAGAAGTAGGATGAAAATAAGATTAATTCCAAGCCGGCAAAAAGTGTATCTGCAGCGCTCCTCTAAGTGTATTTGCAGAATGTCATTTATGGAAAAAAATAGATACAATGTTTCAACCGCTGTATGGAAGGACAGTCCCAGAACTGTCATAAATAGTCTATTTCTGACAGTTCTGGGACATTCACTCCATACAGCTGTTTCAACCGCTGTATGGAGGGAATGTCATAGAACTGTCAGAAATAGACTATTAATGACAGTTCTGGGACTGTCCTTCCATACAGCGGTTGAAACATTGTATCTATTTGTTTCCATAAATGGATCCATTTATGGAAACAAATAGATACAATGTTTCAACCGCTGTATGGAAGGACAGTCCCAGAACTGTCATTAATAGTCTATTTCTGACAGTTCTATGACATTCCCTCCATACAGCGGTTGAAACAGCTGTATGGAGTGAATGTCCCAGAACTGTCAGAAATAGACTATTTATGACAGTTCTGGGACATTCACTCCATACAGCGGTTGAAACATTGTATCTATTTTTTTCCATAAATGACATTCTGCAGATACACTTAGAGGAGCGCTGCAGATACACTTTTTGCCGGCTTGGAATTATTCTTATTTTCATCCTACTTCTTCTTTTTCTTCTTATGAGGATGAGGATGAAGAAGAAGAAGTAGGATGAAAATAAGATTAATTCCAAGCCGGCAAAAAGTGTATCTGCAGCGCTCCTCTAAGTGTATTTGCAGAATGTCATTTATGGAAAAAAATAGATACAATGTTTCAACCGCTGTATGGAAGGACAGTCCCAGAACTGTCATAAATAGTCTATTTCTGACAGTTCTGGGACATTCACTCTATACAGCTGTTTCAACCGCTGTATGGAGAGAATGTCATAGAACTGTCAGAAATAGACTATTAATGACAGTTCTGGGACTGTCCTTCCATACAGCGGTTGAAACATTGTATCTATTTGTTTCCATAAATGGATCCATTTATGGAAACAAATAGATACAATGTTTCAACCGCTGTATGGAAGGACAGTCCCAGAACTGTCATTAATAGTCTATTTCTGACAGTTCTATGACATTCCCTCCATACAGCGGTTGAAACAGCTGTATGGAGTGAATGTCCCAGAACTGTCAGAAATAGACTATTTATGACAGTTCTGGGACATTCACTCCATACAGCGGTTGAAACATTGTATCTATTTTTTTCCATAAATGACATTCTGCAGATACACTTAGAGGAGCGCTGCAGATACACTTTTTGCCGGCTTGGAATTATTCTTATTTTCATCCTACTTCTTCTTTTTCTTCTTATGAGGATGAGGATGAAGAAGAAGAAGTAGGATGAAAATAAGATTAATTCCAAGCCGGCAAAAAGTGTATCTGCAGCGCTCCTCTAAGTGTATTTGCAGAATGTCATTTATGGAAAAAAATAGATACAATGTTTCAACCGCTGTATGGAAGGACAGTCCCAGAACTGTCATAAATAGTCTATTTCTGACAGTTCTGGGACATTCACTCTATACAGCTGTTTCAACCGCTGTATGGAGGGAATGTCATAGAACTGTCAGAAATAGACTATTAATGACAGTTCTGGGACTGTCCTTCCATACAGCGGTTGAAACATTGTATCTATTTGTTTCCATAAATGGATCCATTTATGGAAACAAATAGATACAATGTTTCAACCGCTGTATGGAAGGACATTCCAGAACTGTCATTAATAGTCTATTTCTGACAGTTCTATGACATTCCCTCCATACAGCGGTTGAAACAGCTGTATGGAGTGAATGTCCCAGAACTGTCAGAAATAGACTATTTATGACAGTTCTGGGACATTCACTCCATACAGCGGTTGAAACATTGTATCTATTTTTTTCCATAAATGACATTCTGCAGATACACTTAGAGGAGCGCTGCAGATACACTTTTTGCCGGCTTGGAATTATTCTTATTTTCATCCTACTTCTTCTTTTTCTTCTTATGAGGATGAGGATGAAGAAGAAGAAGTAGGATGAAAATAAGATTAATTCCAAGCCGGCAAAAAGTGTATCTGCAGCGCTCCTCTAAGTGTATTTGCAGAATGTCATTTATGGAAAAAAATAGATACAATGTTTCAACCGCTGTATGGAAGGACAGTCCCAGAACTGTCATAAATAGTCTATTTCTGACAGTTCTGGGACATTCACTCTATACAGCTGTTTCAACCGCTGTATGGAGAGAATGTCATAGAACTGTCAGAAATAGACTATTAATGACAGTTCTGGGACTGTCCTTCCATACAGCGGTTGAAACATTGTATCTATTTGTTTCCATAAATGGATCCATTTATGGAAACAAATAGATACAATGTTTCAACCGCTGTATGGAAGGACAGTCCCAGAACTGTCATTAATAGTCTATTTCTGACAGTTCTATGACATTCCCTCCATACAGCGGTTGAAACAGCTGTATGGAGTGAATGTCCCAGAACTGTCAGAAATAGACTATTTATGACAGTTCTGGGACATTCACTCCATACAGCGGTTGAAACATTGTATCTATTTTTTTCCATAAATGACATTCTGCAGATACACTTAGAGGAGCGCTGCAGATACACTTTTTGCCGGCTTGGAATTATTCTTATTTTCATCCTACTTCTTCTTTTTCTTCTTATGAGGATGAGGATGAAGAAGAAGAAGTAGGATGAAAATAAGATTAATTCCAAGCCGGCAAAAAGTGTATCTGCAGCGCTCCTCTAAGTGTATTTGCAGAATGTCATTTATGGAAAAAAATAGATACAATGTTTCAACCGCTGTATGGAAGGACAGTCCCAGAACTGTCATAAATAGTCTATTTCTGACAGTTCTGGGACATTCACTCTATACAGCTGTTTCAACCGCTGTATGGAGGGAATGTCATAGAACTGTCAGAAATAGACTATTAATGACAGTTCTGGGACTGTCCTTCCATACAGCGGTTGAAACATTGTATCTATTTGTTTCCATAAATGGATCCATTTATGGAAACAAATAGATACAATGTTTCAACCGCTGTATGGAAGGACAGTCCCAGAACTGTCATTAATAGTCTATTTCTGACAGTTCTATGACATTCCCTCCATACAGCGGTTGAAACAGCTGTATGGAGTGAATGTCCCAGAACTGTCAGAAATAGACTATTTATGACAGTTCTGGGACATTCACTCCATACAGCGGTTGAAACATTGTATCTATTTTTTTCCATAAATGACATTCTGCAGATACACTTAGAGGAGCGCTGCAGATACACTTTTTGCCGGCTTGGAATTATTCTTATTTTCATCCTACTTCTTCTTTTTCTTCTTATGAGGATGAGGATGAAGAAGAAGAAGTAGGATGAAAATAAGATTAATTCCAAGCCGGCAAAAAGTGTATCTGCAGCGCTCCTCTAAGTGTATTTGCAGAATGTCATTTATGGAAAAAAATAGATACAATGTTTCAACCGCTGTATGGAAGGACAGTCCCAGAACTGTCATAAATAGTCTATTTCTGACAGTTCTGGGACATTCACTCTATACAGCTGTTTCAACCGCTGTATGGAGGGAATGTCATAGAACTGTCAGAAATAGACTATTAATGACAGTTCTGGGACTGTCCTTCCATACAGCGGTTGAAACATTGTATCTATTTGTTTCCATAAATGGATCCATTTATGGAAACAAATACATACAATGTTTCAACCGCTGCATGGAAGAACAGTCCCAGAACTGTCATTAATAGTCTATTTCTGACAGTTCCATGACATTCCCTCCATACAGCGGTTTGAAACAGCTGTATGGAGTGAATGTCCCAGAACTGTCAGAAATAGACAGAAACTGTCACAGAACTGTCCTTCTTCTCATCCTTCTCCTTCTTCTCATCCTTCTTCTCATCCTTCTTCTCATCCTTCTTCTCATCCTTCTCCTTCTTCTCATCCTTCTCCTTCTTCTCATCCTTCTCCTTCTCCTTCTTCTCATCCTTCTCCTTCTTCTCATCCTTCTTCTCATCCTTCTCCTTCTTCTCATCCTTCTCCTTCTTCTCATCCTTCTCCTTCTCCTTCTTCTCATCCTTCTCCTTCTCCTTCTTCTCATCCTTCTCCTTCTCCTTCTTCTCATCCTTCTCCTTCTCCATCTTCTCATCCTTCTCCTTCTCCTTCTTCTCATCCTTATCCTTCTCCTTCTTCTCATCCTTCTCCTTCTCCATCTTCTCATCCTTCTCCTTTTCCTTCTTCTCATCCTTCTCCTTCTGCTTCTCCTTCTCCTTCTCCTTCTTCTCATCCTTCTCCTTCTTCTCATCCTTCTCCTTCTCCTTCTTCTCATCCTTCTCCTTCTTCTCATCCTTCTCCTTCTTCTCATCCTTCTCCTTCTTCTCATCCTTCTCCTTCTCCTCATCCTACTCCTTCTTCTCATCCTTCTCCTTCTCCTTCTTCTCATCCTTCTCCTTCTCCATCTTCTCATCCTTCTCCTTCTTCTCATCCTTCTCCTTCTTCTCATCCTTCTCCTTCTCCTTCTTCTCATCCTTCTCCTTCTTCTCATCCTTCTCCTTCTCCTCATCCTTCTCCTTCTCCTTCTTCTCATCCTTCTCCTTCTCCTTCTTCTCATCCTTCTCCTTCTTCTCATCCTTCTCCTTCTCCTCATCCTTCTCCTTCTCCTTCTTCTCATCCTTCTCCTTCTCCTTCTTCTCATCCTTCTCCTTCTCCTTCTTCTCATCCTTCTCCTTCTTCTCATCCTTCTCCTTCTTCTCATCCTTCTCCTTCTCCTTCTTCTCATCCTTCTCCTTCTTCTCATCCTTCTCCTTCTTCTCATCCTTCTCCTTCTTCTTCTCATCCTTCTCCTTCTTCTCATCCTTCTCCTTCTTCTCATCCTTCTCCTTCTTCTCATCCTTCTTCTCATCCTTCTCCTTCTTCTCATCCTTCTCCTTCTCCTTCTTCTCATCCTTCTCCTTCTCCTTCTTCTCATCCTTCTCCTTCTCCTTCTCATCCTTCTCCTTCTCCATCTTCTCATCCTTCTCCTTTTCCTTCTTCTCATCCTTCTCCTTCTGCTTCTCCTTCTCCTTCTCCGTCTTCTCATCCTTCTCCTTCTCATCCTTCTCCTTCTTCTCATCCTTCTCCTTCTTCTCATCCTTCTTCTCATCCTTCTCCTTCTTCTCATCCTTCTCCTTCTTCTCATCCTTCTCCTTCTCCTTCTTCTCATCCTTCTCCTTCTTCTCATCCTTCTTCTCATCCTTCTCCTTCTTCTCATCCTTCTCCTTCTCCTTCTTCTCATCCTTCTCCTTCTCCTTCTTCTCATCCTTCTCCTTCTTCTCATCCTTCTCCTTCTTCTCATCCTTCTCCTTCTCCTTCTTCTCATCCTTCTCCTTCTTCTCATCCTTCTTCTCATCCTTCTCCTTCTTCTCATCCTTCTCCTTCTTCTCATCCTTCTCCTTCTTCTCATCCTTCTTCTCATCCTTCTCCTTCTTCTCATCCTTCTCCTTCTTCTCATCCTTCTCCTTCTCCTTCTCATCCTTCTCTTTCTTCTCATCCTTCTCCTTCTTCTCATCCTTCTCCTTCTCCTTCATCTCATCCTTCTTCTCCTCATCCTTCTCCTTCTTCTCATCCTTCTCCTTCTCCTTCTTCTCATCCTTCTCCTTTTCCTTCTTCTCATCCTTCTCCTTCTCCTTCTTCTCATCCTTCTCCTTCTCCTTCTTCTCATCCTTCTCCTTCTTCTCATCCTTCTCCTTCTCCTTCTCCTTCTCTTTTCTCATCTCCAAGGGCATTTAAATTAAAGGTAGTGTTCTGCACTAATTTAAAGGCTCTCTGAAGCCTAGAAACCCTTTTTATAAGTCATCTTCGTAGCGAAGAAATTCGCATCGAATCGAATTTCACACTGGAATTCGCCGAATCAGCCGAATCGAATTTTTGAGAAATTCGCTCATCTCTAATCAAGAGCCTTGATTCGGTCACAAAGAGAGGTCACTTTATGCAGCCCAAAAATAGGCGGTTTTAAGAGAAGTCTTCGTTCAGCCAAGGTTAACTGGTGGACTAGGGTATTCATGGCACTCTCTGAGGATTTCTTCAAGTGAGAATCTATGGAGATACACAGACCTCGAAATACCGCTGTCAGGGCTCCCGGGTATGACCAGAGGTGTGTGACTGACGCAGGGAAACGCAGACTTCAGATATGTTATAAACAATGTAATTTATTAACACTAACAATACAAACATAAACGCAGTGCAATACTAAAACATAACACAGTGCAAACAAACCAAACCAACCACCCACAGATAACAGTGCATATAATGCAAGCGTCGTCAGGCAGGCCGGGTCAATATCAATCGGGCAGGTAGGTACAGGGGGAGCAAGCGGAGAATGGTCGGGGTCACAGGCCAGGTTCAGCAGGTAGCGGGAAGCGTGGTACAGAGGGTCAGGCAGAGGGATGGTCAGGGTCACAAGCCAGGGATCAGAACAGGAGAAGTCAGCAGAGGTCAGAATCAAGCAGGGTCAGCAACAAGACAGGAACAGGAACGCAGGTTTACAAGATACAGGGCCCAGGAAAAACACACCAAGGCAGAGTCTGCAGGTCTGAATGTCCCTTAAATACACCAGTATAATTAGTTCCAGGTGTTTGACTGGCTGCAAGGTTGAGTCTCTGATTGCTGGGAGCACCCGCTGGCCAGCCCTGGTACTGCAGCTCATAAGGCAGGTGAGTCCCACTATTGCTGGCCAGTCCATTCCTGACAGTACCCCCCCCTCAAGGAGCGGCCTCAGGACGCTCCAAACAGTCCTAGCTGGGCAAAATGTTCCACCGCCCGGGTCTGGTAACTGGCGAGATATAAAAAACTGGCACACCGGGCAGGACTCCGGGCAGCGGCACACCGGGCAGGGGCACACCGGGCAGAGGCACACCGGGCAGAGGCACATCGGGCTGGACTCCGGGCAGAGGCACATTGGGCTGGACTCCGGGCAGAGGCACATCGGGCTGGACTCCGGGCAGAGGCACATCGGGCTGGACTCCGAGCAGAGGCACACCGGGCAGAGGCACTCCGGGCAGAGGCACATCGGGCTGGACTCCGGGCAGAGGCACATCGGGCTGGACTCCGGGCAGAGGCACAACGGGCTGGACTCCGGGCAGAGGCACATCGGGCTGGACTCCGGGCAGAGGCACATCGGGCTGGACTCCGGGCAGAGGCACATTGGGCTGGACTCCGGGCAGAGGCACATCGGGCTGGACTCCGGGCAGAGGCACATCGGGCTGGACTCCGGGCAGAGGCACATCGGATTACCAGGCGAAGCAGCAGGCACCGGGCCACCGGGCGGAGCAGCAGGCAGCGGGCCACCAGGCGGAGCAGCAGGCACCGGGCCCCCAGGCGGGGCGACAGGCATCGGGCCCCCAGGCGGGGCGACAGGCATCGGGCCCCCCGGCGGGGCGACAGGCATCGGGCACCCAGGAGGAGCGGCGGGCGCCGGGCCCCCAGGAGGGGCGACAGGCATCAGGCCCCCAGGCGGGGCGACAGGCATCGGGTCCCCAGGCGGGGCGACAGGCATCGGGCCCCCCGGCGGGGCAACAAGCATCGGGCCCCCAAGTGGAGCGGCGGGCGCCGGGCCCCCAGGAGGGGCGACAGGCATCGGGCCCCCAGGCGGGGCGACAGGCATCGGGCCCCCAGGCGGGGCGACAGGCATCGGACCCCCAGGCGGAGCGACAGGTCTTGGGCCCCCAGGCGGAGCGGCGGGCACCGAGTCGTCTGGCAAGACTGCGGGCACCAAGTCAACTGGCGGAACAGCGGGCTTCGAGTCATCTGGCAAGACTGCGGGCACCGAGTCGTCTGGCGGAACAGCGGGCATCGAGTCAACTGGCGGAACAGCGGGCACCGAGTGGTCTGGCAAGACTGCGGGCACCGAGTGGTCTGGCAAGACTGCGGGCACCGAGTCGTCTGGCAAGACTGCGGGCACCGAGTCACCTGGCGGAACAGCGGGCATCGAGTCAACTGGCGGAACAGCGGGCACCGAGTCGTCTGGCAAGACTGCGGGCACCGAGTCGTCTGGCAAGACTGCGGGCACCGAGTCACCTGGCGGAACAGCGGGCATCGACTCAACTGGCGGAACAGCGGGCACCGAGTCGTCTGGCAAGACTGCGGGCACCGAATCACCAGGCACGACAGTGGGCTCTGACTCAATTGGCACGACAGCGGGCACCGGGTCATCAGGTACCGGATTGTCTGGCTCGACAGCGGGCATCGGGTCACCAGGTATGACAGCGGGCACTGGGTCACCAGGCATCAGGTCATTTAGCTCGCCAGCGGGCACCGCGTCATCTGGCAAGGCAGTGGGCACCGAGTCACCAGGCACTACAGCGGGCTCTGAGTCAACTGGCATGACAGTGGGCACCGGGTCATCAGGTACCGGATTGTCTGGCTCGACAGCGGGCATCGGGTCACCAGGCCTAATTGGATCGTCAGGCTGGATCAGTTCATCATGCTGGGTAGAGGCATCAGGCTGAATGCAGGCATCCGGCTGAGTAAAGGCATCAGGCTGAGTAGAGGCATCAGGCTGAGTAGAGGCATCAGGCTGAGTAGAGGCATCAGGCTGAGTAGAGGCATCAGGCTGAAGAGAGGCATCAGGCTGAAGAGAGGCATCAGGCTGCGTACAGGCATCAGGCTGAGTACAGGCATCAGGCTGAGTAGAGGATTCAGGCTGAGTAGAGGCTTCAGGCTGAACCACGGAAGACAGGTTCACCGGTTTGGATACTGGAAGGATGGTATTGGTTGGAAAGAATTTTCGCTTTTTTCTGGTTTTAACTACTGGAGCACTACAAGCAAACGCAGGTCTGCAAACGAATGGAGCAGCTGGAGACAGAGAAGAGCTGGAGGATGGAACAGGGGAGGGAGCAGTTGCTACAGAGGGCTTTTTTACAGGGTTAAAGGCAGGATAGGTGCAGCGAGTGGGAACAGGGTACTGACATGCGGTAGATAGCAGGGCAGGAGGAGCTGTTGGGAATGCAGGAATAGAGCTTTGAGGAAATAGATTAGAAGCAGGACTGGGTTTTTGTAAGCTGACTGAGGCTGGGTGCAACAAATCTGTCCATGTCTGCAGTATGGGTTGAACAAAGCTGAGCTTACACAAAGCCTGTCTGGTCAATGACTGCACTGCGTTTATACAATCTCTTAGTACCTGTGGTGAACATGCAGCATAATGCTCCAAGAAGCAATCCACATCATCCTCTAATAACCATACCAGGGACTCTACCTGGTCGGCACTAAATGGCGGCAAAAATTCATCCCTGCATTCGGGGGAACCAGATGAAACCAACTCCGCACAAATCTGAATCAATGGCTGCACCTCAGAGAATTCTGTGCCCTGATCTACTAGAACATGAGCGAGCCGTATACATTCTAGCAGTTCATCCCGGGGATACTCCTTCAGAGTTTGATAAGCATACTCTCTGTCATCAAACACTAGCAGATATAAATACACAACCTCATCAAGATCTATCCTTCCCATCAACAAACCAAGATGGCTTCCCTGTGCGGCCACTTCTGGTCAGGATTGGCCTTGGTGTAGTGTCAGGGCTCCCGGGTATGACCAGAGGTGTGTGACTGACGCAGGGAAACGCAGACTTCAGATATGTTATAAACAATGTAATTTATTAACACTAACAATACAAACATAAACGCAGTGCAATACTAAAACATAACACAGTGCAAACAAACCAAACCAACCACCCACAGATAACAGTGCATACAATGCAAGCGTCGTCAGGCAGGCCGGGTCAATATCAATCAGGCAGGTAGGTACAGGGGGAGCAAGCGGAGAATGGTCGGGGTCACAGGCCAGGTTCAGCAGGTAGCGGGCAGCGTGGTACAGAGGGTCAGGCAGAGGGATGGTCAGGGTCACAAGCCAGGGATCAGAACAGGAGAAGTCAGCAGAGGTCAGAATCAAGCAGGGTCAGCAACAAGACAGGAACAGGAACGCAGGTTTACAAGATACAGGGCCCAGGAAAAACACACCAAGGCAGAGTCTGCAGGTCTGAATGTCCCCTAAATACACCAGTATAATTAGTTCCAGGTGTTTGACTGGCTGCAAGGTTGAGTCTCTGATTGCTGGGAGCACCCGCTGGCCAGCCCTGGTACTGCAGCTCATAAGGCAGGTGAGTCCCACTATTGCTGGCCAGTCCATTCCTGACAACCGCCTTGTGGTCGAGGTGGATGGTATAGAGCCTACATTGTGGTGGAAATACATGTCAAGTCCCTGTGAGAGCTCAGCACGGAGATGTTTCATGATTAAAAAGGTTTCATTGAGGCACCAATGACCTGCCTTTGGCATAAAAGTAGGGAATAACAGGTTTAAGGTCAAGGAGGCATGATCAGACCATGTGATAGGGTTGATGTCAGAGGAAACCAGGAGAGGGAGCAGAGGAGCTGAAATAAAAAAATGTTGTTTATGGAGAGGTACCGAATCTGCCAGGCATCAAAGAGACAATGTTCCCTGATCAATTTGCGAAAGCATTTCGAGGAGGAGCATTGCCACTTTGAAGCAGTGGACTCGAAGAGAACCTTCCTATCTTTGTATGGTGAGAGGATTAAGTTAAAGTCACCTCCTATAATCATGTGTGGACTAGAGAAGGAGCCTAATTTGGCGAGTGTTTGTGTAAGAAACTGTAACTGACCTGACTTCGGGGCTTATAGATTCAACAAAATAAGGGGGGTGTCACCAAGCATGCATTCTAAAATAATGAAGCAACCGTGGTGATCGACCCTGGAGGAAACGACCCGAAGGGAGAAATGTGTCTAAATCAGAATTGCCACTCCAGCCTTCCAAGATGAATCAAAGGCCGAATAAGATTGGGAAAAAAAAACCTTGAGGCAAAACGAAAGGAGCCAGTTGTTTTAAAATGGGTCTCCTGGACAAAAATAATGTCTGCTCCTGAGGATTGGAATTCCTTCAAAGCCATTCACCATTTCTGAACGGAGTTAAGGCCTTTAACATTATATGACAGAAGTTGTAAAGCCATCACAAAATGACAATGGATATAGCATGTGTACCAACAGAAAAGGTAAATGGGATACCATCGATAGAACAAAACGGAAAACAAAAAAGTAACATTAATAGATAAACCGGAAACATTACAGTACAAAACATAGATATCCGTAGGGATATACACTTGGGAACAACATCTATACCCAAGTCGTCCAGGCCAGTGGCTGGACGGGATCGGGGGCAACACGACAACAAAACATAACAGTCGTCAAACCCGGCCAGAAAAACAAGACAAATGAAAGCACCCAGCAAGGAGTGGGGGGGGGGGGGAAGAGGGAAAGGGGGAGGGAAGGGAGGGGGGAGAGGGGGTAAGGGACAACCCCGAAGTATCTACAGGAGAACACCCTAGAAGAGCATCATGTAGGCTCATCGCTGGAACAAGGAGGACAAGGACGTTGTGGAGTACATGAAAGACGCTTCCGGCCTCCACGAACTGGTGTCCAAATCTTGTTGGGGGTAACGGAAGGGCGAGATGGGGTAGGCGGTAATGAGGAGGCATCAGCCAATAAATGATGTAGTCCCAATTGCTTCAGAAAGGAGTATGCCTCTAAAAGATCACGTAGGATAAATTGGAAATCATCTTTGGAGACGAACAGCTTGAAGGGAAAACCCCAGCGATAGGGGACACGGTGATGTTGAAGATGTGTGGTGACTGGCTTCAGCGCCTGCCGTTTGGCCAGAGTAATCGGAGAGAGATCACAAAAGAGCTGGAGCCTGTCCCCTTTAAATTCCAAGGAAGGCTTGTTCCGTACGGAGGCTAACAAAGCTTCTTTGCTTTAAAAAAAATGAAAGTGAACGATGACGTCACATGGTCTGGTGCCTTCAGCAGGTCTAGGGCCTAGTGATTGGTGGGCTCTGTCCAGGCGCCAATCTGCTTCTGAAACCATGGGGGCGGTTGCGGTGAAGAAGGCCAAGAGATGTCGGTGGAGTTGGGAATCGGCAATAGATTCAGACATAACACAAATACGGATGTTCTGCCGGCATTCCTGTTTTCTAAATCTTCTTGTTGGAGCTGGATTTGTGACATGGTGTGCTTCAGATACGCGTTACCTTCTAAGACATGGAAGTATTGCACCAATTTGCTAAATTTATTCTCCAATTGATCCGCACAAATTTTGAGCAAACAATTGTAGATCTTTGATTGCTGAGAATTTGTCCAGATTTTCTACAGGACAAAAACTTAGACCTTTAGCCAGACATTTTTTTCCTCTATTGATAAATGATAGGTGGATAGGTTGATGATATTTAGACCTATTTCTCCATTTGTTTTTTCATATATGTTTCTATGTTCTTTTGTATTGGAGAGATTGGGGGTTTGTACTAAAAAATGAGGATTATTGGGTTGTGTATGCAAAGTCACAATGGACTCAGTGGAATTGTTTCTGTCCATATCAGAAACAGAAACATCCCCAAATGTCTCATCTATGGAGGAAGAGAAGGAGCATGTACCACCACCCTGTGAATTGCCTGATTCAATTATGGTTGAACACCCAGGTGTGTGTTTGCCCATCTCAGAGGTTTGGTCTAAAGCGTTTTTGTTTTTGGAAATTTCCCTTGTAGTCCACCACCATGTCGGCGTCTTTTAAATCGCCATGTATTTTTATACTTAGTAGAAGCCTGTGAGGGAACAGAAGCAGATGACTACAAAGATGATTGAGAAACATTCAAAGGGTGGTCATGTGAAAAAGGCATATGCTTGTGTTGCGTTTTATATTTATTATGATCCTGGTTCCACTTATAGGCTCTACCCTCTTGAAAAGCAATTTTGTCTCTTGCAAATTTTTTTTTTTTATCAAAATATTTTTATTGAATTTCTCTAAATGCTCCCTTAAATTCTTATAACATTCACCATATGATGGTTGAACTTTGAGATGTGATAATTGTACATTTAGGCGATCTAAGTCCATTTCCAAGGCTCTTATACTCAGCGATCAATAAATTCATCATTTCCTTTAGGACATTTCTTAAGAATTTTCTCCCATTCTTTTTTGAAATTGGAGTCCAAATTCTCAAGAGTGGGAAAAATTGAACCCTAAGGATAAAGGGATTAATATCCTCCTTATTTATATAATAAATTATAATATCCTCCCTAATTTAACTCTGCATCAATTAATTATTTTTGCCCAAAGTCTGTGTAATACCCCTTCATAAGGTTATCCCATTCCCGACCTTGAAATTATGCCATCTTCACAGCTAACTGATAGGTATATCAGGAAAAACAAGAGAGAAAAAAAAAACATTCCTCATAAACAGTATTCTTTAATCAGTGTCAGCAATGCTCTGTTTAAACTCAGAGAGCTCAGAGAGGGGGGTGGAGCCTGAGGGGGGTGGAGCCTGAATATGGCGGCACTGGAGAGTGTAGAGTGAACACTCTCCGCTAGCCTCCCCCGACTATCTCCTCCTCAAGTGTCCCAGCTGTGGACCGGCTGCCCCGGAGACATGTGGACCCACCTGCTTGGCTGATGAAGCTCTCTGGAGACGGTGGGGAGTTGAGCCTGGACTGAGACAGCGGAGCGCCCGCTTCCCCGGGGGTCATCTCGCGGTAGTGGCGAGAGAAGGAGAGCGGTTGCCGGGAGACAGGAAGGCGCAATCACGTGTGCAGCCACGGAGGATCACTGGGAGACAGAGTTGCCGGCCGGCCGGTGTTTTGGGAGGCCGAAGGCCGGAGCAAAGCCGGCTTTCGATCGGAAGGGTCCGCGGCGGTTTGGGTAAGTGCATCCCTAAGCACCCCATACCAGTTTCCCCCGGACCCAGTGGATCTCCAGGCTTCCCCTGGAGGCTTTTGAGAAGGCTCCTGTTCCCCTGGGGTTATTTTGCGGTGACGGTGCGACGAGGAGTGCAGCCGTCAGGAGATGGTTAGGACGGCGCAGCCACAGGAGAGAGACGCCGTTCCCCAGCTCATACCCTGGGAGACAGATATAGTAAGAGTGGAGAGGCCCAGCGAGCCCAGTGAGGAGAGAAACCCGCGCCCGGGTACCCCGAGGTTTGGAACACAGATACACTGCCTCCGTACTGCCTCCATACTGCTACTGTTTCCGTGTGATTATATGTTATATATATCATAGAACAATAATACTATACTCCTTACCTCCCTCCTCCATACCTCTATATCACCCTACATGACTATTCTACCCTGTTAACAAATTATACTATCTTTATGCTACTATAGATACATCTCTAGCCTTTATTTCCACACCATTGGGAAATTATATATTGTTCCTAGAAGAAGAAGTTAACCCCACAAAAAGAGTAACCCCCCCAGGAGAAGATTGCCACAGAAGAGATTTGCACCCTGAAGGACATTTCAACTTGGAGGGTGAGTGATAACAGTGGTTTTATTGCAGAGTGGGTTTTTTTTTTTTTTTCTCTGCATCTGTTGTCTAAGGAATTTGGACTTTGAATCCGGAGAGTCCCAGGGTGGGTCTAAAGATCCGATAGATTATAAGGAAAGGAGTAGGGATAAAACTTCAAAAATAATCATGAAAGGCAAAAACACCAAAGGGGTTGGGTCTAGGAACCCCCAATCTGGTACGATCAAAAAATTTACGACACAGGGAAATCTCACGCCAGAAAGATCCCAGGGAATCAGTGAAAAAAGTGAATTGGAAATAAGCCTGGATAACAGCCCGAGACTTTCCCTGGGTCCGGTGTATAACAGTCAACAATTAATGGAAGGCATTGAGTCGAGAGAAATTGAAAGGGACCTTCAAATACCAAATAAAAAGGAAATGGCGGAGATGTTTAAAAATCTGGAAATATCAATAAAGCAAGAGATGGGAATAATTCGGGAAGATCTGGAGCAATCGTTAACTAGGGTGGAGGAAACGGAGGAAAAAGTTCAAAAACATGCCCAAATTATCCCAAACTTGAAAAAAGGGATAATAGACAATAGAAAGGACCTAAAAAGACTGCTTTATATGATGGAACAACAAGAAAACAGAGCAAGGAGAAACAATCTAAGAGTGAGAGGAGTCCCAGAGTTGACCCTGGGGGAAGATTTAAAAGAGTTAATTGGCAAAATTTTGACCTTCATAATGGATAATCAGGACATGGCGATATGTAAACTGGATGGAGTATATAGGATAGGGAGGTTTCAACGAGAAAAAGGAGTAGAGAAACCAAGAGACATAATTGTTAAATTTCATAATCACGCTGATAAAGAAGAGATATGGAAAAAGGTGAAAGGAAGAACAAGTATTGTATATGAAGGGAAAAACATCCAAATTTTTGCGGACTTAACAGCAGAGACTTTGCGGAAAAAGAGATCATTGAAACCCCTACTAGAAGTGCTGAAAAAGCATAATGTGAACTATAGATGGGGTCGTACAGCGGGTTTAATTGGTTGGAGGGAAGGAATTACAGCGGTCTTGAGGTTCCCAGAAGATGTGGGGGATTTCTGTGATAAATTTGGCATACAGAAACTAGAGATCCCGGGTTGGGAAGGGGAGGAGGGAGAGTTATATAATCTGGAGGAAGAAAATTGGCAGCCGGTTAGAAAAAGAAATAGAGAAGCAATGGATAAAGGGACACGGGGGAGGAGGGGGGGGGAGTGCGGTCATGGGAGGAGTTGAAACCCTGAGGTAGGGATCCAAGGTGGATAAAGATCCATAGGCAGAGGAGGCCTGGAGGGGATGGTGTGGGGGGGAGGGGGGGTGGCGGGATGTGGGGGGGAGGAGGGTGGTGAGATGGGGAGTGGGGGGGGTTGGACGGGTAATACTCTGCATAGGAGGGGTAAGGGTAAGAGGACGGGTAGAGGAAAGAGAGAGAAAATAAAGAGGAGGCCAACATGGAAGAAGTTCAGTTTGTAACTTTTAATGTAAAGGGACTAAGCTGCCCTGGAAAGAGATTTAGATTATTTAAGGAGTTACAACACAGGACAGCCTCAGTGGTTTTTTTGCAGGAGACACATTTGGATTTGGAATCTAAGATTGGGCTGCGCTCAAGATATTTTCCGACATGGTATTATGCGGACTCACCAATTAGAAGAGTAAAAGGGGTAGCTATAGGGTTTGCAAAAAATATTAGGTTTGAAGTGGAGAAGAGAATAACAGACCCAGAGGGCAGGTTTTTGTTCCTAAGGGGTAAGTTGCAGGATATTGATTGTACAGTTGCTAGTATATATTGCCCAAATAAGAAACCAGAGATATTCCTAAGGGAAGTATTGCAGAGGCTGATGGATTTTAAAAGAGGTCGATTGATAGTAGCGGGAGATTTTAACCTTTGTATGGATCCACGGCTGGATACAACCTCCCAAGCGAGGAAAGAGGAGTATAGGTCCCTGAGATTATTAAAGAAATCATTGAATGAGTGTCAGCTGGTGGATATATGGAGAATTAGGCATATGAAAGATAGAGATTATACATTTTATTCACATGTTCACGAGACTTACTCCAGATTGGATTACGTATTGGTAGAACATCAATTTATAGACTCCGTGGTAGAGGTTATGATTGGAGGGAGTTCTATCTCAGACCACTCTCCGGTTGCAATGAAGTTAAGATGGGGTAGTGAAGATAGAGGTGGTTTTGTGTGGCGGATGAATGAAGCACTTCTTTTGGATGAGGAGATCGACCAAAAGATTAAAATAGAAATTGAAAGATATTTTGAAGAGAATGACACTGAGGAAGTGTCGGTCGCAACATTGTGGGAAGCCCATAAAGCCTATATTAGAGGATTACTTATTGCAATAGGGGCAAAAAAGAAAAGAGAAAGGAGAGAAAAGATCAATAGACTTTTAAATGAAATAGCTGATCTGGAACAGGCTCATAAAAGGAATATCTTGAAAGAACTAAGGCAGAAGATAACAAAAAAGAAAGATGAATTAGAGAGGACAATGGAGGAAGAAAAAAGAAGAGTCTTTAATAAATTAACAAGCGAAAGGTATAGATGGGGAGATAGGCCGGGAAAACACCTAATGAGGGCGTTGAGGGAAAAGAAAAATAGGAATTATATAGAAAAAATAAGAAACTCCAGGGGTGAAATGGTCCACTCAACTAAAAGAATCGCTAGAGTATTTAAAGATTATTATAGTGAATTATACAACATTATACCCCAGGACACCCCCAATAACATTGATACAGTAAATAAAGAAAAAAGAAGTATATTTCTAAAAAATGCAGGTCTAACAAAATTAAGTAAAATTCAACTGAATTCTTTGGATTCAGAAATTACGTCAGAAGAAATAGAAATAGCATTGAAGGATACAGCGGTGGGAAAAAGTCCGAGTCCAGACGGGTTTACTGTAAAATATTATAAAAAGTATAAAGAGTTATTAATACCTAGATTGAAGACATATATGAACGCCCTCGGAGATAAGTTGGAAATTAGGGGAGAGTCCTTACAGGCTAATATAGTTTTAATTCACAAGGAAGATAAAGACCCTTCTCAGTGTGCAAGTTATAGACCTATTGCGCTGTTGAATGTCGATACTAAATTGTTTGCAAAAGTTCTGGCAAACAGGCTTAAGGTCTTGTTGCCAGAATGGATACATGGGGATCAGGTGGGATTTGTCCCGGGAAGAGATGGTAGAGACAACGGATTAAGATCATTGTTGCTTATACAAGAGGGGAAAAAAGGGAAGACCCACCGTAATATTATTGTCAATTGATGCAGAGAAAGCATTCGATAGAGTGAACTGGAGTTTTATGATGGACACCTTGGTGGAGATGGGGTTGGGGGATAGAATTAGGAAGTGGATTGGTAATTTATATAAAGGCCCCACAGCCACTGTTTTGGTAAATGGAGGAAGATCGGAGCTCTTTAGGATGTCAAATGGAACTAGACAGGGATGCCCCCTATCCCCACTATTGTTTGTTTTGTCCCTGGAACCATTGTTGTCAATGATAAGAAAGAATATCAATATAAAAGGAATAAAGATAGGTGATAAAGAACATAAGGTAGCGGCCTACGCGGACGATTTATTGTTTTTCGTCGGAAACCCTCGTATTTCTCTACCAAACTTAATGAAAATACTGAAAGAGTATGGGGAAATATCAAACTTAAAAATTAATCCAACAAAATCAGAAATTTTAAATATAAATCTTAAAAATAGTGAAAAAGAAAAAATACAAGAAGAATTCCCCTTTGTGTGGAGAGAGAAAGAACTAAAGTATCTTGGGGTAAAATTGTCTGCCTCAATTAATAATATGTATAAGATTAATTATATTTCACTTTTAAATGAGATAAAAGAGGATTCGAAGAGGTTGGGAACTGGAAATTCGTCTTGGATGGGCCGTATAAATTTGATAAAAATGATAATTTTGCCCAAAGTCCTATACAAGTTTCAAATGATCCCAATTAAACTTCCAGAGGTTTTTTTCAGGACACTAAGGAAAATGCTGTTGGGGTATATATGGAGGAAAAAAAAACCGAGGATATGCTATGAAACGCTGACTAGAATTAAAGAGAGAGGAGGCTTAGGGCTCCCAGATTTCAAGAGATATTATAAAGCGACCTTGATCGCGAGAATCTTTGACTGGACTCATAACCCAAGGAAAAGTTGGGTCAAAATTGAAAATATACTGAGTGGGTCCATTCTGAATAGAATTATATGGTTACCTATACATCATAGAGGTCTAGATGTTAACACAAGTATATACACTTCTACGGTTTTAAAAGTTTGGCAGATGTTACACAGACAAAGGGGTTGGGTTTTTAATTCACAGTTAATGCCACTTAAAAATACAGATTACTTTGCACCGGGGAAGGAAGATATCACGGGGAATTGGATTATTAAACAGGACGCGCAACTGAGAGATATAATGGTGGGTGAGGAAGTAAGATCTTATAGAGAGATGGAGAAATTAAAGGGAGAGGTTTTTAGCAGAATGGACGAGGTTCGATACCACCAATTAAAACACTTTTTTTGAGAGTCTCCCAAAACCGGTGAGAACTAAAAAGGATTGGAATTTATTTGAAAGTTTATTAGATACACGGGGAGATGGGAGACATGGTGTTGCTAAAATATATAGAATCTTAACGGCACTAGACACTGACACAAAATTAATTTATGTAGAGAAATGGGGAAAAGATATGGGTAGGGAGATCGATGAGGAACAGCAGAGGAAAATGCTTAGATTAATTCACGAAAATATTAGTATGAGAGAAGTAGAATTAAATTATAAGTGTTTAATTAGATGGCACATTGCACCGAGTGTGGAGCACAAGATGAATGGGGAGAACTCTCCACTATGCTGGAGAGGCTGTGGAGAAGTGGATACACTATATCACATTTGGTGGGAATGTTCAAAGATACAGGTGTTCTGGGGGAAAATCGTCCATTTAATGAGGAAAATTACTAAGATCGATATTAGATTGGACCCAGAGTTATGTCTCCTTCATATCTCTGAGCTTACAGTGAGATCATATGAGGACTCAAGGATTTGGTACTCTCTGAGTGCAGCCAAAAGCTTGATTCCTAAGTTTTGGAAAAAAAGGGAGGTCCCGACGGAAGAAGATTGGTTGATCAGAATGAATCAGTTATGTGAGATGGAAAGACTTTATTATACACACATAGACGGATGGAGATGTACCATAAAAAGTGGGGAAAATGGGAAGAATTTAGACAAGAAACTGAAATATAGTTGATCTACACCTCTTGATGAACAATGATTTTTAGAAATGAGTTTTAGAAAGAAAAAGGATAGTGCTATATACTTATTTATTTATTCGTTCTCTCTCCTTTGGATTTGAAAAGAAATGGCAGAGCGGGATGGAGGGGGGATATGGGGATGGGCGTGGGTGGGAAGGGGCTTGGGGGGGGATTAGGGTTGTGGGAATTAAATAAATTATGAGGAATATAATGATAATTTAATGAAGAAAATGTTTGTTAATTATATTTGATTGAAATCCAATAAATATTTATAAAAAAAAAAAAAAACTCAGAGAGCTCTGCGACAAGTGTTGCAGTGATTACTCCAGTCAGAGATTGGGGGTCAGTTTTAGTTGGTAAGGCTGATATAAGTAGTCGTAACTCAGCCTCTTCTGACAGAGGAATGAATACAGAGCTGCCAGCTGGAGCTTCCAGCCTGTGGGCAGCAGCTGAGAGTGTTGCAGAAGATTTGACAGAAGAAGGATGAAATACCTTAGACCCTGTGAGCACAGGCAATGGAATTGCCGAGATGGACGATAGCAACATCTTCTTAGCGGGTAGCTAATCACCTTCTCAAGGGCACTGTCAGGGCTCCCAGGTGTGACCAGAGGTGTGTGGCTGATGCAGGGAAACGCAGACCTCAGATATGTTATAAACAATATAATTTATTAACACTAACAATACAAACATAAACGCAGTGCAATACTAAAACATAATACAGTGCAACCAAACCAAACCAAACCAACCACCCACAGATAACAGTACATACAAGCAAGCGTCGTCAGGCAGGCCGGGTCAATATCAATAGGGCAGGTAGGTACAGGGGGAGCAAGCGGAGATTGGTCGGGGTCACAGGCCAGGTTCAGCAGGTAGCAAGCAGCGTAGTACAGAGGGTCAGGCAGAGGGATGGTCAGGGTCACAAGCCAGGGATCAGAACAGGTAGCAAGCAGCGTGGTACAGAGGGTCAGGCAGAGGGATGGTCAGGAGCGAGCCGGGATCAGAGCAGGAGAAGTCAGCAGCGGTTCAGAAACAGGATGCAGGACAGAAACAGGATAGAGGGCCCAGGACAAACACAACACCAAGGCAGAGTCTGTGGGTCTGGCCATCCCTTAAATACCCCAGCATAATCAGTTCCAGGTGTTAGCTGGCTGCAAAGTTGAGTCTCTGATTGCTGGGAGCATCCGCTGGCCAGCCCTGGTACTGCAGATCAAAAGGCAGGTGAGTCCCACCATTGCTGGCCAGTCCATTCCTGACAGGCACACAAAGAAATTTGACTTTCAGCTGTGATCAGCTGTGGTCATTTTGATTAGCGCACCTTACAAAGAGCTTTTCCTGAGCATTTCAGTCCCTGATAGCGCAACTGAAGTAAACAATCAACTATGGGTGGCAAGACACTGTCAAAAGATCTCTGGGATAAAGTTGTGGACAGGCACAAGTCAGGAGATGGATACAAAAAAAAGCTTCAAAGGCTTTATTAATAGCTAGACACACAGTGAAGTCTCTTAATATAAAGTAAAAGGTATTTGTTACAACACAGACCTTCCCTCCAAACAGGATGAAAGAGACAAGAGTAAACTGGTCAGAGAGGCTACCAAGAGGCCTACAGCAACTCTGAAGAAATTGCAGGAATTTATGACAAAGAGTGGTCATTGTGTACATGTGAGAACAATATCACAAATTCTCCACAAATGTGGCTTGTATGGTATGGTGTTGTCTTATCTCAATTGGAGGATGACGAGTGTATTTATAAATGCATTTTCCCACAGCAACTAGCCCAACAGCTCTTTTCCAGAGAGCTGCATTTAATCAGCTCAGAAATAAAACAGAGGTACAGACAGGCCAATGACAGGGTACTTAAAATATTCATGCAATCATCAGACACCTTCATAGGACCCACTTTCTCCTGTCACCCCTTAACCAAAAAGAACCTTCCCCAATATACACAGTTTTCCCATTCAGTAAAATGACAAGCACTCTGATTGGACACTTTTAGTAGCCCTTTGATCAAAGTTGTCCAGATATTTCCTAATACCCCTTTTCATGTTATTAGATAGTAGATGCTGGCCAAGTCCTTTCAAGTCTGACTTTGCAATCTGCATTGTATCTTCCAAACATTTACCATAAAAACAGTATTTGGCTATTCAGTCCAATAAATCACAGCATTATGACATCTAAGTACTGCAGAGGCAGACGCATTTTGCTTATTAGCTTCCTCAGGACCCAGAAAGATTGGAGGCAAAGAAGTCCAATTCCCTAACTGGAAAAAAAAACAAAACAAATATATATATATATATATATATATATATATATATATATATAAAACATTAGTCATACAATTATGATTATTACAGAAATCTTACCAAAAGAAACCTTCTCCACAGACTTACATGTCAACGTGAGCGGTGATATAGGGCCGCAGCATCAACACAGTGGTCAAAAGATGGTCATGGATGAACATCCATACACAAGGCCACCTCCCCTCATGCCCAATGAAATCAAGCCCTGTAGATAGACCAACAGATCATGTTCCATCCAAAGACAAAAAAGGGGGGGGAGAGAAAAAGGGGAAACAAAAAATCCCAAGTATGGCTCACAATCAATGACTCACTGACAAAAGAGGCAGACAGCAGCTCTATCCATGTGCCGATGTCATTCACATGTGATGCATCCTATATATATGTTCCACAAAGCAATCTAGATATAACAATAAAAGATCAGTGGGAATATCCATATTCTACTCCATTATAATAATACTATCCAGTATCCGATTATCAAACTCTTACCTGATTATCCCATCACAAAGTTGGAAGTAAGAAAGGTCCACCATCGGACACTAATTGTGCAATATCAATAGATTGCTTTAACATCCAGTAACTCTGTCAGTCACTGAGATCATCCACATATGGTTTCTGTAATCACCGGTAATCACATAAATATGTGGACATACTCAATAATATCCCCAACTGAAACTCCTCCATACATCAGACCAACTCAAATTAGCACCTGTCATACCTATAATACACCGTATAATATCAATCGCCCTCTGTGCTTGTCTTTCCCTGCTGGCACCAAAAATGTCATCTGTCAAGGCATTTAAATTATGTCATCAATCAAGGCAAACAGAACTGCCTAAGTTATCCATCCAGCGGGAGTGAACAGCCCATGCTGCGGTAAGCGCGCATCGCATGCGCATCTACGTCACTTCCGCCCTTACAGGCCAATGGGCGGAAATGCATCATCACACCTTGAGAGCGTCCATGACACTTGTACGCTCTCCTCAGTAGACCCCACAGCCTCAACTATATGCTCCTATAGAGCGATCCTAAGCGCAACAAAACAGCGACATGCAATGGCCAAACAAAGCCACCACTTTGTTTGGCTATTGCGTGCCGCTATCTACAGGGCTTGATTTTATTGGGCACAAGGGGAGGTGGCCTTGTGTAGGGATGTTCATCCATGACCATCTTTTGACCGCTGTGTGGATGCTGCTGCCCTATATCACCGCTCATGTTGACATGTGAGTTTGTGGAGAAGGTTTCTATTTGTAAGATTTCTGTAATAATCATAATTTTATGACTAATGTGTGTATATATATATATATATATATATATATTTTTTTTTTTTTTCCAGTTAGGGAATCTGACTTCTTTGCCTCCAATCTTTCTGGGTCCTGAGGAAGCTAGTAAGCGAAATGCTTCGACCTCTGGAGGACTTAGATGTCCTAATACATAATGCCTTGATTCATTGGGCTGACTAGCCAAATGCTGTTTTTATGGTAAATGTTTGGAAGATGTGTTTCAATAAACATATTTTATACAGTAACATGAGGTTGTCCGATTTTTGTACCAGTAAAGTCCCATTCGTTTTTTGTGTTTTTTCATTTCCTTTCAAACTAAAAGGTGCTTTCTGTTCTGGGGAGTGCAACTATTGTAGATACATGTATATGTAAGCACAACCTAAATTACCAAATGGAGTTCCCTTTAAATCTAAACATTTTGCCAATTGTCGAACTGCAGGGGTGATATATCTACTTCTAGTTGAATGTTGTTTTTATGTGAATAAGACAAAGTTGGAGTTTTGGAGGCGAGCGTATAGACACATAAAAAGCATGTGGACAGGTGACCCTGAATTACCTCTGGGACATAATGTCCTTATGGTACACAATGGTCAATTTTCAAAAATTAAACTTCCTATTCTTGACCGGGTACATCCAAGCCATAGAGGGGGTGACTGGAAGTTTTTAGTGCAGTTGGAGCGTAGATGGATTTTCCATCTACATGCTACCTCCCCCCCTCCCCGATTTGAATAAATCGGTCAATTTTAGGCCCTTCCTACAGGAGTTTGTTTCTGGCAGTATGGAAAAATAAGCTTACGCAATGAGCCTCCTGTTGTCCATGTGTCCTGCCCATTTGTGTTGTCATGCTTGATATTTTGCTTCATACTTTATATGATGTTGCATTAATGCTTTATACGTAAAATGTATATCCTTTTCTATTCTGTATGATTGTTTGAGATATCCCTGGTTTATGTCAATTTTGGCCTTGTATGCTGTGTGTCATTTGTACAGTTTTGATGTATTGTATTATATATACAGTTGTGGCCAAAATTATTCAACCCCCAATGCTGTAAAGGGGTTTAGGGACTATAGTGTACATTTGGAATTGTATTCAGAATCAAATCCTACAAGGACGTTGTAACTACCCAAATGCAACTAAAATGACATCAATTGTTTATGTAATACAGTAGTAAATGGTTCTTATGTGGTTTCTTCATTGCCACAATTATTCAACCCCTTAAAGACTACCACTCTGAAGAACAGAGGTTCATACAGGTGCTTTCCATCAGGTATTGAAAACACCTGTGGATGTCACCGAGCAGCAATCAAGCATAATAAGCACCAATTAGGCAGCTTTAAAATGACTGTGATACTCAGCTCCTTCTAGACATTTACTGGTGTGGTTACAAACATGGTGAAGGCAAGAGAATGGTCCAGGAAGACAAGAGAAGAGGTGATTTCTCTTCACAGGAAGGGCAATGGCTATAAGAAGATTGCAAAGATGTTAAACATACCAAGAGACACCTTAGGAAGCATCATTCGCAAATTCAAGGCAAAGGGCACTGTTGAAACGCTACCTGGTCGTGGCAGAAAGAAGATGCTGACTTCGACTGCTGTGCGCTACCTGAAGCGTAGAGTGGAGAGAAGTCCCCGTGTGACTGCTGAGGAACTGAGAAAAGATTTGTCAGATGTGGGTACAGAAGTTTCAGCCCAGACAATAAGACGCACACTGCGTAATGAAGGCCTCCGTGCCAGAACTCCCAGGCGTACCCCCTTGCTGTCTCCAAAGAATAAGAAGAGTCGACTGCAGTATGCCAAAAGCCATGTGGACAAACCACAAAAGTTGTGGGATAGTGTTCTGTGGACTGATGAAACAAAATTAGAACTGTTTGGGCCCATGGATCAACGCTATGTTTGGAGGAGGAAGAACAAGGCCTATGATGAAAAGAACACCTTGCCTACTGTGAAGCATGGTGGAGGGTCAATCATGCTTTGGGGCTGTTTTGCTTCTGCAGGTACAGGGAAGCTTCAGCGTGTGCAAGGTACCATGAATTCTCTTCAGTACCAGGAGATATTGGATGGAAACGTGATGCAGTCCGTCACACACCTGAGGCTTGGGAGACGTTGGACCTTTCAACAGGACAATGATCCCAAGCATACCTCCAAGTCCACTAGAGCATGGTTGCAGAGGAAAGGCTGGAACATTTTGGAGTGGCCATCGCAGTCACCAGACTTAAATCCGATTGAGAACCTCTGGTGGGACTTAAAGAAAGCAGTTGCAGTGCGCAAGCCTAAGAATGTGACTGAACTGGAGGCCTTTGCCCATGAAGAATGGGCGAAGATACCCGTAGATCGCTGCAAGACACTTGTGTCAAGCTATGCTTCACGTTTAAAAGCTGTTATAACTGTAAAAGGATGCTGTACTAAGTACTAAGATTGAATGTCACTTGGGGGTTGAATAAAACTGATAATGCTGTGAGCACAGAAAAGACATTTGTGGTTATTTCATTATAACTGTTATGTTATATTTGTCTGACCTACAAGTGCCTCTTTAATGTAAATGTAAGCAAGATGACTGAATGATCAAAAGCAATGTCAAACTGGCCAAAACACTCAATTTCAGTGGGGGTTGAATAATTTTGGCCACAACTGTACACGCCCTCTGGTTCATCTGCATAGATGTGAACAGTTTTTCGGAAGTATCTAGATACTCACAAATACAACGGTGGGTTTATTCCAGAGGTTATGTAATGGCTTTTCTCCATTGTGATCTTTTCTCTTTGGAGATGTTTTTTACAATCCAAGTCCTTTTTTGCAGTGATTTGGGTGGCCCTTGTGTTCTGTTCAGCTCTCCAGTACCTCTATGTGTCCTGCCTAAAGAAGAAATGCCCAAGGAAAGTGAGACTCACCGGTGAGAGGGGTGGTCTCTTTGGGGGAGTGCGGGTCTTGTGGGACATGTGGAGCACGGTGGAGGAGATCATTGGGATGGGTCAGCTGTAGAGGCCAGGTGGACCGAGGATCTTCCGGAGAGGATGCTGCTGCAGTGGGATCGTTGCACTTCCAGTCCGGAGCTGTGTACTCCCCAGAGCTTGGAGGATGCTGGGGCGGTCACATGATCCACTGCAAGGAAGCACTGGGAGGTGGGGAAGCCGGATCCCCCCCCCCTCTTGCAAAAGGGACCGCGGCTGCCAGGAATCCACTGACACGAGTCAGGAGAACCCCCCCTGGAATTTGCCCACTATGGGAAAGGACTATTGATCCCCCCAGAAGAGAGCACTCGAAGCCGCCTCACCCAGGAGAAAGCGGGGAAGACGACAGGAGGGTGAGTGAGAGTGGCAGATTGCTGTGATTGAAGAAATGTGGGGGGAATAAAACTGTGTTGTAAAATTGATGGGGGGGTTCATCCAGGGGGTCTAAAGGAAGAGAGGAAGGAGAAGGAAATAAAGGAAAAGGAGTGGAAGGAGAACAAATTAAAACAAAGACCCAGAAGAAGTGGATCTTGGTGGAGAAGTTTAGAAGAGGGGGGAAAGTAAAAGAAAGAAAGTAGAGAGTAATTTCCCTGGAAGATTATAAATTTGATTATAATTTTTATATTACTTTAAAAACTTATAATGTTAGAGGTTTAAATAGTCTTGGGAAGAAATTTAGGATTCTTAAAGAACTTCAACATAGATTTTCCTTAGTGGTGTTTCTACAAGAGACTCATCTAGTGCAAGAAACAAATGTGAAGTTACAATCTAGACATTATCCAGAGTGGTTTTATGCAGATTCTCCAGTTAAACGTGCAAAGGGAGTGGCAATAGGATTTGCGAAAAACATAAGGCTAAAGTTGGAAAAGAGACTGGTAGTTCTGGAAGGGAGATTCCTGTTTCTGAAAGGAAAACTACGGGAAATAGAATGTACATTAGCAAATATGTATTGCCCAAATAAGAAACCAGAGGTATTCCTAAAAAATATCCTGAGGGAATTAATGGATTTCAAAAAAGGTAATTTGATTGTGGCAGGAGACTTCAATCTTTGTATGGATCCACAGATGGATGTCATCTCTCCGGTGCATAGAGAAGGTAGTAGGTTTATGAAAAATCTGAACAAAATGTTATATAACTGTCATCTGGTAGATATATGGAAAATCAAGCACGTGAATGATAGAGATTATACGTTTTACTCTCATGCACACGAGATGTACTCAAGACTGGATTGCATACTGTTGGACCATCGACTTATCGAGTCTTTGGTTAAAGTAAACATAGAAACCATGTCAATCTCTGACCATGCTCCTGTCACAATGCAATTACTATGGGGAAATGAGCAGAGTGGAGGAAAATCATGGAGGTTAAATGAGACACTTCTTCAGGATGAAGAGACGGATCAGAAAGTTTAGAAGGAAATAGAGCAATTTTTCAAGGAAAATGATTCTGAGGAAGTGTCGGTAGCTATGGTGTGGAAAGCTCATAATGCCTATATCAGAGGAATTCTAATAGCAATAGGAGCAAAGAAGAAGAGGGAAAGAAGAGAAAAAATAAATACACTTTTTAGCGAACTCTGTAATTTAGAGCAGATACATAAAAATAGAATAACAAAAGAGATGATGCAGAAGATAATAAATAAAAGAGAAGATTTAAATAATTTCCTGGAAGAGGATAAGAGGAGAGTTTTTAACAAAAGGATAAGTGAAAGATATAGATGGGGAGATAGACCAGGAAAATATCTAATGAGGGCCCAGAGGAAAAAAAATCTAGGAATTATATAGAGAAAATAAGAGATGATAAAGGAGAATTAGTGTACTCAACTAAAGATATAGCAAAAGTGTTTAAAGAATACTATAATAAGTTATACAATATTAAGCCCCATGGTACCATAGGGGAAGACGAAGTAAGAAAAATAGAAAGAAGACAGGAATATATAAAAAGTCGGGATTACCGAAAATAACACAGGAAGAAATACATATAGTATTAAAAAGCACTGTAGCTGGGAAAAGTCCAGGACCCGATGGGTATTCAGTGAGATACTATAAAAAAAATATGAAGAAATATTACTACCAAAACTGGGGCTATATATGAACTCTTTAGGAGGAGAGATGGAAATGAGGAGGGAGTCCCTGCAAGCTCATGTCGTCCTAAGTTACATCTAAGTCACAACAATAGAAGAACACAGTCTGCTGAACATAATACTACACAAACATTAGATGTTGCCATGGTTTAATTGCACATAACATGTAAACATTTACAGTGCAGGGAGGAAAAGCATGTGAGGTCCTAGCTTAATGACTTCTCCCAGAGCTAATTGGAGCCAGGAGTGAGCCAACCTTGACTCCAATCAGTGTGATGATATTGGATGTGTTGCTGACAGCTGTAGTGCCCTTAAAAAACACACACCTGTTTTGGGTTTACTGGTTTCGAGAAGCACTGTCTGATGTGAACCATGCCTCACAGAAAAGAGCTCTCAGAAGACCTACGATCAAGAATTGTTGACTTGCATGAAGCTGGAAAGGGTTACAAAAGTATCTCCAAAAGCCTTGATCTTCATGTGTCCACGGTAAGACAGACTGTCTACAAATGGAGAAAGTTTAGCACTGTTGCTACTCTCCCTAGGCATGGTCGTCCTGTAAAAATGACTGCAAGAGCACAGCGCAGAATGCTGCATGAGGTAAAGAAGAATCCCAGAGTGTCAGCTAAAGACCTACAGAAATCTCTGGCACATGCTAACATTTTTGTTGACACATCTACAATAAGGAAAACATTAAACAAGAATGGAGTACATGGGAGGACACCACGGAGGAAGCCATTGCTGTCCAAAAAGAATATTGCAGCACGTTTGAAGTTTGCAAAAGAGCACCTGGTTGTTCCACAGCACTACTGCCAAAATATACTGTGGACAGATGAAACCAAGATTGAGTTGTTTGGGAAGAACACACAACACTGTGTGGAGAAAAAAAGGTACAGCACACCAACATCAAAACCTCATCCCCACTGTAAAACATGGCGGAGGGAGCATCATGGTTTGGGGCTGCTTTGCTGCCTCAGGGCCTGGATGGATTGTTGTCATTGATGGGAAAATGAATTCCAGAGTTTATCAAGACATTTTGCAGGAAAACGTACGACCATCTGTCCGCCAACTGAAGCTCCGCAGAGGATGGGTGACGCAACAGGACAATGACTTAAAGCATACAAGTAATTCAACAAAACAATGGCTGCAACAGCACAGAATACACCTTCTGGAGTGGCCCAGTCAGAGTCCTGACCTCAACCCGATTGAAATGCTGTGGCATGACCTTAAGAGAGCGATTCACACCAGGCATCCCAAAAATATTGCTACACTGAAACAGTTTTGTGAAGAGGAGTGGTCCGAAATTACTCCAGATCATTGTGCAGGTCTGATCTGCAACTATAGGAAACGTTTGGTTGAGGTTATTGCTGCCAAAGGAGGGTCAACGAGTTATTAAGTCCAAAGGTTCACATACTTTTTCCTCCCTGCACTGTGAATGTTTACATGTTATGTGCAATTAAACCATGGCAACATCTAATGTTTGTGTAGTATTATGTTCAGCAGACTGTGTTCTTCTATTGTTGTGACTTAGATGACGTTCAGAGCACATTTTATGCCCAATTCATGCAAAACTCCACCTAATCCCAAGGAGTTCACATACTTTTTCTTGCAACTGTAGATCTATGCTTGTCCCAAGCATGTTTGAAACTATTTACTGTTGACTGGCTCACTACCTCTGCTGGAAGTTTATTCCAAGCATCAACTACTCTTTCAGTAAAAAAATACTTTCTGAGATTAGTTTTGAACTTTCCTCAGTTTAAGCTCATGTCTCCGTGTTTTTATTTTGGTTTTCCATTGAAAATACTGCCCTCCTGCACTTTATTCATCCCCTTGATGTATTTAAAAGTTTCAGTCATGTCTTCCCTTTCCTTCTTTCCTCCAGACTGTACATATTATGTTCCTGAAGTTGCTCTTGAATTTTTTTTAGCCCCCAAACCTTTCACCATTTTTGTTACCCATCTCTGGACTTGTCTGTCTTTTGTGGTCTCCAGAACTGGACACAGTATTCTAAATGAGGTCTAACTAAAGATCTATGTAGAGGAATCAGGACCACCTCCTTCCTGCTGGTGATCCCTCTAGCGATGCATCCTACAATTCTATTCATTTTCCCCACTGCCTGGCCACACTTTTTGCTAATTTTGCAATCATTTGAAATAAGTACCCCAAATCCTTTTCCTCTGTAGTGCTGGCCAACACTGTGCCCCCAATGTTGTACTCTCTCAAGGGATTCGTTTTCCCTAGGTGCACTATTTTACATTTAGAAACATTGAACTGTAAATTTCACTTCTTTATCCAGTCTTCCAGCAATGCCAAATCATGTTCCATGTTAAATACACCTCCCAAGACATCAACCGTATTGCACACTTTTGTGTCATCAGCAAAAAGACATACCTTACCCAACAAACCTTTAGTTATATCACTTATATTTAGATTAAATAGAACAGGACCTAGTACAGAGCCTTGGGGTATACCACTAGCAACTGATCTCTGTTCCAAGTGAACCCCATTTACAACGACACTGGTATCTATCCTTTAGTCAGCTGCATATCCACTGAACCACCCAAGGGCTAAGTCCTAGCTTGTACAACTTTTGTATTAGATCATTATGTGGAACTGTATCAAATGCCTTACTGAAATGAACATATGGTATGTCCACAGAGCCACCCTGGACCAAAATATTGTAATATAGTCAAAAATCAAATCTGATTAGTCTGACATGATCTGCCTTCAGTAAAGCCATACTACTTTGGGTCCAGCAAATTGTGTTTTTAAGTGATCAATGACCCTTCTTTTCAGGAGTGATTCCATTAACTTGATTACAACAGATGTTAAACTCACTTGCCTGTAATTGCCAGCTTCTACCTTGCTGCCCTTCTTGTGAATAAGTAAAATATTAGCTGTCCACCAGCCAGACAACTACAGTATACCTCAAAGTTCTCTTAGAACTCTGGGATGAATACCATCAGGTCCCATTGCTTTATTAATCTTTAACCGAGCCGGTTCCTGTGCTACCTCTGTCTCCGGAAATTCTAAAAAATAACCATTACTAAAACCAATATGATTTCCCAACTTATTACTGTTAGTAAGATGTACTTCTGAGAAGACTGAACAGAAGTAGTTGTTTAGGTGGTTTGTTACATCCAGGTGTCAACATAAGTGTTGTTCCCAGTTTTCATTTTAGTGATCCCATTGTAATTTTTTTTCTATTGTCAATGCACCTAAAAAGGTTTTATCTCCTCTCTTAATAGTTTTAGCAATGTCCTCTTCTTTCTGTGCTTTGGCAGCACTGATAATGTGTTTGGCCTCCTTTTGTCTATTCTTACACTCTTTTCTGTCGGCTACACCTCCTGTTTCCTTAAATCTGTATGCTGATTTTTTTTCCTTTACTATCCTACTTATCTCTTTAGTGAACCATATTGTTTTTTCTTCCATTTATTCTTACTAATTTGCTTGACATACAGGATAATCTAGTAACCTCCAGGACTGTAGACTTTAACAGTGCCCACTGATTACTTACTCCTGTCATTTTACTTCAACCTTTCAATTCATTTTTTAGAAATTCACCCATTTCAGCAAAATGTGTTCCTGTGAAATCTAAAACTTTGTTTTTTGTATATGATTTTTCTCCCACCTCAATATTAGACAGTTGATCCCCATTTTGTCAGTACCAGGTCTAGAATATGATCACCACGGGTTGGACTTTTTACTAACTGTTTTAGAGAAACCCCATTCAGTACTTCCATTACATCCCTGCTCCTGTAGTAATAGTAGTTTGAGAATTCCAGTTAATGTCAGGCGTGTTGAAGTCACACATAATTGAAACCTCTCCCTTCATTGCCATTTGAGTTATCTCATCAATCATCAAGTTATCATAATCTTCAGTCTGTCCTGGGTGTCTGTATACTACACCAATTCTATGGGAAGATCCCTGTCTGGTTGGAAGGAAGACCCAGAGGGTTTCACATATTTCATTTGTTTTTTGAATTAATGTTAACGCTATGCTATTTTTGACATATATGGCAACTCCACGTTTCCTCTTCCCAACTCTGTTTTTCCTATATAGTGTATACCCTGCTATAATTTCCCAGTCATTCGAATCCTTGAACCATATCTCTATAATTACAACAAGGTTCAAGTTGTCCCTAGACATAAGAGCTGTCAGTCCGCTCACAAAGCTTGTTGCCTAAACTATGAGCATTAGTGCACATGACATGGCAAACACTGCTTTCTGCTGCTTTACTTTTACCACCAGAATCTCACTAAAGTGACCATCTCATCAGCCCGGTCCTTAGCAACACAAATCCTCACATTTGCTTCAACCCGTTGGGACAGAAATGCAGCTAAACAATTACATCTCTGCCCCCATTTCTCAGCTTAAATGCATGTACAAAAACTCCTATACTCCATACTAAGAAGCTCAGTTCCCTTGTGTGAGGGATGCAGATTATCTCTTTTGTACAGCTCAATCTTAGACCACCTGAGAGCATCATGACTAACAAAACCAAAACCTTTGGCTTTGCACCAATCCTTTAACCAAACATTGAACTATGTTATACAAAGTATTTTCTCATGTTGTCCATTATACACAGGTAAAACCTCTGAAAATGTAACAGTACAGCCTAACTATTGAAGATCATGGCCAAAATTTTGGAAATTCTTCTGTACAGACGCACATCATTCTGGGCTAAATAATTTGTGCCAAGGTGCCTGACAACATCAACAATGCACACTTTACTAGCTTTTTTGACCATTTTTAAAATGTGCCGCCGTCCCTCCAGAACGTGGTGATGTCACACGCCAAAGCTTGGGTAGAACTTGGGTGGAAGCTTGGGTGGGTTGTTTTAATGCTTGATGTACATGGATCCTTTATTAAATTTGCTAAAACTCTTTTGAAATACTGCAGTATGAGTTGCTTCTGTTTTGTATCCCTCATTTGAACATTGGATGGAAGTTTCTCCAACTTTTGAAGATCTTTAAAGAGTAAGAGCATTCTTTATCTAAAAGAGGATTCTCAGTGGAAAATACCTGCTTTATTGATTCCTTATGTACTGCGCATATTGACTGATATTATACGGTCTGAATGTCCAGTAAGGGGCTTATTTATTCGTTTTTTTGGTGATGGTTCATGACATCAGAATCTTCTCCTGCAACCTGCCTTATTCACTTGAGGATTTTTTTTAGACTTTTATGTTGACATTTTAATGCAATATTAATTAGCACTGCATTTTTTGTTATTCCTTTTCAATACTGCCTTTTGTATGCAAGCTGCTTCTTTTGCTCTCTTGAATCTGGAGTGTGGTTACATCCAAGAGCAGGTTTTTGTGTTTTATAACACTAATTAAATACCAAGTGGGACAGCAGGTAACCTCTCATACATATGCTAAATGATAACATCCAGTAATTAGCGCATGTTAAATGATAAAACCCAGTACTCAACACCTCAGCAGCACAAAAACAATTACTCCAGTAATTTGTAAACAATCACATTAGCAACACAGACCCAATATCAAGGTAAACAATTTAAGCAAAGCCAAAATAAATACTTTAAAGAATGGAAACCCTTTCACGCTTACTGCTGGAAAGGACAATCGCTCATTCACTTACTATATTCCCAGATGCAACTTCCTGCTATGTTTCGCTTCCTCCACTGGTGAAGAAATAGAAGTCCCAAATTGGCTTGGGTACCTTAAAGACTGTGGACTCTGTCTGACGACAGACCTCTGCTTCATTTTCTTCAAGACTTCAACACAACAGTATCCAAGGTCCAGAGACCCACGGCATGCTACAGACTGAGAAATATCCAGAAACAATGATCTCTAGAAGCTTGTATCAGCTTTTATTTCCATTATCGAGATATTTCCCCTGACAAAGTACTAAGACTACTTTTACTTTTTTCTAAATGAATCCAGTTTTGTTTGCTACTACTAGGACATGCTGAAATTTTTGTTAATTTAGGCCGTTTCTGGTCTCTGAAGTTATTTAGAGATCCATTTAAAAGATCCTCCAAATTTGACCTCTAATACAGACCCATTTTTGTTTGTTTCATTGATCCTGGTTGTGCGTCCAGCTGATAAGGGTTGTGGTGTAGGTGTACTTGATAAAATAGACTATATGACAGAGGTCTATAAGATCTTGGAAGATACTGATACCTATAAGTTACTGGCCAAGAATTCATTAGGTGGGTATAAGCGCGAGTTGAAAGAGATCATCAAGAGGGGCTATAAAGATAATATTATAAGCAAAAGAGAGAATTTCTGTGACCTCGCCTGCCAGTTCTATATTGTCTTCCTAAAGTTCACAAAGATCCTTTACATCCCCCTGGTAGGCCTATAGTCAGTGGGATTGGCTCCCTTTGTTCTAGGATTGAGGAATATATAGACTTTTTTCCACAGCCAATAGTATTCACAATGCCCACTTTCCTAAGAGATACTAAACAAGTGTTCAATGATATAAAAATTGTAACGGTTGATTCATCAACATTTCTAGTGACAGCAGATGTGGCTTCACTGTATAGTAATATAAGGCATGCAGATGGTTTAGAGGCAGTTGAGTACTATCTAGAAGAATCTGAGGATATTCCCAGCCACCAAAAAAGTTTTTTTTATTAAGCTACTTAATTTTGCCATGAATCACAATTATTTTTGGTTTGATAAATCATTCTATATGCAGACCAGAGGCGTAGTCATGAGGGCTAAGTTTGCCCCTGTAAGATACCTGGTGGTGGAGCCTGATGTCTTCTTACCACTCCTGTTCGGGGCCACTGATAGGGTAGACAGGAAGTAGTGAGCTGGGAGGGGCACGAGTGCCTGATGAGTCTGTGGTGACAGCTGGCAGGTGAAGACCCAGAATACCAAGATGCAGGTAGCAGGATGCAGGTGAGCAGGTGCAGCAGAGAGGTGTAGCTGAGATACGGATGACCGTGACAGCTGGTAGCCAAGAATAGTCACAGGCAGGAGCGGTAGAATAGTCAGGCAGGCCAGGTCAGGATCAATCGGACAGATCAGGTACAGAGAAGTAGGCAAGCTGATAGTCAAAGGGAGAGCCGGGTCAGTGCAGTTGGAGTTCAATCGTCGTCAGAATCAAGCAAGTGAATCACAGGAGTCAGGATACAGGAAACAGGAAGTAGTAGACCAGAAGGCACCATTCTGTTTGTAGCAGAGGTTTAAATAACCCGCCTGTGCACGTCAGCACGTGCAAGTGTGCGCAGCTGCGACATTCTTCTTCCCTGACAGCCCCAAGACTGGTTAATATTTTCATGGCACGGTGGGAAGAGGATATTATCTACTCCAGAGAATAGCCTGAATTACGGTTCTATCGAAGGTATATTGATGATATCTTCCTCCTGTGGCAGGGAAGTGAGGAATCTTTACAGAATGTTTTCACCACTTTGAACAATAACAACTTGAATATTAACTTTTCATATGAAAATTAACAACAAATTGGTCAATTTCTTAGACCTCACCCTTGTCAATAATGGCAATAGGATTACCACCAGATCCTTTTTTAAGCCTACAGACAGGAATAGTTACATTCCAGTAGACAGTTGCCATCACCCCCTTTGGCTCTGAAATATCCCTAAAGGTCAATTTTTAAGGATACATATAATTTAGAGGACTTTCATACTCAAGCCAGGATCCTAAAATATAGGTTTCTGGAAAGCGGGTATGACTCCCCGAAGTTAGACATGGCTATTAAGGAAGTTGCCGACCTTGATAGGTCTCTTCTGGCGGATAAGGAGACTAACAGATCTGGAAAATGTTGTCCCTTTTATTACCAACTTTTCTGTTCAGTTTTGAGAGGTAGAAAGGATTTTTAAAAGGAACTAGAGGATTTTGAAAGAGGACCCAGTTCTAGCGGGTTTTCTACCTGATAGGCCATAGGTAATAATAAGATGGGCACCTCCATTAAGGAATAGGATAGCCCCTAATATAATAGATCCACCTAAGGAGTTGTCATTTTTTTCAGAGCTTTGTGTTTTATTTCCGTGCAACAGATGCATTATCTGTACGGTCAGTGATGCAAGGAAGAGACCTCTACACTCTTTTACCTCTTGTTCCATGGGCAGAGAGTATAATATCAATTCTTTGATCACTTGTAATAACAGGTATGTTGTGTACATTCTAGAGTGCTTGTGTAAAAAACAGTATATTGGCAGAACAACCAGAAGGCTTAGAGATCGCCTGAGAGAACAAGTCTATAATATCAAAAGAGGTTTTAAGGAACACTCTCTTTCTAAGCATTTTAGAGACCATCATCAGAGAGATGCTTCATGCTTGTCATTCATTGGAATAGATCGTGTGCGTCCCCACTGGAGGGGAAATAATAAATGCAGGGCAGTATCCAGACTAGAAAAGTAGATTTATGAGATGGGTACCCTGGTCCCTTTTGAACACAACGTTGACATAGATGTTAATTGCTTTATTGATAACAGTTAGCTCTGTTGACAATGCCAATTCCTTGGGATATCTGAGCCCCTGTGGTGGTGTCTTACAATCTGTCCCTCTTTTAATTTTGTATATGTTGTGACCAGTTTTTCATTACAGTCGTGTGCAATACAATGCTGCTGGTTGCTATGATACATTCCATTTCTAGTAATGGTTGCCCATACAATTAACCACCTGGTGTTACCATTTATATTGTTCTAACGCATGTTGCATTTGTCCTCATTATGCACATTACCTGTGTTTTAGGGATTTGAATACATTTATATTGTTCTAACGCATGTTGCATTTCTCCCCATTATGCACATTCCCTGCATTTTAGGGACTTGAATGCATGTATGGGTTCTGTCATTTATTTAATTTATTTACGTTTATTTATTTTAGTTTTGTGGTTTTTCATCTTTTATGGGCTGCATCATAATGGTCATTAGAGTGTCCTTATTATTGTTATTAACCTCAATTGTTAATCAATATCCATCCATGGATTGCATTCAGAATGATCCCTTCAATCTTAAGTGCAGGACTGTTATGGTTTTTCTGGTCTACAACAAAATGGCGCCTGTTCGACCATACGTCTTCTGGAAAATGGCGTCGGTCTGGTCAGTTAGCTCTGTTTGCAATACCACTTGCTTGGGATATCTGAGCCTCTATGGTGGTGTCTTACAATCTACCTGGTTTTTTATCCTCTTTTTTTCCTATATGACACCTTATCTCTATATTGTTACCTTTTTAATTATTTGTCAGATCTGTATTTAAATTTTTTGGATCTATATTTGTCATTTAGGGATTTTTTCCTTTTTGCTGCCTGTGTATTGTATTATATACATCATCATGTTTCTCATGTTTTCTATATGTGATGTTGTATTTATTTACATTTACGTGCATAACTTTTGTACATGTTGTGACCAGGTTTTCATCACAGTCTTGAGGAATACAACGCTGCTGGTTGCTATTATATATTCCATTTCTAGTTATGGTTGCCCACACTATTAACCACTTGGTGTTACCATTTATATAGCATCAGGCCGGTAACTTATGTGCAGCATTAGTGAAAGGCCTGCATGACTGGGTTTGCTGATGCAGGGCTGTGGAAGAGAGAGGGTTAAGAGGGGTCGTGTTTAAATATAGACAGCCTTACCTTATTGGAGGATCACGAGGTGTGGTGGGGAGGGATCAAACCAGGCTGGAGAGGGGTTTTGTGGGAAGTGGTCTTTCTTGTATCACCATTCCCAGCACGGGCAGCGTTGGAAGAGCTTCTCAGGTTTCACTGGAGTTGTTTTCCACCTGTTAGAAGAAATGGGAGACCTGAGCATCTTTCAGAGCAAATCAGGACAGCAGGGGAGGCTAATGGGCCTCAATGGCTACAGGCCCAGCTGCCTAGCCTACTGCAGGGGTCAGGGCAGGTGCCTGTTGTGCCTGCCCGTAGTCCTTCACAAGCTAAGTGGTCACGGCCACCTGTGTGCCTCAGCCCAGATTTGACCCCCTGGGTTTTCCGCCACCATGGGAGCCCCATCAGGGACCCTCCAGTTCCTTCAGCAAAGCAGCAGCCTTCTGCTTCTTCTGGGGGGGCTGGGAGGAATCCCTGTCCTCGGCAGGACCTGAGCGGGAGAGTGTCTCTTACCACTCGCTCTTGCACCCTGTCTACTAGCCCTCTGGAGCATTCGGCTGGCCATGGGGGACTGTGCTCTGGTGCAGCCCGCCGTGGGAGAGTGACAGCTGCTGGTGTCGACCTGTCACCCGGAGTGGCCGGGACTACTGCTGGGGGAAGGAGCATCCCTGGGGATCCCTCGAGGTCAGAGGACTTACCCATCCAGGACTGGTGTTCTATCCTATTGGAGGCTTTCTCTGGGGCTCTTTCTTGTTTGTGAGCCCCATCTTTGAAGGTGATTCCTGATTCCGGCTGACCTGATGCATGATACTGTACATGATCCCCCTGGTGGCTGTTATCGGCATCTCTGGAGGCTGGTTACCATATCTGGATGTATGACACCTGGTGGTTGCTGCGCTGATGACTTCAACTGTCTGCATTGTTCCAGATGCAGAGAACCAGGAGTAGGTCTTATATACTCCATGCGCAAGCATTTTTGCTATCTGGTTAGTGCAATCTATATCCATTTCTACTATCACAGGAGTCACGGATATTCTGCATAACAAGTATATTGACTTTATCACAGAAGTCACAGTTACTCTGTACTACAAGTTTAGTGACTTTACGACACATTTTACATCTTATCATATTGTGATTTAGCACTTTTTTGGATATATTTATCTTGATGTATGAGAGTTTATTGCAGGGGCAGCCGCGTAACTGATTCTCGTCAGCCTATTTATTTTTACATTCTTGGGGTCATTTCGGGTCGTGTGCAGGAGGTATGTTCGGCAAGGTACAAGACCTTGCTTTTCAAGACGGCTTTTGTCCTGGATTACTTAGGGGCTATGAGAATTGGCGAATTGGTTTGTCAGTCGAGACAAACCAACTCGCTGGGATCGGGGCCTTTTCTAATTCACGAAGATGGTTCTACGTTGTCCAAGTTTCAGTTTGTGTCTGTGTTGCAGAAGTGTTTGCGGTTGGCGGGTTTCCAGCCTCAGGAATACTCTTCTCACTCGTTCTGCATTGGGGCGGCCACAAAACCTGCCAGGTGGGGTCTGGATGATCGAGTGGTGAAGCGGATCGGTCATTGGAATCTAACCGTTTTTGGTTGTATATTCGTCCATATCTGTTGTGAAGTCGATGGTTTTGTGGTTTGTTTTTTGGAATGTTGTTATGTTGTTCTGTCCTTCTTTGGTTTCGGCCAGTATGTTTTTGTGGTTCAGTGTCTTTTCTATGCTGTTTGTTCGTGACAGTTGCAGTACCTCGTTACGTTTTCTGTTTTCTTTTTTTTTTCCAAAATAAAGTTTTATTGAATATATAAGATACGAAGAATACAGAGAATGGGGGTAGCGGATGTAACAATCGGGAGAACAAAAAGCAAAACAACCCCTATAAAAATCAAATGTAGTTATTTCCAGTTAACATCAAGTAAATACAATAAGAGCACCATGTGTTAAATGGCAATTGAGTATCCAACATTCAGGATGGCAAACTTTTCCTTTCTCTTCCCTTCCCTCCCTCCTCCCCCCCCCCCCCCTTGAAAGTGAGGAGGCCCTAATTCCACAAATCAAAGTCTTTCCAAAGTATTTATCAGTCCAATGTTTGCAAGTCAGCTGTAGTGACTAACACATGGTTAGGAGTATAAAAGTAGGGATGGCAACTAAAGGGGGGAGGAGCCTAACCATGGCGGCGCCGGAGAGCACGATGTGAATGCTCTCCGACAGCCTCCAAGCCAGACCACCACGGAAACCCTCGTTTGCTTAGTCCTGTGGAGACCTACCTGAGCAAGGAGGTCTCCAGGGGGAGAGATGCCGGCGCTCTGAAGGGACGGGAGCCGAGCTAAGGGAGGAGAGCGTGCTGCGGAGATCTGCGATCAGCTGCTCGGTTGCCGGGGAGATGCAGTAAGGAGGAGTGAGCACGTGGGTTGGCCGCAAGGGAGCTCTGGGAAGCTGAGACGCCGGCCGGTTCCCTGTCAAGTGCCGGGTCCCAACCAGGAGAGCGGAGACGCCGGTTCAAACCCCAATCCTACCATACAGGAGAGGAAAGAGGAACAGGACCCACAGTTCATAGGAGACCCTGTAGGAATCCCCAGAGACATTGGCCAGATGTAACGAGTGGACGGCTGAGGATCTATGTCGACCCACTGGGTGAGTGGGTGAAGAAAGGTGAGTCCACACGCAAATAATTGTTTAAGCTTGCTGACCTGTGGGAAAGGACTTTGAAATTGCCTATAAAGAAAAAAGGGGGATTCCCAGGGGATTTGGAAAGTGAACAGTGGGAAAAGAAAAAGGAAGTGTTAAATTGACAGAGCCTGTCTGACATCATTACCCCAATATACAGTTTAAAATTTCCCCCTGATTAAAGAGCACAGTCAGTGCAGAAGATATGAAGAATAAAAGTGTTAAAGGTAGTGGGCTTAAAGGGTCCCAGACAGGTACAATTAAAAAGTATACCTCCCAGGGGAATGCGACTCCAGAAAGGGCCAACAGTGGAAATGAAAAAGGGGAAATGGAAACCTCCTTGGAGAACAGTCCTAGATTGTCATTGGGCCCGGAAAATAGCAACCAACAGTGGAAAGAAAATTCCGTGAGGATAGACCTGGTAAAAGATCTACAAGTGCCAAATAAAAGAGAGATGGCTGAAATGTTTAAGGATCTGGAAAAAACTATTAAACAAGAAATGACAAATATACGTCAGGATCTAGGGCACCTGCTAATGAGAACGGAAGAAATGGAGGAAAAAATTAACAAACATACCCAAGACATAACAGACTTAGAAAAAAAGTCCGCTATGATGAGGAATATGCAGAAACAACTGCAGTATAAAATAGAAGTACAGGAGAACAGGTCCAGGAGAAGCAACCTGAGGATAAGAGGAATCCCAGATATCCTGAAAGGGGGAGAATTACAAGAAATAGTCTGCAAAATGTTAAATTCCATCATGGACAGACCTGTAACAGAGGAACTTAAACTAGATGGAGTTTTTAGAGCAGGAAAGCCCCAACAAGGTAAAGCGAAGGAAAAATCAAGAGATGTGATTGTTCAGTTGCAAAAATATGGAGATAAGGAAGAGATTTGGAGAAGGACTAAAGGAAGAACTACTATTCAGTATGGAGATATAAATTTCCAGATTTTTGCGGATTTATCGCACGAGACTTTGTGGAGAAGAAGAGCTTTGAGGCCCCTGTTAGAGCAGATGAGATCAAGGAATGTGCAATACAGATGGGGTAACCCAGAGTGTTTAATCGGATGGAAGAACGGTGTTACAGCATTTTTGAGATTTCCTGAGGACTTAAGAGACTTCTCTGACAGACTGGAATTGCAGAGAATGAGGATCAGTGGGTGGGAAACAGAGATAGAAATAGGCTTTGGGGGAAAAGAAGTATGGCAGGAAGTAGGTAGGGGAGGGGTAGCGAGGAGTTAGTTGGGAGAGTGTGAGTTTTTTTTTTTTCCTCTTCTCTCCCTAACTTTCTCACTAAACTGCACCGCTAAGGTTAAAGAAATAAAACAGGCGTGGGAAACCGTGGAGGTTGGAGGGGGGGTAAGTCGTACATGGGAGGAGTTCAATCCCCAGGTATAAAAATCAAAGGTGGGTTCATTACCACAAATGATTGATAGGCGGCTTGAAGGCCTAAATAGGGGGGGGCAGGGGGAGGTGGAGTGAGTAGGAGGGGTGAGAGTGGGAGGGTGATTAGGGGGAGCGGGGGGGAGGGATATGATAAGAGGGTTAGGGGGGGCCTTAGGGTTAAGTCTCTGCATGCTAGAGCGGGGAATAAGAATAAATTGATACAAGACTGATGGAAAACTTGCGATTTTTAACATATAATGTAGAAGGTTTGAACTGCCCAGGGAAGAGGTTTAAAGTTTTCAAGGAGCTACAGCACAGAGAGGCTTCAGTGGTTTTTCTGCAGGAGACTCACTTAGAAATTAAATCAAATGTAAAGCTGTACTCAAGAAAATATCCAACATGGTTCTGTTCTGATTCCCCGATTAAAAGAGCTAAGGGTGTAGCAATAGGGTTTGCAAAGAATATAAGGTGGGAGATTGAAGATAGAGTAACAGACCCGGAGGGGAGATTTCTATTTTTGAAGGGTAGATTACAAGAACAGAAATGTACTATTGTGAATATTTATTGCCCAAATAAGAGACCAGAGGTATATCTGAAGGGAGTTCTGAGAAAATTGATGGCATTTAAGGAGGGTCTTCTGATAGTGGCGGGGGATTTGAATTTTTGCATGGACCCACAAATGGACATGACTTCATCGGTGCAGAGAGAGGGAGGTAGAGCTTTGAAAAATCTGAAGGGCGTGTTGTATGAGTGTCAATTGGTGGATATTTGGAGGGTGACACATGGAAAAGAGAGAAATTACACTTACTTTTCTAATGCCCACGGGATGTATTCCAGACTGGACTACATATTAGTTGACCACCAACTCATAGATAGGGTGGACAAAATAGAAATTGAAGAGATTTCTATCTCTGACCATGCTCCGGTTACATTGAAACTGAGGTGGGGGAGATGTTTGTCAGGAGGGACAGGATGGAAGTTGAATGAAGCTCTCCTTCTAGATCCCGAGGTCGACCGGAAAATTAGAGTAGAAATCGAAAGATTTTTTCAGGAGAATGAGACAGGGGAGGTGTCGGTGGCCACAGTGTGGGAGACCCATAAGGCCTATATAAGAGGTATACTGATTGCGATCGGGGCAAAAAAGAAAAGGGAAAGAAGAGAGAAACTCACTGGACTGTTAAGAGAAATAAGTGAATTGGAGCAGATACATAAAATTAAAAGAACAGATGAGATAAGACAGAAGATGGTAAAAAAGAGAGAAGAACTAGGGTTTTTGATGGAGGAGGAGAAGAGAAGAATCTTTAATAAAGTTGCTAGTGAGAGATATAGATGGGCAGATAGGCCAGGTAGATACTTGATGAGAGCTTTGAGGGAAAAGAAAAATAGAAATTATGTAGAAAAAATAAGGACCCCTAACGGAGAAATGGTTTATTCTACCAAAGAGATCACTAGAGTGTTCAGAGAATACTATAGTAAGTTGTATAATATTGCCCCTCAAGACCTAGTCAATATAGGTGGGAAAGAGAGTAGAGAAAAAAGAAGAGCGTATCTTAAAAACGCAGGATTACCGAAGTTAAGTGAGGATCTATTGAATTCCCTAGATATGGAAATAACACAGGAAGAAATAAAAAGTGCATTAAAAAGTACCATAAAGGGGAAAAGTCCAGGCCCAGATGGGTATACAGTGAGGTACTATAAAAAATATAGCGACTTGTTACTACCAAAAATGGAGGAATATATGAATGCCCTGGGAGGAGAGATGGAGATGAGACGGGAATCTTTACAGGCCCATGTGGTATTAATTCAAAAGGAGGGGAAGGATGCTTCTCAATGCTCTAGTTATAGACCAATATCACTTCTGAACATCGACACAAAGTTATATGCAAAGGTCTTAGCAAATAGATTAAAAGATCTAATGCCAGATTGGATCCAGCCAGATCAAGTGGGATTTGTGCCAGGAAGAGAGGGTAGAGACAACGGTTTAAGATCTCTGTTGCTTATCCAGAAGGCCAAGAAGGGGAAAACGCCAGTAGTGGTGCTTTCGATTGATGCTGAAAAAGCATTTGATAGAGTAAACTGGAGCTTTATGATGGACACCCTGGAGACTTTAGGAGTGGGAGCAAGAATGAGAGAGTGGATAGGAAAGCTGTATAGAGAGCCTTCCGCGGTTATAGTGGTTAATGGGGAGAAGTCAGATACTATAGGAATGTCAAATGGAACTAGACAGGGATGTCCACTGTCCCCATTGCTGTATGTTCTGTCGCTGGAACCTTTGCTGGCAACAATTAGGAAGAATATAGATATAACAGGGGTGAAGATAGGAGGCGAAGAACATAAAGTGGCAGCTTTCGCTGACGACCTGCTGTTTTATGTGGGAAATCCGAGGATAACACTTCCCAACTTAATGAAGAGCTTAAAGGAATATGGGGAGCTAGCAAACCTGAAAATTAATCCATCAAATACTGAGATCTTAAATGTTAATCTCCCAAGTAGCGAAAAAGAAAAAATACAAAAAGAATTCTCTTTTATATGGAAAAATAGAGAGATAAAGTATTTAGGGGTTAAATTATCTGCTTCTTATACGAATTTATATAAGTTAAACTATATTCCACTCTTAAATAAGATCAAGGAGGAATTAAGGAAAATGGGAAGAGGTAACCCGTCTTGGATAGGGCGTATAAACCTGATAAAAATGGTAATTGTACCTAAAATCTTATATAAATTTCAGATGGTCCCAGTTAAAATCCCGGAGGCATTCTTTAAAGTAATAAAAAAGATGTTAACAAGATATATATGGAAAAATAAAAAACCTAGAATATCATATGACCTACTGAGTAGAAATAAGGAGAAGGGAGGATTGGGAATGCCAGACATAAAGAGGTACTATAGAGCTGTAATCTTAGCGAGAATGTACGATTGGACACATAACCCAGAGGGAAAAAGGTGGGTTAAGATCGAAAATGATTTAAGCGGATCTACCTTGAGTAAAAATATATGGGTTCCAGCAAAGTATAGAGGTTTAAAAGTGTTTTCACAGTAAATGTTTTTAAGGTGTGGGATAATTTGCACAAATATATGAAATGGGATTTCAATTCACAATTAATATCACTTAGGAACACAGATTTTTTTCCCCCAGGTAGGGAAGAGAGTATAGGTTCAAAAAAGAGGATATTCAACTGAGAGATATAATGGATGGACAGCAGTTGAGAACACTTAAGGACTTGAAAACAGATAAAAGAGAACTTTTTATTAAAATAGATGAATGGAGATATCACCAATTAAAACTCTTTGTTAAAAATCTTCCGAAACCTTTGAGAATGAGAAGGGATTGGAATCCGTTTGAGAGGTTGTTAGATGCACGCGGAGATGGGAAACGGGGCACAGCTAGGTATATAAAATTCTCACCGAGTTAGTTACACACACAAAGCCACTGTATATAGCAAAATGGGAAAGAGACTTGGAACTAGAGATAGATGAGGAAAAACAAGGGAAAATATATAGGTTGATACATGAAAATATAAGTATGAGAGAGGTGGAGGTAAATTATAAATGTTTATCGCGATGGCACATTGCACCAAACGTGGAACACAAGATGAATGGGGGAAAGGTTTTAGAGTGTTGGAGGGGATGTGGAAGAATAGGTACCTTATATCATCTATGGTGGGAGTGCCCAATGATACAAACCTTCTGGGAGAAAATAGTCCAATTAATATCGATAATCACTGGGATAAAAATAGGATTGAACCCTGAGGTGTGTCTATTACATAGTACAGATCTACCAGTAAATAGATATAAAGACTCCGGTGTATGGCATTACTTGAATGCGGCTAAAGGTCTGATTCCTAGGTTTTGGCATAGACCAGAGATACCGAGAGAGGAGGACTGGGTAGAAAGAACAAATCAGATATGTAAGATGGAGAAATTATACTACATGCAAGTAGACAAGATGGGGTTATTTTTTAAGAAGTGGAGAAAATGGGAAGATTTTGTAGCAAGATCTACGAAGTAATATCTTAGGAGGAAGTTCTTGTATATTTATTTAGGGAAAAGTCATTAGAAGTATGCAGAGTGGGAGGGTTTATTAATTGGGAAAATGGAGGTATTGTAGGGGGAGGGGTGGGTTTTTGGGTGGGGGTTCGGGGGGTGGTAGAGGGAAGAAACTAGGGGTTGTAAAGTAATTATAGGGTTTTGAAAAATGATCTTTTTGTATATGAAACTGATGAAGAAATGTGTATATTATTTTGAAAATAAATAAATATTTAAATTAAAAAAAAAAAGGAGTATAAAAGTAGTCAAGTTTACATGAGAGTGAGTTTAATTTGTTGAGTCAAGAAACGTCTCTGTATTTGGTTTGTCAGGGTGTAGAGCAATAATGCAAGCGTAGAAGAGTCAATAAAGATGTATTGTCCAGAGACCAGTATACTGCCTGCAGTAACCAGTTGCAGGGTCTCAGCAAAGAGTGGAGGGGAATGAGGAGAGAAAAGGAAGATAAAAAGAAGAAAGAAAAAAGGAGAGAAGAGAAGGAAAAAAACTAAAAGAAAAGGAGGGGTGGGGGAGGGTTAGAGGGTTGGGGTACCCTTATTGTATTAGTAGCGGTCTGTGTGTATCATTCCATCACATCATACTTTAATCGGGCATGGATGCATGTAGGAAAGGTATGGCTGTGGATAATGTGGACACATGTAGAACTGTAGTTTGTGCAGTACATTTTCTATCTTTTCAGCTTGTGATTGTGAGTAAAGGACAGTATTCAGTCAGAGACTAAGAGAGAATATAAATCTGGGCATCCACCTGATGCCCTATTCATTCATGGGGGGATTTTCATTTCTTGGATGTAGTCCTCAGAGGTTTGGAAATGGAGCCAGCATGCCCAAGTTGAAGTAAATTTTGTAGGTGCGTCTTTTGACACAGAGATTAATTCTTCCATTTTCACTATTTTGTTTAGAGGTTCCCCAAAGTATTGGTATGCACAGCTTGGCTGCATTTACCATCATCATGGCAAGAGATTTGAAGTAGGGGGGTGAAGGGGAGTAGTGTAGAAGGTATTGCGCAGGGGTAAATTCCAGTGGGTGGGTAGTAATCTGGGTAGTTTGTTTATGTACTTCTTTCCAGAAAGGCTGGATGGATGGACATTCCCACCAAATGTGTAAAAGAGTTCCTATTTCTTGGTGGCATCTCCAGCATTGGTCTGATATAGTCACATAAAATGTTTGAAGAAGTGAGGGTGTACGGTACCACCGTGATAGGATTTTGTAATTACTTTCCTGAATGGAGACATTGATGGATCCTTTGTGAATGTGTCTATATATTTGTTCCCACTTTTCTTCAGTAAAGTCTAGATGTAAATCATGAGCCCAAGATGTGCATGTTCTTCCTGTGGCAGCAGATCCATGCGACCATAGCAGATTGTGTAAAATAGAGATACCGTGTTGTAGGGGTTTATTGAAGGTGCACAATTTGTCAAAGGGTGTAAGGGAAAATGAAGTGTACCTAGAGCCTTGTATAGATTTAGCAAAGTGTCTAAGTTGCAGGTATTTCCAGGTCGATATTTGAGAGTCAAGCCATTTCACTTGGATGTGATTAAGTTCAAGGAAAGACTCATTCGCAAACAGGTGATGAAGTCGCAGCCCCATATCCGGGTTTTCACCTAAAAAAAAGTGATCATTCATTCCTGGAGGGAAATCTGGGTTCATTAGAATGGGAGACATTGGACCAGGTACTTTTGAGATTCCTAATGTGGTGCAGGTCTTTTTAAAACATTGCAGGGTTGGGCCTATCGCTGGATGGTCTTTCAAATCTATATTGGCATGACGATGGTGTAGCCAGGGAATGGAGCTTATGGGTATCTTGGAAAAGGAATTTTCTAGACTGACCCAGTCCTTGGTCTGAAAGTGGATATTCCAATCTATTACACAGGCTAGGTAGGATGCCCAGTAGTAGGTCTGGATGTTTGGCAGACCTATTCCACCTTTGGCTTTAGGTGTGGTGAGGTGATGATAGCTAATTCTGGGATGGTGTTGTTCCCACAGGAAGTGAGAGCAGGACTGTTTATATGTTAGAAAGAAAGATGCTGGTAGGTCAATCGGTAAAGTTTGGAAAAGGTATAAAAGGCGGGGAAGGATACTCATTTTCATAATGGCAGCACGTCCAAACCAGGAGAAAAGGGGTTTGGACCAATGCTCCATGTCTGCTATTATTGTGCAAAGGATCGGTATGTAATTGTGAGAGTAGAGGTTTTTGAGCTTGGAGAATAGTTTAATTCCCAGATAGGTGATTGTTAGAGATGAGCGAAGTATTCAAAAATTCGATTCGACTGATTCGGCGAATTCGTGGAAAAATTTTGATTCGAGTCGAATATATTCGCTGCGAATTTAACTTATAAAAGGGTGTTTCTAGGCTTCAGAGAGACTTTATATTAGTGCAGAACACTGTACCTTTAAATTAAATGCCCTTGGAGTCTGCTGGGGAAGAGAAATAATACTGACAGTCAGTATGACATGCAGATGAGTGCCGTCGATCTTAGAATCACCACACACTTCACTCATTTGGGCAGTCACGGGGCCAAAACCAGAGTGTGGAGCCACAGTGTGGCGGTGGAGGCAGCAGCAATGGGAGGCCATACAGCACCCTATGACAAAAATGGAAACCACCAGCAGTGTGAGGAGACCTGAAAGTGGCACATGGCAGAGTGTGGCGATGGAGACAGCAGCAATGGGAGGCCGTACAGGGACCCATGACACACTCTGGACCTGGCAGAAGCATGAGGAGGCGGTACAGGGGCCCATGACAGATTACGGGCCTGGCAGCAGCATGAGGAGTTGGTACGGGGGCCCATGGCAGATTACGGGCCTGGCAGCAGCAATGGGAGGCCGTACAGGGACCCATGACACACTCTGGACCTGGCAGCAGCATGAGGAGGCGGTACAGGGGCGCATGACAGATTACGAGCCTGGCAGCAGCAACTTGGACAGGAGGATGTTCAGCTTCTGCACCGTCGGGTGCGTGCTCGCAAACTGTTGTCTCTTGGAAACGGATTCCAAGAAAGACTGCTGACGGAATCCGTGAAGAGGAGTAGCAGGAGAAGGAGCATCTGAACGAGCGGAATATGCCAACAAGCGACAACAGGGGCCCATGACAGATTACGGGCCTGGCAGCAGCATGAGGAGTCGGTACGGGGGCCCATGGCAGATTAGGGGCCTGGCAGCAGCTATGGGAGGCCCGTAATCTGCCAGGACCCTATGACAAAAAATGGAACCCACCAGCAGTGTGAGGAGACCTGAAAGTGGCACATGGCAGAGTGTGGCGATGGAGACAGCAGCAATGGGAGGCCGTACAGGGACCCATGAGAGACTCTGGACCTGGCAGCAGCATGAGGAGGCGGTATAGGGGCCCATGGCAGATTAGGGGCCTGGCAGCAGCTATGGGAGGCCCGTAATCTGCCAGCACCCTATGACAAAAAATGGAACCCACCAGCAGTGTGAGGAGACCTGAAAGTGGCACATGGCAGAGTGTGGCGATGGAGACAGCAGCAATGGGAGGCCGTACAGGGACCCATGACAGACTCTGGATTTGGCAGCAGCATGAGGAGGCGGTATAGGGGCCCATGGCAGATTAGGGGCCTGGCAGCAGCTATGGGAGGCCCGTAATCTTGTAGCACCCTATGACAAAAAATGGAACACACCAGCAGTGTGAGGAGACCTGAAAGTGGCACATGTTTGGGGCATGATTCATGGCGGATTTAGTCAGTTGTGTCAGGAACTGGTGGTTTGAAATCCAGACTAATCCACGCCTGATTCATTTTCACAAACGTGAGTCTCTCCACACTTTGGGTGGACAGTCGTGTCCTCCGCGGAGTTGCAATACCTCCTGCCGCACTAAACACGCGCTCCGATGCCACGCTACTGGCCGGGCATGACAGCCTTTCAAGGGCAAATTCAGCTAGTTGGGGCCAAAGGTCAAGTTTCGTTGCCCAGTAGTCAAGGGGATTGTCTACCTCGGTTGGCAGGGTGCTGTCCAAGTAGGCCTAAGCCTGTTGTTTGAGGTCCTGCTCCAGGTCCACCTGATGCTGCTGCTGCTGCTGCTGCGGCTGGTTAGTAGTTTCCTCACTGCGCTGGTGAAGAAAGCTACTCATCATCGACTGCAGACTGAGGCAGCTGCTGCTGGTGGAGCTGCCACTGCTCCTACCACTCCACCCCTCCCCTGCTGCCATGGCAGCAGAACGCGAGCGCACAGGGCCCACAGTGTCTGAGGATGGACGTTGGCGCAGACAGGCAGAGACCAGCTGACTACATAGGTGGTTTTTATAGTACGTTATTTTGGCCTCCCTCTCAGCAGGTGTGAAAAAGGCCACCATTTTTGAACGGTAGCGAGGGTCCAACAAGGTGGACAGCCAAAAGTCATCCCTCTGTCTGATGGTTATTATTCGGCTGTCGGTACGCAAGCAAGCGAGCATGCTATGGGCCATTTGTGCCAAGGAATGCGAGGGACTCCCTGCCTCCATCTCCACAGCATACTGCCACGGTGCGTCTGGGTCCTCTGTCTCCTCTTCCTCCTCCTCTACCAGATGCTCCTGCTCCTCCACTCCTGTCCGCTGAGTGGAAAAACCACCCATTTCACTCAATAATTCCTGAGCACCAATGTCCTCCTCTACCTCCTCCTCTTCTTCCTGTCCTTCCCCCACAGGGGTCATGTGGCGTTGAGATCTGTGCGCCACGTCTACCGCACCCTGACCAGCCATTGTTAACAGCATTTGTTCCAGGACGTGCAACAGAGGAATGACGTCGTTCATCCCATAGTCCTGCCGACTCACGAATAGCGTGGCCTCCTCAAAGGGCCTGAGCAAGCGCAGGTGTCACGCATGAGCTGCCAATGGCTGACATCTAAGTTACACAGGGGAGTACCTTTATCCGCTTTTAACATCAGGAAATCTGTGATGGCCTTTTGCTGTTCGTAAAGGCGGTCTAACATATGTAGGGTTGAATTCCACCTTGTTGCAACGTCACAGCATGAGGAGTCGGTACGGGGGCCCATGGCAGATTACGGGCCTGGCAGCAGCAATGGGAGGCCCGTAATCTGCCAGCACCCTATGTCAAAAAATTCAACACACCAGCAGTGTGTGAGGAGACCTGAAAGTGGCACATGGCAGAGTGTGGCGATGGAGACAGCAGCAATGGGAGGCCGTACAGGGACCCATGAGAGACTCTGGACCTGGCAGCAGCATGAGGAGGCGGTATAGGGGCCCATGGCAGATTAGGGGCCTGGCCGCAGCTATAGGAGGCCCGTAATCTGCCAGCACCCTATGTCAAAAAATTGAACACACCAGCAGTGTGAGGAGACCTGAAAGTGGCACATGGCATGAGACACTGTGGACCTGGCAGCAGCATGAGGAGGCGGTACAGGGGCCCATGGCAGATTAGGGGCCTGGCAGCAGCTATGGGAGGCCCGTAATCTGCCAGCACCCTATGTCAAAAAATTCAACACACCAGCAGTGTGAGGAGACCTGAAAGTGGCACATGGCAGAGTGTGGCGATGGAGACAGCAGCAATGGGAGGCCGTACAGGGACCCATGAGAGACTCTGGACCTGGCAGCAGCATGAGGAGGCGGTACAGGGGCCCATGGCAGATTAGGGGCCTGGCAGCAGCTATGGGAGGCCCGTAATCTGCCAGCACCCTATGTCAAAAAATTGAACACACCATAGTGTGAGGAGACCTGAAAGTGGCACATGGCACAGTGTAGCGATGGAGACAGCAGCAATGGGAGGCCGTACAGGGACCCATGAGAGACTCTGGACCTGGCAGCAGCATGAGCAGGCGGTATAAGGGCCCATGGCAGATTAGGGGCCTGGCAGCAGCTATGGGAGGCCCGTAATCTGCCAGCACCCTATGTAAAAAAGTTGAACACACCATAGTGTGAGGAGACCTGAAAGTGGCACATGGCAGAGTGTGGCGATGGAGACAGCAGCAATGGGAGGCCGTACAGGGACCCATTAGAGACTCTGGACTTGGCAACAGCATGAGGAGGCGGTATAGGGGCCCATGGCAGATTAGGGGCCTGGCAGCAGCTATGGGAGGCCCGTAATCTGCCAGCACCCTATGTCAAAAAATTGAACACACCAGCAGTGTGTGAGGAGACCTGAAAGTGGCACATGGCAGAGTGTGGCGATGGAGACAGCAGCAATGGGAGGCCGTACAGGGACCCATGAGAGACTCTGGACCTGGCAGCAGCATGAGGAGGCGGTATAAGGGCCCATGGCAGATTAGGGGCCTGGCAGCAGCTATGGGAGGCCCGTAATCTGCCAGCACCCTATGTCAAAAAATTGAACACACCATAGTGTGAGGAGACCTGAAAGTGGCACATGGCACAGTGTGGCGATGGATACAGCAGCAATGGGAGGCCGTACAGGGACCCATGAGAGACTCTGGACCTGGCAGCAGCATGAGGAGGTGGTATAGGGGCCCATGGCAGATTAGGGGCCTGGCAGCAGCTATGGGAGGCCCGTAATCTGCCAGCACCCTATGTCAAAAAATTGAACACACCATAGTGTGAGGAGACCTGAAAGTGGCACATGGCATGAGACACTGTGGACCTGGCAGCAGCATGAGGAGGCGGTACAGGGGCCCATGGCAGATTAGGGGCCTGGCAGCAGCTATGGGAGGCCCGTAATCTGCCAGCACCCTATGTCAAAAAATTGAACACACCATAGTGTGAGGAGACCTGAAAGTGGCACATGGCAGAGTGTGGCGATGGAGACAGCAGCAATGGGAGGCCGTACAGGGACCCATGAGAGACTCTGGACCTGGCAGCAGCATGAGGAGGCGGTATAGGGGCCCATGGCAGATTAGGGGCCTGGCAGCAGCTATGGGAGGCCCGTAATCTGCCAGCACCCTATGTCAAAAAATTGAACACACCATAGTGTGAGGAAACCTGAAAGTGGCACATGGTAGAGTGTGGCGATGGAGACAGCAGCAATGGGAGGCCGTACAGGGACCCATTAGAGACTCTAGACTTGGCAACAGCATGAGGAGGCGGTATAGGGGCCCATGGCAGATTAGGGGCCTGGCAGCAGCTATGGGAGGCCCGTAATCTGCCAGCACCCTATGTCAAAAAATTGAACACACCATAGTGTGAGGAAACCTGAAAGTGGCACATGGTAGAGTGTGGCGATGGAGACAGCAGCAATGGGAGGCCGTACAGGGACCCATTAGAGACTCTAGACTTGGCAACAGCATGAGGAGGCGGTATAGGGGCCCATGGCAGATTAGGGGCCTGGCAGCAGCTATGGGAGGCCCGTAATCTGCCAGTACCCTATGTCAAAAAATTGAACACACCAGCAGTGTGTGAGGAGACCTGAAAGTGGCACATGGCAGAGTGTGGCGATGGAGACAGCAGCAATGGGAGGCCGTACAGGGACCCATGAGAGACTGTGGACCTGGCAGCAGCATGAGGAGGCAGTATAGGGGCCCATGGCAGATTAGGGGCCTGGCAGCAGCTATGGGAGGCCCGTAATCTGCCAGCACCCTATGTCAAAAAATTGAACACACCATAGTGTGATTAGACCTGAAAGTGGCACATGGCAGAGTGTGGCGATGGAGACAGCAGCAATGGGAGGCCGTACAGGGACCCATGAGACACTCTGGACCTGGCAGCAGCATGAGGAGGCGGTACGGGGGCCCATGGCAGATTACGGGCCTGGCAGCAGCAATGGGAGGCCCGTAATCTGCCAGCACCCTATGACAAAATGGAACCCACCAGCAGTGTGAGGAGACCTGAAAGTGGCACATGGCAGAGTGTGGCGATGGAGACAGCAGCAATGGGAGGCCGTACAGGGACCCATGACACACTCTGGACCTGGCAGAAGCATGAGGAGGCGGTACAGGGGCCCATGACAGATTACGGGCCTGGCAGCAGCATGAGGAGTTGGTACGGGGGCCCATGGCAGATTACGGGCCTGGCAGCAGCAATGGGAGGCCGTACAGGGACCCATGACACACTCTGGACCTGGCAGCAGCATGAGGAGGCGGTACAGGGGCGCATGACAGATTACGAGCCTGGCAGCAGCAACTTGGACAGGAGGATGTTCAGCTTCTGCACCGTCGGGTGCGTGCTCGCAAACTGTTGTCTCTTGGAAACGGATTCCAAGAAAGACTGCTGACGGAATCCGTGAAGAGGAGTAGCAGGAGAAGGAGCATCTGAACGAGCGGAATATGCCAACAAGCGACAACAGGGGCCCATGACAGATTACGGGCCTGGCAGCAGCATGAGGAGTCGGTACGGGGGCCCATGGCAGATTAGGGGCCTGGCAGCAGCTATGGGAGGCCCGTAATCTGCCAGGACCCTATGACAAAAAATGGAACCCACCAGCAGTGTGAGGAGACCTGAAAGTGGCACATGGCAGAGTGTGGCGATGGAGACAGCAGCAATGGGAGGCCGTACAGGGACCCATGAGAGACTCTGGACCTGGCAGCAGCATGAGGAGGCGGTATAGGGGCCCATGGCAGATTAGGGGCCTGGCAGCAGCTATGGGAGGCCCGTAATCTGCCAGCACCCTATGTCAAAAAATTGAACACACCATAGTGTGAGGAGACCTGAAAGTGGCACATGGCATGAGACACTGTGGACCTGGCAGCAGCATGAGGAGGCGGTACAGGGGCCCATGGCAGATTAGGGGCCTGGCAGCAGCTATGGGAGGCCCGTAATCTGCCAGCACCCTATGTCAAAAAATTGAACACACCATAGTGTGAGGAGACCTGAAAGTGGCACATGGCACAGTGTGGCGATGGAGACAGCAGCAATGGGAGGCCGTACAGGGACCCATGAGAGACTCTGGACCTGGCAGCAGCATGAGGAGCGGTATAGAGTCCCATGGCAGATTAGGGGCCTGGCAGCAGCTATGGGAGGCCCGTAATCTGCCAGCACCCTATGTCAAAAAATTGAACACACCATAGTGTGAGGAGACCTGAAAGTGGCACATGGCAGAGTGTGGCGATGGAGACAGCAGCAATGGGAGGCCGTACAGGGACCCATTAGAGACTCTGGACTTGGCAACAGCATGAGGAGGCGGTATAGGGGCCCATGGCAGATTAGGGGCCTGGCAGCAGCTATGGGAGGCCTGTAATCTGCCAGCACCCTATGACAAAAAATGGAACACACCAGCAGTGTGAGTAGACCTGAAAGTGGCACATGGCAGGGGCATGATTCATGGTGGATTTAATCAGTTGTGTCAGGAACTGGTGGTTTGAAATCCAGACTAATCCACGCCTGATTCATTTTCACAAACGTGAGTCTCTCCACACTTTGGGTGGACAGTCGTGTCCTCCGCGGAGTTACAATACCTCCTGCCGCACTAAACACGCGCTCCGATGCCACGCTACTGGCCGGGCATGACAGCCTTTCAAGGGCAAATTCAGCTAGTTGGGGCCAAAGGTCAAGTTTCGTTGCCCAGTAGTCAAGGGGATTGTCTACCTCGGTTGGCAGGGTGCTGTCCAAGTAGGCCCAAGCCTGTTGTTTGAGGTCCTGCTCCAGGTCCACCTGATGCTGCTGCTGCTGCGGCTGGTTAGTAGTTTCCTCACTGCGCTGGTGAAGAAAGCTACTCATCATCGACTGCAGACTGAGGCAGCCGCTGCTGGTGGAGCTACCACTGCTCCTACCACCCCACCCCTCCCCTGCTGCCATGGCAGCGGAACGCGAGCGCACAGGGCCCACAGTGTCTGAGGATGGACGTTGGCGCACAAAGGCAGAGACCAACTGACTACATAGGTGGTTTTTATAGTACGTTATTTTGGCCTCCCTCTCAGCAGGTGTGAAAAAGGCCACCATTTTTGAACGGTAGCGAGGGTCCAACAAGGTGGACAGCCAAAAGTCATCCCTCTGTCTGATGGTTATTATTCGGCTGTCGCTACGCAAGCAACCGAGCATGCTATGGGCCATTTGTGCCAAGGAATGCGAGGGACTCCCTGCCTCCATCTCCACAGCATACTGCCACGGTGCGTCTGGGTCCTCTGTCTCCTCCTCCTCCTCCTCTACCACATGCTCCTGCTCCTCCACTCCTGTCCGCTGAGTGGAAAAACCACCCATTTCACTCAATAATTCCTGAGCACAAATGGCCTCCTCTACCTCCTCCTCTTCTTCCTGTCCTGCCCCCACAGGGGTCATGTGGCGTTGAGATCTGTGCGCCACGTCTACCGCACCCTGACCAGCCATTGTTAACAGCATTTGTTCCAGGACGTGCAACAGAGGAATGACGTCGTTCATCCCATAGTCCTGGCGACTCACGAATAGCGTGGCCTCCTCAAAGGGCCTGAGCAAGCGGCAGGTGTCACGCATGAGCTGCCAATGGCTGACATCGAAGTTACACAGGGGAGTACCTTTATCCGCTTGTAACATCAGGAAATCTGTCATGGCCTTTTGCTGTTCGTAAAGGCGGTCTAACATGTGTAGGGTTGAATTCCACCTTGTTGCAACGTCGCAGATCAGGCGATGCTGTGGAATTCCTTTCTGCCGCTGCAGCTCAAGGAGGGTGTGCTTTGCGGTGTAGGAATGGCTGAAATGCATGCAAAGTTTACGTGACATTTTAAGGATGTCTTGCAGTGGGATGGTGGATTTTAGGAACCGCTTGACAACCAGATTGAACACGTGAGCCATGCATGGCGCATGGCACAACCTTCCTTGACGCAGAGCAGACACCATGTTCTTTCCGTTGTCGATCAACATGGTTCCGATTTTCAGTTTGCGCGGATACAGCCATCTGTCGATTTCTCTGTTCATTACACTCAGAAGTTCCTCCCCTGTGTGACTACGTTCGCCAAGGCATACCAGGTGCAGCACAGCGTGACACCGTTGCGCCCTGCACATGTGATATGCCGGTCGGGTAATGGGACTTGGCACGGGGGTGGCGGCTGAGGACACGAAGGAAGAAGAGGTGGTAGAGGCGGACATGTTTTGTGGACCAAGGACGTGCAAACGTGGAGGCAAAAGCGGCGTGACCTGTCCAAGTTGCTGGTGCGGCTGTGACGGCACCACGTTCACCTAGTGGGCCGTAAATGACATGTACTGTCCCTGACCGTAGTTACAGCTCCACACGTCGGCGCTGCCGTGCACTTTGGCAGAGACCGACATGCTTAAAGACTGGCCCACCATCTCTTCTACATGTGAATGCAGGGCTGGCACTGCCTTTTTGGCGAAGAAATGACGGCTTGGCACTCTCCACCGCGGCGCGGCACAAACCATCATTTCTCGGAAAGGTGCTGAGTCCACCACTTGGAAAGGGAGGGACTGCAGCACCAGCAACTTGGACAGGAGGACGTTCAGCTTTTGCACCGTCGGGTGCGTGCTCGCAAACTGTTGTCTCTTGGAAACGGATTCCAAGAAAGACTGCTGACGGAATCCGTGAACAGGAGTAGCAGGAGAAGGAGCATCTGAACGAGCGGAAGATGGCAACGAGCGACAACTCCCCTCAGCAGAGGTGTTGGAGCCTTGACTGGCTGATAGAGGGCGACTGACGTCGGGTGACGGAGCAAGTAACGGAGCGGGTGATGGAGCGGGGGCTGGGGCGGGCAGAACCGCCGTATCTTTATCACGGTTTTCCCAGGCCACCAAATGGCGACGCTGCATATGCTGCCGCAACGCTGTAGTCCCAACATGGGCCCCCTGGCCACGCTTGACTTTCTGGCCACATAGTCGACATACGGCTACGTTTACTTCCTCGGGCGGCTTGACAAAAAATTGCCACACCGCCGAGTAGGAAACTTTGCCCCCGATACTCCTCACTGGCTGACTGCTACTTCCTCCGTGCACACCGGCACCACTACTGGCCGTGGTGGTAGGCTGCAGTGGAGCTGGTGCTGTACTCCGTGGCCGTTTGCCTCCACTGACACTGCTGCGACCCTGCTGCCTCCTGGGCAACCCACCGACTGTTTTGCTCGCTGCCAAGCTGCCACCCTCTTCTCCTGATGATGCGGAAGCAATAGCCTGATGACGACGAGGCTGCCAAGTGCGATCAGCCTCCTCATCATCAATTAGGGTCTCCGCCTCACTACTAGCCCCCTCGGCTGCGTATGGGTCAGGAGACAGACCTGTCTCTAGACCGGCTACCGAGCCACTCTCCTCGCCACTACTTCTTCGCCTGGCTGCTGAAGAGGCGGATGTCTCCCCCCGTTCCTGACCGCCCTCTGTTTGCTCTTCCTCACTGTACAGTGGGGCTGAGCCCACAGCATGTGATACTTCGCTTGGTGAGGGAACACCAAAGGACAGGGGCAGGTAGAGGACACGTGATTTCAGTGGGCTTGGTCCCGGGCCATGCCAACTAACGGTTGTGTCTGACGTACCCACGACCGTTGGCTGTAGGTGTCAGAGGTGACCTGGGAAGAGGAAGACGACCGAGCCAACCAATCAATGACGGCAGGGTTGTCGGTGGAGACACGACCGCTGGATGACACCGGGAGCACTGGCCTCTGGCTGCGAATAGTGCTGCCTCGACCCCTTCCTCTGCTGCCACGTCTGCTCGCTCCTAAAACATTGCCTCCTCTGCCACTCCTCTGCATGTTGTCTGACATACTCTTTAATTAAACGATTCTGTGTCCCTGAGTAACAATTCTGTGTTTGTCCCTGAGTAACAATTCTGTGTCCCTGAGTAATGTTTCTGTGGCCCTAAGTAACAGTTCTGTGGCCCTCAGTAACAATTCTGTGTCCCTCAGTAACAATTCTGTGTCCCTCAGTAACAATTCTGTGTCTGTCCCTGAGTAACAATTCTGTGTCCCTGAGTAACAATTCTGTGTCCCTCAGTAACAATTCTGTGTCCCTCAGTAACAATTCTGTGTCCCTGAGTAACAATTCTGTGTCCCTGAGTAACAATTCTGTGTCCCTCAGTAACAATTCTGTGTCCCTCAGTAACAATTCTGTGTCCCTCAGTAACAATTCTGTGTCCCTGAGTAATGTTTCTGTGTCCCTAAGTAACGTTTCTGTGGCCCTAAGTAACGGTTCTGTGGCCCTAAGTAACAATTCTGTGTCCCTCAGTAACAATTCTGTGTCCCTCAGTAACAATTCTGTGTCTGTCCCTGAGTAACAATTCTGTGTCTGTCCCTGAGTAACAATTCTGTGTCCCTCAGTAACAATTCTGTGTCCCTGAGTAACAATTCTGTGTCCCTGAGTAACAATTATGTGTCCCTCAGTAACAATTCTGTGTCCCTCAGTAACAATTCTGTGTCCCTGAGTAACAATTCTGTGTCTGTCCCTGAGTAACAATTCTGTGGCCCTAAGTAACGTTTCTGTGGCCCTAAGTAACGGTTTTGTGGCCCTCAGTAACAAATCTGTGTCCCTCAGTAACAATTCTGTGTCTGTCCCTGAGTAACAATTCTGTGTCCCTAAGTAACGTTTCTGTGTCCCTAAGTAACGTTTCTGTGGCCCTAAGTAACGTTTCTGTGGCCCTAAGTAACGATTCTGTGGCCCTAAGTAACGTTTCTGTGGCCCTAAGTAACGTTTCTGTGGCCCTAAGTAACAGTTCTGTGGCCCTCAGTAACAGTTCTGTGGCCCTCAGTAACAATTCTGTGTCCCTCAGTAACAATTCTGTGTCTGTCCCTGAGTAACAATTCTGTGTCCCTAAGTAACGTTTCTGTGGCCCTAAGTAACGGTTCTGTGGCCCTCAGTAACAATTCTGTGTCCCTCAGTAACAATTCTGTGTCTGTCCCTAAGTAACAATTCTGTGGCCCTAAGTAACGTTTCTGTGTCCCTAAGTAACGTTTCTGTGGCCCTAAGTAACGTTTCTGTGGCCCTCAGTAACAATTCTGTATCCCTCAGTAACAATTCTGTGTCTGTCCCTGAGTAACATTTCTGTGTCCCTAAGTAACAATTCTGTGGCCCTAAGTAAAGTTTCTGTGGCCCTAAGTAACGTTTCTGTGGCCCTAAGTAACGATTCTGTGGCCCTAAGTAACGATTCTGTGGCCCTAAGTAACGTTTTTGTAGCCCTAAGTAACGTTTCTGTGGCCTTAAGTAACGTTTCTGTGGCCCTAAGTAACAGTTCTGTGGCCCTCAGTAACAGTTCTGTGGCCCTCAGTAACAAATCTGTGTCCCTCAGTAACAATTCTGTGTCTGTCCCTGAGTAACAATTCTGTGTCCCTAAGTAACGTTTCTGTGTCCCTAAGTAACGTTTCTGTGGCCCTAAGTAACGATTCTGTGGCCCTAAGTAACGTTTCTGTAGCCCTAAGTAACGTTTCTGTGGCCCTAAGTAACGTTTCTGTGGCCCTAAGTAACAGTTCTGTGGCCCTCAGTAACAGTTCTGTGGCCCTCAGTAACAATTCTGTGTCCCTCAGTAACAATTCTGTGTCTGTCCCTGAGTAACATTTCTGTGTCCCTAAGTAATGTTTCTGTGGCCCTAAGTAACGGTTCTGTGGCCCTCAGTAACAATTCTGTGTCCCTCAGTAACAATTCTGTGTCTGTCCCTAAGTAACAATTCTGTGGCCCTAAGTAACGTTTCTGTGTCCCTAAGTAACGTTTCTGTGGCCCTAAGTAACGTTTCTGTGGCCCACAGTAACAATTCTGTATCCCTCAGTAACAATTCTGTGTCTGTCCCTGAGTAACATTTCTGTGTCCCTAAGTAACAATTCTGTGGCCCTAAGTAAAGTTTCTGTGGCCCTAAGTAACGTTTCTGTGGCCCTAAGTAACGATTCTGTGGCCCTAAGTAACTTTTCTGTGGCCCTAAGTAACGTTTCTGTGGCCCTCAGTAACAAATCTGTGGCCCTCAGTAACAATTCTGTGTCTGTCCCTAAGTAACAATTCTGTGGCCCTAAGTAACGATTCTGTGGCCCTCAGTAACAAATCTGTGTCCCTCAGTAACAATTCTGTGTCTGTCCCTAAGTAACAATTCTGTGGCCTTAAGTAACGTTTCTGTGGCCCTAAGTAACGGTTCTGTGGCCCTCACTAACAATTCTGTGTCCCTCAATAACAATTCTGTGTCTGTCCCTAAGTAACAATTCTGTGGCCCTAAGTAACGTTTCTGTGGCCCTAAGTAACGATTCTGTGGCCCTCAGTAACAAATCTGTGTCCCTCACTAACAATTCTGTGTCTGTCCCTAAGTAACAATTCTGTGGCCTTAAGTAACGTTTCTGTGGCCCTAAGTAACGATTCTGTGGCCCTCAGTAACAATTCTGTATCCCTCAGTAACAATTCTGTCTGTCCCTGAGTAACAATTCTGTGTCCCTAAGTAACGTTTCTGTGGCCCTAAGTAACGTTTCTGTGGCCCTAAGTAACGATTCTGTGGCCCTAAGTAACGTTTCTGTGGCCCTTAGTAACAATTCTGTGTCCCTCAATAACAATTCTGTGTCTGTCCCTAAGTAACAATTCTGTGGCCCTAAGTAACGTTTCTGTGGCCCTAAGTAACGTTTCTGTGGCCCTCAGTAACAATTCTGTGTCCCTCAATAACAATTCTGTGTCTGTCCCTAAGTAACAATTCTGTGGCCCTAAGTAACGATTCTGTGGCCCTCAGTAACATATCTGTGTCCCTCACTAACAATTCTGTGTCTGTCCCTAAGTAACAATTCTGTGGCCCTAAGTAACGATTCTGTGGCCCTCAGTAACAATTCTGTGTCTGTCCCTAAGTAACAATTCTGTGGCCCTAAGTAACGTTTCTGTGGCCCTAAGTAACGATTCTGTGGCCCTCAGTAACAAATCTGTGTCCCTCACTAACAATTCTGTGTCTGTCCCTAAGTAACAATTCTGTGGCCCTAAGTAACGATTCTGTGGCCCTCAGTAACAAATCTGTGTCCCTCAGTAACAATTCTGTGTCTGTCCCTAAGTAACAATTCTGTGGCCCTAAGTAACGTTTCTGTGGCCCTAAGTAACGATTCTGTGGCCCTCAGTAACAATTCTGTATCCCTCAGTAACAATTCTGTCTGTCCCTGAGTAACAATTCTGTGTCCCTAAGTAACGTTTCTGTGGCCCTAACTAACGATTCTGTGGCCCTAAGTAAACGTTTCTGTGGCCCTAAGTAACGATTCTGTGGCCCTAACTAACGTTTCTCTGTCCCTAAGTAATGTTTCTGTGTCCCTAACTCTCTCCCTGCATACAGCCAGGTCTGCCTCTGTTGAATGACTGGAGGCAAATGGAGAATTCTAAAATAGCCGCTATTTATAGCTCGACCATTACACTGTGCTGGCTGGCTGGCTGCTGATTGGCTAATGCGATCACATGTCATGAATGAATGCATTATGGGTCAGCGCGCCTTGTCTGCGCGCCTTCCCAGACATCCCCGCTCCGTCGCCGCACATGTCGCCGCCATTTTAGGAAAAATTTCGATTCGCGCATCCGAAGTCTGCTTATTTTCGGATTCGACGCGAATCAAAATTTTCCTAATATTCGAAACGAATTCCACTTCGCCTACTTCGATTCGCTCATCTTTAGTGATTGTGTTTGTTTGTCATGTGAAGGGGAAATTTTGTTGGCATTGTTTGACCTGTGTAATATTTAGGGCATGGGGAAATTAATTTTAAAGTGCGCTATATACCGGAATAACTGGAAGTCACACAACAAATTAAGTAGAGATATGAGGGGATTTGTTAGGAAGAGCAAGATATCATCAGCAAAGGCAGCAAGTTTATATTGTCTGTTGTTAATTCTTATACCCTAGATATCCATAATTGCACGTAAGCGAAGTAGGAAAGGCTCAAGAATAAATAGGATAGGGGATAACAGGAAGCCTTGGTGGGTGCCGTCGTGGATATTAAAGGCGTGAGATAGAAAGCCAATAACCCGTTGGTGCCAAGTCCTAAGGCGTTTAAGGCAGCTTCAAGATAATCTCATGCCAGCCTGTCAAATGCTTTTTCTGCGTCCAGGAATAAGAAAAAACCTTGTTGGCTAGATTTGGTGAGCCAGTGGTGGATCTTTTATTGCTTTTAGGGTATTGTCCTGGGCCTCCTGACCGGGTACAAATCCCACTTGGTCCTTTGCTATGAGGTTTGTGAACATGGGAAGTAGTTTATTTGCGAGTATTTTAGCAAATAGCTTAATGTCAACATTCAACTGTGATATTGGCCTATAATTGGATGCTATGGTTGAGTCTTTGCCAGGTTTGGGGATAACTGATACGTGTGCCTCAAGTAGGTTGTGTTGTGGGGGAGTTGGTTTGGATAGTTGATTAAAGGCTCATAGAAAAGGAGATGTCAACAGGTCCGGGAAGGTTTTATAGTAAGCGACGGAGAAGCCATCTGGGCCTGGGCATTTCCCTACTTTCATTTGTTTAAGTGCTAATATGAAATCCTCGAGCTTTAATGGGCCATCCAGCTTAGTAGCCATTTGATGGGGTATTGGCTTGGGACTAAGAAAGTCTTCTAGGATTACTGTGCGTGGTCTGAACTCATCAGGTGGCTTCGTTTCAGGGAGTAAGTTGTATAATTCAGCCTAGAATTGTGCAAAGTGGTTTGCGATCTCTTCATTAGATATGAGTATTTGCCCTTGCGGTGTGCATATTTGTCTGCTCGTGGCCTTGACCTTTTTAGTTTGTAAAGCTCTTGATAAAAGTCTCCCATTTATATTACCAAACTCGTAGAAGAGTTTCTGTGATAACAGGTACTTGCGTCTGACCTTATAGCCTATTTCTGCAGTTAAGAGAGATCGGGTGTGTGTCAGGTCTGTATGTTTTTGTTGGGACAGCGTCCTCTTGTGTGATTCTTTTCAGATTTCAAAATTTTGTGTAAGGGCATCAATAGATTTTTGTGAAATTAGTTTGCGTTTTGCTGCCATGGCTAGAAGAGATCCTTATATAACACACTTAAGAGCTTCCCATTGAGTAATAGGGTTAGTGTCTGGTGTGTCGTTATTTGAAAAGTAGGACTCAATGTGCATACGTAGGGCATTAGCGTTTACTGGGTCAGTTAGCAAGGTAGCATCAGATCTCCATGTTTTAATATAGGATAGACGTTCCAGGAAATTTAGGATCATAGTAATAGGGCGATGGTCCGATAAGAAGATCGGTTCAATGGATGTGGCTTTTAAGAACTGGAGGTCTTTTTGTGCGATCCATATGTAATCTATTCGTGAGTAACGGTTTTGGGGGGGGAGGGGGAGAAAGTGAAATCCCGGCCTTCAGGGTTGAGGGTACGCCAGGAGTCATGGAGTAGGAGCTTGTGCAGTTGCCGTTTAATCTGTCAGAGAGCCCGGTATGGCAACAATGAGGTACCAGAAGACGTATCTTCGAGGGGATTAAGCGCTAGATTAAAATGCACTCGGCAAGAAAGCAAACTCACTTCTCACTAAAATCATCAAACAAAAGCAGCTTAAAACCAAAATTTCCACAATTCAACACCCTACCACACACTCTCCCCTTACAAACCCCAGGATATAGCTAACGCTTTTGCGTCTTATTACCAGAACCTCTAAAACATAAAAGACGACCCAAATACAACCCAACCTACAGTTCTCTCTATTGAAAACTTTCTACATGACGTCAACCTTCCCCGCATTACTACATCTCAACTCAAATCTCTCTCTCCGTACCGATCTCACCCACAGAAATTGAAAAAACCATAAACACCCTACCTGTCAGGGCTCCAGGTATGACCAGAGGTGTGTGGACCGACACAGGGAAACACAGACTTCAGGTATAGCGTGTAACACAATATAATTTATTAAAGACAACACAAACATAAACGCAGTGCAAATAATCAAACTCAACACTTACATAAATATGTACAACCAGGTGCAATAAACCTTAAACGAATAGGTACCAGTGCAGTCAGGGCTGGAGAGGTGGAGCGGTCAGGCAGGCCGAGCCCACAGCACGGATTTCCTCAGGGCGCGGGGTCTAAGTCCCAGCCTGCTATTCACCAGGGCCCCTGATGGTGGGGATGGACTTGGTGCAGACTGGAACCAGGTCGCGACCCCTGAGTGCATCCGGCTGTGGTAGCGAGTACTGGCAGGGGAGTGCAGGAACGGAGTCTGATGGGAAGAGGCAGGCAGACTTACTAGAGGTGATCCGTGCGGGATGGATGGATCGTCGGATAAAGTAAGCGTAGTCAGACAGGCCGGGTCGGTATCGTGCGGGCAGCGTGGTACAGGAGGAGCAAGCAGAGAATGGTCGGGGTCACAAGCCAGGTTCAGCAGGTAGTGGGCAACGCGGTACCGAGGATCAGGCAGAAGGATGGTCAGGCAAGCCAGGGGTTCAACAGGAGACGGTCAGCAGAGGTCAGGATCAAGCAGGGTCTGCAACGAGGCAGGAACACAGGATACCAGGTACAGGGGCTCATGGGAAACATACACCAAGGCCCAGATCACAGGCCTGGTCATTCCTTAAATACACCTCCTGCAATCAGCCCAGGTGTTGGCTGACTACAGGAGTGAGCTTCTGGCTTCTGAGAGCACCCGCTGGTCAGCTCTGGTACTGCAGCCCACACGGCAGGTGAGTCCCACCACCAGTGCTGAGTCCATTTCTGACAGTACCCCCCCTCAAGGAGCGGCCTCAAGACGCTCCAAACAGTCCTTAGTGTGCAAAATGTTCCACCGCCGGGGTCAACCGACTGGCTGGGTTTCCTGCTAGCATACTTCTCTTTATGTAAGGGAACCCAGGAAGGCAGGTCGCTGGACACAGGATTTCCAGGAGCAGGCTGGGAATCAGTTATTGGCCAGTTTAGCTGGGCAGCGGACGGAGGCACGTCAGGCTGGGCAGCGGACGGAGGCACGTCAGGCTGGGCAGCGGACGGAGGCATGTCAGGCTGGGCAGTGGACGGAGGCACATCAGGCTGGGCAGCGGACGGAGGCACGTCAGCGGGCACCGAGTCATCTGGCACGACAGCGGGCACCGAGTCATCTGGCACGACAGCGGGCACCGAGTCATCTGGCAAGACAGCGGGTACCGAGTCATCTGGCAAGACAGCGGGCACCGAGTCATCTGGCAAGACAGCGGGCACCGAGTCATCTGGCAAGACAGCGGGCACCGAGTCATCTGGCAAGACAGCGGGCCCCGAGCCATCTAGCAGAACCATGGGCAACCGGTCACCAAGCTCGACAGCGGGCACCGAGTCATCTGGCATGACAGCGGGTACCGAGTCATCTGGCAAGACAGCGGGCACCGAGTCATCTGGCAAGACCATGGGCACCGAGTCATCTGGCAAGACTGTGGGCACCGAGTCATCTGGCAAGACCGTGGGCACCGAGTCATCTGGCACGACAGCGGGCACTGGGTCACCAAGCTTGACAGCAGGCACCGAGTCACCAGGCACGACAGCGGGCTCCGAGTCAACTGGCAAGACAGCGGGCACCAGGTCATCAGGCATTGGATCATCTGGCTCGACAGTGGGCACCGGGTCATCTGGCTTGACAGCGGGCATCGGGTCCCCAGGCACAACAGCGGGCACCGGGTCATCTGGCACGACAGCGGGCACCGAGTCATCTGGCAAGACAGCGGGCACCGAGTCATCTGGCACGACAGCGGGCAACGAGTCATCTGGCAAGACAGCGGGTACCGAGTCATCTGGCAAGACAGCGGGCACCGAATCATCTGGCAAGACAGCAGGTACCGAGTCATCTGGCAAGGCAGCGAGCTCCGAGTCATCTGGCAGAACCGCGGGCACCGAGTCATCTAGCACGACAGCGGGCTCTGAGTCATCTGGCACGACACCGAGCTCTGAGTAATCTGGCAGAACCGTGGGCACCGGGTCACCAAGCTCGACAGCGGGCACCGAGTCATCTGGCATAACAGCGGGCTCCGAGTCATCTGGCACGACAGCGGGCAACGAGTCATCTGGCAAGATAGCGGGTACCGAGTCATCTGGCAAGACAGCGGGCACCGAGTCATCTGGCAAGACAGCGGGTACCGAGTCATCTGGCAAGGCAGCGAGCTCCGAGTCATCTGGCAGAACCGCGGGCACCGAGTCATCTAGCACGACAGCGGGCTCTGAGTCATCTGGCACGACACCGAGCTCTGAGTAATCTGGCAGAACCGTGGGCACCGGGTCACCAAGCTCGACAGCGGGCACCGAGTCATCTGGCATAACAGCGGGCACCGAGTCATCTGGCACGACAGTGGGCACCGAGTCATCTGGCACGACAGCGGGCACCGAGTCATCTGGCAGAACCGCGGGCACCAGGTCACCAAGCTCGACCGCGGGCACCGAGTCATCTGGCACGACAGCGGGCTCCGAGTCATCTGGCACGACAGCGAGCTCCGAGTCATCTGGCAGAACTGTGGGCACCGGGTCACCAAGCTCGACAGCGGGCACCGAGTCATCTGGCAAGACAGCAGGCTCTGAGTCATCTGGCAAGACAGCGGGCACCGAGTCATCTGGCACGACAGCGGGCACCGAGTCATCTGGCACGACAGCGGGCACCGAGTCATCTGGCACGACAGTGGGCACCGAGTCATCTGGCAAGACTGTGGGCACCGAGTCATCTGGCAAGACAGCGGGCACCGAGTCATCTGGCAAGACAGCGGGCACCGAGTCATCTGGCAAGACAGCGGGCCCCGAGCCATCTAGCAGAACCATGGGCAACCGGTCACCAAGCTCGACAGCGGGCACCGAGTCATCTGGCATGACAGCGGGTACCGAGTCATCTGGCAAGACAGCGGGCACCGAGTCATCTGGCACGACAGCGAGCTCCGAGTCATCTGGCAGAACTGTGGGCACCGGGTCACCAAGCTCGACAGCGGGCACCGAGTCATCTGGCAAGACAGCAGGCTCTGAGTCATCTGGCAAGACAGCGGGCACCGAGTCATCTGGCACGACAGCGGGCACCGAGTCATCTGGCACGACAGCGGGCACCGAGTCATCTGGCACGACAGTGGGCACCGAGTCATCTGGCAAGACTGTGGGCACCGAGTCATCTGGCAAGACAGCGGGCACCGAGTCATCTGGCAAGACAGCGGGCACCGAGTCATCTGGCAAGACAGCGGGCCCCGAGCCATCTAGCAGAACCATGGGCAACCGGTCACCAAGCTCGACAGCGGGCACCGAGTCATCTGGCATGACAGCGGGTACCGAGTCATCTGGCAAGACAGCGGGCACCGAGTCATCTGGCAAGACCATGGGCACCGAGTCATCTGGCAAGACTGTGGGCACCGAGTCATCTGGCAAGACCGTGGGAACGAGTCATCTGGCAAGACAGCGGGCACCGAGTCATCTGGCATAACTGCAGGCCCCGAGCCATCTAGCAGAACCATGGGCAACGGGTCACCAAGCTCGACAGCGGGCACCGAGTCATCTGGCAAGACAGCGGGTACCGAGTCATCTGGCACGACAGCGGGCACTGGGTCACCAAGCTTGACAGCAGGCACCGAGTCACCAGGCACGACAGTGGGCTCCGAGTCAACTGGCAAGGCAGCGGGCACCAAGTCATCTGGCAAGACAGCGGGCACCAGGTCATCAGGCATTGGATCATCTGGCTTGACAGTGGGCACCGGGTCATCTGGCTTGACAGCGGGCATCGGGTCCCCAGGCACAACAGCGGGCACCGGGTCATCAGGCATCAGGTCATCTGGCTCGACAGCAGGCATCGGGTCATCAGGCATCGGATCATCAGGCATCGGATCGTCTGGCTTGACAGTGGGCAACAGGTCATCTGGCAGGACAGCGGGCAACAGGTCATCTGGCAGGACAGCGGGCACCGGGTCATCAGGCATCGGATCGTCCGGCACGACAGCGGGCACCAGGTCATCTGGCAGGATAGCGGGCACCAAGTGTTCTGGCATCAGGTCCTCTGGCTCGACAGCGGGCACCGAGTCATCTGGCATGATAGGATCATCAGGCCGGGTAGGAACATCAGGCTGGGTAGAGCCATCAGTCTGGGTAGAGCCATCAGGCTGGGTAGCGTACACTGGGTAATCAGGCATCAGGGTATCAGGCTGAACCATGGAAGGCGGGTTCTCAGACAGCAGACTGACCGGTTTGGATACTGGCAGAATGGTACTGGTTGGAAAGAATTTTTGCCTTTTCCTGGTTTTAGTTACTGGAGCACTGTAAGTAAGTGCAGGTTTGTAAACAGATGGAGCAGCTGTAGGCAGAGAAGAGCTGGGGGATGGAACAAAGGAAGGAGCAGTTGCTACAGAGGACTTCTTTACAGGGTTAAAGGCAGGATAGGTGCAGCAAGTGGGAACAGGGTACATACAAGTGGTAGGTAGTAGGGTATACTGGGCTGTCACTGGGGGTGCTGTCGGGAGTGCAGGAAGAGTGCTTTGAGCAGAGAAATGATGAGAAGAAGGACTGGTTTGTTGCAAGCTGACTGAGGTTGGGTGTAACAATTCTGACCATATCTGCAGTACTGGCTGAACAAAGCTCCGCTTACACAAAGCCTGTCTGGTCAAAGACTGCACTGCATTTATACAATCCCTTAGTACCTGTTGTGAACATGCAGAATAATGCTCCAAGAAGCACTCCACATCATCCTCTAATAACCATACCAGGGACTCTACCTGGTCTGCACTAAATGGCGGCAAAAAGTCATTCCTGCTTTCAGGGGTACCAGATGAAGCCAACTCTGCACAAACCTGAATCAAAGGTTGCACCTCAGAGAATTCTGTGCCCTGATCTACTAGAACATGAGCGACCCGTATACATTCTAGCAGTTGATTCCTGGTATACTCCTTCAGAGTCTGATAAGCATACTCTCTGTCATCAAAGACCAGCAGAGACAAATACACTACCTCATCAGGATGCATCCTTCACAACAACCCAAGATGGCTTCCCTGTGCAGCCACTTCTGGTCAGGAATGGCCTTGGTGTAATGTCAGGGCTCCAGGTATGACTAGAGGTGTGTGGACCGACACAGGGAAACACAGACTTCAGGTATAGCGTGTAACACAATATAATTTATTAAAGACAACACAAACATAAACGCAGTGCAAACAATCAAACTCAACACTTACATAAATATGTACAACCAGGTGCAATAAACCTTAAACGAATAGGTACCAGTGCAGTCAGGGCTGGAGAGGTGGAGCAGTCAGGCAGGTCGAGCCCACAGCACGGATTTCCTCAGGGTGCGGGGTCTAAGTCCCAGACTGGACTGGAACCAGGTCGCGACCCCTGAGTGCATCCGGCTGTGGTAGCGAGTACTGGCAGGGGAGTGCAGGAACGGAGTCTGATGGGAATAGGCAGGCAGACTTACTAGAGGTGATCCGTGCGGGATGGATGGATCGTCGGATAAAGTAAGCGTAGTCAGACAGGCCGGGTCGGTATCGTGCGGGCAGCGTGGTACAGGAGGAGCAAGCAGAGAATGGTCGGGGTCACAAGCCAGGTTCAGCAGGTAGCGGGCAGCGCGGTACCAAGGATCAGGTAGAAGGATGGTCAGGAAAGCCAGAGGTTCAACAGGAGACGGTCAGCAGAGGTCAGGATCAAGCAGGGTCAGCAACGAGGCAGGAACACAGGATACCAGGTACAGGGGCTCATGGGAAACATACACCAAGGCCCAGATCACAGGCCTGGTCATTCCTTAAATACACCTCCTGCAATCAGCCCAGGTGTTGGCTGACTACAGGAGTGAGCTTCTGGCTGCTGAGACTACCCTTAAACAAATCGCCAGGGAACGATGGCTTTACCAACAAATTTTACAAAGCATCAAAAAATTAGGAATGCGCTAAATTATATCAAAAATTCCTATGTTATGCAAAAAGATCAAACATCATAAATTCAATGTATAACCAAAATCCCCAGTGTAACAGTCCATAAATATTTAGTGCAAAAAGTCCAACACCACAAAGAAATTTCTTCGTAAAAAAAAAAATTCACCGTGCTCAATCCACCACCAGATGAATGGAATAAACTCACCAGAGCTCAATGCTGATCAAATTATAAATCAGCACAAGCGTATTTGCTCTGGGAGCGATGAAAGAATCCAAATCATGAAGCAACACTCTGTAGTTTGAAATCATCCAGATACCAGGAGCAATACTCTGCAGCCACTCTGAAGTATGGCCAAGACCACTTTATATATCGATCATCCTCCAAATATATGGCAATATCACTCAGAAATAAAGGAAAGGCATGATGGTGCAGTAAGTCAAAACCATTTATATTTATTAAAATCTCATCTTACTCACAAAACAAGTGTCTACCTGACACTGGTATAAAAAGCGACAGGATACAAAGACTGGACGAACTCTGTTCACCGCGGACACCTCGCCGACAGCTACAGGGAATGTCCTGACGTCATCCAATAGGCTCCGCCCTACGCGTTTCGTCACTCTGACATCCTCACGGAGCGGCATGGATCAAGACGTCAGTTCAACTCATATATACCGCTCGCACTCTGCATAGCAGTACTTCTTAACCAATAGCAGCGGCGCTGTAATAACACACCGCTGCTCAATTGGTAAGGATACAACCATATAGGCAGATCTATAACAGCATATAATATCACAACTGATTCATATATTTTACCATACAGATCATATATTAAAAAAAATGTGAACTACATTTTAAATCAAACTATTTACTTAAAAGAGCTTATCATATAATAGCAAGCCCTATAAAGGGGAACTCTATAACCCAGTATTCAGAAAATGTGAGTCCCATTATTCACCAGTACATTCACTTTCAAAAATCCTATCACTTAGTGACATGCTTTATAAAAGGGTTTATAAAAGGGAACTCCACCACAATCCATAACCCAAAAGAGATATATATCCACATATATTCTATATCTAGTTTCCTTCTGATCAAATATATATGGAAACTCAACATCACGGGACATCCCTTTTTAAACAATAATGAGCCCAAATTTTTCACTTAAAGGGACTTTACCCCATAATTCCCAATTTTCTTAAAGGGGGACTCCACTCCCAATACCTAACCTTTAAAAAAAAATATATATGTACATATATATATCTCTTTTATCTCGTCTCACCCCAAGGACAGACATAACCCAACATACAACCCCTCATTTTTACTCCAAAGAATATTCAAAAATTCGTTAAAAAACAATTTAGATCAATATCTATATTTAAACCATTAGGTTTCAATACATCTAATTCGTATATCCAAAATGTATCAAACTAAAACAGGGTAAGTGAGCGCAAATCTCAAGACAGCAGCTAGCACACAAGGCAATCCTCAACACCAAAAAAAGAAAATATAAAAATATAAAAATGGTATGCAGCGCTAAATAATATAACTACCATCAATGTAACTAGAACAAAAATGGATAAGACAGTATACCATCAATCTAACTTAAATAGTTCCATATAGATGAAGATACAAAATATACAAATGCCACGGATATATTAAAATCCAATTAGGCTTCTGGACGGATCCGGTAAGTTATTGCGCTTACCACAAAGACATACAAACAGGGCGTTGTATGTATACAGATGGACATCAGGGCCTGGTCAGCAAATAGGACATCTGGTCACCATATAAGACTTCCAGGAATGGTGGAAACCCCCCAAGGTCATCTCTGGTTTCGCCAGCAGGTCCAACGAAGTCCTGTCCAAATAATGCTTCTCTGGATCGCTCCACCTTGATAAGGCTCGTAAATAACGAGCCAGAGCAAAAATGGCAATGATAGTGAAGTATGTCTTTATTGGGTAAACACCCAACAGACGCCATTAGATTACCAGGGAGCCACTAATCACCAGGGAACCTCTTCGTTTGACCTGGGCTGTGTTCTCCAATTTTGTGAGTTTCTTACATTCTATTCTGCTGTTTACCCAATAAAGACATACTTCACTATCATTGCCATTTTTGCTCTGGCTCGTTATTTACGAGCCTTATCAAGGTGGAGCGATCCAGAGAAGCATTATTTGGAGAGGTCTTCGTTGGACCTGCTGGCGAAACCAGAGATGACCTTGGGGAGTTTCCACCATTCCTGGAAGTCTTATATGGTGACCAGATGTCCTATTTGCTGACCAGGCCCTGATGTCCATCTGTATACATACAACACCCTGTTTGTATGTCTTTGTGGTAAGCGCAATAACTTACCGGATCCGTCCACAAGCCTAATTGGATTTTAATATATCCGTGGCATTTGTATATTTTGTATCTTCATCTATATGGAACTATTTAAGTTAGATTGATGGTATACTGTCTTATCCATTTTTGTTCTAGTTACATTGATGGTATATCCAAAATGTCTCCCTTTTGGATATTTCATTAATCATATCTGTTCCTCTCCAATGTTTTTTCACACTCTCTATTCCATAAAAGGTTACTAGACTTGGATCACTATTATGTTTTAATTTAAAGGGCTTTGACACACTATGTTTATCATACCCCTTTCTTATATTATTAAGATGCTCTCCAATTCTTGTTTTTAATAGCCTCCCTGTTCTCCCTACGTACTGTAAATGACATGGGCACTCTAGGACATAGATCACGTGGGATGAATTATATGAAATTAGCGAATTTATCTTATATTCTTTATTCGTATATGTTGAAGCAAAACTTTTTCTTTTTTTCTTTAAATCTTTCTTCACTGTTTTACATGCCTTGCACTTATTACAGTTAAAAAAAACCTTGCAATTCAGGAAAAAAATTAATTTCTTTAGGTGGGTCTAGAACATTGTGGACCAGTTTCATCTTCAATGATTTGTTTTTTCTTTATATAAACTTTGGTTTTTTAGGGATAATCTCCTTTAACGTATTATCCTTAAGCAATATTGACCAGTGTTTTTTGAAAATCTTCTCTACACTCCTATATTGATTATTAAAATTAGTAATGAAGGCGATTTCCTTTTCATCCTCCTTAGTTTTTCTATTTATAAAAAGCACATCCCTATCTCTATTCTCAATCACTTCTCTTTCAGTCTCCAGAAAGGACCTATTATAGCCTTTTTCAGCAAACCTCTCTATAAGTAGGCTGGTTTGATCTATAAAGTCTTCTTGCCGACTGCAATTCCTTTTCATTCTAGTAAACTGACTCCTTGGTGTATTGAACAACCATCTCGGATGGTGTCCACTAGAAGTGGGAATGCAACTATTTTTATCAACATCCTTAAAAAAGGTCTTAGTGTAAATACCACCTTCATATTTATATAATGTGAGATCCAAAAAATTCACTTTTTCAACATCACTAATTGTTGTAAACTTTAGCCCATATTGATTAATATTGATACTATTAGTAAACCTACTAAGGTCTTCCTCTGAACCCCTCCAGATCATCACAATATCATCAATATATCGCCTGTATAGAACTATTTCTGGCCATTTGTCAAAGATGCACTCGTTCTCCCATTTATCCATAACAATGTTTGCTACACTCGGAGCATATTTAGCTCCCATTGCAACACCTTTACATTGCTGAAAAAAGGTGTTATTATACCAAAAAAAATTATTTGACATAGCAAACTTCAACAATTTGATGATAAATCGTCTCAGAGTAGTTTTAATCCTAGATTTCTGTTTTAAAGCCCATCTCACTGCTTCAATTCCATCCTCCTGCTTGATACTAGTATACAAGGCTTCCACATCAATGGTCACCAGGAGACAGTCATCAATCTCCCTTATAGTTTTAAGGATATTAATGAGCTCACTACTGTCTCTCAAAAAAGCTCGATTATTCCTCACTATTATCTGCAAAAATGAATCTATATATTCCCCAAAACGGGAAAAAATCGAATTAATCCCACTCACGATGGGTCTCCCAGGTGGCTTCTGTTTATCTTTATGTAATTTTGGCAAGTAATATATTACTGGAATTTTGGGGTTCTTAATATAAAGATATTTTGCCTCTTTTTCATTCAAAACACCAGACTCATTCCCCTCCTTAATCAACTGCTTTAAATAGTTTTTTAGTCCCTTAGTAGGATTAGATGTCAAGAATTTATAAGTGTCCTTAATATTCAAAAGTCTACTCATCTCCAATTCATAATCCTTTTTATTCAAAATCACAATACTTCCTCCCTTATCTGCTCCTCTAATAACAATATCTTTTCTTTTTTCTAAATCTTTAATTCCTTGTATAATTTCTTTAGGGGTATACTTTTTATTTTTTAGATCCATATTTTTGATATCTGTCTCTATCTATTAATATTAATCCTACTAAGGGACTAAGGTGTCGGCGGACACCTCGCCGACGTTCCCTGTAGCTGTCGGCGAGGTGTCCGCGGTGAACGGAGTTCGTCCAGTCTTTGTATCCTGTCGCTTTTTATACCAGTGTCAGGTAGACACTTGTTTTGTGAGTAAGATGAGATTTTAATAAATATAAATGGTTTTGACTTACTGCACCATCATGCCTTTCCTTTATTTCTGAGTGATATTGCCATATATTTGGAGGATGATCGATATATAAAGTGGTCTTGGCCATACTTCAGAGTGGCTGCAGAGTATTGCTCCTGGTATCTGGATGATTTCAAACTACAGAGTGTTGCTTCATGATTTGGATTCTTTCATCGCTCCCAGAGCAAATACGCTTGTGCTGATTTATAATTTGATCAGCATTGAGCTCTGGTGAGTTTATTCCATTCATCTGGTGGTGGATTGAGCACGGTGCATTTATATGTTTAAGAAGAAATTTCTTTGGGGTGTTGGACTTTTTGCACTAAATATTTATGGACTGTTACACTGGGGATTTTGGTTATACATTGAATTTATGATGTTTGATCTTTTTGCATAACATAGGAATTTTTGATATAATTTAGCGCATTCCTAATTTTTTGATTTTTTTATTTACACCAATATTTGGGTTAGAGGTTTGCTGCTTGATAGGATTGATATTATTGATTGGCGCTTTCTTTTTCTTTTTTGAAATTTTACAAAGCATTTGCACCCAATCTTAAGTCACACCTATCTGCCCTTTACAATCATGTCGCCTCTAATGGGGAATTCTCCCCGGACATGCTACAATCAATAATCACCACTATCCCGAAACCGGGTAAAGACCCTCAATTAGCCCAGAATTACAGACCGATCTCACTACTTAACATGTACATAAAAATATAATCCAAAATAATTGCCCAATATCCATATCTACCTACATTAATCCACCCAGATCAAGTGGTATTTATCCCTGGTAGACAGGCTCCCGACGCTACTAGGTGAATTGTATCACTGCTACATCATCTTGAATACGACAACCGACCCTCCCTCCTTCTATCACTAGATGCGGAAAAAGCATTTGACCGAATTCACTGGCAATTTATGACACTTACACTCCAAAAATTTGGCATAACAGATTGGATGCTTTCAGAGATCCTATCCCTCTACTCCAAACCTACTGCCAGAGTACTAACTAATGGCACACTTTCACAACCCTTCCTCATATCCAACGGAACCAGACAGGGTTGCCCCCTATCCCCCATAATTTTCGCCTTACTTATTGAACCACTAGCAACCAACCTCAGAAACGATCCAAATTTCACGGGAATTGAATTTCTCAGCAATGAACATAAAATTAGTCTCTTCGCAGATGACATTATTCTAATGATAACAAATCCATATAAGTAACTTCAAGCGATACGCACGCATATCCACAGTTATGCAGCAGTCTCATATTACAAACTCAACTAACCCAAATCATCAATATTAAATCTGTATACATCCATGGTAACCCAAAACCTACTCTCTAAACAATTCCCTTTTACTTGGGAAAAACACAGTATCCCCTATCTAGGGATTAAACTCACCACCAATACTAACCAACTTTACACGTCTAATTACAAACCATTACTTGAAATTATCCCACAAGAACTTAAGAGTTTACGCACAACTACTTTGTTGATACTAGGCAGAATAGCAACTGTAAAAATGTGCATACTACCTAAAATACTCTACATTTTTCGTACACTCCCTATCCCAGCTCCTCACACCTTCTTTTCTAAACTCCAAGCGATACTGAACGAATTTGTATGGAATTCGAAAAGACCTAGATATACCACAAATCTCCAAATACGCCCATTCTCCAGAGGTGGAGCTGGTCTCCTACACCTAAAATCCTACTACCATGCTGTCATACTGGACCAACTCTTCTTCTGGTGGCACCCCACCACTGAAAAAATTTGGACCGTCATGGAAACTTCCTTGTACCTACCACATACTATAACAGATATGTTATTTATACCCCGATCAGCTCAAACTAAAACCCTACATAAGTACCCCTGCATACGAGCCTCTTTAACAGCCTGGCATGACTACGTAGCTTTCAACCAAATACATAAAGACAATCTGCAAATCCCTATTCCACTCTCATCCCTGCACTTTATCATTCCTCACTTAAACCTAACAAGGTGGGAAAACCTTGGCATATTCCATATTCAGGACATTTATACTATATGTAAACTAGACTCCTTCTACGCTACCCAAAAGAAATTCCATCTTCCTGACAACGAACAATTCACCTATATGCGCATAGCCCACTCACTCCACAAAACGAATATGCCACTCAAAATGGGAATCCCTGCAACCGCACACCAATTTTTCCATAGAACAATCTACCCAAAGAAAGGAATCTCAACTTTCTACTCACTTATAACTAAAACACAATTTGCTACATATACTTCATCCTTAACCAATTGGGAAAACAATCTTCTCCAACCACTAGCCCCACATATATGGGAAAAAGCTTTCACCATCACCTTCAAGGCCTCGAAATGTTCCTCCCACTGGGAACATACCTGAAAATCCTCCATCAAGGGTATTTAACCCCTGCCAAATTATCCTTATATTACCCGCAACACTGACAGGCTTGCTGGAGACACTGTGGAGAAATTGGCTCGCTTCTTCACTTACTCTGGACTGGTAAGTCACTTAAATCCTATTGGAACAAGGTTTTCCAAATAATTTCCTCAATTACGAGAACGCCAGTAACCCAAAATCCCGCCCTTCTTCCTACTTACACCTTACCAATCTTCAGCATGGTTCACGAGACACCGAGTATACCTCTCATGTAAATATAATTAAAACTTACAGCTTCCCTAGCCAATTGGTGGGGATCCTGCACTCTTATTTTTCCATTATAAGATAAATAGTGCAGCGCTTGATGTTATATGACTGTACCAGTATTGAAGATGGTACAATATCCCTTACTTAAATGTCAGCAGATGTGGACCATACGCATTATATGTGACCAAACACACTATATGTGATCCTCCCACAAGTTGGAAACAGGAGGGGGAGAAGGAATGACATGAGCTCCAACAATTTTCACTTCACAATACAAAACGCACAATATAAATGCACAGTATAGTCCAATCATCAAAGAAACACAGATGAGTGTATCCCGATGAGATCTTTGTAATGCATGTAGTCCGGCAATGTGCAGAAGAAATGAATGAATTGCGCACTCACCGGAAGCACAATTTAAATGTGCGTTTGTGTCTCATACACCAAAGATCACTCCGACTGTAGATGAAAGGAAACTCCAAAAGATGGTTCTATGATGAAAGATGACCCATCTGGGGATTCCTACTGGCATACAGGTTCCACACAGGATCAGCTGGATATATCTCTGAGCCTTGGGGTAATCGCCTGGTGGTCCTGAGGAATTAAATGCTCGATGTGGAGCAAAAAAGGAATGTCCATAGTGTAGTATTTATGTTAAATTATGAAAAAAATTTATTGTATGTTAAAAAACACCACACTTAACATAAAATGAGAATAAAATCAATCCTTGTGCACTAAGGATATCATGAATGACACACTGACCAGCTGGTATAGAAGAGTGGCCGCCGGACCCCCTTTGATCCGGCGGTTTAGCGTCACGGCTAACAAGGGCTACTCCTTGACGCGCGTTTCGTATCACACGTACATCATCAGAAGGAATAAGAGCCATGGCTCTTATTCCTTCTGATGATGTACGTAGCCCTTGTTAGCCGTGACGCTAAACCGCCGGATCAAAGGGGGTCCGGCGGCCACTCTTCTATACCAGCTGGTCAGTGTGTCATTCATGATATCCTTAGTGCACAAGGATTGATTTTATTCTCATTTTATGTTAAGTGTGGTGTTTTTTAACATACAATAAATTTTTTTCATAATTTAACATAAATACTACACTATGGACATTCCTTTTTTGCTCCACATCGAGCATTTAATTCCTCAGGACCACCAGGCGATTACCCCAAGGCTCAGAGATATATCCAGCTGATCCTGTGTGGAACCTGTATGCCAGTAGGAATCCCCAGATGGGTCATCTTTCATCATAGAACCATCTTTTGGAGTTTCCTTTCATCTACAGTCGGAGTGATCTTTGGTGTATGAGACACAAACGCACATTTAAATTGTGCTTCCGGTGAGTGCGCAATTCATTCATTTCTTCTGCACATTGCCGGACTACATGCATTACAAAGATCTCATCGGGATACACTCATCTGTGTTTCTTTGATGATTGGACTATACTGTGCATTTATATTGTGCGTTTTGTATTGTGAAGTGAAAGTTGTTGGAGCTCATGTCATTCCTTCTCCCCCTCCTGTTTCCAACTTGTGGGAGGATCACATATAGTGTGTTTGGTCACATATAATGCGTATGGTCCACATCTGCTGACATTTAAGTAAGGGATATTGTACCATCTTCAATACTGGTACAGTCATATAACATCAAGCGCTGCACTATTTATCTTATATTGTTTATTTGAAGGTTGATGGTTTTCCTTTTTAGTGTATCAGCTGCTGTGTCGGTTAGCGCTCACTGAATCCCTCATTACTCTTATTTTTCCTCTTGCATACATTATGCCTATCAAATGTGAACCATTTCATTTTCATTTTCCTGTGAATGTTCATATACACTTTTTTGTATGTTAAAACTTTTCAATAAAAACTATTTGAATATAAATTGTCCCTAGTATGTATATGTATGAATGTGAGTTAGGGACCTTAGATTGTACACCCCTTGAGGGGTGCCCTGATCCAGCCCCAGATGGAGGATGCTGACCCCCAGAATATAACTGGGGGGGCAATAGACCACCCTGCCTCAGGGAATCAACACCCCTCTACCCAGATTTCCCAGCAGGCCGTCACGTCATCTTCTCTCACAATTTCAGCGCTAGATGATAAATTGCAAATATTCTTACGCAATATCACCGCATATCCGCTGAAATTGGAAAACTGGCCTTGGATCTCAGAGGGGAAATAGCGCAGATTGGAGACCGCACGGATAAATTGGAAAATGAGTTTGATGATTTGGTGCAATACGTTCATGTTCTGGAAGAGGACAACGCGTATCTGAAGCATTCCATGTCCCAAATGCAGCTCCAACAAGAGGACTTGGAAAACAGGGAATGGCGCCAAAATATCCGTATACGCGGTATGTCTGAATCTATTGTTGATGCACAACTACACCGTCACCTATTGTCCTTTTTCACGGCAACTGCTCCCTTGGTTCCAGAAGCAGATTGGCGTATGGACATTGCTCACCGCTCTTTGGGCCCAAAACCTGTTGAAGGCACCAGACCACGCAACGTTATAGTTCGCTTCCATTTTTTTCAAAGCAAGGAAGCCTTATTATCAGCAGTTTGCCACAAGCCATCTTTGGAATTTAAAGGTGACAGACTCCAACTCTTCTGCGACTTGTCTCCGACTACCCTGGCCAAGCGGCGAGCTCTGAAGCCGATCACCACACACCTTCAGCAACACCGTGTCTTTTATCGATGGGGGTTCCCCTTCAGGCTGATCGTAACTAGGGACAATACTCAAGTTGTGCTCCGTGATCTTCATGAGGCAGATTCTTTTTTAAAGCGCCTGGGACTTCCACCTTTGTCAGATGACGTGTCCCCACTGCCACCCACTCCATCCCGTCCATCAGCCACCCCCAAAAAGATCTGGACTCCAGTCCACAGAGGCCGGAAGAAGCTCTCACGTACCCCTCACTCTTACGAGTCCCCATACCTCCCTACCTATTTTGCATAAGACCTTGAAACAATTTTGGGCCATATCTGGCTACAAAGTTAACACGTCTAAAACTGAGGCACTCCCAATACATGTCCCACCTGTCGTTTTATCCTCTCTTCAGGAAGCCTTTCCCTACCTGGTGCACCCACTCTTTAAAATATGTAGGTACTAATCTTACTTCCTCTTACCAATCCATATACGAGGCCAATTTCCCCCCATTATTTATAGCAATTTCTCGCTCTCTGAAACACTGGGATGTCCTGCCCATTTCTTTTCTCGGACACATTAACGTACTAAAAATGACCGTGTTACCCAAACTGTTTTACCTGTTTGCGACCCTCCCCATTCCCGTTTCTATGTCCAAACTTCACTCCTTCCAGAAATCTTTCCTGCATTTTATTTGGCACAACAAGCGGCACAGGATTGCACGTTCTGTTTTGTTTTCTCTGCGTTCTAGGGGGGGCTTGGGGGCACCGGATATAATAACATACTACTATGCAACTCACCTTCGTTTTTTCATGTCATGGTCTACTCACTAGAACTCCTCGCAACACATGGGCTGAGATCGAATCTTTACAATTGTCTCCAGCTCATCCATGCTCCCTCCTTTGGCCGACCTCAGCAGTGGATGTCTCTTCTTTTCGCCACCTATTTCTTGTCCCATGCACTTTTCTCTGACTATTTTGCAAAATGTAATGTAAGGCTAAATTTACACTGGCCTCTGATTGCTCCCCACTGACAAATATCCTCTATAACCCTAATCTTACAGACAATATGGCCATGTCCCGGATGTCTCTTTGGGTAGTAGCTAACCTTTTTCAATTGCGTCACTTGGTACACCTGGTGACTCGTAAGTTACACTCATTCCCAGATCTCCAGAAAAAAGCTCTTCTACCTTCTCAACACCTATATATTTACCTTAAAATACGCTACTTCTTTTCCACCTTATCACCCTCATTAACCCTGGGGAAGCCTACTTCCTTCGAACGTTTATGCATGCAGGGTCCCCACCAAAGGGGTATTATTTCTAATACTTATAAACTTCTTTTGGATGCCCCCTCCTTATCCAATGACACTCACCTTTACATGCGTAGGTGGTCTCAATTCGTACAATGTGATATTGACCTATTAACGTGGAAGAAAATTTGGGAAAATGCATCTAGATCTTCTGTTTGTGTGTTTTTTAAGGAAAATATATACAAGATCATGATGTTATGGTACAAAACACCTGAAGTTCTTCATGCTTATAATCCAAATGCTTCTCCTGCCTGCTGGCGCTGTGGTGGAGACCTGGGTTCTCTCTATCATATCTTTTGGACATGCAGCGCCATTACTCCTTTTTGGGAAAATGTTCTCTCCCTGTTACAATCACTAATGCGTACCTCTCTCCCACTTGATCCACTACATTTTTTGTTAGGTCTACCATTTCCGGGTCTACCTAAACCATCCGGAAAACTTGCTGTACATGTTCTGACCGCGGCTAGGAGAAGCATTCCTATGTGTTGGTTGTCTTCTACTCCTCCTTCAATGTCGATTCTGTACAAACTTATTGCTGATGTTAGACAGATGGAATACTTGACTGCACTACATAATTGTTTGTGTGCTGTGTTTGAGATGATTTGGCTCCCATGGGATACCTTCATTTCCTCTATGCCGGCCCAAAATGTAAGGTCCTGATAACCTTCACACGGTGTATTTTATGTTTTTGTTGGTCCTGTCCTTACGCAGTTTTGCCATCGATGTACCTTGCTGTTTTGCTTGTTTTCTTTTCTTATCCTTTTTTTTAAACATACTGTTTCTATATTCATAAAAATCAATAAAAATTGTTAATACAAAAAAAAAAAGAGAGTGCGAGGAGGTAGAGTAGTTTGTAAAAGATGTCGCACTAGTCATGAGTTTTGTTATGGTTTGATTGTAGCGTGGGGTTATAATGGAAGTGAAAACATCTGCTAGGTCAGTTTAGAAAATAACGTATATCAGTCCATCTAACATGTCATCTGGAGTTATAGTTCCCATGATTACTGCCTGTGGGGGGACTATATGTATGTATGTGTATGGCAAGAATAAACAGTAATATACAACATCCTTATTGGACATAGTAAAGGTCATAGGCATGATAAATCAACTATTACATCTAACCATTTTGGTCGAAAGCAGGTAACATTGTAGGAGAGTGCTAATATATATATACATGTAGAAGGACCAAGTATAGCATATGAGGGAAATGAGACATTAAACCAGTAGGTCCGCAGCACCAGTGAGCTCCTAGGCTCTGAGTAATAGAGAAAGGGTATAATAACTTTTTCACACAGGAAGAGAGGAATCTCTTCAAGAAAGATGTGGGAAATTAATGGTAATACTACTGCGGGCCTAAGCGGCCAACCCTAAAACACTTAGTTTGTAAACATAAACAGGTGCAAACACAAACCAAACATCTCAAATATATAGTAAACAGTTTAGGTAACAGTGAATGGGTAGACTACCTCAAGGCCTATGCGTAAGAAATGACCTAAGGAGGAACAGATTCATTTCCCTTTGCTGCTGTCCGCAGATTAAGGGGTGGCATGTAAAGCAGTTGTATGGGTCCATTTTAGGTGACGCTCTTCTGTAGAGATAGGGTTGTAGTGGATTGTGATTGACAGTCCACGTTTTATTAGATGATCAGTAAAATGACAATTTTATAGACTTGCTACTGTCTGTTTCTTGCTCTTTAAATTCCTTACTCTCAAGTAAACAATCAGATATAGGTTGACAGAACAATGATGATAATTAAGATGGCGCCTTCATCCGGAGTCTCACCCTTGGTGACTCATTAGGAGAAAAGTATCTTTTAATGTAAACAACCCCCATAAAAGGGAATGAGTCTTTTTGGGGAAAATGATTGGAGGATATCAACACGGATGGACGAACACGTAGAAACCCAGTGGACTTTTCACCCAATCAATGTATATGCTTTGCCTGCATCATATGTCCTATAAATGATACTGTTAGTTCCTCAATAAAACAGAATTTTAGGAAGTTGGCAAACTGCGAAGTGTCAGTGTCTTACTTCCACGTGCACGTATTCTCACATTAATTTGGCTCACTGGTAGATCACGGTAAATGGTCTGTAAGTGACCTAGTCCAAGACAGGGTGAGGGATGCCCCTCAAATGTTCAGGTTGTGAAGTCTATAATTGGGCTTAGATGCCTTGTATGGCCACATTGGCTTGAATCCCTGATGATAGGGTCAGCATTCATGCCACGCGTAGGTGAGAGAAGTGGCCGTAGGCCTTTGTGTATGCCTTAGGAGGGATTGGGTTCCCCAATCGTTAACTATTAGGTTGTGGGACGTGAGGAGCTGGGGGATCTCCTAAGTGGGTCAAGTGATGCATTGAGATGCTGCAAGCAAGCAGGTAGTAGGAGATTCCCGCTTAAATGTCACAGGGGTACATGGCGATATCAGAGTAGCGTATCATGTCAAGATACTGTGTTCCAGCGTGCTCCTTGCGAGAGCAATAAAGAGCATACAAAGTTAGACGATCCCTGAGGGGTTCAGCAGAGGGGGAGGTGGTCTATCAACTGATATACATGGCTAAGGTAGTGATAGCAGTAAAAAGATCTCATATATATCAGCGTATTGCGGGATAATAGTTCATGAGTATACTCACGGCAGTGTGTCAGGGAGCATCATATGCGTGTTCATGCTTTCTCAAAGAGGGTGGAAAACTGGTTGAGAGGATCAGAGTAATTCCCATCTGGGTTTTTACGGTGAGCTGGCGAAGTGGTCACACTGCCTTCTCCGGGGGATCGGCGGTTATCCGGAGGAGGGGAGTTGTGTAGTGGTGAGTGATGTCTTCTATGGCTTGAGGAACATCGTCTTTGGCGGTGAATTTCCATCAGTTCTTCCGCTGAGTGTTCTGGGAGACGAAGATAACCTTACCAGGGTAGTGCTGTATCTGGAGGGCTTAATAGGGGTGCTGAGGTAAACAGTCCCTTTAATGCATCAAAAGTGTTTTGGGCTTCTTATGTCAACAGAATCAAATTCCTTGTTTGGTCAGTTGGTTGATAGGAGTGATGATGGCTGAGAATCCTTTGATGAACCTGCTGTAAAAGTTGGCAAAGCCTATGAAGTGTACTCCTTTTTTATCAGATGGTGCAGGCCATTCCAGGATGGCAGAGACTTTCTGGGGATCCATTTTGAAGCCCTCAGAGGATATAATCAATCCTAAGAATTGAATGCTCTGGCGTTCAAACTTACACTTTTCTAGTTTTGAGTAAAATCTGTGTAGTCGGAGGCGATCAAGGACCTTCTGCACATGACCCCGGTGAAGTTTGATAGATGCAGAAAAGATCAAAATGTCATCAAGGTATAAGATCACAAAAATGTCTAAAAAGTCTCTGAAAATGTCATTTACTAGGTGCTGAAAGGTTGTGGGGACATTATACAGTCTGAAGGGCATAACTAGGTACTCAAAGTGCCCAAACCTGGTAGGGAAGGCCGTTTACCACTCATCTCCATCCCAGATTCTTACGAGATTGTATGCCCCTCTTAAATCCAGCTTGGTAAATATGGTTGCGGATCTGAGCCTCTGGAATAGTTCTGGGACTAATGGCAGAGAATATCTGTTCTTCACCGTAATGTTATTTAATTCGCGGTAGTCCACACATGGACAGAGGGAGTGATCTTTTTTCTCTACAAGAAGATCCCTGCACCTGATGGTGAGGTGGAGGGGCGGTTGATCCCCTTTTTGAGATTATCCTCGATGTAGTCTTTCAGTGTCTCCAACTCACGCTCTGACAGTGGAGAGATCCGACTGAAGGGAATCTCAGCTCCAGGTAGAAGTTCGATCAGGCAGTCGTAGGGCCTGTGAGGTAGAAGGCTGTCTGCATCATGTTTACTGAAGACATCCAGGAAGTTATGGTAGGCTGCAGGAACAATTTGACTTACTTCGCCATCATTATCCATGCATAGTAGGGGCACAGATTGAGCAGGACTTTGGGGCAAGTAGTGCTCATGGCTAGAGATGAGCGAATTATTCAAAAATTCGGTTCGGCTGATTCGCCGAATTCGCCGATTAAATTCGCTTTGTGCCGAATATATTCGCTGCGAATTTAACTTATAAAAAGGGTGTTTCTAGGCTTCAGAGAGCCTTTATATTAGTGCAGAACACTGTACCTTTAATTTAAATGCCCTTGGAGTCTGCTGGGGAAGAGAAATAATACTGTCAGTCAGTATGACATGCAGATGAGTGCCGTCGATCTTAGAATCACCGCACACTTCACTCATTTGGGCAGTCACGGGGCCAAAACCAGAGTGTGGAGCCACAGTGTGGCGGTGGAGGCAACAGCAATGGGAGGCCATACAGCACCCTATGACAAAATGGAACCCACCAGCAGTGTGAGGAGACCTGAAAGTGGCACATGGCAGAGTGTGGCGATGGAGACAGCAGCAATGGGAGGCCGTACAGGGACCCATGACACACTCTGGACCTGGCAGCAGCATGAGGAGGCGGTACAAGGGCCCATGACAGATTACGGGCCTGGCAGCAGCATGAGGAGTCGGTACGGGGGCCCATGGCAGATTACGGGCCTGGCAGCAGCATGAGGAGGCGGTACAGGGGCCCATGGCAGAGTGGCGGAGCGTAAGCAGCTAAAATTGAAGGCCATACAGAGGCCTATGTTAAAAAGTCCCCCCAGCAGCAGCGTGGGGAGACGACTATCAAGAGTCCAATGGCAGAGTGGCGGAGCAGAAGCAGCTTCAATTGAAGGCCATACACAGGCCTAGGTTTAAAAGTCCCTCACAGTTAATTCCAATAACGAACTCTACTCCTCCGTGCAATCTAGTTACGAGACCCTGGGCAGGTCTGAGTCCAATTTGTGGTAGAGACTGGTTTTGTTCAGCCATGCTTGAGCGAGTAATAACAGGTCTGTGCTGCCCTTTGGTGTGTGGCTTAATGCGCACAACACTGAACGTCCCAGCGTTTGTCAACGATTTGCCGTTAAGTGATGCAAACCCGCTGAACCACGTTCATGAGGAGCCGGTACAGGGGGCCATGAATCAGTATGGACCAGGCAGCAGCGTGAGCAGACGACAGAGGCACATGGCGCAGGGTGGCGGTGTAGGCAGCATTATTCTGAAGCCATACACAGGCCTAGGTTAAAAAGCGGAAGCCGTCAGCAGCGTGAGCAGATGACAGAGACACATGGCGCAGGGTGGCGGTGGATGCAGCAGTATTCGGAAGCCAAACACAGGCCTCGGTTAAAAAGCGGAAGCCGTCAGCAGCGTGAGCAGATGACAGAGGCACATGGCGCAGGGTGGCGGTGGAGGCAGCAGCAATGGAAGGCCATACAGCACCCTATCACAAAATGGAACCCACCAACAGTGTAAGGAGGCCTGAAAGTGGCACATGGCAGAGTCTGGCGATGAAGTCAGCAGCAATGGGAGGCCGTACAGGGACCCATGACACACTCTGGACCTGGCAGCAGCAAGAGGAGGCGGTACAGGGGCCCATGGCAGAGTGGCGAAGTGTAAGCAGCTTAAATTGAAGGCCATACAGAGGCCTATGTTAAAAAGTCCCCCCAGCAGCAGTGTGGGGAGACGACTATCAAGAGTCCAATGGCAGAGTGGCGGAGCAGAAGCAGCTTCAATTCAAGGCCATACACAGGCCTAGGTTAAAAAGTCCCCCCAGCAGCAGCGTGGGGAGACGACTATCAAGAGTCCAATGGCAGAGTGGCGGAGCGGAAGCAGCTTCAATTGAAGGCCATACACAGGCCTAGGTTAAAAAGTCCCCCCAGCAGCAGTGTGGGGAGATGACTATCAAGAGTCCAATGGCTGAGTGGCGATCCGGGAAGTCAGCGTTGTGATTGCAGATGCAATGCAGAAATTCTACGAAGTAATGCCGTGGGTGCGAAGAAGATCATATACCGTCGTACTTCCATCCATAAGACGGAACAACCTGCGAACCGGGAGCTTTATTGCCCTGACCCGCTGAGCAGCTTCTGGGATACCCAAGAGGCCCATGGCAGAGTGGCGGAGCGTAAGCAGCTTCAATTAAAGGCCATACAGAGGCCTATGTTAAAAAGTCCCCCCAGCAGCAGCGTGGGGAGACGACTATCAAGAGTCCAATGGCAGAGTGGTGGAGCGGAAGCAGCTTCAATTGAAGGCCATACACAGGCCTAGGTTAAAAAGTCCCCCCAGCAGCAGCGTGGGGAGACGACTATCAAGAGTCCAATGGCAGAGTGGCGGAGCGGAAGCAGCTTCAATTGAAGGCCATACACAGGCCTAGGTTAAAAAGTCCCCCCAGCAGCAGTGTGGGGAGACGACTATCAAGAGTCCAATGGCTGAGTGGCGATCCGGGAAGTCAGCGTTGTGATTGCAGATGCAATGCAGAAATTTTATGAGGTAATGCCGTGGGTGCGAAGAAGATCATATACCGTCGTACTTCCATCCATAAGACGGAACAACCTGCGAACCGGGAGCTTTATTGCCCTGACCCGCTGAGCAGCTTCTGGGATACCCAAGAGTTTGGCTTCTGTGGGGAATATGGTTGAAAACTGAAACTTAAAGGCATGTTGACGGAAGGGCACCAGTGTCAGTGCTCCGGAGGGAATATAGCTTCAAAGCTGACACTTAAAGGTATATCGACGGTCAGAGACCACAGGAAGTGGAGCTTGCATCTTAAATCGACTGAATGTGGCAGACGTGAAACGTCTACGGGCCGTATATGAAACGGGTTGTTCCTCTTTCTGGAATAAGTGTTGGAAATGGCCACTCTTTTTGGTGTGGCGTTTTGTCTATTTAATTCCGATAACGGACTCTACTCCTCCGTGCAATCTAGTTACGAGACCCTGGGCAGGTCTGGGTCCAATTTGTGGTAGAGACTGGTTTTGTTCAGCCATGCTTGAGCGAGTAATAACAGGTCTGTGCTGCCCTTTGGTGTCTGGCTTAATGCGCACAACACTGAACGTCCCAGCATTTGTCAATGATTTGCCGTTAAGTGATGCAAACCCGCTGAACCACGTTCATGAGGAGCCAGTACAGGGGGCCATGAATCAGTATGGACCTGGCAGCAGTGTGAGGAGACCCGAAAGTGGCACATGGCGCAGGGTGGCGGTGGAGGCAGCAGTATTCGGAAGACATACACAGGACTAGTTTAAAAAGCGGAAGCCGTCAGCAGCGTGAGCAGACGACAGAGGCACATGGCGCAGGGTGGCGGTGGAGGCAGCAGTATTCAGAAGCCATACACAGGCCTAGGTTAAAAAGTGGAAGCCGTCAGCAGCGTGAGCAGACGACAGAGGCACATGGCGCAGGGTGGCGGTGGAGGCAGCAGTATTCGGAAGCCATACACAGGCCTAGGTTTAAAACTGGAACCCAGTAGCGTGAGCAGACAACAAAGACGCACATGGCAGAGGATGGATCTGGCAGCAGTATGAGAAGGCGGTACAGGGGCCCGTGGCACAGTGTGGTGATGGGGGCTACAGCAACTGGATGCCAGAAAGTGGCCGATAGGGCTATATACTGCATGGAATTATAAAGTTGTAAAGACAGCGGCCTATAAGGCTATACACACTATAACAATCATGACTTGATTGACCATTGGCCTATAAGGCTATACACAGCATGAATATCATGACTTATTCTGAGAGTGGTTTGGAAGGCTATATACAAAAAGTAATTCATGAGCTGTCCGGACAGCGGACAATAAGTACATATATACAAATCAATTCATCAGCTGTCCAGCCAGCGGCCTCAAAGGCGACACATATAGAAAGCAATTCATGAGCTGTTCAGACAGCGGCCTCTAAGGCGACAGATATACAAAGCAATTCCCGAGGTGTTCAGGGAGCGGCCTGAACGGCTAGGTTATTACTAAATATATTTTTGTGGCCAAACATCGGCCTATAAATAGATGTCTACACAGTGACAAAAAATTATGTCGCCAGACAGCGGCCCCTAAGGCGACAGATATACAAAGCAATTCCCGAGGTGTTCAGTGAGCGGCTTGAACGGCTAGGTTATTACTAAATATATCTTTCTGGCCAAACATCGGCCTATAAATAGATGTCTACACAGTGACAAAAAAGTAGGTCGCCTTACAGCGGCGTATCCTACAAATTGACATTATAAGAAATGGTTTAGACCAAAAAAAAAAAACTTTGATGCGATGCTATACCTTAGTAGATTGTGGAAAGTCGACAAGTCAAGCGTAACTGTGTACATTACAGAAAATCTTAACAAGACAACCAAACATGTGGCCAAACCGTGACCGATACAACAAGTTAACAATGTAAGAAACAGGAGGGGGCCAAACCGTGGCCAATAAATAAACAGTCCACCTCATTGATGAGATGGACAACACGTGTCAAATAAATATTTTAAAAAATTGCTATTCCATCGGTCTGGAACTGGTCGACTATAAATAATTAAAAAGTTTAAATTCATGTGACAGTCGTCCAGCGACGTATAAATAATTTAAAAACACCAATTCATGAGGGGCCCGACCAGCAGAGTATAAGTCATTAAAAAGGTTCAATTCATGTGACGGTCGTCCAGCGAAGTATAAATAATTGAAAAACCCCAGTTCATGAGGGGCCCGACCTGCAGAGTATAAGTCATTAAAAATGTGCAAAACATGAGTCGGCCGACCAGCAGCCTCTCAATAAAATATATATACAAATGTACGGATCAGGTGGAGGTCTTCCATTTGTCCCTAATAACATGTTTGGGGCATGATTCATGGCGGATTTAGTCAGTTGTGTCAGGAACTGGTGGTTTGAAATCCAGACTAATCCACGCCTGATTCATTTTCACAAACGTGAGTCTCTCCACACTTTGGGTGGACAGTCGTGTCCTCCGCGGAGTTACAAAACCTCCTGCCGCACTAAACACGCACTCCGATGCCACGCTACTGGCCGGGCATGACAGCCTTTCAAGGGCAAATTCAGCTAGTTGGGGCCAAAGGTCAAGTTTCGTTGCCCAGTAGTCAAGGGGATTGTCTACCTCGGTTGGCAGGGTGCTGTCCAAGTAGGCCCAAGCCTGTTGTTTGAGGTCCTGCTCCAGGTCCACCTGATGCTGCTGCTGCTGCGGTTGGTTAGTAGTTTCCTCACTGCGCTGGTGAAGCTACTCATCATCGACTGCAGACTGAGGCAGCCGCTGCTGGTGGAGCTGCCACTGCTCCTACCACCCCACCCCTCCCCTGCTGCCATGCCAGCGGAACGCGAGCGCACAGGGCCCACAGTGTCTGAGGATGGACGTTGGCGCAGAAAGGCAGAGACCAACTGACTACATAGGTGGTTTTTATAGTACTTTATTTTGGCCTCCCTCTCAGCAGGTGTGAAAAAGGCCACCATTTTTGAACGGTAGAGAGAGTCCAACAAGGTGGACAGCCAAAAGTCATCCCTCTGTCTGATGGTTATTATTCGGCTGTCACTACGCAAGCAACCGAGCATGCTATGGGCCATTTGTGCCAAGGAATGCGAGGGACTCCCTGCCTCCATCTCCACAGCATACTGCCACGGTGCGTCTGGGTCCTCTGTCTCCTCCTCTTCCTCTACCAGATGTTCCTGCTCCTCCACTCCTGTCCGCTGAGTGGAAAAACCACCCATTTCACTCAATAATTCCTGAGCACCAATGTCCTCCTCTACCTCCTCCTCTTCTTCCTGTCCTGCCCCCACAGGGGTCATGTGGCGTTGAGATCTGTGCGCCACGTCTACCGCACCCTGACCAGCCATTGTTAACAGCATTTGTTCCATGACGTGCAACAGAGGAATGACGTCGTTCATCCCATAGTCCTGCCGACTCACGAATAGCGTGGCCTCCTCAAAGGGCCTGAGCAAGCGGCAGGTGTCACGCATGAGCTGCCAATGGCTGACATCTAAGTTACACAGGGGAGTACATTTATCCGCTTGTAACATCAGGAAATCGGTGATGGCCTTTCGCTGTTCGTAAAGGCGGTCTAACATATGTAGGGTTGAATTGCACCTTGTTGCAACGTCGCAGATCAGGCGATGCTGTGGAATTCCGTTCTGCCGCTGCAGCTCAAGGAGGGTGTGCTTTGCGGTGTAGGAATGGCTGAAATGCATGCAAAGTTTACGTGACATTTTAAGGATGTCTTGCAGTGGGATGGTGGATTTTAGGAACTGCTTGACAACCAGATTGAACACGTGAGCCATGCATGGCGCATGGCACAACCTTCCTTGACGCAGAGCAGACACCATGTTCTTTCCGTTGTCGGTCAACATGGTTCCGATTTTCAGTTTGCGCAGAGACAGCCATCTGTCGATTTCTCTGTTCATTACACTCAGAAGTTCCTCCCCTGTGTGACTACGTTCGCCAAGGCATACCAGGTGCAGCACAGCATGACACCGTTGCGCCCTGCACATGTGCTATGCCGGTCGGGTAATGGGACTTGGCACGGGGGTGGCGACTGAGGACACGGCGGAAGAAGAGGTGGTAGAGGCGGACATCTTTGCTGGACCAAGGAAGTGCAAACGTGGAGGCAAAAGCGGCGTGACCTGTCCAAGTTGCTGGTGCGGCTGTGCCGGCACCACGTTCACCCAGTGGGCCGTAAATGACATGTACTGTCCCTGACCGTAGTTACAGCTCCACACGTCGGCGCTGCCGTGCACTTTGGCGGAGACCGACATGCTCAAAGACTGGCCCACCATCTCTTCTACATGTGAATGCAGGGCTGGCACTGCCTTTTTGGCGAAGAAATGACGGCTTGGCACTCTCCACCGCGGCGCGGCACAAGCCATCATTTCTCGGAAAGGTGCTGAGTCCACCACTTGGAAAGGGAGGGACTGCAGCACCAGCAACTTGGACAGGAGGACGTTCAGCTTTTGCACCGTCGGGTGCGTGCTCGCAAACTGTTGTCTCTTGGAAACGGATTCCAAGAAAGACTGCTGACGGAATCCGTGAAGAGGAGTAGTAGGAGAAGGAGCATCTGAACGAGCGGAAGATGCCAACGAGCGACAACTCCCCTCAGCAGAGGTGTTGGAGCCTTGACTGGCTGATAGAGGGCGATTGACGTCGGGTGACGGAGCAAGTAACGGAGCGGGTGATGGAGCGGGGGCTGGGGCAGGCAGAACCGCCGTATCTTTATCACGGTTTTCCCAGGCCACAAAATGGTGACGCTGCATATGCTGCCGCAACGCTGTAGTCCCAACATGGGCCCCCTGGCCACGCTTGACTTTCTGGCCACATAGTCGACATACGGCTACGTTTACTTCCTCGGGCGGCTTGATGAAAAATTGCCACACCGCCGAGTAGGAAACTTTGCCCCCGATACTCCTCACTGGCTGACTGCTACTTCCTCCGTGCACACCGGCACCACTACTGGCCGTGGTGGTAGGCTGCAGTGGAGCTGGTGCTCTACTCCGTGGCCGTTTGCCTCCACTGACACTGCTGCGACCCTGCTGCCTCCTGGGCAACCCACCGACTGTTTTGCTCGCTGCCAAGCTGCCACCCTCTTCTCCTGATGATGCGGAAGCAATAGCCTGATGACGACGAGGCTGCCAAATGCGATCAGCCTCATCATCATCAATTAGGGTCTCCGCCTCACTACTAGCCCCCTCGGCTGCGTGTGGGTCAGGAGACAGACCTGTCTCTAGACCGGCTACCAAGCCACTCTCCGAGCCACTACTTCTTTGCCTGGCTGCTGAAGAGGCGGATGTCTCCCCCCGTTCCTGACCGCCCTCTGTTAGCTCTTCCTCACTGTACAGTGGGGCTGAGCCCACAGCATGCGATACTTCGCTTGGTGAGGGAACACCAAAGGACAGGGGCAGGTAGAGGACACGTGATTTCAGTGGGCTTGGTCCCGGGCCATGCCAACTAACGGTTGTGTCTGACGTACCCACCGACCGTTGGCTGTAGGTGTCAGAGGTGACCTGGGAAGAGGAAGACGACCGAGCCAACCAATCGATGATGGCAGGGTTGTCGGTGGAGACACGACCGCTGGATGACACCGGGAGCACTGGCCTCTGGCTGCGACTAGTGCTGCCTCGACCCCTTCCTCTGCTGCCACATCTGCTCGCTCCTAAAACATTGCCTCCTCTGCCACTCCTCTGCATGTTGTCTGACATACTCTTTAATTCAACGATTCTGTGTCCCTGAGTAACAATTCTGTGTCCCTGAGTAACAATTCTGTGTCTGTCCCTGAGTAACAATTCTGTGTCCCTCAGTAACAATTCTGTGTCCCTCAGTAACAATTCTGTGTCCCTCAGTAACAATTCTGTGTCTGTCCCTGAGTAACAATTCTGTGTCTGTCCCTGAGTAACAATTCTGTGTCCCTCAGTAACAATTCTGTGTCCCTCAGTAACAATTCTGTGTCTGTCCCTGAGTAACAATTCTGTGTCCCTGAGTAACAATTCTGTGTCCCTGAGTAACAATTCTGTGTCCCTCAGTAACAATTCTGTGTCCCTCAGTAACAATTCTGTGTCCCTCAGAAACAATTCTGTGTCCCTCAGTAACAATTCTGTGTCTGTCCCTGAGTAACAATTCTGTGTCCCTGAGTAACAAGTCTGTGTCCCTCAGTAACAATTCTGTGTCCCTCAGTAACAATTCTGTGTCCCTCAGTAACAATTCTGTGTCCCTCAGTAACAATTCTGTGTCTGTCCCTCAGTAACAATTCTGTGTCCCTCAGTAACAATTCTGTGTCTGTCCCTGAGTAACAATTCTGTGTCCCTCAGTAACAATTCTGTGTCCCTCATTAACAATTCTGTGTCTGTCCCTGAGTAACAATTCTGTGTCCCTGAGTAACAATTCTGTGTCCCTCAGTAACAATTCTGTGTCCCTCAGTAACAATTCTGTGTCCCTCAGTAACAATTCTGTGTCTGTCCCTGAGTAACAATTCTGTGTCCCTCAGTAACAATTCTGTGTCCCTCAGTAACAATTCTGTGTCTGTCCCTGAGCAACAATTCTGTGTCTGTCCCTGAGTAACAATTCTGTGTCCCTCAGAAACAATTCTGTGTCCCTCAGTAACAATTCTGTTTTCCTCAGTAACAATTCTGTGTCTGTCCCTGAGTAACAATTCTGTGTCCCTGAGTAACAATTCTGTGTCCCTCAGTAACAATTCTGTGTCCCTCAGTAACAATTCTGTGTCCCTCAGTAACAATTCTGTGTCTGTCCCTGAGTAACAATTCTGTGTCCCTGAGTAACAATTCTGTGTCCCTCAGTAACAATTCTGTGTCCCTCAGTAACAATTCTGTGTCCCTCAGTAACAATTCTGTGTCTGTCCCTGAGTAACAATTCTGTGTCCCTCAGTAACAATTCTGTGTCCCTAAGTAACAATTCTGTGTCCCTCAGTAACAATTCTGTGTCTGTCCCTGAGTAACAATTCTGTGTCCCTCAGTAACAATTCTGTGTCCCTCAGTAACAATTCTGTGTCTGTCCCTGAGTAACAATTCTGTGTCTGTCCCTGAGTAACAATTCTGTGTCTGTCCCTGAGTAACAATTCTGTGTCCCTCAGTAACAATTCTGTGTCCCTCAGTAACAATTCTGTGTCTGTCCCTGAGTAACAATTCTGTGTCCCTAAGTAACGTTTCTGCGGCCCTAAGTAACGGTTCTGTGTCCCTAAGTAACGATTCTGTGGCCCTAAGTAACGTTTCTGTGGCCCTAAGTAACGTTTCTGCGGCCCGTAAATAACGATTCTGTGGCCCTAAGTAACGTTTCTGTGGCCCTAAGTAACGTTTCTGTGGCCCTAAGTAACGATTCTGTGGCCCTAAGTAACGATTCTGTGTCCCTAAGTAACGATTCTGTGGCCCTAAGTAACGTTTCTGTGGCCCTAAGTAACGTTTCTGTGTCCCTAAGTAACGTTTCTGTGTCCCTAAGTAACGATTCTGTGGCCCTAAGTAACGTTTCTGTGTCCCTAAGTAACGTTTCTGTGTCCCTAAGTAACGATTCTGTGGCCCTAAGTAACGTTTCTGTGGCCCTAAGTAACGTTTCTGTGGCCCTAAGTAACGTTTCTCTGGCCCTAAGTAACGTTTCTCTGGCCCTAAGTAACGTTTCTGTGTCCCTAACTCTCTCCCTCAATACAGCCAGGTCTGCCTCTCTTGAATGACTGGAGGCAAATGGAGAATTCTAAAATGGCCGCAATTTATAGCTCGACCATTACACAGTGCTGGCTGGCTGGCTGCTGATTGGCTAATGCGATCACATGTCATGAATGAATGCATTATGGGTCAGCGCGCCTTGTCTGCGCGCCTTCCCAGAGATCCCCGCTCCGTCGCCGCACATGTCGCCGCCATTTTTGGAAAAATTTCGATTCGCGCATCCGAAGTCTGCTAATTTTCGGGTTCGTCGCGAATCAAAATTTTCCTAATATTCAAAACGAATTCCACTTCGCCAAGTTCGATTCGCTCATCTCTAGTAAGTACATCATGTCACTAATGATTTATGAGCACTTGGTAAAATGTTTTTTCAGAGGAGTATTTTATGTGGAATTATTTTGATATTTATTTGGAGGAGATTGATTAGTTGAAATTATCTATTTAAATATTTTTTGGTATTTATACACTTTTTAGTTATTTGTATCATAATTTGAATTAATTTAATGGTAATAATTTAATTATTTATTGAGAAGTATTTAGGAGCGAAACATATATTTGTAGTAATAAAATTAGGCCCCCAATTTTGTTGATTTTGGCCTTTACCGTCAAACATATAATTCACCAATGCCAAATACACAATAGAGCTGCAAACATATATTCATCAATGCCAAATACACAATAGAACTGCAAACATACTGTATATTCACCAATGCCAAATACACAATAAAACTGCAAACATATATTTGCAAATGTCATATACCCAATAAAGCTGCATGAAAAATTGCTATGCACAAATAAACGCCAAGACGGCTGTTGGAGGAGGTACCGGAAATAGGTCATCACGTTTGTGGAAGGACGTTTGCACACACCCGGAAGTGGTAGTGGGGAGTGTTAGTGGATGGGAGTGTAGTTAGGAGAGTTTAGTTGTAATTTGCTAAGTCTATTTTTTGGCTTTGTGAATTGTTCTTTTGTGGAATTTCAGACCACATCTGGACATGGCGAGATCGCTGTTCTCAACTAAGGAACTGATCCTCATTTTCAGGGGAAACATTACTAATAATTGTATTTTCAGTTGAAAACATGTCCGATTCCTAGATACATTGAGGTACTTAGCATAGGTTCAAGGTATTCCATAGAAGAAGTTAATGTTCTTCCTAACTATACAGGTGGCACAGACACAAGCATACACCCAGGGCCACTTAAATATCACGGGGCCCCGTACACCATACCTGACAGCCTCCCACCGCCAGAGAAAATATCCAAATTATATTTATGATAAAAATACACTAAAAACATTAATAATGGACACAATCCCATTCATATTCCTGCTAAATCTAAATGATAAATAAAGTTAATAAATAAAGCTGTGTGTAATTGAGGTCTTGGGGCTCATTCACATGGGTGCTGTGGCCTGTACAGTGTGAATCAGTGGTTTGTTTTTGTGGCTGTGGCCTTTTTCAGGCAACCTATGGAAATGCTGCAGGTCCTAATTGACAAGCGTATGGGTGCAGGTGTACAGCCCTGTGCATGTACATGTGAATGTACAGTGAGTATTCCGGGCCACTTCCCCATGCCTTCACACCTGTCAGATTAAAACCTGTGTTCATACAGCTGCTGTGTCCCCATAGTGTAACAAGTGGCTCCAGCCATATGAACAACCCACTCATTCATGCTATACAGGACAGAGGATCTGTATGAATGTGGCATTTTTGACCTTTTTTTTCCTCAGCTCATTAATTTCAATGGGCTGCCTAACATGTGGGAACATGCAAAAATACTGCAGGCATATTATTTCAAAAGTCTGTTGCACCTAACCGCACAGTAGTGTGGTACCATGCGTTTTGGTGGCTGTGAATGCGTTTGTGTTCACTAGACGTGTGGAGGTGCAATTAAGTTTTCATCATGGTACCTGCGCACATCTGCAAAGGGCATTGCATTTCTTTGCTGTGCAGGAAAATGCGTGCTCTTGCATGCATTTCTGCACCACAAATAGTGGGAACAAGTCCTGAGGGCCAGTTCACACTATAGAAACACAGTCTAGATGTGTTCCAGATGCGCTTTTGCATGCACTTTTTTGATGCATGTTTAGCATGTTCCAGTGCATTTTGGATGCGTTTTTGATGTGTTCCAGTGCATTTTTTAATGCATTCCAGTTAATTTTTTCCCCTCTCTTTTTCTTCAATTCAATTTTGGTCAAGTGCATTTTAGTGCGTTTCATGGCGTTTTACAGCGTTCCAGTACAGTTCTATGCATAAAAAATGCAGCCTGTTCGACTTTTTTTGCAGCACCTGCAACGCACTGGAACTGCAAGCGCTGATGTGAACTATGACATTGACAACCATATAACCTTTCTGTGCGTTTTGGATGCAGAAAAAGCAACTGAAACACATGGGAACGGGACTGACCAGGAATTGTGAATTCAATCAGACTAGTGGTGTCATATAATTAGGAATCTTATAATAATGCTAGATCTGAGCTGTAGCTGATAGGAAATGAGACGCATTAACTTGATCAGTAAATAAATAGTTAAATAAAAAGAGTGGGGCAGTGATATATAGATTTGCAGATGGAACAGGTGATGACTGGGGGGGTGGGGGAGGGGGTCAAGTTGTATAAGGAGAGAGGTTTAAGGGTTCGTTCACACTAGCTTCATCAGCAGGCGACAGACAGGCATTTGGGAAGCATTTTTAACGCTTCTCAAATGCCTATGAAAATTCTGCACATGGCAGCACACAGTGATGTTTACACTGAAGCGTTAGCATTGCGTCATGGCAAAACTGGTTCCATGTTGAGTCAGGAGGAGTTCCCATTCAAGTCTACGGTGCACCTCCTGAAACGCCTGGCAGAGATTTGCGGTGTGGTTGCGACGCAGTTGCGAGGCGTTTGGGGAGCGTTAATACCATTTAACTTCATTATAGGCGTTTGTGGTGCAGTTTTAACTCTTGGCAAACACATATCAAATGCCTCAAAACAGGCGTTTGGGGAGCATTTGAGGAGCATTAAAAATGCTTCCCAAATGCCTGTCAAATGCTATAGGGTCGTTTGGCGAGAGTAAGGGCTCATTCACACTTGACTTTATTTCTAACTCTTGCCAAAGGACCCTATAGAGTTTGACAGGCATTTAGGAAAGCATTTTTAATGCCCATCAAACGCCCTATGCACGGTTTTGAGGCATTTGATAGGTGTTTACCAACGTTAAAACTGCACCACAAATGCCTATAATGAAGTTAAATGGTATTAACGCTCCACAAACGCCTCGCAACCGCGTCACAACTGCACCGCAAACGCCTGCCAGGCGTTTGAGCAGTGGTGTATTTAGGTTTTGTGCTGTCCTAGGCATATAAAGAGTATAACACTGACCAACAACCCCCCAAAGGAGAGAGCCTGACACCGACCAACAACCCCCCCCAGCACGGAGAGAGCATAACACCAACCAACAACCCCCCCTAAAGGGGAGAACCTGACACCAACCAACACCACCTCCCTCCCCCCGGCTGATCCTTCCACTACCACCGCCTCCCCCTGAGTTCTAACCACTAAGCCACTGTAAGAGACAGAGTTTGAGCTGGAATGTAGAATAGCTACATGATTAAAGAGAATGAAAATATATAATTATATTGGGAAATTAGAACTAGACATTCAAATTATTTGAGATATATAAGTGTGAAAATGTTTGACATATGAAAATAGAATATATGACATTCATTAGGAAACGCATTAGTTGGCCTATTATTTTTGAAGAAACAGCAACAAAAAAAATTATAATATAGGTGTGCTTTTTATTTTAAATTATAAGTATTCTCATATGCAAACAGATAAACGCCAACGGGACAAAGCCCATGGTTGTGTACCACCCAGCAAACATATCCGGCATTGCATCTAGAAATGTGCCCAACATCATTACGTATTTACTAACAGGAAAGAGTCTAGAAAGTAGACTCTTTTTAATCAGCTTGCTGGGCGCCTTTCTGAAAACTGACAGGTCTTGATTGATTGAATTGAGTCTGCCTGAATGTTCAGTGTCTGTTGGTAGACTCAATTCTTAGTAAATCAGAGCCCTACTGTCAAGATATGGTTGGATTGTCTAAAGACTCTTATCCTATTATTTACCTGCTCTCCCTTGACAAATGTATAATCCAGATATTCCTAATATCTTGCCTTATACTCAAATGTTTGCCTGGGCAAATGCTGGGATCTTCCAACCACATCATTTAACTAAATCGGTCACTCTTGTAGTGCTACCCTTGTGAGGGCCGCTGTGTTGTGGGTACCCCTAAGATTCTCTCTGCACAGCCAGGCAACAGGTATATCATACACAGACTTGCCTTCAAGAGACAGTTACCAGTCCGTGGGCTTGGTTTTGTTGTTTTAATATGGAAAATCAACTTGGATAGGGAAATAGGGATTATGGGATGCCAAATTGGCTTTAATCAATGAAGGGGGGACAACTTCCTTCCTATATACAAAGGCAGATCCTTGAATGTTCTTTTCTTGAAAGACGTCAGTCATTGTGAATCAGTAGCAACAGCCCTTTATGGGTGAGGAACTAGCAGCCCCTCAAAAATCAACTTAACTTTTTGTAACTACATACAGGGATATCCTCTCTCCCCATGTAGACCTGCTCCCAACTCCATGGCCTGAAAACACTACCAGCCCTCCTGGCTTCTCAGAAGATCTCCTGGGACAAGGGTAAAGGATTGAGCCCAGAGCTGTCTTTGGAAAGCTTGCTACATGTAGCAGTCTTTCCCCTTGTAGATCCCAGAGAGTGCTGCTGTGCTCACTTTATCCCCTTTGTTTCCTGCTCCTCCAGATCTCGATCCCATTTACACCTCACTGCTGAATTTATCATCCTGAGCTATTCTGAGCCCCTCTTAGACCTAGAGGACCCCACTCAGGCACCGACTGTGTCCTCAGTACTCCATCTTTTACCTGACTCCTCTGTCAGCCTGATTCTCTCATATGGGCCAATCCACCACTCTACCAGGGCCTCCAAACCTGGGATTGGCTAGACTCCTATGAGCATGCAGATTAGGTCTCTACCCCTTCCTATTTACCGACTTCTGGAAGGTTCTATGGTCCTCCAGAATCAGGAGGAGGCGATAGAGCCACAACCTGTTTAGTCATCCAGCTGACGTACAATAACCCGACCTCAATCACAGATTCACACAGTTACCATAAGTCATACACAATGATTTTACCTACAATACAGTACACTATTCCACACTAGAGGATGTTACACTTGTAAGATAAAATCTTTTGATGAGCTCAGGGTGCGGAAACCTTCTTTCCCACCCCAGGCTTATTATACTTACCTCCAATTCCACCATTGTTTTCATGCTTTGAGCCCCTCCCTAACACTGGGACATCCCACTGACTTTGAGAGAATAGTTATACAGGGTCCCTACACAGACGCATCTCATATCATCACTATATAAACTCCTTCAGGATGAGGCGCCTTTTGAAGAAAACATACAGGTGAAACTCAAAAAATTAGAATATCGTGCAAAAGCTCATTTATTTCAGTAATGCAACTTAAAAGGTGAAACTAATATATGAGATAGAATCATTACATGCAAAGCAAGATAGTTCAAGCCGTGATTTGTCATAATTGTGATGATTATGGCTTACAGTTTAGGAAAACCCCAAATCCACAATCTCAGAAAATTAGAATATTGTGAAAAGGTGCAATATTCTAGGCTCAAAGTGTCCCACTCTATTCAGCTAATTAAGCCATAACACCTGCAAAGAGTTCCTGATCCTTTAAATGGTCTCTCAGTCTGGTTCAGTAGGAATCACAATCATGGGAAAGACCGCTGACCTGACAGTTGTGCAGAAAACCATCATTGACACCCTCCATAAGGAGGGAAAGCCTCAAAAGGTAATTGCAAAAGAAGTTGGATGTTCCCAAAGTGCTGTATCAAAGCACATTAATAGAAAGTTATGTGGAAGAGAAAGGTGCATAAGCAGCAGGGATGACCACAGCCTGGAGAGGATTGTCAGGAAAAGGCCATTCAAAAGTGTTGGGGACTTTCACAAGGAGTGGACTGAGGCTGGAGTCAGTGCATCAAGAGCCACCACACACAGACGGATCCTGGACATGGGCTTCAAATGTCGTATTCCTCTTGTCAAGCCGCTCCTGAACAACAAACAATGTCAGAAGCGTCTTACCTGGGCTAAAGAAAAACAGACCTGGTCTGTTGCTCAATGGTACAACGTCCTCTTTTCTGATGAGAGCAACTTTTGCATCTCATTTGAAAACCAAGGACCCAGAGTATGGAGGAAGAATGGAGAGGCACACACTGCAAGATGCTTGAAGTCCAGTGTGAAGTTTCCACAGTCTGTGTTGATTTGGGGAGCCATGTCATCTGCTGGTGTTGGTCCACTGTGCTTCATTAAGTCCAGGGTCAACGCAGCCGTCTACCAGGAGATTTTAGAGCACTTCATGGTTCCTTCCACAGATAAGCTTTATGGGGATGCTGACTTCATTTTCCAGCAGGACTTGGCACCTGCCCACACTGCCAAAAACACCAAAACCTGGTTCAATGACTGTGGGATTACTGTGCTTGATTGGCCAGCAAACTCGCCTGACCTGAACCCCATAGAGAATCTATGGGGCATTGCCAAGAGAAAGATGAGAGACATGAGACCGAACAATGCAGAAGAGCTGAAGGCCGCTATTGAAGCATCCTGGTCTTCCATAACACCTCAGCAGTGCCACAGGCTGATAACTTCCATGCCACGCCGCTTGAGGCAGTAATTGCTGCAAAAGGGGCCCAAACCAAGTACTGGGTACATATGCATGCTTATACTTTTCAGAGGTCCGATATTGTTCTATGTGCAATCCTTGTTTTATTGTTTTATTGATTGCATGTAATATTCTAATTTTCTGGGACTGTGGATTTGGGGTTTTCATGAGCTGTAAGCCATAATCATCACAATTATGACAAATCACGGCTTGAACTATCTTGCTTTGCATGTAATGAATCTATCTCATATATTAGTTTCACCTTTTAAGTTGCATTACTGAAATAAATGAACTTTTGCACGATATTCTAATTTTTCGAGTTTCATCTGTACATCTCTACATGAGCAAATGGCCAAAAGCCCTCCAGGGCCAAATTTCTTTAAAATGTTGGCAGATGATTTGGGAGAAAGCAAGAAAATCAGAGCGCTCATGGAGAAAGCCAGAATGATTATGTAATGACATGTATGTACAAACAACGGTCAATATGTTTGATTCCAATGTTTAATGAATCGATTAAACCCATAATCACCATATTCCAAGAATTCCATGTAGTAGTATGGCACAAATAGACAGACTGGCACAAGTCACATTCTGAAAGGAATGATGGGAGCGGCTTACTTTGATGATAACATGGCTGTGGGAAGCCTGGATGGTGAACTCCACAGATGGAAGGATGGTAGAAGGGCAGCAAATGGTGGGGAGTACATCCACAAACCAATAGCCTGGTAAAATGCCACTTGAGAGACCAGAAAGACCTCCTCAGTTTTATCAATATTACATCATACTCCTAATGGTCATCGGAACAGCTGTGGGACCAGTCCCCCTCCCCTCTTTTTGCCTTGTTTACCCCATGTTGTTTCTGGAATTTAACACTTAGTGGTTTGTTTATTTCACTTCTAGATCATTTGGGAGGCAGGTTCTAAGACCTCTAGATGTGTAACCTATATGAAGGATATATACAAAATACTGATGCACTGATACAAAACTCCTGTTGTCTTACATGCTATTAATCCAACTCTACCTGATAGATGTTCTGGTGCTATGGGATCCTTGGTACATATTTTTTGGCTATGCCCTCAGATTCAAAGCTTTTGCGCTATAGTTAGAAATGTCCTAGAACAAGTTTTAAAAGTAGCCCTCCCATTAGATACATTACCTTATCTTCTGGTACTCCCATTTAAGGGAATCTCTAAACATTCAAAAAAGTTAAGGGTGCATGTCTTAACAGCAACTAGACAATTTATACCCAGATTTTGGAAATCAGTGGAAACCCCCACGTTGAGTCACTTGCTACATCTTATCTCTGAGATCAGATCTATGGAATATTTGACAGCTCTAGCTGGTGAATATCAAGGCCAATTCAATGCTACATGGGAGTTGTGGGATCTTTCCTCTTTTGGTTACACTCATCATCCATCCCTGATGTTTCATAATTCTTTACCTGAATTACTTATATTGCTCTAGCAGGTCCATGTTCTATCATAATGTTCCATCATATTGTTGTATTATGCTGTAAGAGATGCATGGAGATGATACTTTAGTGCCATCTCCAGTTCTTTTTTCTTTTTCTTGTCTTTCCTTTACCAACTCTATTAATTGTTTTTTTACTGTTGAATGCTGACTTAGTCATTTTTAATACATTAATGGTTAATAATCACCTGTCATTAGGCCACAATGTGGCAAGATCAAACTTTCATTAATGTTATGTATGACCGCTATTGAACTGATAAATCCTATTCTCACCTTGAGACATATGTGAATGTACTTGCTGTTTATTCACAGCTCATATCTTTCTGTGATATCGGTTATCCTTTTTCAATAAATATTTACAATAATAATAATAAAAAAAGAAACTAGCATAGTTAGCCAGCTAAAGATCTATATACTGGGGAAGGGGGATAACATCATAACAGAGGATGAAATTCTAAAAGAAATATTCCAGCAACCCCCAAAACTGGCTTTCAGACAATCACCCAACCTCAGACATAAACTAAATCAACAGGAAACATTCTGATTATGAAATCACAAACATTTTGAAAACAAAAACAATATTTTCTACTTTCGGTTATAAAAAATATCCAGTAAATTCAGTTAGTCATACATTTAGGAAAAAAATGTTTCCTGGTACATGTCATTCAGAAAAAAATTTAAAATCCCAATACGTGTATATTAATTGGTTTGTGTGAAAGTTATAGCATCCACAAACTATGATATTTTTTGGACTTTATGCAGCTGTTACTTTCTGACTGCACATTTTTTGAAGTGCTAACATGCCAGGGCAGTACAACCTCCCCCCCCCCCATGACCTCTTTTTGGAAAGTAGACACCCCAAGGAATTTGCTGAGAGGCATGTTGAGTCCATGGAAGAATTTATTTTTTTGCCACAAATTTTTGGAAAATGGCAAAAATGTATTTTTTTTTTACATAAAGTTGTCACTTAAATGATATATTGCTCACTCATGCCATGGGTATAGGTGGAATAACACCCCAAAACACATTTTGCTATTTATCCCGAATATGGGGATACCACAGAGACTTTGACAGCCACCACATATAGGCCCTGAAAATAAAATGACCACCTCCAGGCTTTCGAAGGGCATATTTCCTCATGTCACTTCCTCAATACGTATTTGCTCCTGCAGAGGAAAAAATTCCTTCCTGATGCCTTGAGAATCAATTGGTTATTCCCAGGAGCAACTAAACCTATAAATGTTAGTATCCAGTGTATTCTGTGTATGTCAGAAAGAATCCAGGGCTTTATTAAAGCAATTCACTGAGCTGGCCAGAACCAACTCTTGAGGGAGTCTATTCCACATTTTCACAGCTCTTACTGTGAAGAAACCTTTCCGTGTTTGGAGATTAAATTTATTTTCCTCCAGACGTAAAGAGTTCCCCCTTGTCCTCTGTGATGACCTCAAGGTGAATAACCGAGTTCACTATATGAACCACTGATATATTTATACATGTTGATAGTATCCCCCTTTAAGCTCCTCTTCTGCAGCGAATAAATTCAGTTCCACTAATCTTTCCTCATAGCTGAGCTCCTCCATGCCTCTTATCAGTTTGGTTACCCTTCTCTGTACGTTCTCCAGTTCCCCAAAGTTATTTTTGTGAATTAGTGCCCAAAACTGAACTGCATATTCCAGGTGAGGTCTTACTAATGATTTGTACAGGGGTAACATGCTATATATCTCTCTGGAGTCTATAACTCTTTTAATACAAGAGAGGATTTTGCTCACATTAGAAACCACAGCTTGGCATTGAATGCCATTAATAAGCTTGTGATCTACCAGAACTCCCTGATCCTTCTCCATTGATTCCCCCAGCTGTACTCCCCTCTAGTATGCATGATGCATGCATATTCTTAGCCCCCAAGTGCATAACTTTACATTTATCAACATTACACCTCATTTGCCACATAGTTGTCCAATTAAACAGTGCATTGAGGTCAAAACCCAGTGTAGAACAGTGAAAAACACCAAATCACACTAGATGCAAAAAATTAATTAAATTAAATAAATCAATTCATATATAGAATATTGGTCACCCATGCGGGTGTGCACTTACCAGTGCTTTATTGTCCTCTGCTTTGGCAGATAAAAAACAGAAGAGGGCTTTAACTGGTAAGTGTTGATATAAGAAATGAAGGGAGTCCCCAAAATCTACTTATTCATCAACCATGCACCAGGATTTCACAAAGGTATCCAATCTGATGTCACTCCATGCCCAACCATATCATGTAATAAAAGAAGAAACAAGGCCTGCTCCAATGGTGTAGTACAAATATATTGATTGCTTTATTGCTTAAAAAGATACACTTACAATGTGTACAACAATATCAAGCCCAAAAAGTAGTATGGAAACAGCAGGGACCACTTAGGTGCTCCTCACCACCTCCGGAACTATCAAGCTCGGACGCCGTTGAGTCACTTCCGGTTTCCCCCTATGAATAAGTCAGGGTATGATGAAACGCGTCAAAGCATGACAGTGCGGGAAACCGGAAGTGACGCGACGGCATCTGAGCTAACCCTTTAAAAAAGAAATAACCCTTAAAAAAAAAGATGTAAAATAGTGCATGAACCAAACACTGCCCCTGGTTTGCAAAAATCCTTCCCAGTCAACAGGCAAGCATCTAAATGGAGAAATATGGCACATGAATTGAATAATAATAACCCATACTCAGCATAGGTCCTTTTCAAATATCATATTTATGTTAAAATAGAGAAAAGAGTGTCATTACTCTACATAAAGTCTATAAATGGAGAAAATATTTTAGTGGAAAAGTAAATAACAATCGAGTGGGATCAGACAAAATTGTGTGGTCTTTAACCATCACTTTTTCCACATAACAGTATGCTGTGAAAAAACATTATGAAGAAGCCTTGGCCCATTTTAAAGAATGCCAGGGTCCTGGGTCCTCTATTCCTCCAAAAACCTCTGGTTATTTTCAGGGGTGTTACATCCCTAAAGGATAAAGTAGTCTTTAATATCTAAGGCCTTCCTTTAAAAAAAATAAATAAATAAAAATTAAAAGGGTTTTCTCCATGTAAAAAGTGCTCTGTGTTTTAGATCAACCAGCTTGGTAAGAAAAAATTGTGACTTTGACTTCTAAAACATATTCAATTAAGTCTTTTATTACCTGTATCTCCACTAATGTGGAATTTTTATTGCAATGCTTGCGTGGCCTGTAATACATAGGGATGGCCACATGGGCTTTGGGCAAGTGTAGCACTACCACTGGAGCAGCTTAGTAATTTGGGTTCTCTGTTTTGTGCCTTGACTCCAAGAACAACTTCAGCTCCTCTGTCACAGCTGGTGACACTGGTTAACTTTAGATTAACTTAGATAAACAGCTAAGAACAAAATTAACTTAATATTTACACAGAACTAACTGATATACATTGGCATAGGCATTTGAGAAGGCAACCTCCCACCATTTGTCATAATGAACGACGCTGTCTTGTTCATAAGCCACTGATATTTGGATGGCCAACTTAGATGTTCTAGGGGGGTGAGTTTGAGTTGGCCTCCTCTAAATCTGTAGTGGGAAAGACTGGCACTCCATGTGTCCCTTGAATGGTGGAAATAACATCCTCAGAACTTTCACCTAGGGTATCATACTGTCACACTGTCATATGGGTCTATGCCAGTCCCAGGTATTAATTCCTTGTTCCTAATCCCTCCTGGCCATAGGAAGAGCTTCCTTCAATTAGTATTCAATCCTGTGTGCCAAAGACCCTAGCTGTAATTAACTCACCCCTCCACAAAAGGTCCCAAATTTAGGAAGAGCTTCCTCCAATTAGTATTCACTCCTGTGTGCCAAAGGCCCCTAGCTGTAATTAACTCGCCCCTCTACAAAAGGTCCCAAATTCAATTAGTGTATACATCCCTAATTAGTGCCTTACTTTTGTATTAATGTATTTCCCCCCACTAATTATCCTGCCCAACCAGTCCTTTTTGTGTTCAGCTGCAAATTAAATTACTGTAGTTCCATTCTCTTCATTGTCACCTGCTAATGACCCCCCTCCGCCTCTCTTCCTGCTCAGGGGGTTTTAAGAGGCCAGTGCTGGTCTCTCTTGGTGTGCCATTCTGCTGGGCAACCACTGAAAGGTCCAGCTGGACTCTAGTGGCCCCCCGGCTCTGCCTGAGCCCCATTGGAGGAAGGGGGATCCCAGAAGCTACATCAGCCCTGCCTGGAACGCTGTCAGCTCTGCCTGAGACTATCGCATCAGCTTTGCGTGAGTGTATGCTCCCCTTGTGCTATCTGACTGCTTATGAACTGCCTCTTGGATTACAAATTGCTGTAGAGCCTTTAACCTTGCCCACCGGGGCTGGATTACAAGTATTTTGGACTCTCTCATTGCACTACTCCCCATTGAGTGACTTGTCTGTTTTAATAAATCTTTAAGTGTTTGCCGTCTGCCTTGTGTGTTCTGTCCCACTTACCCTCCGTCACACATACATCAGTCTTTCATAGGGCCAAATAGCTTGCTTTGTTGTTTGTTCTTTTGACTCAGTTAGCTCTTCCTTAACCGGTTCCTCTTCTGGTTTCAGTGGATGTCTGCAAAATCCCTGTGTTCTCTGCAGTCAGGGAGGCTAGAGGGTCTTCTTGACTTTCCAGAGTTGGCTCTGGGGTAAAAATTCTGGAGTCTCAGGCCTGAGGGTTCTAGTTAGACTTGAGCATTTCACTTTGTAACAAATTGATTTTAACGAAATTAAAGAATGTATTTGTTTCATTCGGATGACATCATATGATTCGATATTAGTTTGAGCCCATGAGGAAATTAATTCATTAAATTAGTTCAATAATTCATATTAAAATAAAAATTTGTGATTTATGAATTTATTTTATTTATTTATTTCAGGTACTTATATAGAGCCCTCCATTTACGCAGCGCTTTTACATATATATTGTACATTCACATCAGTCCCTAACCCTCAAGGGGCGTACAATCTAAGGTCTCTAACTCACATTCATACATACACATACTAGGACCAATTTAGATAGGATCCAATTAACCTACCAGTATATCTTTGGAGTGTGGGAAGAAACCGGAGTACCTAGAGGAAACCCACGCAGGCACAGGGAGAACATGCAAACTCCAGGCAGGAGGTGCCATGGCTGGGATTTGAACCAACGACCCTAGTACTGCCAGGCGGAAGTGCTAACCATTTAGATACTGTGCTGCCCAATTTAAATTTAAATTGAATTTGCAATTGTCACAGTAAGGCAGTTCAGTTTCACAGTCTAACGTAATTCTTAGGTTTGTAAAGTTTTGGGCTGCCAAATTTTGCATTATTTGTTTTGTTGTATCCGAAAATTTCGAATTTTTCAGAATAGTTTTGATATATAATATTGAATCCACCCGAAATATACAGTATAGCAATCGTCTGAAAAAAAGTGCACATTTTTTCTAATCCACTCCCACCAATGAATATTAGTGATGGGCCAAACAACCCAACAACCCCCTGTTTAGTTTGCAGTCGAACATTCGAACCTAACAAAAGTTCAGCCGAGAACTTCAAACATAATGTAAGTATATGGAACTTGAACTTGTAAACTCAAAAGTACCCATTTTGAAGGCTTATATGCAAGTTATTGGCTATAAATGGGGTATGTGTACTCGGGTACTGCCCTGAGGGATATGAATCAGTGAAAAAAAAAATTCAAAAAAGTACCATTTTTAAAGGGGCAGTCATTTTTCATTGCTAAAAGTAAAATAAAAAAAAAAGAAAAATTCCTTTAATTATCATGCCTGGGGGGTCCCCTTAAACTACCTGCAAAGCTTCACATCTGCACCATGTATAGAACCTACTGCCGCAGGAGTGACATTTAAAAAAAAAAAACAGTGTTGGGACTTCCGCCTAATCCATACCAGACCCTTTAGGTCTAGTAGGAAGGTTAGGAGGGACCCCACAGTAATTTTTTAATTTATTTTTTTAAAGTGCATGGGGTTTCCCCTAAAAGCCATACTAGGCCCTTGATCCGAGCACAGGCCTGGCAAGCCAGGAAGGAAGGGGACGAAAGAGCCTCCTGAATTGTACCAGGCCACATGCCCTCAACATGGAGGTTTTTATGGGGTAGGGGGCTCCCCCCCCCAAGCACCTTGTCCCCATGTTGATGGGACAAGGGCCTCTTCTCCCACAACCCTGGGCTGTGGTTGGGGGGTCTGCGGGTGACTGATTGGAGTCTGGAAGCCACCTTTAACAAGGGGGCCCTTGATCCTGCCCCCCTACACATAGTACCCCTACCCATTCACCAAAAAAAGTGTAAAATGTGAATAAAAACACAACAGTTTTTGACAAGTCCTTTATTAAAAAAAAAAGCCAAAAAATGGTTCCATCGTTGTAATCCATCTTCAGTCATGACAACACCAACTCACCAAAATAGCTGCTGAGCACTTGCCACTATCTGACATTTGCAGATCAGATGTAAATAATTGGATGGAGCTGGTGGTGAAGTCACTGCTAGCTCTGCCCAATTGTGCTGTGATTGGTCAAAGCATTTCATCTGACCTGTGTTCAGGTGCATTGCTTTGGCCAATCACAATGCACTGTCAGAACACAGTGCATTGTAGGGAACAGCGTGCGAAGCCCATCACCAACAAACATATGAAACATATGCCGAATATAACTAGCTGAATCCCGAAAATGAATCGGTTCATCATAATGAATATGACAAAATAAAATTCTTCAATGAACAAATGCATCCGAAAATAATCAAATTTCCAGCATGCACATGTCTAATTCCAGTATTTGTCTTGCTGGGAAAAGCAGGAATGGCAGTCGCTGACAGTGTAGATGGCCACAACCAGCCAGTGTAGATATCTTTCCCACCTGCTTTTCCCTTCATCTGCATCTGGTGGCAAAGACTGAGATCTGTTAAAAATTTTTAATTTTTATTGGATATGTTTTATAACAGAAAGCAAAAAAATATAGTTTTTTTTAAAAAATGTTCTGTTCTTTTTCATTTATATAATAAAGAATAAAAAACCTAATGGTGACAAATTTTATGTGTGTACAGTGTTGCATGACGCAATTTCCAGTTAAAGTAGCACAGCGCTGAATAGCAAAAAGCACCCTGGTCTTGAAGGGGCTACAACTTTCTATATTTTGAAGTGGTTATTTATTATTATTATACAAGATTTATATAGAGCCAACAGTTTGCGCAGCGCTTTACAATATAAGGGAGACAGTACAATTACAATACATTTCAGTACAGAAGGAATGTGAGAGCCCTGCTCGTGGAGCTTACAACCTAAAGGAAGGGGGAGATGATACAAAAGGTGATAGCTGTGGGGGATGATCTGGTGGAGGTGATTCAAATACAGTTCTTAGGTGGAGGTGGGGTAGGCTTCCCTGAAGAAGTGTGTTTTCAAAGATTGCCTAAAGGCAGACAGGGTGGGGGCTGACCGGACTTGCTGTTGTAGGGAGTTCCAGAGGATAGGAGAGGCTCTGGAGACGTCCTGGAGGCGAGCGTGGGAGGAGGTGATGAGGGAGCTAGAGAGGAAGATATTATGGGAGGAGCGGAGTGGGTGATTTGGCCGATATCTGTGGATGAGGTTGGTGATGAAGCTAGGGGCAGTGTTGTGGATGGCTTTGTATGTATGTGGTTAGTATGTTGAATTTTATACATTGGGTTATTGGAAGGGATTGGCAGAGAGGGGCAGCAGACGCTGATCGGTTGGTAAGGTGTATGAGTCTAGCAGCAGCATTCATAATAGACTGAAGGGGGGATAGCCAGTGAGGAGGGAGTTGCAGCAATCGAGGCGGGATATAACCAAGGCGTGAATAAGTTGTTTTGTCGTTTCATAGGTCAGGAAGGGGCGGATTTTGGAAATGTTCCAGAGGTTGAGGCGGCAGGATTTAGCCAGTGAGTGGATGTGGGGCCCAAAGGTCAGAGTCTAGGATTACGCCTAGCACCCTGGCATGAGGGGAAGGACCAATGGTTGTGCTGTTGATCTTAATGGTAAAGTCATGAGTGGGGGATCTGGGAGGAGGAAATATTACAAGCTCAGTTTTTGAAAGATTGAGTTTGAGGTAGTGATGTGACATCCATGCTGATATGTCGCTTAGTAGATTTGTGATACGTGAGGAGATTGAGGGGGTGAGCTGGGGAGTGGAGAGATAGATTTGGGTGTCATCAGCATAGAGGTGGTTATTTGGAGGCAAACGGGAGCAGGGAGATGGGTGTTAAGTTATTCAAACAGGTGGGGTCCAGCGAGCATTTTTTGAGAATGGGGGTAACCAGTGCATGTTTGAGTGGGGAGGGAAAGGTGCCCATGGAGAGTGAGAGGTTGAAGATGTGGGTTAGAGAGTTTAGGATAGAGCAGGAAGGAGGCTGCAACAGTCGTGAGGGGACAGGATCCAGGGGACAGGTGGTGACGTGGGCCTTTAAAAGGAGATCAGTAACTTCCTTCGAGGTAACAGTGTCGAAGGAGGAGAGTGTTGAGTTTGGTGTTGGGCCTGGTATGTTGGTTAGAGGAGGAAGCTTGACACTGGAGATCTCATCACGAATTGTGTCAATCTTCTTCTTGAAGTGACTGGCTATCTCCTGTGCAGTAAGTAAGTTGGTGGGTGGAGGCAGTGGGGGGTGGAGTAAGGAATTAAGGGTAGAGAAGAGTTGACGAGGATTGGATGAGAGGGTCTTGATGAGAGTGTTATAGTAGGTTTGCTTAGCAGCGTGGAGGCTGGAGTTGTATGTAAGAAGAGCAGATTTGTAGAGGGTAAAGTCTTACACATCTGTTTCAGTTAATGACTGTTTCCACCTACATATGAAATCAATGATTATTAGCACTTGCTTGGTATATTCGGTCAATCATACACTTGACTCTAATCCTACGAAATCCCTGACTTTGCACAAGCATACAAATTGATGGTGGTTTGAAGCCAAAAGGGTAGTTACAACAAATATTGATTTGATTCAGTTTTGTCTAGTGTTCACTCACTTTACATTTTGTAAATTGATAAAAATAAACACTTCAAATTCTTTCTAAAAAATATATATTTTTACTTTACAGCATTTCTTCACACCTACCTAAAACTTCTGCACAGTACTGTATATAAAGGATTTAGAAGACATAGCGTTCCAAAACGGAATGCCTGTGTAAATGACCCTTACTGACTAGATCAACAGGGTATAATAAAAGGAAAAAAAGCTTACAGAAAAAAAATTAAAGAACCACCATATTTAAGAAATGGTAACCTGCAATATAAAACATCTTTTTGGGTTTAATACTGCTTTAAAACTAACAGATAAACAAAACTTTATTTAAATGAATAAAAGATGATTTTTTTTTTGTCGGTGTTAAATAATTTTCGGCAACCCTCTGTGTCCTTTCACACAGGCATTCCGGGTTTTTTTCATCAGTTCAGTCACATTTTTTCAAAGAAAAAAAACAGATCAGTTTACATCAGTTCTTCATCAGTTTACATCAGTTCATCCGTTTACATCAGTTTTTCATCAGTTTACATCACTTTTTCATCAGTTTTTACATCAGTTTTTTACATTCTTTACTGTTGCAAAAACAGACCTTATGTCAGTTTACATCAATTTACATCAGTTTTTCATCTGTTCCAGTTTTTTTTATGGAAGAATAGATGTTAACGGATGGGGACATTAATGGATGTAAACAGATGATCATACATTTGCATCCGCTAGTCCATAGAAATACTTGGGTGTCTGTCTTTCATCCATAAAAAGACAGATGAAAAACAGACATATGGAATGCCCATGTGAAAGGACCCTAACTGCCAGTTTTGCTGGACAGCCTGGTCTGTTGACGAACTTACTGTCTAGATCAACAGGTTATAATAAAAGAAAAAGAAAGCTTACAGAAAAAAAAAGTAGTGACCATATTCAAGAAATTGTAAGCTACAATATACTGTAATACGTTTTGAGTTTAATGGTGTTTTAAAACTTATAAGAAAACTAAACTTTACATAAAGGAATAAAAAATGACCATTGTATGTACCATCCTCAGTTTTAAACTGTTGGTCTCAATCCTCTGACAGTTTTGCTGGACAGCTTGGTCTTTTGAGACTTACTGACAAGGGCAACAGGTTATAATGTAAGGAAATAAATTTACAGAAAAAAGCACTTTTAAGAAATGGTAAACTACAATATAATATATGTTTTAGGTTTATTATGGTTTTAAAATGAATTAGAAAATGTAATATTTAAATTAAATTTGTTTACCTCTCTGGTTAAGCTGTATTTGTTTTATTTGCATTGTGACATAACTGGGAAATTAAATGGTTAAATCGTTGTTTATCTGTCATATAAAAAAAAAACTTGGAATTTCTAATATGTGAAGCTCAAGATTGGTGACATCATCGCTGAAAAGTGTGTTGCCAATTCTGGCTTCAACTCACACCCTTTACAAATGCATAGGGAGATGCTGAGACAGTGTTGAATATCTGCGTAGGAGCAGTCGGGGACTTCATAATCTTTATGGACATGCAATGTGTCAACAAGTACCCATGCCAGGAAACATTTTAATGGTGCAAGCAAAGTAATAGGATGTCTGTTTTTTTGGCATTAAGACAATAACTATGATGTAGAATGTAGCCTTCTCAAACATAAACAGATATCAAGTACCAATCTCTATCAAAAGCACCTATCTTGCCAACAGATAAACTGAAACTCCCTGAGCTCCTCGTTGTGTAACAAATACTGGATTAGCTGAAAAACATCAAACTTCATATGTAATAACAAATGGCTATCTAGCTGCAGAATTTACTGTTTCCCCTTGGAATGTAATAGAGGGGGAAACTTTCCTTTTGATCAAAATGTTACTTTTATCTATATACAAAATATATATTCATACATTTTATAATAAATATAATCATCATTACTTATGTTTTGGACATCAATAATGCTGCCTATCAGTGCAGCCCCATCAATGCACAATTTGTTTAACAGAAAACCCAGTGGTGATTAAATGCCACCCAAAGAAAGTTCTATTTGTGTGAAAAAAAATTATAAAAATGTCATATGGGTACAGTGTTGCATAACTGTGCAATTGGCATTCAAAGTGTGACAGCACTGAAAGCTGAAAATTGGCCTGAGCAGGAAGGGGATAAAAGTGCCCAGTAGGCAAGTAGTTAAAGGGATGAGGTGGCAAACCTAATCACAGAACCCTGTGCCATGTGCTTAGCTATAGCCAATCACAGATCACTATTATTTTGAACTGTCATGAAATTAACCCATTCCCCAGTGTCCCCAATAATGCAGCGTAAGCAGGATCAGCCCCGTTCACTGCCAGCACTAGCGTTTAGCGTCCGTTGTTTTTCACTGAAGATTTGTATCAATTGATTGTGGACCAAGTACATTTATACACACAATACATCTCTACCCACCCATATTCAGCTCTTGCCAGACAATTTGCATGGAAACCTATGACGGTTTCTGAATTTAAAACTTTTTTGGGCCTAACATTCAACATTGGCATTACATGAATTGAGATCATATTGATCCACAGACCTGATTCATCATATTCTTGGACAGAGGGGTGGCAGTGCTTGTGGTATACTTGGATTTTGCAAAAACATTTGACACAGTTCACCACACATGGCTAATGTGTAAGGTAAAGTCTATAGGTCTGGAAAAATCAGTATGCAATTAGTTACAAAACTCTTTCCCGTAAGCCTGTGAAGCATGATGGCAGAGGTCCATTGGGAGAAGAACGCACATGAATATTTTCTGTTTGTCATCACTTGTACTGTAATATATTTCTTCTTATAGCATTCTTTACTTGGCTTCTACATGTGGAGAATATTTTGCTTTTGATGCACAGTTTATTATGGTGTCACTTTTTTTTGTGTAATCAAATTTAAGAATTTTCCACACAGTGTATATTATATCTGGTTTCTTATATTTTACTTGTTCAATTTAATTTATATTTGTCTTTTATTTATCATTAGTTCAGCAATTATTTTGGTACTTATTATTCAAGCTATGTTGAATATCTAATAGTGTGAAAGCTGCTTCGCATTTCTTATGTAGTTCATTTATTCACAAGTGTGAATTCTTTTTAGTATTGTTCTATAATGAATGGCCTTTCTCTAAAGAAAGTTTATGGTATTCCATAAAGCTTTACAAATGGAAATACTCTAGTAGCCTGAATTCCAAATTCAGGGTGTTCTGTCTGTGTCTGGAAATACTGATTTAATAACAATGTGCTTTCTTAAGCTTGTGTTTCCCTTCCATTCAGTACAGGATCTACACTGCAAAGTGATAAGGAATAAAATAATACAGAGGTCAGCTTCAGTAATCATGATTCACAAGGTTCACACAATTGTAAGAGCTTTTTACTATGTTCATACAGCTATGCCTTCTTAAATATATTCTTTATCTTCAGTGTTATAAAATTGATATCCCAAGTAGATTAGGGATTTTTGGAGGTGCTTGACAATAATCCATTCACATAAGTTTTTAAAATGTAACCAAAATGTATTCAATAACAAAGATTTTTTTCTTTATGTAGTGCACAAAATTTCCAAACCAACAAATAATGTAGTTAACAATAATTTTACAGTGGTATATTGATTTTGCGTCAATCCCAACATGTTTTGCCCAATGGGGCTTCTTCAGGGGAGAGGGGAGTATCCAGAGCTATATATAAAAAACAGACAAAGCAAAAAAGAAAATCACCAAACACTATAACAATATTTGGATTTGTTACATCAGCAGTTTCTGCCCAAACATGCTTACCCAATAATCATCACACACAGAGAAGACTTTAAATAAGATTTGTTCACATGTTGGCATCAACTGGGGTCCCTGAGTGACTACATGGGGTACAAATGGACCAAATTGTAGAAAATAAGTATAGCTATATGTTGGTAAAAGTAGCATAAACACAATATGGGGTAAAAACAGGGCCATCTTTAATATTGATTAGACCCTGGAAAAACATTTTCTTAGGCCCCCCTCCACCCATGCTATTTTTCTCTCCACCTGCTCTGAGACATACAAAAAATAGCAGCTCGACTCAAAATTAGTCTACTGCAGCAGATCAGGCAGTGATTGTGATTGATTGCCAGAGGTTACAGCATATCATTAATACTCACTGGCTGGTTGCTAGAGGTTACTGCACATCATTACTGCTTGCTGATTAGTTGCTAGAAGTTGCTGTACATCATTACCACTTACTGATTGGTTGCTAGAGGCTAATGCACATTATTACTGCTTACTGGTTGCTAGAGGTTACTGCATCTCATTACCACTCACCCATTAGTTGCTGGGGCTGGTGGTGGGGTGGGGTGGGATGGGATCAGTGGCAGTGCTGGGGGGTTGATGGGATCAATGGCAGTGCTGGGGGGGTTGATGGGATCAATGGCAGTGCTTGGGGGGAATGGGATCAGTGACTCTCACTTGCTGCCACCTGTCAGACAGTGTCCACTTGTTTCCACCAGTCTGCATGCAAGCTCTTGGCTCCCTCCATATGTATCTATCAGTCAGTATCCTGAGATGGGTTTCCTCACACAGAGACCTCCTCCAGCTCCTCCCCTTCACTGTACCAGCTGGGGTCAGCTGATTCAGTTTATGCCCCATCTGCCTGCAGCTGAATATTGAATAGATGGAGAGACTGGGTGGGTGGTCAGCTGTGCAGTTACTATGGTGAGTATTAGAGATGAGCGAATCGAACATGACGAAGTGGAATTCGTTCCGAAGATTTGGAAAAATTTGATTCGCGACGAATCCGAAGATTAGCAAACTTCGGATGCACGAATCGAATTTTCCCAAAAATGGCGGCGACATGTGTGGCGACAGGAGAAAATGGACAGAGAAGATGGGGCGGGGATCTCTGGGAAGGCGCGCAGACAAGGCGCGCTGACCCATAATGCATTCATGAGTCATGAATCATGACATGTGATCGCATTAGCCAATCAGCAGCCAGCCAGCACTGTGTAATGGTGGAGCTATAAATCGCGGCCATCTTAGAATTCTCCATTAGCCTCCAGTCATTCAAGAGAGACAGACCTGTCTGTATTAAGGGACAGAGTTAGGGCCACAGAGACTTTAGGGCCACAGAATCGTTACTCAGGGACACAGAATCGTTACTCAGGGACACAGAATCGTTACTCAGGGACACAGAATCGTTACTCAGAGACACAGAATCGTTACTCAGGGACACAGAATCGTTACTCAGGGACACAGAATCATTACTCAGGGCCACAGCTATCAAAGAATCGAAAATTTAAAGTGACATACACCCTTTTTTTTTTTGGTGGCTGTCGTGCACAGTTGGTGCTGCAGTTTGCCGATTGTGTAAAATAAACTGACTTTCTGCTTCACAACCACTATTGTACGTTCAAAGAGTTAAATCCATTTACACGCCGGCTGGCGGTAATATTTTTTGGGTGATTAGTGCATTCCAGTGACACAAACGTACAGTTTCCAGCCAACGGCAAGCTGCAATTGACCGATTGTGTACAATAAACTGACTTTCTGCTTCACAACCACTATTGTACGTTCAAAGAGTTAAATCCATATACACGCCGGGTGGCGGTAATATTTTTTGGGTGATTAGTGCATTCCAGTGACATAAATGTACAGTTTCCAGCCAACGGCAAGCTGCAATTGACCGATTGTGTACAATAAACTGACTTTCTGCTTCACAACCACTATTGTACGTTCAAAGAGTTAGATCCATTTACACGCCGGATGGCGGTAAAATTTTTTGGGTGATTAGTGCATTCCAGTGACAGAAACGTACAGTTTCCAGCCAGCGGCAAGCTGCAATTGACCGATTGTGCTAAATAAACTGACTTTCTGCTTCACAAACAGTATTGTACATTCAAAGAGTTAAATCCATTTACACGCCGGCTGGCGGTAATATTTTTTGGGTGATTAGTGCATTCCAGTGACATAAACGTACAGTTTCCAGCCAACGGCAAGCTGCAATTGACCGATTGTGCTAAATAAACTGACTTTCTGCTTCACAACCACTATTGTACGTTCAAAGAGTTAGATCCATTTACACGCCGGGTGGCGGTAATATTTTTTGGGTGATTAGTGCATTCCAGTGACATAAACGTACAGTTTCCAGCCAACGGCAAGCTGCAATTGACCGATTGTGCTAAATAAACTGACTTTCTGCTTTACAACCACTATTGTACGTTCAAAGAGTTAAATCCATTTACACGCCGGCTGGCGGTAATATTTTTTGGGTGATTAGTGCATTCCAGTGACAGAAACGTACAGTTTCCAGCCAACGGCAAGCTGCAATTGACCGATTGTGCTAAATAAACTGACTTTCTGCTTCACAACCACCATTGTACGTTCAAAGAGTTAGATCCATTTACACGCCGGGTGGCGGTAATATTTTTTGGGTGATTAGTGCATTCCAGTGACATAAACGTACAGTTTCCAGCAAACGGCAAGCTGCAATTGACCGATTGTGCTAAATAAACTGACTTTCTGCTTCACAACCACTATTGTACGTTCAAAGAGTTAAATCCATTTACACGCCGGCTGGCCGTAATATTTTTTGGGTGATTAGTGCATTCCAGTGACAGAAACGTACAGTTTCCAGCCAACAGCAAGCTGCAATTGACCGATTGTGTACAATAAACTGACTTTCTGCTTCACAACCACCATTGTACGTTCAAAGAGTTAAATCCATTTACACGCCAGGTGGCGGTAATATTTTTTGGGTGATTAGTGCATTCCAGTGACATAAACGTACAGTTTCCAGCCAACGGCAAGCTGCAATTGACCGATTGTGCTAAATAAACTGACTTTCTGCTTCACAACCACTACTGTACGTTCAAAGAGTTAAATCCATTTACACGCCGGCTGGCGGTAATATTTTTTGGGTGATTAGTGCATTCCAGTGACAGAAACGTACAGTTTCCAGCCAACGGCAAGCTGCAATTGACCGATTGTGCTAAATAAACTGACTTTCTGCTTCACAACCACTATTGTACGTTCAAAGAGTTAGATCCATTTACACGCCGGGTGGCGGTAATATTTTTTGGGTGATTAGTGCATTCCAGTGACATAAACGTACAGTTTCCAGCCAACGGCAAGCTGCAATTGACCGATTGTGCTAAATAAACTGACTTTCTGCTTCACAACCACTATTGTACGTTCAAAGAGTTAAATCCATTTACACGCCGGCTGGCGGTAATATTTTTTGGGTGATTAGTGCATTCCAGTGACAGAAACGTACAGTTTCCAGCCAACGGCAAGCTGCAATTGACCGATTGTGTACAATAAACTGACTTTCTGCTTCACAACCACCATTGTACGTTCAAAGAGTTAGATCCATTTACACGCCGGGTGGCGGTAATATTTTTTGGGTGATTAGTGCATTCCAGTGACATAAACGTACAGTTTCCAGCAAACGGCAAGCTGCAATTGACCGATTGTGCTAAATAAACTGACTTTCTGCTTCACAACCACTATTGTACGTTCAAAGAGTTAGATCCATTTACACGCCGGGTGGCGGTAATATTTTTTGGGTGATTAGTGCATTCCAGTGACATAAACGTACAATTTCCAGCCAACGGCAAGCTGCAATTGACCGATTGTGTACAATAAACTGACTTTCTGCTTCACAACCACTATTGTACGTTCAAAGAGTTAAATCCATTTACACGCCGGCTGGCGGTAATATTTTTTGGGTGATTAGTGCATTCCAGTGACAGAAACGTACAGTTTCCAGCCAACGGCAAGCTGCAATTGACCGATTGTGCTAAATAAACTGACTTTCTGCTTCACAACCACTATTGTACGTTCAAAGAGTTAGATCCATTTACACGCCGGGTGGCGGTAATATTTTTTGGGTGATTAGTGCATTCCAGTGACATAAACGTACAGTTTCCAGCCAACGGCAAGCTGCAATTGACCGATTGTGCTAAATAAACTGACTTTCTGCTTCACAACCACTATTGTACGTTCAAAGAGTTAAATCCATTTACACGCCGGCTGGCGGTAATATTTTTTGGGTGATTAGTGCATTCCAGTGACAGAAACGTACAGTTTCCAGCCAACGGCAAGCTGCAATTGACCGATTGTGTACAATAAACTGACTTTCTGCTTCACAACCACCATTGTACGTTCAAAGAGTTAGATCCATTTACACGCCGGGTGGCGGTAATATTTTTTGGGTGATTAGTGCATTCCAGTGACAGAAACGTACAGTTTCCAGCCAACAGCAAGCTGCAATTGACCGATTGTGTACAATAAACTGACTTTCTGCTTCACAACCACCATTGTACGTTCAAAGAGTTAAATCCATTTACACGCCAGGTGGCGGTAATATTTTTTGGGTGATTAGTGCATTCCAGTGACATAAACGTACAGTTTCCAGCCAACGGCAAGCTGCAATTGACCGATTGTGCTAAATAAACTGACTTTCTGCTTCACAACCACTACTGTACGTTCAAAGAGTTAAATCCATTTACACGCCGGCTGGCGGTAATATTTTTTGGGTGATTAGTGCATTCCAGTGACAGAAACGTACAGTTTCCAGCCAACGGCAAGCTGCAATTGACCGATTGTGCTAAATAAACTGACTTTCTGCTTCACAACCACTATTGTACGTTCAAAGAGTTAGATCCATTTACACGCCGGGTGGCGGTAATATTTTTTGGGTGATTAGTGCATTCCAGTGACATAAACGTACAGTTTCCAGCCAACGGCAAGCTGCAATTGACCGATTGTGCTAAATAAACTGACTTTCTGCTTCACAACCACTATTGTACGTTCAAAGAGTTAAATCCATTTACACGCCGGCTGGCGGTAATATTTTTTGGGTGATTAGTGCATTCCAGTGACAGAAACGTACAGTTTCCAGCCAACGGCAAGCTGCAATTGACCGATTGTGTACAATAAACTGACTTTCTGCTTCACAACCACCATTGTACGTTCAAAGAGTTAGATCCATTTACACGCCAGGTGGCGGTAATATTTTTTGCGTGATTAGTGCATTCCAGTGACATAAACGTACAGTTTCCAGCCAACGGCAAGCTGCAATTGACCGATTGTGCTAAATAAACTGACTTTCTGCTTCACAACCACTATTGTACGTTCAAAGAGTTAAATCCATTTACACGCCGGCTGGCGGTAATATTTTTTGGGTGATTAGTGCATTCCAGTGACAGAAACGTACAGTTTCCAGCCAACGGCAAGCTGCAATTGACCGATTGTGTACAATAAACTGACTTTCTGCTTCACAACCACCATTGTACGTTCAAAGAGTTAGATCCATTTACACGCCGGGTGGCGGTAATATTTTTTGGGTGATTAGTGCATTCCAGTGACATAAACGTACAGTTTCCAGCCAACGGCAAGCTGCAATTGACCGATTGTGCTAAATAAACTGACTTTCTGCTTCACAACCACTATTGTACGTTCAAAGAGTTAAATCCATTTACACGCCGGCTGGCGGTAATATTTTTTGGGTGATTAGTGCATTCCAGTGACAGAAACGTACAGTTTCCAGCCAACGGCAAGCTGCAATTGACCGATTGTGTACAATAAACTGACTTTCTGCTTCACAACCACCATTGTACGTTCAAAGAGTTAGATCCATTTACACGCCAGGTGGCGGTAATATTTTTTGGGTGATTAGTGCATTCCAGTGACATAAACGTACAGTTTCCAGCCAACGGCAAGCTGCAATTGACCGATTGTGCTAAATAAACTGACTTTCTGCTTCACAACCACTATTGTACGTTCAAAGAGTTAAATCCATTTACACGCCGGCTGGCGGTAATATTTTTTGGGTGATTAGTGCATTCCAGTGACAGAAACGTACAGTTTCCAGCCAACGGCAAGCTGCAATTGACCGATTGTGTACAATAAACTGACTTTCTGCTTCACAACCACCATTGTACGTTCAAAGAGTTAGATCCATTTACACGCCGGGTGGCGGTAATATTTTTTGGGTGATTAGTGCATTCCAGTGACATAAACGTACAGTTTCCAGCCAACGGCAAGCTGCAATTGACCGATTGTGCTAAATAAACTGACTTTCTGCTTCACAACCACTATTGTACGTTCAAAGAGTTAAATCCATTTACACGCCGGCTGGCGGTAATATTTTTTGGGTGATTAGTGCATTCCAGTGACAGAAACGTACAGTTTCCAGCCAACGGCAAGCTGCAATTGACCGATTGTGTACAATAAACTGACTTTCTGCTTCACAACCACCATTGTACGTTCAAAGAGTTAGATCCATTTACACGCCGGGTGGCGGTAATATTTTTTGGGTGATTAGTGCATTCCAGTGACATAAACGTACAGTTTCCAGCAAACGGCAAGCTGCAATTGACCGATTGTGCTAAATAAACTGACTTTCTGCTTCACAACCACTATTGTACGTTCAAAGAGTTAAATCCATTTACACGCCGGCTGGCCGTAATATTTTTTGGGTGATTAGTGCATTCCAGTGACAGAAACGTACAGTTTCCAGCCAACAGCAAGCTGCAATTGACCGATTGTGTACAATAAACTGACTTTCTGCTTCACAACCACCATTGTACGTTCAAAGAGTTAAATCCATTTACACGCCAGGTGGCGGTAATATTTTTTGGGTGATTAGTGCATTCCAGTGACATAAACGTACAGTTTCCAGCCAACGGCAAGCTGCAATTGACCGATTGTGCTAAATAAACTGACTTTCTGCTTCACAACCACTACTGTACGTTCAAAGAGTTAAATCCATTTACACGCCGGCTGGCGGTAATATTTTTTGGGTGATTAGTGCATTCCAGTGACAGAAACGTACAGTTTCCAGCCAACGGCAAGCTGCAATTGACCGATTGTGCTAAATAAACTGACTTTCTGCTTCACAACCACTATTGTACGTTCAAAGAGTTAGATCCATTTACACGCCGGGTGGCGGTAATATTTTTTGGGTGATTAGTGCATTCCAGTGACATAAACGTACAGTTTCCAGCCAACGGCAAGCTGCAATTGACCGATTGTGCTAAATAAACTGACTTTCTGCTTCACAACCACTATTGTACGTTCAAAGAGTTAAATCCATTTACACGCCGGCTGGCGGTAATATTTTTTGGGTGATTAGTGCATTCCAGTGACAGAAACGTACAGTTTCCAGCCAACGGCAAGCTGCAATTGACCGATTGTGTACAATAAACTGACTTTCTGCTTCACAACCACCATTGTACGTTCAAAGAGTTAGATCCATTTACACGCCGGGTGGCGGTAATATTTTTTGGGTGATTAGTGCATTCCAGTGACATAAACGTACAGTTTCCAGCAAACGGCAAGCTGCAATTGACCGATTGTGCTAAATAAACTGACTTTCTGCTTCACAACCACTATTGTACGTTCAAAGAGTTAGATCCATTTACACGCCGGGTGGCGGTAATATTTTTTGGGTGATTAGTGCATTCCAGTGACATAAACGTACAGTTTCCAGCCAACGGCAAGCTGCAATTGACCGATTGTGTACAATAAACTGACTTTCTGCTTCACAACCACTATTGTACGTTCAAAGAGTTAAATCCATTTACACGCCGGCTGGCGGTAATATTTTTTGGGTGATTAGTGCATTCCAGTGACAGAAACGTACAGTTTCCAGCCAACGGCAAGCTGCAATTGACCGATTGTGCTAAATAAACTGACTTTCTGCTTCACAACCACTATTGTACGTTCAAAGAGTTAGATCCATTTACACGCCGGGTGGCGGTAATATTTTTTGGGTGATTAGTGCATTCCAGTGACATAAACGTACAGTTTCCAGCCAACGGCAAGCTGCAATTGACCGATTGTGCTAAATAAACTGACTTTCTGCTTCACAACCACTATTGTACGTTCAAAGAGTTAAATCCATTTACACGCCGGCTGGCGGTAATATTTTTTGGGTGATTAGTGCATTCCAGTGACAGAAACGTACAGTTTCCAGCCAACGGCAAGCTGCAATTGACCGATTGTGTACAATAAACTGACTTTCTGCTTCACAACCACCATTGTACGTTCAAAGAGTTAGATCCATTTACACGCCGGGTGGCGGTAATATTTTTTGGGTGATTAGTGCATTCCAGTGACAGAAACGTACAGTTTCCAGCCAACAGCAAGCTGCAATTGACCGATTGTGTACAATAAACTGACTTTCTGCTTCACAACCACCATTGTACGTTCAAAGAGTTAAATCCATTTACACGCCAGGTGGCGGTAATATTTTTTGGGTGATTAGTGCATTCCAGTGACATAAACGTACAGTTTCCAGCCAACGGCAAGCTGCAATTGACCGATTGTGCTAAATAAACTGACTTTCTGCTTCACAACCACTACTGTACGTTCAAAGAGTTAAATCCATTTACACGCCGGCTGGCGGTAATATTTTTTGGGTGATTAGTGCATTCCAGTGACAGAAACGTACAGTTTCCAGCCAACGGCAAGCTGCAATTGACCGATTGTGCTAAATAAACTGACTTTCTGCTTCACAACCACTATTGTACGTTCAAAGAGTTAGATCCATTTACACGCCGGGTGGCGGTAATATTTTTTGGGTGATTAGTGCATTCCAGTGACATAAACGTACAGTTTCCAGCCAACGGCAAGCTGCAATTGACCGATTGTGCTAAATAAACTGACTTTCTGCTTCACAACCACTATTGTACGTTCAAAGAGTTAAATCCATTTACACGCCGGCTGGCGGTAATATTTTTTGGGTGATTAGTGCATTCCAGTGACAGAAACGTACAGTTTCCAGCCAACGGCAAGCTGCAATTGACCGATTGTGTACAATAAACTGACTTTCTGCTTCACAACCACCATTGTACGTTCAAAGAGTTAGATCCATTTACACGCCAGGTGGCGGTAATATTTTTTGCGTGATTAGTGCATTCCAGTGACATAAACGTACAGTTTCCAGCCAACGGCAAGCTGCAATTGACCGATTGTGCTAAATAAACTGACTTTCTGCTTCACAACCACTATTGTACGTTCAAAGAGTTAAATCCATTTACACGCCGGCTGGCGGTAATATTTTTTGGGTGATTAGTGCATTCCAGTGACAGAAACGTACAGTTTCCAGCCAACGGCAAGCTGCAATTGACCGATTGTGTACAATAAACTGACTTTCTGCTTCACAACCACCATTGTACGTTCAAAGAGTTAGATCCATTTACACGCCGGGTGGCGGTAATATTTTTTGGGTGATTAGTGCATTCCAGTGACATAAACGTACAGTTTCCAGCCAACGGCAAGCTGCAATTGACCGATTGTGCTAAATAAACTGACTTTCTGCTTCACAACCACTATTGTACGTTCAAAGAGTTAAATCCATTTACACGCCGGCTGGCGGTAATATTTTTTGGGTGATTAGTGCATTCCAGTGACAGAAACGTACAGTTTCCAGCCAACGGCAAGCTGCAATTGACCGATTGTGTACAATAAACTGACTTTCTGCTTCACAACCACCATTGTACGTTCAAAGAGTTAGATCCATTTACACGCCAGGTGGCGGTAATATTTTTTGGGTGATTAGTGCATTCCAGTGACATAAACGTACAGTTTCCAGCCAACGGCAAGCTGCAATTGACCGATTGTGCTAAATAAACTGACTTTCTGCTTCACAACCACTATTGTACGTTCAAAGAGTTAAATCCATTTACACGCCGGCTGGCGGTAATATTTTTTGGGTGATTAGTGCATTCCAGTGACAGAAACGTACAGTTTCCAGCCAACGGCAAGCTGCAATTGACCGATTGTGTACAATAAACTGACTTTCTGCTTCACAACCACCATTGTACGTTCAAAGAGTTAGATCCATTTACACGCCGGGTGGCGGTAATATTTTTTGGGTGATTAGTGCATTCCAGTGACATAAACGTACAGTTTCCAGCCAACGGCAAGCTGCAATTGACCGATTGTGCTAAATAAACTGACTTTCTGCTTCACAACCACTATTGTACGTTCAAAGAGTTAAATCCATTTACACGCCGGCTGGCGGTAATATTTTTTGGGTGATTAGTGCATTCCAGTGACAGAAACGTACAGTTTCCAGCCAACGGCAAGCTGCAATTGACCGATTGTGTACAATAAACTGACTTTCTGCTTCACAACCACCATTGTACGTTCAAAGAGTTAGATCCATTTACACGCCGGGTGGCGGTAATATTTTTTGGGTGATTAGTGCATTCCAGTGACATAAACGTACAGTTTCCAGCCAACGGCAAGCTGCAATTGACCGATTGTGCTAAATAAACTGACTTTCTGCTTCACAACCACTATTGTACGTTCAAAGAGTTAAATCCATTTACACGCCGGCTGGCGGTAATATTTTTTGGGTGATTAGTGCATTCCAGTGACAGAAACGTACAGTTTCCAGCCAACGGCAAGCTGCAATTGACCGATTGTGTACAATAAACTGACTTTCTGCTTCACAACCACCATTGTACGTTCAAAGAGTTAGATCCATTTACACGCCAGGTGGCGGTAATATTTTTTGGGTGATTAGTGCATTCCAGTGACATAAACGTACAGTTTCCAGCCAACGGCAAGCTGCAATTGACCGATTGTGCTAAATAAACTGACTTTCTGCTTCACAACCACTATTGTACGTTCAAAGAGTTAAATCCATTTACACGCCGGCTGGCGGTAATATTTTTTGGGTGATTAGTGCATTCCAGTGACAGAAACGTACAGTTTCCAGCCAACGGCAAGCTGCAATTGACCGATTGTGTACAATAAACTGACTTTCTGCTTCACAACCACCATTGTACGTTCAAAGAGTTAGATCCATTTACACGCCGGGTGGCGGTAATATTTTTTGGGTGATTAGTGCATTCCAGTGACATAAACGTACAGTTTCCAGCCAACGGCAAGCTGCAATTGACCGATTGTGCTAAATAAACTGACTTTCTGCTTCACAACCACTATTGTACGTTCAAAGAGTTAAATCCATTTACACGCCGGCTGGCGGTAATATTTTTTGGGTGATTAGTGCATTCCAGTGACAGAAACGTACAGTTTCCAGCCAACGGCAAGCTGCAATTGACCGATTGTGTACAATAAACTGACTTTCTGCTTCACAACCACTATTGTACGTTCAAAAAGTTAAATCCGGTTTTATTTTTGGGGTGCTTATTGAATTAAAGAGTATGTCAGACAACATGCAGAGGAGTGGCAGAGGAGGCAATGTTTCAGGAGCGAGCAGACGTGGCAGCAGAGGAAGGGGTCGAGGCAGCACTAGTCGCAGCCAGAGGCCAGTGCTCCCGGTGTCATCCAGCGGTCGTGTCTCCACCGACAACCCTGCCGTCATCGATTGGTTGACTCGGTCGTCTTCCTCTTCCCAGGTCACCTCTGACACCTACAGCCAACGGTCGGTGGGTACGTCAGACACAACCGTTAGTTGGCATGGCCCGGGAGCAAGCCCACTGAAATCACGTGTCCTCGACCTGCCCCTGTCCTTTGGTGTTCCCTCACCAAGCGAAGTATCGCATGCTGTGGGCTCAGCAACACTGTACAGTGAGGAAGAGCTAACAGAGGACGGTCAGGAACGGGGGGAGACATCCGCCTCTTCAGCAGCCAGGTAAAGAAGTACTGGTGAGGAGAGTGGCTCGGTAGCCGGTCTAGAGACAGGTCTGTCTCCTGACCCACACGCAGCCGATGGGGCTAATAGTGACGCGGAGACCCTAATTGATGATGATGAGGCTGATCGCACTTGGCAGCCTCGTCGTCATCAGGCTATTGCTTTCGCATCATCAGGAGAAGAGGGTGCCAGCTTGCCAGCGAGCAAAACAGTCGGTGGGTTGCCCAGGAGGCAGCAGGGTCGCAGCAGTGTCAGTGGAGCCAAACGGCCACGGAGTAGAGCACCAGCTCCACTGCAGCCTACCACCACGGCCAGTAGTGGTGCCGGTGTGCACGGAGGAAGTCGCAGTCAGCCAGTGAGGAGTAGCGGGGGCAAAGTTTCCTACTCGGCGGTGTGGCAATTTTTCGTCACGCCGCCCGAGGAAGTAAACGTAGCCGTATGTCGACTATGTGGCCAGAAAGTCAAGCGTGGCCAGGGGGCCAATGTTGGGACTACAGCGTTGCGGCAGCATATGCAGCGTCGCCATTCAGTGGCCTGGGAAAACCGTGATAAAGATACGGCGGTTCTGCCTGCCCCAGCCCCCGCTCCATCACCCGCTCCGTTACTTGCTCCGTCACCCGACGTCAATCGCCCTCTATCAGCCAGTCAAGGCTCCAACACCTCTGCTGAGGGGAGTTGTCGCTCGTTGGCATCTTCCGCTCGTTCAGATGCTCCTTCTCCTGCTACTCCTCTTCACGGATTCCGTCAGCAGTCTTTCTTGGAATCCGTTTCCAAGAGACAACAGTTTGCGAGCACGCACCCGACGGTGCAAAAGCTGAACGTCCTCCTGTCCAAGTTGCTGGTGCTGCAGTCCCTCCCTTTCCAAGTGGTGGACTCAGCACCTTTCCGAGAAATGATGGCTTGTGCCGAGCCACGGTGGAGAGTGCCAAGCCGGCATTTCTTCGCCAAAAAGGCAGTGCCAGCCCTGCATTCACATGTAGAAGAGATGGTGGGCCAGTCTTTGAGCATGTCGGTCTCTGCCAAAGCGCACGGCAGCGCAGATGTGTGGAGCTGTAACTACGGTCAGGGACAGTACATGTCATTTACGGCCCACTGGGTGAACGTGGTGCCGGCACAGCCGCACCAGCAACTTGGACAGGTCACGCCACTTTTGCCTCCACGTTTGCACGTCCTTGGTCCAGCAATGATGTCTGCCTCTACCACCTCTTCTTCCGCCGTGTCCTCAGCCGCCACCCCCGTGCCAAGTTCCATTACCCGACCGGCATATCACATGTGCAGGGCGCAACGGTGTCACGCTGTGCTGCACCTGGTATGCCTTGGCGAACGTAGTCACACAGGGGAGGAACGTCTGAGTGTAATGAACAGAGAAATCGACAGATGGCTGTCTCCGCGCAAACTGAAAATCGGAACCATGTTGACCGACAACGGAAAGAACATGGTGTCTGCTCTGCGTCAAGGAAGGTTGTGCCATGCGCCATGCATGGCTCACGTGTTCAATCTGGTTGTCAAGCGGTTCCTAAAATCCACCATCCCACTGCAAGACATCCTTAAAATGTCACGTAAACTTTGCATGCATTTCAGCCATTCCTACACCGCAAAGCACACCCTCCTTGAGCTGCAGCGGCAGAACGGAATTCCACAGCATCGCCTGATCTGCGACGTTGCAACAAGGTGGAATTCAACCCTACATATGTTAGACCGCCTTTACGAACAGCGAAAGGCCATCACCGATTTCCTGATGTTACAAGCGGATAAAGGTACTCCCCTGTGTAACTTAGATGTCAGCCATTGGCAGCTCATGCGTGACACCTGCCGCTTGCTCAGGCCCTTTGAGGAGGCCACGCTATTCGTGAGTCGGCAGGACTATGGGATGAACGACGTCATTCCTCTGTTGCACGTCCTGGAACAAATGCTATTAACAATGGCTGGTCAGGGTGCGGTAGACGTGGCGCACAGATCTCAACGCCACATGACCCCTGTGGGGGCAGGACAGGAAGAAGAGGAGGAGGTAGAGGAGGACATTGGTGCTCAGGAATTATTGAGTGAAATGGGTGGTTTTTCCACTCAGCGGACAGGAGTGGAGGAGCAGGAGCATCTGGTAGAGGAGGAGGAGGAGACAGAGGACCCAGACGCACCGTGGCAGTATGCTGTGGAGATGGAGGCAGGGAGTCCCTCGCATTCCTTGGCACAAATGGCCCATAGCATGCTCGGTTGCTTGCGTAGCGACAGCCGAATAATAACCATCAGACAGAGGGATGACTTTTGGCTGTCCACCTTGTTGGACCCTCGCTACCGTTCAAAAATGGTGGCCTTTTTCACACCTGCTGAGAGGGAGGCCAAAATAAAGTACTATAAAAACCACCTATGTAGTCATGCAGTATATAGCCCTATCGGCCACTTTCTGGCATCCAGTTGCTGTAGCCCCCATCACCACACTGTGCCACGGGCCCCTGTACCGCCTTCTCATACTGCTGCCAGATCCATCCTCTGCCATGTGCGTCTTTGTCGTCTGCTCACGCTGCTGGGTTCCAGTTTTAAACCTAGGCCTGTGTATGGCTTCCGAATACTGCTGCCTCCACCGCCACCCTGCGCCATGTGCCTCTGTCATCTGCTCACGCTGCTGACGGCTTCCGCTTTTTAACCTAGGCCTGTGTATGGCTTCCGAATACTGCTGTCTCCACCGCCACCCTGCGCCATGTGTCTCTGTCGTCTGCTCACGCTGCTGACGGCTTCCGCTTTTTAACCTAGGCCTGTGTATGGCTTCCGAATACTGCTGCCTCCACCGCCACCCTGCGCCATGTGCCTCTGTCGTCTGCTCACGCTGCTGACGGCTTCCGCTTTTTAAACTAGTCCTGTGTATGTCTTCCGAATACTGCTGCCTCCACCGCCACCCTGCGCCATGTGCCACTTTCAGGTCTCCTTACACTGTTGGTGGGTTCCATTTTGTGATAGGGTGCTGTATGGCCTTCCATTGCTGCTGCCTCCACCGCCACCCTGCGCCATGTGCCTCTGTCGTCTGCTCACGCTGCTGACGGCTTCCGCTTTTTAACCGAGGCCTGTGTTTGGCTTCCGAATACTGCTGCATCCACCGCCACCCTGCGCCATGTGTCTCTGTCGTCTGCTCACGCTGCTGACGGCTTCCGCTTTTTAACCTAGGCCTGTGTATGGCCTTCAATTGAAGCTGCTTCTGCTCCGCCACTCTGCCATTGGACTCTTGATAGTCGTCTCCCCACGCTGCTGCTGGGGGGACTTTTTAACATAGGCCTCTGTATGGCCTTCAATTTTAGCTGCTTACGCTCCGCCACTCTGCCATGGGCCCCTGTACCGCCTCCTCATGCTGCTGCCAGGCCCGTAATCTGTCATGGGCCCCTGTACCGCCTCCTCATGCTGCTGCCAGGTCCAGAGTGTGTCATGGGTCCCTGTACGGCCTCCCATTGCTGCTGTCTCCATCGCCACACTCTGCCATGTGCCACTTTCAGGTCTCCTCACACTGCTGGTGGGTTCCATTTTGTCATAGGGTGCTGTATGGCCTCCCATTGCTGCTGCCTCCACCGCCACACTGTGGCTCCACACTCTGGTTTTGGCCCCGTGACTGCCCAAATGAGTGAAGTGTGCGGTGATTCTAAGATCGACGGCACTCATCTGCATGTCATACTGACTGACAGTATTATTTCTCTTCCCCAGCAGACTCCAAGGGCATTTAAATTAAAGGTACAGTGTTCTGCACTAATATAAAGGCTCTCTGAAGCCTAGAAACACCCTTTTTATAAGTTAAATTCGCAGCGAATATATTCGGCACGAAGCGAATTTAATCGGCGAATTCGGCGAATCAGCCGAACCGAATTTTTGAATAATTCGCTCATCTCTAGTGAGTATGTATCTCCAAGTCTTAACCTGAGCAGAACTAGTTCTTCTCTTCTGTCAGTGCCCCCCCCCCCCCCACAGTGGAAGAAAACACCAGGGCACAGTCACAAGTGTGAACTTTGTGACCCTGTTAGTCCCACCACTGGTGCGGGTCAGTGTTGACAGCCTCCACAACATTTTTTACTGACAAACCATGAAAAGTTCACTGACTGAGCATATTTTTATGACTATTTTATGAATTTATTTTTATGACAGCTGAGCACATGATATGGTAAAAGGCCAATCACAGCTGCCTTTTACAATGTTATCAGCCGTGTCCAATGACACACTGATCACCGGGAAATGCAATTGCCGGTTAGCGGCTGCACTTTCCTCACACTGTCACAGCGTGAGCAAAGTACTGGCAGTTGTCAGAGGAGGGATCAGCACCGATCGTCAGGGCACTGATGATCAGTGCCCTGATGATCGGTGCCCAGCAGTGCCACCCAGCAGTGCCACCCACAAGTGCCCAGTGCCATCCACCAGTGCAGTCCAGCAGTGTGCCAGTACTGACTGGGCACTGGCCCAGCAGTGCCGTGCAGTGCCGCCAGTCAGTGCCGCCTAGCAGTGCCCCCCAGTGCGGCCTCATCAACGCACATCAGTGAAGGAGAAAAATTACCTGTTTGCAAAATTTTATATTAGAAACAAAGAAAAAATTTTGTTTTTCAAAATTTTTGCTCTTTTTTTGTTTATAGCACAAAAATTAAAACACCCAGCACCGAGTAAATACCACCAAAAGAAAGCTCTATTTGTGTGAAAAAAATGATAAAAATGTCATATGAGTACAATGTTGCATGACCGCGCAATTGTCATTCAAAGTGCGACAGCGTTGAAAGCTGAAAATTGGCCTGGTAAGGAAGAGGGTATAAGTGCCTGGTAGGAAAGTGGTTAAAGACTAATAGAATCAATATTTAAATGGTATAAACAACATTAAAATTTTGACAACACCCATAACAAGTAACCTGCTGGTTTACAATTTTACAAAGTCAAAACAGAATGAGAAAATGTGAGCATGACTAGAATATTGAAAGACCTGCCGAACCCTGGGATACGGCAGGAAAACAGGTTCAGTTGCACGTATAGCATGCCATGGTGTATGATGGGCTTAGACAGATTTTACCTAAAGCCTTGTACAAATGGGCCAAAAATGTCCTGGTTCAGCAGGAACTGGCCGACCTTCAGTCTGTGTGTACCACTGTCTGTTCAAAAGAAGCCAGTCTAAACGGGTATGCTGGAAAACCAGCGTTCGATCTGTGCTTCCAGCCAATGGCTACAAGCACTGATTAGTATATTCTGGAAGGGGGGAGTCCCCCTGTCAGAATACAATGTCAGAGATCCCTGCATCAGGATTGCTTGTCTATATGTTGGGGATCAGTTTTTTTTTTGTCTCATCCTGCTGGTTGAATGAAAAATCTTTAAGTGTATACCCAGCTAACAGTGGAAAAGGCTTAAAGGGGAGGTGGTTAAACAGAATCTGTGCCTTTTCGCTCTATACATACCACAGTCCTTGTTCCACAACATATTCCCAATTACTCTGCCACAAGAAACAATTTTACTGACACACATAAACCTCAGAATGAATTATCATTTTTAAAAAATTAAACATTTCCATCACATATGCTTTACTTTGCACAGAAACTGATCACTTTGTCTGACTGTGACTACCTTAAAGAAGAACTTAATTAAAACCAGCAACTGTTAGGACAATGAACACTTTGGTCAGGACTATGTACATATAATGTATAGAGTTCAAGGGTCAGGAATAAAGCAATAAAGCTGACCATACATGGTTCAGTAGTTTTCATTCAGCCAGCAGCTGAACAAACTATAATGAATACATTTCCTCATCCACACATTAGAAGTGGATGGGGAAATCGTCCTTGCTGTGTCTTTCTGTTCTGGCAGGGTGATTCCCCCACTGTCAGCCACTAGCTGCATGTGCTAATCAAATACTGCAGGACTGTTCATCAGAAGCCAGTCTATCAGACAAAACATATAGGGGTTGATTTACTAAAGACAAATAGACCTTGCACTTTGCAAAATGCAGTTGCACTCTGCAAGTGCAGTTGCTCCAGAGCTTAGTAAATGAGGTACAACTTCCCTTTGCCAAGAATACCCAATCACATGCAAGGAAAATAAAAAAAAATGCATTTTTGCTTGCACATGATTGGACGATGGAAGTCAGCAGAGCTTCTGCTCATTTACTAAGCTCTGGAGCAACTGCTCTTGCAGAGTGCACACTCTATTTTCCTTTCAACCCCATAGAGTGCAACAGTCAGGACAAGCTCACCGGTTCACATCAAATTCCCCCCTTACATCATAAATTTCCATCAGAGTCCTCCCCCTTATGTCAAGGTCCACAAAGTCACCCTGTCCCCCTTACTCCAGGGTCTCCAGAGCCATCCCCCTTACATTAGGGTCCTGAAAGCCACCCTCCTGTGCATCAGGGTCCCTAGAGCCCTCCTCCTTACTTCAGGGTCCCCAGAATTATCCCCTCCTTGTATTAGCGTCCCCCAAATCACCCCACCTTATATCAGGATCCACAGAGTCACCTTTCTTATATCAGGTTCCCCAGAGTCCCCCTCCTTCAATTGGGGTCCCCAGAGTTATCACTCCCTTACATCAAGGTCCCCAGAGCCCCCTCCTTAGATCAGGGTTCCCAGAATTATCCCCTCCTTGTATTATGGTCCCCAGAATCATCCCACCTTATATTAGGGTCCACAGAGTCACCTTTCTTATATCAGGGTCCCCAGAGCCCCATTCCTTACACTGGGGTCCCTAGAGTCTCCCTCCTTACACTGGGGTCCCCGGAGTTATCCCCTCCCTAAATCAAGGTCCTCAGAGCCCCCTCATTAGATTAGAGTCCCTAGAGTTTCCCCACCCTTACATCAAGGTCCTTAGATCCACCCCCCACCTTAGATCAGGATCCACACATTTCCCCCCTTCATCAGAGCCCCCTCCCTAGAATCATCCCCAGAGCCACCCCTCTTTACATCATTGTCCCCTGAGCCCCTCTCCCATGCATCAGGGTTGCCAGAGCCCTCCTCCTTAAATTGGGGTCCCAGAGTTATCTCCTTCTTATATTAAGGTCACAAGAGGCACTTTCCTTTTAACAGGTTCCCTAGAGCCCCCATCCTTTCATCTGGGTCCCAGGAGTTATATCCCTACACATTAGGGTCCCCAGAGCCCCTTCCTTACATGAGGGTCTCCAGAGTTTCCTCACCTTATATCATGGTCTCCAGAGTCACTTTACATATATTAGGGTCCCCATATTTACATCAGGGTCCCCATAGCCCATCTCACACTGGAGTCCCTAGAGCCCCCTGTTACAATCATGCACACAAGGAGAGGCGCGGTTCTCCATTTTGCTCCAAACTTCTGCATTTTGGTATTTCTCTTAAATTCCAAATCAGTCTCCCTCCTCTGATTTGCCCCCTCCCTCAGGAATGCGTTCAGTGTACCTTGCTAGTTCCTGCCTTTATACAATCCTTTTACCAAATAAGGCAATTGGGTTCTCTTGTAAGAGACACCCCGTTGATTTTGGGTAGGAACGAGGCTGTTATGTTTTGTTTGTAGACAGAGAAGTCAGGACCTTCTGCGTTTAACATCTAGCAGACAGAGAGAAAAGGGAATCTCGCTGTAACAACGAAACTGAGTGCGAGACCAGAAATCCCTTTTGAGCTCATCAGACTTGAAACTGCTTAACCTCAGGCATCTTTCAGCAAAGTACTTATTTACCTAAACTTCTTTCTGTTATCTGTTTGCTGTGCTGTTGTGCTCTGTATATTTTATATATATATTGGTTACATCTTGTTTCTGTAAATATTTCTACTGCACCCTTTGACCTTTTAGTAATAAATCTTACTTTCTGAAAGTGTTGAACTGTTTCTATAGCTCTTTAATGTGACTTTACGAATCCCTGCCACTGAAGAGCGCTACTATGAGTGTTTAACCCTCTGTATAACCTGTCCGTGGAGATAGCGGTATACCGACGATTAACCAATCATCCTAGTGTATTGCTGAGTTTCCTCTTTCTCTGTACAAAAAGGAGGTGGTGGCAGTGTGAAGGGTTAATTGCTTAATTAACCTGACCCAGTAACAATCACATTCAGGCTGCCGGTGACACGTGATCGTCACCCCCCCTCCTCCTTACATGGGGGTCCTCAGAGCCCCACTCCTTACATCGGGGTCCCCAGAGTTATCCCATCTATTAGGGTCCCCAGAGCCCCCCCTCCTTACATCAAAGTCCACATAGCACCCTCCTTACACTGGGGTCCCCTGAGCCCCTAACTTACACTGGGGACCCCAGAGCTCCCCCCCTTTCATCTGGGTCCCCAGAGTTATCCCTTCTATACATTGGGGTCCCCAGAGTTATCCCATCTATACATTCAGGTCCCCAGAGCCCCCCTCCTTACATTAAAGTCCCCATAGCCTTCCTCCTTACATTGGGGTCCCCAAAGTTATCCCCTCCTTACATCAGGGTCCCCAGAGTTTCCCCATGTTTACATCAAGGTCCTCAGTTCCACTCCTCCTTACATCAGGGTCCACACACACCTACTTATATCAGGAACCCCAGGGCTGCTTCTCCTCTTACATTAAATATGAGTCTCCAGAAGATCCTTACCTTCTTTGAGTTCACTCACTGAGCCCTCAACTACATGTGAGGCATGGGAGGGAGGTGGGGCACTGGCAGCAGCTAGGTCTAAAGGAGGAAGTTGTGTTCTCCACTGAACATTGGGGGAGTCAGACAAACCACGTGGTTGGTTGCTAGCAACCAACCACTGATACTGACAACTGCAGGAGTGAGCCAGGAGATGTAACAGCAGCCAGGACTTGAGGAGAAAGTTCCACTCTCCGCTGAATGCTGAGGGGCAGAGTCATACTAACCACATGGTTGGTTGCTAGACGCTGGGCGGTTCTAGCAACCATCCACTTGCCTGGCAGCAGTGGACAGGAGCTGAGTGTCAGAGTCAGAGGTCAGATTCAGAGACCAGTAGCTATAGCAGCAGACCAACCAACAGGATAGGTAAACAAACAGGTCACCCTGGGAGATGACGCAGGCTTTCCTTGAGGTTCGGGGTCTAAGCACTAACCGTTATTCCCCAGAGCTCCTGATGTTGGAGATGGATTTTGCTACATATTAGTACCAGGTCGCAGTTCTCAGGATCGCCCCACCAGGAAGTGAGCAAGCCAGGATCCAGTAACTGATATGGCAGGTAGGGATCTAGCAGAAGCGTGCTCAGTAAACAAGCCAAGGTTCGGTAACAAGTGGTAGCAGATTGGGATGAGGCAGAATTGTAGTCAAGGAACAAGGCAAAGGTCGGTAGTGAAAGTATGAATGGCAGCAGGAGAGACAAAAGCGAGATACTGGTTGGAGAAGGCACAATAATCTGGCAAACAGGACGTGCAGAGTCATGGCTTAAATCAGGCAGTTCATAGGAGGATCAAGGAGTTCAAGGTTCAGCAGAAAACAAGGCACAAGGCAGGATTGTCCAATAGATCAGGTAGAGTGCTGTTTAGTATCCCAGGTAGCTTAGTGAGAAGAGTTACTGCCAGACACAGTATGCACGGGCTGATGCATGGGCTCAAGGGGCAGCTGCTTCAGGTCCCACAACCATGACTGGGCCCGGGGTACCTGCCCCTCTTGCCCCACATCAAAGACGGCCCTGTTTAAAAGGTTCTCCATTAATAAATCTAGTAGATACTATGTAAATAAATTCTGAAAACACAGAAGGGCACCCAAACATAGGAAAAAAGTCAATAACAGCTTCACATCAGAATCTACATAGTAAGTGGTATATTCATAAGTGGAGAACTTTTTACCCCATACTGTGTTTATTCCACCTGTATCAACGTATAACCATACATATTTTCTACAGTTTGGTCTATTTTAAAGTCTTCTCTGTGTGTAATTAATTGATGATTATTGGGTAAGCATGGTTGGGCAGAAACTGCTGATGTAAAAAAAACAAATATTGTTATGTTGTTTGGTAATATTTTTTGCTTTGTCTGTTTTTTATATATAGTTCTGGATACTCAGCGGTTGTCTCCCCTGAAGAAACCCCATTGGGCGAAAGGTTTTGGGATTGACGCAAAATCAATATACTGCTGTAAAATTGTTGTTAACCACACACAGGGGTCAGTACTTATTGGTGGGTGGAATGGGGAAAGATGGGGGGAAGGCTATGGCAGATGATAAGAAGGTTCCCATGTTAGAAACAACCAGTGGAATTGGTACCAGTTGTATGAAAATAAAAAATATGCAAAATACGTGTGAACAAGGTGTCAATCGATTAAAGTGTTTGTTCACCAATGCCAGAAGTTTGCCAAGCAAAATAGGTGAGATGAAAGCTTTGTTGCATGAAGAGAACTATGATTTAATTGGTATTGCTGAATCTTGGCTTCATTCTTCGCATGACTGGGTCATTAATATTCCTGGCTATGTTCTCTTTTGGAGAGACAGAGTATATAGTAAAGGTGGTGGTGTCTGTCTGTCTGTGTGAAGTGATCTCAGAGCGAGTGTGAAAGAGGACCTAGTTGATGGAGAGTGTGATGAGGATGAGGTATTATGGATGGAACTGCACATGGGGGTGCATACTACAAAGGTAATCATTGGAGTTTGTTATAAGCCTCCTAGTGTTAATGAGGAGGTGGAAACTCAGCTCTTTGCACAAATCGAAAGGGCTGCAAGGGCTGGGACAGTGATAATGGGGGATTTTAACTACCCGGAAATTGACTGGAGTAATGGTACTGCAGGAACAGTTAAAGGGCAAACATTTTTAAACCTACTACAGGACAATTTTATAGTACAATTCATAGAGGCCCCTACTAGGAATGATGCTCTGCTGGACCTGGTAATCTCAAACCATGCAGAGCTTATTACGAATGTCCATATTAAAGAACATCTGGGTAGCAATGACTATAACATGATTTCATTTATTGTTAGCTGTAAACTGTAAGCACATACAGGAAAAATAAAAATGCTCAATTTCAAGAGAGCTAATTTTCCAAGGCTGAGAGCTGCTCTCCAAGACTTAGACTGGGAGGGAATATTGGCATTGATGAACACAACACAGAAATGGGAGTTCCTCAAAAAGACTGTATGTGAACACACTGCAAAATATATTCCCATGAGCAACAAGTTTAAAAGGCTAAAAATCAAACCTATGTGGCTTACGGCCAAAGTTAAAAAGGCTATAGATAATAGGAAAAGTGATTTTATTCAATATAAAAATGAAGGAACAATATCACTGTTTAAACATTACAAAGAATATAACAGAATATGCAAAAAGGAAATAAAGGCCGCAAAAATTGCAAACGAACGACAGATTGCAAAAGATAGCAGGACCAACACCCAAACATTCTTCAAATATATTAATAGTAAAAAGGTTCGGTCTGAGCATGTAGGCCCTTTACAAAATAATCTAGAGTGGGTGACTGGGGGAAAAAGAGAAGGCAAATGTATTTAATACCTTCTTCAGCTCTGTGTATACAAAGGAGCATGGGGGAGCTCTTGTCCATAATGGACATGGTATTGACACAGCTCCAGATGATCCACATTGGCTCACAATTGATATGATCCAAAAATATTTAGACAGTATAAAGGTAAATAAAGCACCTGGACCAGATGGCATACACCCACAGGTCCTTAAAGAATTGAGCTCTGTCATTTCAAAGCCATTGTTTCTAATTTTTAGGGACTCTTTAATGACTGGCATAGTACCCCTGGATTGGCGTAAGGCCAATGTGGTGCCATATTTAAAAAGGGTTCAAAATCTTTACCAAGTAATTATAGACCTGTTAATTTAACTTTTATAGTTGGGAAGATACTGGAGAGTTTAATAAAAGACCACATAGAGTTCTTGCTGGAAAAACAATATTTTAAGCAACAGACAGCATGGAATCATGAAAAAGAGAAGTTGTCAAACAAATCTGATTTCTTTTTATGAGGGGGTGAGCAAAACCTTGAACAGAGGGGTGGCGGTGGACATGGTATACTTTGGATTTTGCAAAAGCGTTTGACACAGTTCCCCACACACGGCTAATGTGTAAGGTAAAATCTACAGGCTTGAAAAAATCTGTATGTAAATGGATAGAAAACTGGCTAAAAGATCGTATTCAAAGAGTTGTGGTTAATGATTCATACTCTGAATGGTCTGGGGTCATCAGTGGTGTACCCCAGGGTGCAGTGTTGGGACCCTTACTTTTTAATATATTTATAAACAATATAGGGTCTGAGATTACAAATCCCATTTCAGTCTTTGCAGATGACACCAAGCTGTGTAGTGGAATAACGTCCTTTCAGGATGTCTTCAACTTACAAGCCGACCTCAATGCACTGTTTAATTGGCCAACTATGTGGCAAATGATGTTTAATGTTGTTAAATGTAAGGTTATGCACTAGGGGCTAAGAATATGCATGCATCATACATACTAGGGGGAGTACAACTGGGGAAGTCAATGGTGGAGAAGGATCTGGGAGTTCTGGAAGATCACAAGCTTAATAATGGCATGCAATGCCAAGCTACGGTTTCTAAAGCGAGCAAAATCCTCTCTTGTATTAAAAGAGGTATAGACTCCAGAGAGAGAGATATCATATTACCCCTGTACAAATCATTAGTAAGACCTCATCTGGAATATGCAGTTCAGTTTTGTGCATCAATTCACAAAAAGAACATTGGGGAACTTGAGAAAGTACAGAGAAGGGCAACTAAACTAAGAGACATGGAGGAGATCAGCTATGAGGAAAGATTAGAGGAACTAAATGTATTCTCACTTGAGAAGAGGAGATTAAGAGGGGATATGATCAACATGTATAAATACATCAGTGATTCATATAGTGAACTTGGTGTAGAGCTATTCACCCTGAAGTCATCACAGAGGACAATGGGGCACTCTTTATGTTTGGAGGAAAAGAAATTTAATCTCCAAACACGGAAAAGTTTCTTCACAGTGAGAGCTGACAAAATGTGGAATAGACTCCCTCAAGAGTTGGTTCTGGCCAGCTCAGTGGATTGCTCCAAAAAAGGCCTGGATTGTTTCTTAGATACACAGAATATAACTGGATAGTAACATCTTTAGGTAAAGTTGATCCAGGGAATATCCAATTGCCTCTTGGGGGATCAGGAAGGATTTTTGTTTACCCAGCAGGAGCAAATTAGATCATGCTTTGCTGGGTTTTTTTGCCTTCCTCTGGATCAACTGTGGGTATAGGATTATAACTTTTTTTTCTCTATGTTTGAACTGGATGGACTTTTGTCTTTTTCAGCCAGACTAACTATGTAACTATTGTGGCAGTGCGGTGTCCTGCCACGGTCAAAATAAAGCTGAAAACCCTGGATTCTCAACCAGGCAGGTTGAGGGGCTCCAGAGAGTTGATATATTGCAGAGGAAACTGGCTTTTCAGTTTCCTCATATATTCATTAAGTCTGTTTTGGGATCTGGAGCCTGGAGATTTCAAAGAGATCTGGGAGGGATGAAATCTCCAATCCGGGGTCCGTGTTTTGAGAACCCCCAGCACACTGATTGCACAGGTGTGTGCAGCCCTTTTTGTAGAGGCCTAACCATAGTTCTGGGCTCCACCCCGGCAAACGGAGTCAGGAGGGCTCCACCCCGGCAGACGGGAGGTCTCTGCCTTGGAGTCAGGTGGAAGCCAGACTAGCTGTGTGCTGGTGCCATATTTTGGGAAGAGTCTGCAGGAGGCAGACTTAAAACTGCGTGCAAGCCAGGAGGCTGAATACTATTGATTTGCTTGATGTTGGATACCCCTGCGTGGGAAGCATTTGTGTTTCTTGAACTTTCTTGTAAATAAAAGTGGGCAAAAAAGCCCTTAAAAGAAGCGAGTTGCTGTGTGCTTTGAAGAAGCTCTACCACGTTGAAGCGAGTTCCCACACTATATATTTGTCGGTGTGGAGATTTTATTAACTAAATATAGAAAAAACATTTATGTGAATGGATTATAGTCAAGCACTTAAAAAAATCCCTAATCTACTTGGTATACGTATCAATTTTATATGCAATGTGATGTTAATACAGATGCATTCATACTGACAGCCTACATCACTAAACTATCTTCAGTGTTAGACTATCCATTAATGCTACAAACATTCATCTAGGGTTCCTAAAGTAGAATTTCAACTAAAATCTAACTAATTTTAAAAATACTGCTTACCCATTCTAAGCCCACTCCAGTCCGGTCATGTCATGCTCAATGTCAGCCAACGGTGGCTGCAGGGGAGAGGAAAGATTCCTTGAAAGTGGCTGAGAAAATCTATGCCAAAATATTAGCAACTCGCTTATTAAATATTACTCCTCTTCTCATTCAGGCTGACCAAGTAGGTTTTGTAAAAGGCCGGCAGGCTGCGGCTGGGACTCGTAGAATTCTCAATTTGATGCATCTGGTTGAGTCAAGGAGACTCCAGGTGTTCCTAGCACTAGATGCCGAAAAGGCATTTGACAGGGTCCATTGGCAATACCTAGACACTACTCTCACTAAATTTGGTATCAACGGCTTCATAAAATCTGCCACTATGGCGTTATATACAGTCCCCTCGGCTCAGATATTCACATCTAATGCCCTGTCCGCTCCCTTTAATATCACTAATGGCACAAGACAGGGTTGCCCTCTATCCCCTATCATTTTTTCGTTGGTGATGGTGCCCTTAGCGACCGAGATTAGAAATAATCCACGGATCTATGGCATCCAAGTAGTGTCCACATCTCACAAAATTGGTCTGTTTGCGGATGATGTCATCTTAACCGTCACTGACCCAGCGAACTCCCGCACAGCGATCTCAACTTCCCTGCAGTCTTTTAGCGAGGTATCTTATTACAAACTTAATATCACAAAATCTTGTGCTCTCCAAATTGCTATACGAAAGAGTTCTTTGAGTTCTCTTAAGGACAAATTTCCCTATCATTGGACCAACAAGAAATTGGAATATTTGGGTATCTATATTTCAGCCCCATCCTCACATACATTTAAAAATAATTTAGAAAAATTGTACCAGTCCATTATGTTGGAAATGCAAAGAATTGATAAATTTTAAATTTCATGGGTTGGTAGAATAGCTGCATTCAAGATGTTGATATTTCCCAAAATACTATATTATTTTAGAACAATTCCAATTCTCATCCCTCGGAACTATTTCTATAAACTAGAGGTGGCCATAAAAAGATTTATTTGGAAAGGGAAGAAACCACGTATTCCATTTAGGTCATTGGCCAAACATAAATCTAAAGGTGGGATGGGACTCCCAGAAATTTCTATGTATTATTATGAAACAATTCTAGACCAACTTCCAGCATGGTTTGCCCCTTCAGACAAATTATGGGTACAAATAGAATGGAATGTGGTTCCTAATAAAGACTTACGGGCACTTCTTTTGGCTAGATCGGTTACCTCCAAGATCTTAACTATTCCCTTACCGTCTATCACTGCAACATTGGAGGCCTGGATAATCGTTATAAATAAAATATCGGACTCATCCCCCAAACTTCAAATCCATATCCCACTCTCAGCATATGAATATTTTATCCCAAATCTTAACACTAAACCCCTAAAAGATCTTGGTTACAGTACTTTTTCTGATATAGGAAGTTCTGTCCCGAACAAAGGTCTATACCCTTATTTGCAGATTAAAGGATTCCTTGGCACCGGTCTGAAGACGTGGCTAGAAATAGACTCTAAGATATGGCATACTATTAATAATCCCATTAGACTGAAAAAAGGAATCTCATGGTTCTATAAATTTTTTACATTATGATAATGACCTATCCACGCTAAGTTGTGTGGGAAAGTGGGAAAGGGATCTTCAAAAATCCTTCACACGAGATGAATGGGAGAATGCCATGGGTAGCAATTTGGGCATCACTAACTGTACCAATCATTGGGAATGTTCCCTGAAATTATTGCATCAAAGCTACTTTACTCCATATAAGTTATCTAAAATGTACCCCAACGTCTCTCCACTGTGTTGGAGGAACTGTGGCAGAGAAGGGAACATTCTCCATATTATGTGGAAGTGTCCTCGCCTACAGCTGTTTTGGCAAGAGGTCTTTGCCCTTATTTCATGGGTGTCGGGCACAACATCCACTCCAACACCGGACTTAGCCCTTCTTAATATCAATTTGAACCTTTCCCCGAGTAATTGTAGAACCATAATAGGTCATATCTTTATCTGGAGCCTAACCATGGCGGCGCCGGAGAGCACGATGTGAGTGCTCTCCGACAACCTCCGAGCAAGACCACCACGGAAACCCCCTATGTTTAGAGCTGCGGAGACCTACCTGAGCAAGGAGGTCTCCAGGGGGAGAGATGCCGGCGCTCTGAAGGAACGGGAGCGGAGCTCAGGGAGGTGATCGCGCTGCGGTGACCCGTGATCAGCTGTTCGGTTGCCGGGGAGATGGAGTAAGGAGGAGTGATCACGTGGGTTGGCCGCAAGGGAGCTCTGGGAAGCTAAGACGCCGGCCGGTTCCCTGTCAAGTGCCGGGTCCCAGATAGGAGAGCGGAGACGCCGGTTTAAACCCCAAACCTACCGTATAGGAGAGGGAAGGGGAACAAGACCCACATCCACAGTTCACAGGAGACCCTGTAGGAATCCCCCAGAGACATTGGCCAGGTGGAATGAGTGGACGGCTGAGGATCTAAGTTGACCCACTGGGTGAGTGGGTGAAGAAGGGTGAGTCCACACGCAAGAACCACATGTAACTGTTTAAGCTTGCGGACCTGTGGGAAAGGACTTTAAAATTGCCCATAAAGAGTAAAGGGGGATTCCCAGGGGATTTGGAAAGTGAGAAGTGGGAAAAAAAAAGGAAGTGTTAAATTGACAGAGCCTGTCTGATATCATTACCCCAATATACAGCTTAAAATTTCCCTCTGATTAAAGAGCACAGTCAGTGCAGAAGATATGAAGAATAAAAGTGTTAAAGGAAGCAGGCTTAAAGGGTCCCAGATGGGTACAATTAAAAAATACACCTCCCAGGGGAATGCGACTCCAGAAAGGGCCAATAGTGGAAATGAAAAAGGGGAAATGGAAACCTCCTTGGAGAACAGTCCTAGAATGTCATTGGGCCTGGAAAGTAGTAACCAACAGTGGAAAGAAAATCCCGTGAGGATAGATCTGGTAAAAGACCTACAAGTGCCAAATAAAAGAGAGATGGCTGAAATATTTAAGGATCTGGAAAAAACTATTAAGCAAGAAATGACAAATATACGTCAGGATCTAGGGCACCTGCTAAAGAGAACGGAAGAAATGGAGGGAAAAATTAACAAACATACCCAAGACATTTCAGACTTAGAAAAAAGGTCCGCTAGGATGAGGAATATGCAGAAACAACTGCAGTATAAAATGGAAGTACAGGAGAACAGGTCCAGGAGAAGCAACTTGAGGATAAGAGGAATCCCAGATATCCTGAAAGGGGGAGAACTACAAGAAATAGTCTGCAAAATGTTAAACTCCATCATGGACAGACCTGAAACAGAGGAAATTAAACTGGATGGAGTTTTTAGACCAGGAAAGTTCCAACAAGGTAATGCGAAGGAAAAATCAAGAGATGTGATTGTTCAGTTGCAAAAATATGGAGATAAGGAAGAGATATGGAGAAGGACTAAAGGAAGAACAACTATTCAGTATGGAGATATAAATTTCCAGATTTTTGAAGGCCTAAATAGGGGGTGGGGGGGTGGGGGGGTGGAGCAAGTAGGAGGGGTGAGAGTGGGAGGGTGATCTGGGGAAGTGGGGGGGAGGGATATGATAAGAGGGTTAGGGGGGGTCTTAGGGTTAAGCCTCTGCACGTTAGAGTGGGGAATAAGAAAAATCGATACAAGATTGATGGAAAACTTGCGATTTTTAACATATAATGTAAAAGGTTTGAACTGCCCAGGGAAGAGGTTTAAAGTATTCAAGGAGTTGCAGCATAGAGAGGCTTCAGTGGTCTTTTTGCAGGAGACTCACTTAGAGATTAAATCAAACGTAAAGTTGTACTCAAGAAATTATCCAACATGGTTCTGTGCTGATTCCCCGATTAAAAGAGCTAAGGGTGTAGCAATAGGGTTTGCAAAGAATATAAGGTGGGAGATTGAAGATAGAGAAACAGACCCAGAGGGGAGATTTCTATTTTTGAAGGGTAGATTACAAGAACAGAAATGTACAATTGTGAATATTTATTGCCCAAATAAGAGACCGGAGGTATACCTGAAGGGAGTTTTGAGAAAATTGATGGCATTTAAGGAGGGTCTTCTGATAGTGGCGGGGGATTTGAATTTTTGCATGGACCCACAAATGGACACGACATCATCTGTGCAGAGAGAGGGAAGTAGAGCTTTTAAAACTCTGAAGGGTGTGTTACATGAATGTCAATTGGTGGATATTTGGAGAGTGACACATGGAAAAGAGAGAGATTACACATACTTCTCTAATGCCCACAGGATGTATTCCAGACTGGACTACATATTAGTTGACCACCAACTCATAGATAGGGCGGACAAAATAGAAATTGAAGAGATTTCTATCTCTGATCATGCTCCGGTTACATTGAAACTGAGGTGGGGGAGATGTTTGCCAGGAGGGACAGGATGGAAGTTGAACGAGGCTCTCCTTCTGGATCAGGAGGTGGACCGGAAAATTAGAGTAGAAATCAAAAGATTTTTTCAGGAGAATGAGACAGGGGAGGTGTCGGTGGCCACAGTGTGGGAGACCCATAAGGCCTATATAAGAGGTATATTGATTGCGATTGGGGCAAAAAAGAAAAGGGATAGAAGAGAGAAACTCACTGGACTTGTCAGGGCTCCAGGGTATGACCAGAGGTATGTGACTGACGCAGGGAAACGCAGGCTTCAGATATGTTATAAATATAATTTATTAACACTAACAATACATAAACGCAGTGCAATACTAAAACATACACAGTGCAAACGAACCAAACCAAACCACCCACAGATAACAGTACATACAATGCAAGCGTCGTCAGGCAGGCCGAGATTATCAACAGCAGGTCAGAACGTATGGGGTTAAGCAGGAGAATGGTCAGACAAAGCCAGGGATCAGGAGCAGGAGAATGGTCAGACAAAGCCAGGGATCAGGAGCAGGAGAATGGTCAGACAAAGCCAGGGATCAGGAGCAGGAGAATGGTCAGACAAAGCCAGGGATCAAAGCAGGGTCAGCAACGAATCAGACAGGAACAGGAACAGGGAGCAGGAACAGGATACAGGGCCCAGGAGAAACACACACCAAGGCAGAGTCTGCAGGTCTGGCCATCCCTTAAGTACACCAGTATAAGCAGTTTCAGGTGTTTGGCTGGCTGCAAGGTTGAGTCTCTGATTGCTGGGAGCACCCGCTGGCCAGCCCTGGTACTGCAGCCCATAAGGCAGGTGAGTCCCACCATTGCTGGCCAGTCCATTCCTGACAGGACTGTTAAGAGAAATAAGTGAACTGGAGCAGATACATAAAAATAAAAGAACAGATGAGATAAGATAAGACAGAAGATAGTAAAAAAGAGAGAAGAACTAGGGTTATTGTTGGAGGAGGAGAAGAGAAGAATCTTTAATAAAGTTGCTAGTGAGAGATATAGATGGGCAGATAGACCAGGTAAATATTTGATGAGAGCTTTGAGGGAAAAGAAAAACAGGAATTATGTAGAAAAAATAAGAAATCCCAAAGGAGAAATGGTTTATTCTACCAAAGAGATCACTAGGGTGTTCAAAGAATACTATAGTAAGTTGTATAATATTGCCCCTCAAGACCAAGTTAATACAAGTGGTAAAGAGAGTAGAGAAAAAAGAAGAGTGTATCTTAAAAATGCAGGATTACCGAAGTTAAGTGAGGATCTATTGAATTCCCTAGATATGGAAATAACGCAGGAAGAAATAAAAAGTGCATTAAAAAGTACCATAAAGGGGAAAAGCCCAGGCCCAGATGGTTATACAGTGAGGTACTATAAAAAATATAGTGACTTGTTACTACCAAAAATGGAGAAATATATGAATGCCCTGGGAGGAGAGATGGAGATGGGACGGGAATCTTTACAGGCCCATGTGGTATTAATCCAAAAGGAGGGGAAGGATGCTTCGCAATGCTCCAGTTATAGACCAATATCACTTCTGAACATCGACACAAAGTTATATGCAAAGGTCTTAGCAAATAGATTAAAAGATCTAATGCCAGATTGGATCCAGGCAGATCAGGTGGGATTTGTGCCAGGAAGAGAGGGTAGAGACAACGGTTTAAGATCTCTGTTGCTTATCCAGAAGGCCAAGAAAGGGAAAACGCCGGTAGTGGTGCTTTCGATTGATGCTGAAAAAGCATTTGATAGAGTAAACTGGAGCTTTATGATGGATACTCTGGTGACTTTAGGAGTGGGAGCAAGAAAGAGAGTGGATAGGAAAGCTGTACAGAGAACCTTCCGCGGTTATAGTGGTTAATGGGGAGAAGTCAGATACTATAGGTATGTCAAATGGAACTAGACAGGGATGTCCACTGTCCCCATTGCTGTATGTACTGTCGCTGGAACCTTTGCTGGCAACAATTAGGAAGAATATAGATATAACAGGGGTGCAGATAGGAGGTGAAGAACATAAAGTGGCAGCTTTCGCTGATGACCTGTTGTTTTATGTGGGAAATCCGAGGATAACACTTCCCAACTTAATAAAGAGCTTAAAGGAATATGGGGAGTTATCAAACCTGAAAATTATTCCATCAAAAACTGAGATTTTAAATGTTAATCTCCCAAGTAGAGAAAAAGAAAAAATACAAAAAGAATTCCCTTTTATATGGAAAAATAGAGAGATAAAGTATTTAGGGGTTAAATTATCTGCTTCTCTTACGAACTTATATAAGTTAAATTATATTCCACTCTTAAATGAGATCAAGGAGGAATTAAGGAAATTGGGAAGAGGTAACCCGTCTTGGATAGGGCGTATAAATCTGATAAAAATGGTAATTGTACCTAAAATCTTATATAAATTTCAGATGGTCCCAGTTAACCGTTTCAATACCGTGCAATTTTACACCTTCCTGCCCAGGCCAGTTTTCAGGTTTCAGCGCTCTCACACTTTGAATGACAATTGCGCGGTCATACAACATTGTACCCAAACTAAAATTTGATCATTTTCTTCACACAACTAGAGCTTTATTTTGGTGGTATTTAATCACCGCTGGGGTTTTTATTTTTTGCTAAATTAACAAAAAAAGACCAAATATTTTGAAAAAAAACCACATTTTTCTTTGTTTCTGTTATAAAAGTTTACAAATAAATAATTATTCTTCATAAATTTAGGCCGAGATGTATTCTGCTACATGTCTTTGGTGAAAATAACCCAAATTAGGATGTATTTTTTAGTTTGTAGGAAAGTTATAGAGTTCACAAACTATGGTATAGATCTGAATATTGATCAATCCTGAAGTACTGACAGCCAATCTAATATCTTGAGGTCCAAGAATGTCAGAACAGTACAGATATCCCCCAAATGACCCCTTTTTGCAGAGTAGACAGTCCGACGTACTTCATAAGAGGCATGGCGAGTTTTTTGAAGTTGTATTTTTTTGTCATTTTTCGGAAAATGAAAAAATTAAAAAAATTATTTTCACTATTTTTTTTTTTTACATACTGTCACCAGTGCAGTACAGCATCATCATATAACTGGCATGGCAGTGAACAGCGACACTGACTGGTGACAGTATGAAAAAAAAAAATATATATATATATATATATTTTTTTTTATTATATTTAATTTTTTATTACATTTATTTTTTTTATTTTTTTTAAGATTTTTTTTCATATTTTACTATGACCAAAATAGTACAATGTTACCATAGTAACACTGTACTACTTTGGGGAAGTGATCAGTATTTTTTTTTTTTACACAATTTGCTTATAGCAAAGAATTACTTTGCTATAAGCAAGCATTTACAGTTGCAAGAAAAAGTATGTGAACCCCTTGGGATTACGTGGAGATTTGCATGAATTGGGCATAAAATGTGCTCTGAACGTCATCTAAGTCACAACAATAGAAGAACACAGTCTGCTGAACATAATACTACACAAACATTAGATGTTGCCATGGTTTAATTGCACATAACATGTAAACATTCACAGTGCAGGGAGGAAAAAGTATGTGAGGCCCTAGATTAATGACTTCTCCCAGAGCTAATTGGAGCCAGGAGTGAGCCAACCTTGACTCCAATCAGTGTGATGATATTGGATGTGTTGCTGACAGCTGTCCTGCCCTTAAAAAACACACACCTGTTTTGGGTTTACTGGTTTCAAGAAGCACTGTCTGATGTGAACCATGCCTCGCAGAAAAGAGCTCTCAGAAGACCTACGATCAAGAATTGTTGACTTGCATGAAGCTGGAAAGGGTTACAAAAGTATCTCCAAAAGCCTTGATGTTCACGTGTCCACGATAAGACAGACTGTCTACAAATGGAGAAAGTTTAGCACTGTTGCTACTCTCCCTAGGTGTGGTCGTCCTGTAAAAATGACTGCAAGAGCACAGCGCAGAATGCTGCATGAGGTAAAGAAGAATCCCAGAGTGTCAGCTAAAGACCTACAGAAATCTCTGGCACATGCTAACATTTTTGTTGACACATCTACAATAAGGAAAACATTAAACAAGAATGGAGTACATGGGAGGACACCACAGAGGAAGCCATTGCTGTCCAAAAAGAATATTGCAGCACGTTTGAAGTTTGCAAAAGAGCACCTGGATGTTCCACAGCACTACTGGCAAAATATACTGTGGACAGATGAAACCAAGATTGAGTTGTTTGGGAAGAACACACAACACTATGTGTGGAGAAAAAAAGGCAGCACACCAACATCAAAACCTCATCCCCACTGTAAAACATGGCGGAGGGAGCATCATGGTTTGGGGCTGCTTTGCTGCCTCAGGGCCTGGACGGATTGTTGTCATTGATGGGAAAATGAATTCCAGAGTTTATCAAGACATTTTGCAGGAAAACAAACGACCATCTGTCTGCCAACTGAAGCTCCGCAGAGGATGGGTGATGCAACAGGACAATGACTCAAAGCATACAAGTAATTCAACAAAACAATGGCTGCAACAGCACAGAATACGCCTTCTGGAGTGGCCCAGTCAGAGTCCTGACCTCAACCCGATTGAAATGCTGTGGCATGACCTTAAGAGAGCGATTCACACCAGACATCCCAAGAATATTGCTACACTGAAACAGTTTTGTGAAGAGGAGTGGTCCAAAATTACTCCAGATCGTTGTGCAGGTCTGATCTGCAACTACAGGAAACGTTTGGTTGAGGTTATTGCTGCCAAAGGAGGGTCAACCAGTTATTAAGTCCAAAGGTTCACATACTTTTTCCTCCCTGTACTGTGAATGTTTACATGTAATGTGCAATTAAACCATGGCAACATCTAATGTTTGTGTAGTATTATGTTCAGCAGACTGTATTCTTCTATTGTTGTGACTTAGATGACGTTCAGAGCACATTTTATGCCCATTTCATGCAAAACTCCACATAATCCCAAGGGGTTCACATACTTTTTCTTGCAACTGTACCTGAATGAAATCGATTCATTCAGCTTTTTTTTTTTTTTTTTTGTGCTTAGCTGTGATTTGGTCACAGCTAATCACATGACATGTGGATGTGATTAGCTGTGACCATTCACAGCTAGGCACTAGTATACAATGGATGGCATCATGAATGAAGCCATCCATTGTACACAGCTGTCATGTGACATGCTGTGATTGGTCACAGCAGGTCACATGGTACCGGCAACGGGAGGCGGTACTCGGATCTGTCATCGGCCGTGTCCGAGGTGCACGGGCGGTGACAGATCGCACTGCTGCGTCGCTCTGCAACCGCGCAAACCGCGCATGTGCGGGAGCACGCCAAATGGCGTGCACCCAGAAAGCTGCAGCGCTTTTCAAGCTGCCAAACGGCCATTGGCCGGGCGGCTAATGGTTAAAATCCCGGAGGTATTCTTTAAAGTAATAAAAAAGATGCTAACAAGATATATATGGAAAAACAAAAAACCCAGAATATCATACGACCTACTGAGTAGAAATAAGGAGAAGGGAGGATTGGGAATGCCAGACATAAAGAGGTACTATAGAGCTGTAATCTTAGCGAGAATGTACGATTGGACACACAACCCAGAGGGGAAAAGGTGGGTTAAGATTGAAAATGAACTTAGCGGGTCTACCCTGAGTAAAAATATATGGGTCCCAGCAAAGTATAGAGGTTTAAAAGATTCCACGAGTGCTTTCACAGTAAATGTTTTTAAGGTGTGGGATAATTTGCACAAATATATGAAATGGGATTTCAATTCACAATTAATATCACTTAGGAACACAGATTTTTTTCCCCCAGGTAGGGAAGAGAGTATAGGAAAATGGTTTAAAAAAGAGGATATTCAACTGAGAGATATAATGGATGGACAGCAGTTGAGAACACTTAAGGACTTGAAAACAGATAAAAGAGAACTTTTTATTATAATAGATGAATGGAAATATCACCAATTAAAACTCTTTGTTAGAAATCTTCCGAAACCTTTGAGAATGAGAAGGGATTGGAACTCATTCGAGAGGTTGCTAGACGCACGCGGAGATGGGAAACGGGGCACTGCTAAGGTATATAAATGGGAAAGAGACTTGAAACTAGAGATAGATGAGGAAAAACAAGGGAAAATATATAGGTTGATACACAAAAATATAAGTATGAGAGAGGTGGAGGTAAATTATAAATGTTTAACGAGATGGCACATTGCACCAAACGTGGAACACAAGATGAATGGGGAAAAGGTTTTAGAGTGTTGGAGGGGATGTGGAAGAATAGGTACCTTATATCATCTATGGTGGGAGTGCCCAATGATACAAACCTTCTGGGAGAAAATAGTCCAATTAATTTCGATAATCACTGGGATAAAAATAGGATTGAACCCAGAGGTGTGTCTATTACATAGTACAGATCTACCAGTAAATAGATATAAAGACTCCGGTGTATGGCATTACTTGAACGCGGCTAAAGGTCTGATTCCTAGGTTTTGGCATAGACCAGAGATACCGAGGGAGGAGGATTGGGTAGAAAGAACAAATCAGATATGTAAGATGGAGAAATTATATTACATGCAAGTAGACAAGATGGGGTTATTTTTTAAGAAGTGGAGAAAATGGGAAGATTTTGTAGCAAGATCTACGAAGTAATAACTTAGGATAAGGAGGAAGATCTTGTATATTTTATATAGGAAAAAGTCATTAGAAGTATGCTGAGTGGGAGGGTTTATTAATTGGGAAAATGGAGGCATTGCAGGGGCTGGGTGGGTTTTTGGTGGGGGTTTGGGGGTGGTAGAGGGAATAAATTAGGGGTAGAAAAGTAATTAAGGGTTTGGAAAATGTTTTTTTGTATATGAAATTGATGAAGAAATGTGTATATTATATTGAAAATAAATAAATATTTAAATTAAAAAAAAAAAAAAAAGGTCATATCTTTATCGCTGCTAGACTGGCTATCACCATTAAATGGAAATCAACCAATATTCCTTCTATTCTAGAAGTGAATCACAGAGTGCAAACACATTATGTATGCGAGAGAGCCTTAGCAGTTACTCATCAATCTATGGGGAAATTTGAAAAGAAGTGGTCCCGATGGAATGAGATATTTTCGTCAAATAACAGTATTGTTTAGAGATAAGTGAGAGACTGTCCCAAATATTAAGATGCAAGCTCTGTTATTTTCTTCCTTTTAGGGTTGCTTTGGTTCACACTTTCCTCTTTTTTTTCTTTTACTTCCTGGTACCTTCTTTGTTTATTACCTCTCCTTTCCTTCTTGTTTGTTATACGTAATATCCTCCAGAGGTCTGGTACAGATGGGCTCCTACATCCGGGTTTAGTATGATTAATATTAAGTGAACTACTATGCAAGTACAGTATGTTATATGTGTATTCACTTGGATTGGATGTGTAACTTCTATCTTTTGCAATCTATAGTTGATGTATATTCTGTTCATGGCCAGTGGGCCTCCTTTTATCTGTTATAGCAAAATTAAGGCTGTATTTGGGATGTAGTGTTGAGAAAGGAATGTGTATACCCAATTTCTGATCTGAACCTTGTATTTTTGTACTTTTATACAAAAACGTTAATAAAAAAGATTTGAAAAGAAAGTGGCTGAGATTGCCTAGGAGAAGTGATGTTACCCATAACCTCCTATGTCCTAGCCATTGAAAATAGGGTAAATACAGGTAAGTGTATACATCTTGTTTACACAGGTTAGTCAGCATAGGTGTTATGAGACAGCACAGACAGAAATGGCTGCAAGGGCTGGCACAGTTATGATAATGGAGGATTTTAACTACCCTGAAATTGACTGGAGTAATGGCAGTGCTGGAACAGTTAAAGGGCAAACAGTTATAAGCCTATTAAAAGACAATTTTATGGTACAGTTCATAGAGGCCCTTACTAAGAATGATGCTCTGCTGGACCCCGTAATCTCAAACTATGCAGAGTTTATTACTAATGTTCATATAAAAGAACAACTGGGTTGTTGGCGAGGTTGAATAAAGACATCAGTCCATCCAGTTCAAGCTATGTGGGTGTGTTTATGCATTTATGTCTCTACCCCTTCCCATATCCCTGTATACAGTGTTCTCCAAGATGCCCATCTATGTTTTTTTATTTATCAACACTTCCCACTGAGAATGCCAATTATGGAAGGACGTTCTACATCCTTACCATTCTGACAGTAAAGAACACCTTATGCAGTTTAAGTTTAAATAGTTTCTCTTTCAACCTCATTCCATGACCACGATAATTAAATCTCTTTTCCTCCAGATGTAAGGAATGCCCCCTTGTCCTCTGTGATGACCTCAGGGTGAATAACTCTACAACGAGTTCACTATATGAACCACTGAAGTGTTTATACATGTTGATTAGAGATGAGCGAATCGAACCTGGCGAAGTGGAATTCGTTTCGAATATCGGGAAAAATTTGATTCGCATCGAATCCGAATTTTAGCAAACTTCGGGTGCACGAATCGAATTTTTCCCGATCAGCCGGCAAAAGTGTCACTGCAGAGAGCTCCGCTATTTCTGACAGTTCTGACAGTTCATTTACAGCGGTTGAAACATTGTATCTATTTGTTTCCATTTAGGATACAGATGTTTTTATTCGGAAATAAATAGATACAATGTTTCAACCGCTGTAAATGTGAAGGAACTGTCAGAGAACTGTCAGAAATAGCGGAGCTCTCTGCAGATACACTTTTTGCTGTACTGGAATACTTCTTCTTTTCATTCTTCTTCTTCTTTTCATTCTTCTTCTTCTTCTTCTTCTTTTCATTCTTCTTTTCATTCTTCATTCTTCTTCTTCTTTTCATTCTTCTTCTTCTTTTCATTCTTCTTTTCATTCTTCTTCTTCTTTTCATTCTTCTTCTTCTTTTCATTCTTCTTTTCATTCTTCTTCTTCTTTTCATTCTTCTTTTCATTCTTCTTCTTCTTCTTTTCATTCTTCTTCTTCTTCTTTTCATTCTTCTTTTCATTCTTCTTCTTTTCATTCTTCTTTTCATTCTTCTTCTTCTTCTTCTTTTCATTTTTCTTCTTCTTCTTTTCATTCTTCTTTTCATTCCTCTTCTTCTTCTTCTTCTTTTCATTCTCCTTCTTCTTCTTTTCATTCTTCCTTTTCTTCTTCTTCTTCTTCTTCTTCTTCTTTTCATTCTTCTTCTTCTTCTTCTTTTCATTCTTCTTTTCATTCTTCTTCTTCTTCTTTTCATTCTTCTTTTTCTTCTTCTTTTCATTCTTCTTTTCATTCTTCTTCTTCTTCTTTTCATTCTTCTTCTTCTTTTCATTCTTCTTCTTCTTCTTTTCATTCTTCTTCTTCTTTTTCTTCTTCCTTTCATTCTTCTTCTTCTTCTTTTCATTCTTCTTTTCATTCTTCTTCTTCTTTTCATTCTTCTTTTTCTTCTTCTTTTCATTCTTCTTTTCATTCTTCTTCTTCTTCTTTTCATTCTTCTTCTTCTTTTCATTCTTCTTTTCATTCTTCTTCTTCTTCTTCTTCTTTTCATTCTTCTTTTTCTTCTTCTTTTCATTCTTCTTCTTCTTTTCATTCTTCTTCTTCTTCTTCTTTTCATTCTTCTTCTTCTTTTCATTCTTCTTCTTCTTCTTCTTTTCATTCTTCTTCTTCTTCTTTTCATTCTTCTTCTTCTTCTTCTTCTTTTCATTCTTCTTCTTCTTCTTCTTCTTTTCATTCTTCTTCTTCTTCTTCTTCTTTTCATTCTTCTTCTTCTTCTTCTTTTCATTCTTCTTCTTCTTCTTTTCATTCTTCTTCTTCTTTTCATTCTTCTTCTTTTCATTCTTTTCATTCTTCTTCTTTTCATTCTTCTTCTTCTTCTTCTTCTTCTTTTCATTCTTCTTCTTCTTCTTCTTTTCATTCTTCTTCTTCTTCTTTTCATTCTTCTTCTTCTTCTTCTTCTTTTCATTCTTCTTCTTCTTTTCATTCTTCTTCTTCTTCTTTTCATTCTTCTTCTTCTTCTTCTTCTTCTTCTCATTCTTCTTCTTCTTCTTCTTTTCATTCTTCTTCTTCTTCTTCTTCTTCTTCTTCTTTTCATTCTTCTTCTTCTTCTTCTTCTTCTTCTTCTTCTTCTTCTTTTCATTCTTCTTTTCATTCTTCTTTTTCTTCTTCTTTTCATTCTTCTTTTTCTTCTTCTTTTCATTCTTCTTCTTCTTTTCATTCTTCTTCTTCTTTTCATTCTTCTTCTTCTTCTTCTTCTTCTTTTCATTCTTCTTCTTCTTCTTTTCATTCTTCTTCTTCTTCTTTTCATTCTTCTTCTTCTTCTTCTTTTCCTTCTTCTTCTTCTTCTTCTTCTTTTCCTTCTTCTTCTTCTTCTTCTTTTCCTTCTTCTTCTTCTTCTTCTTTTCCTTCTTCTTTTCATTCTTCTTCTTCTTTTCATTCTTCTTTTCATTCTTCTTCTTCTTCTTTTCATTCTTCTTCTTCTTCTTCTTCTTCTTTTCATTCTTCTTCTTTTCATTCTTCTTCTTTTCAATCTTCTTCTTTTCATTCTTCTTCTTTTCCTTCTTCTTCTTTTCCTGCTTCTTCTTTTTCTTCTTCTTCTTTTCATTCTTCTTCTTTTCATTCCTCTTCTTTTCATTCTTCTTTTCATTCTTCTTCTTCTTCTTCTTTCCATTCTTCTTCTTCTTCTTCTTTCCATTCTTCGTCGTGCCCCGTGACTGCCCAAATGAGTGAAGTGTGCGGTGATTCTAAGATCGACGGCACTCATCTGCATGTCATACTGACTGACAGTATTATTTCTCTTCCCCAGCAGACTCCAAGGGCATTTAAATTAAAGGTACAGTGTTCTGCACTAATATAAACTCTCTGAAGCCTAGAAACCCTTTTAATAAGATAAATTTGCATCGAATCGAATTTCTCCCGCAAATTCGGCGAATCAGCCGAATCGAATTTTTGAATAATTCGCTCATCTCTAATGTTGATCATATCCCCCCTTAATCTCCTCTTCTCAAGAGAGAATAAATTCAGTTCGTCTAATCTTTCCTCATAGCTGAGCTCCTCCATGCCTCTTATCAGTTTGGTTGCCCTTCTCTGCATGTTCTCCAATGTTCTTTTTGTGAATTGGTGCCCAAACATGAACTGCATATTCCAGATGAGGTCTTACTAATGATTTGTACAGGGGTAAAATGATAAAATGATATGACATGCTGTCTGTTGCTTAAAATATTTTTTCCAGCAAGAATTAATCTTTGTGGTCTTTTATCAAACTCTCCAGTATCTTCCTAACTATAGAAGTTAACCACTTACCGTCCACCCTATAGCAAAAATACAGCTACAGGGCAGCACGGGTGTGCAAATTCACGTATATATATATATATATAATATATATATATATATATATATATATATATATACACGTGATTTTGCATTTCCAAGTAGGGGGCAAGCGCAAGTCCTACCCGATCACGGCCCTGGGTGTCAATCATCGGGTCCAGGCCAATGACTACCCACCGGCACCCGGTGATTGCCGAGGATCACCCATGGGAAGGAGGGCTGTTTTGTTTACAAACAGTCCTCATCCCTGTCAGCTTGGGCACACTGCTCTGGATAGCTGAGCAGAGCCATCCAGAGCAGTGTGCTTTACAGTGAAGCACACACCCCTCGCCCCTCAGTAAAACACTCTTAGCACACAGTTAACTCACAGTTAACCTACCTGCCCAGCGCCATTTGTACAGTGTCAGAGCTTTTTTTAGCACTGATCACTGTATTGGTGTCACTGGGGATATCTGTGACACCAAGTCAGCTCTCCCTAGTGTCAGAATGTCCACCGCAATCCCGCTATAAGTTGTGATTGCCGCCATTATTAGTAAAAACAAAACAAAAATTCTAGTATGAATACCACCATTTGTAAAAGATAACATTTTCACGTAAGCCAATTAATTTACACGTATTGGGATTTGTTTTCAGCAAAGACGTAGCAAAATACATTTTGGCCTAAATTTATGACGAAATTTGATTTTTAAAATGTTTTTTACTGGACATGTTTAACCGCTTCCATGCCACCCTACAGTAGAAATACTGCTACAGGGAGGCATGGGTGCACAATATCACATATATATACGTGATTCACACTCCCACAGTTTTTGCACCCTCCCAGATAGCGTCAGATTGCCTGTCAGTACACCAGTAATCACATTTAATTCCTTGATTGCCAGGAGTATGCTCACATACACAATAAACCTCCACTGCTACTATAGTGTCTGAACGGATCAATATCTTTGATCAAATCAGAACTATACCAGCGTTCACATTAGTATAGTGTCCCCAAAAATGCAGAGTTAGCAAGATCAGCCCCGGCACGTGCCAGCACCTGCATTTAGCCCCTACGCTTACCCCCCCTCGCCTTCTCAAGTGCAGTGTCAGTAGGTCACTGTCACTTGATATACAGTGAGGAACAGAAGTATTTGAACACCCTGCGATTTTGCAAGTTCTCCCACTTAGAAATCATGAGGGGTCTGAAATTCACATTGTAGGTGCATTCCCACTCTAAGAGACAGAATTTAAAAAAAATTTCAGAAAATCACATTGTATGATTTTTAAAGAATGTATTCGCCTTGCACTGCTGAACATAAGTATTTGAACACCTAAGAAACAGCAATAATTCTGGCTCTCAAAGACCTGTTACTGTGCCTTTAAAAAGTCCACCTCTACTCCACTCGTTAATCTAACTTAGCAGCACCTGTCTGAGCTCTTTAAAGACACCTGTCCACCCCACAGTCAGTCAGACGCCAACTACTACCATGGGCAAGACCAAAGAGCTGTCAAAAGACACCAAAGACACAATTGTGGACCTCCACAAGGCTGGAAAGGGCTACGGGGCAATTGCCAAGCTGCTTGGTGAAAATAGATCAACAGTTGGAGCAATTGTTAGAAAATGGAAGAGGCTAAAGACAACTGTCAGTCTCCCTCAGACTGGGGCTCCATGCAAGTTCTCACCTCGTGGGGTATCACTGATGATAAGAATGGTGAGGAATCAGCCCAGAACTACAAGGGAGGAGCTGGTCAATGACATGAAAAGAGCTGGGACCACAGTTTCAAAGGTCACTGTCGGTAAAACACTATGCCGTCATGGTTTCAAATCATGCATTGCATGGAAGGTCCAGGCCCGTCTGAAGTTTGCCAATGACCATCTGGATGATCCAGAGGAGGCATGGGAGAAAGTCATGTGGTCAGATGAGACCAAAGTAGAACTTTTTGGTCTAAACTTCACTCGTCGTGTTTGGAGGAAAAAGAAGGATGAGTTGCATCCCAAGAACACCATCCCTACTGTGAAGCATGGGGGTGGTAACATCATGCTTTGGGGGTGCTTTTCTTTGAAGGGGACAGGATGGCTGCACTGTATTAAGGAGAGGATGAATGGGGCCATTTATTGTGAGATTTTGAGGAACAACCTCCTTCCCTCAGTCAGAACATTGAAGATGGGTCTTGGCTGGGTCTTCCAACATGACAACAACCCAAAGCACACAGCCAGGATAACCAAGGAGTGGCTTCGTAAGAAGCATATCAAGGTTCTGGAGTGGCCTAGCCAGTCTCCAGACCTAAATCCAATAGAACATCTTTGGAGGGAGATCAAACTCCGTGTTGCTCAGCAACAGCCCTGAAACCTGACAGATCTAGAGGAGATCTGTGTGGAGGAGTGGGCCAAAATCCCTGTTGCAGTGTGTGCAAACCTGGTCAAGAACTACAGGAAACGTTTGACCTCTGTAATTGCAAACAAAGGTTTCTGTACCAAACTGTACAACTGTATTAACACGGATTTTCTCAGGTGTTCAAATACTTATGTTCAGCAGTGCAAGACAAATAAATTCTTTAAAAATCATACAATGTGATTTCCTGAACTTTTTTTTTTTTAATTCTGTCTCTCAGAGTGGGAATGCACATACAATATGAATTTCAGATTCCTCCATGATTTCTAAGTGGAAGAACTTGCAAAATCACAGGGTGTTCAAATACTTCTATTCCTCACTGTATTACACACAAAACCACAGTGTTCGCAGAATCAGGCCTGATATCTGTTAGCACTTGGCAGTAAATTTTTTCGTAGCGATTCAAGCAGTCCCTGACAGTCAGGTGCTCCGTGGCGAGTCCCATAAGTACAATACAAGCTGGTGCAGTGGCAAGCACAAGTAGTGTCCCACAGCCACCAAGAATTCGCACACAGGCCCATAGAGCCCCTAGTATCCTTCCAGGTGTGCTTGCAAATCCCGATTGGTAGCCCACAAATTCTGCAGTACCCATACTTCCCTCAATCACTGCCCAACCCAGAATTCAGGTGGTAACAGCAAATTTAAATACTCCCTTTGATTTTTTGGAGCTATTTTTCACAGACGATTTGTATGCGTTGATTGTGGATCAAGCAATTTATATGCACAACAGTTTATTGCTGCCAACCCAAATTCAAACCTTGCCAAACCATTTGCATGGAAACCCATTATGGTTTCTGAATTTAAAGTTTTTTTGGACCTAACCCTCAACATGGGCATTACTAAAAAAAATGAATTGCGGTTGTATTGATCCACAGACCCGATTCATCATATGCCCGTGTTTTTTCCTGCCATGGCCAGGAATAGATATGAGAGTATAATGTGTTTTATCCATTTCAATGACAACACACTCTGTCGTCCTCGGGGTGACCCTGAATATGACCAGCACCACAAAATTCGGCCCCTCGTAAATCATCTTAACCAAAAATTTGTAGATGTCTATACTCCCCAGCAAAACATCTGCGTTGATGAGTCCCTCATTCATTTTTCTGGCCGTCTTCCATTCAAACAATTTCTCTCCAGCAAGCATGCCAGATATGTTGTCAATATGTATAAGACCTGTGAGAGGAAAACAGACTATACATATAAGTTCTGGATTTACGAGCAAAAAGATAGTCACGTGGAGCCCCCTGGATGCCCAGACTACATGGGGAGCAGTGGCAAGATAGTTTAGGACTTGGTGTCATCCTTTTCCCATATGGGGTACCACTTATACGTGGAGAATTTTTATTCAAGCGTGCCACTATTTAGACATTTGTACAATCTTGGAATTGGTGCATGTGGCCCCGTGTGATCTAATTGCCGTAGTTTCTCCCAACGGTTTGTAAAAGCCCGTCTAAGAAAAGGGGAAAAAGCCTGCTTGAGAAATGAGGAGGTCATTCAGCTGGAGCACCGACTTGTTTATTCTGACAGAAACAGGGTCTTGCTCTCAGAATATACATAAATCAGTGTAGGCAGCTGTTGGATGAGATTTTTCATCCGCAGTTAAAAAAAAGAGCATTTATGCCAAAGCATTAGGGCCTGGGGTGGCCATTGGGTGGATGGCCCTTATGCTTCGGGACATATATTTTATAATATTTTTTGGCACATTAGAAGTGGGTGGACGGTGGGCATACTACACATTTTTTTCTGGCAGAGATTTCTTATCTTTTTTTCATTCAGCCCACATAAAAAAAAGAACATTGCATATACACCCAACAAGGAGCAGCGACGTACTGGTACATCAATGGATTTGAGTGGTTATAGTTGTTTTCAGACGGCGATTGGCTTTCATGTAAAAGCAATCCTAGTGGCTAAATACTTGCAGGATTGCTTTTACAAGCAGCGGGAGAAGATGCCCCCTCCCCTGCTGCCTTCCACGGCCTTTTCAGGCAGTCCTGTGCCATCAGGGGAACCTGAGAATGCAGTCGGTGTTTCTGCCAGTTGACTATAGAGCTGATTGGAGACCAGACTAGTGCCAATCATCTCTATAGTCTAAGAAATCGGAAGCTATGAGCATTTCATCACTTCAGTTTCGCAGGATATAAACAGCGCCATTTGTAAATTGGGAAAGTATCTGGTCACACCAATCTTGGTGAGATTATATAATGTAAGGGCAGAGGAGATATCTAGAGTCTGATAGACCCCAGATTTAAAAAAAAAATTGAAAATGCCCATTCCAGTTATAGGGGATATTTGCATTTCCTGTGATAGCATTAAAAGTGATTAAAAAAAATGAAAGGGAGAGTGTAAAAATAATTTAAAACATCAAAATAACTTAAAAAAAAAATAAACCTCACCACCCCGCATGCGTGCGCGAGCTTTGACCCTGTGCCAGTATGCAAACAGCGGTTGCATCATGCATGTGAGGTATCGCCGTGAACGTCAGATCAAGGGCAGTAATTCTAGCACTAGACCTCCTCTGTAAAACTAAAATGGTAGCTTGTAAAGGCTTTTAAAGCATTGCCTATGGATATTAAAAATGTATGCAGTTTGTTGCCATTGCACGGAGCATGCGCGGTTTTAAAGCATGTCATGTTTGGTATCTATTAACTTGGCATACCATCATCTTTTATATTCTACCAAATAATTGGCCAATATATTGTGTTTTTGTGCATTAAAAGTAAGAAAAGTGTATTTTTTTAAAAAAATTAGCATTTGAAAAATCGCTGCGTGAGTGCTATGTTACATAAAAGATTGCAGAACCCATCATTTTATTCACTAGAGTGTCTGCTTTAAATAATATATAATGCTTGGGGGTTCAAAGTAATTTCCTAGCAAAAAATACTGATTTTTTTCATGTGAACAAAAAGTGTCAGAAAAGGCTTGGTCTTCAGTTGGTTAGAAGAGTGAGTGATGTGTGGCATAAACTTCTAATGCTGAGCATAAAATGCCCCCACCCCCCCAAAACGGCCCCATTTTGGAAAGTAAACATCCCAAATTATTTGCTGAGAGGCATGTTGAGTCAATAGAAGAATTAATTTTTTTACCACAAGTTTTCGAAAAATTACAAAAAAATAAGAAAAATATATTTTTTTTTATACAAAATTGTCAATTAAATGATTTATTGCTCACACTTGCCATGGTATTTGTGTAATTACTCCCCAAAATACATTCTGCTACTTCTCCCAAGTTTGGGGATACTACATGTAAGAGACTGATTGGCAGCCTAGCCAAGTACAGGACCCCAAAATCCAATAAGCACCTTCAGGCTTTTAAAGGGCTTTATTTCCTCATTACACTTCCTGACTACCGATCACAGTTTTGGAGGCCCTGAAATGCCAGGATAGCACCAAACCCCCCCCCCCCAAGTGACCCCTTTTTGGAAAGTAGACACCCCAAGGAAATTGATAAGAAGCACGGTGAGTATTTTGCAGATCTCATTTGTTGCCACAAGATTTTGGAAAATGAAGAAAGAAAACAAAAACATATTGTTTCTTTTTTATATATATATTTCAAAACCTTGTGAGAAAAATGAGATCTGCAAAATACTCACCATGGCTTTTTTTAAATTTCTTAGGGTGTCTATTTTCCAAAAAGGCATAATTTGGAGGGATTTGGTGCTGTCCTGGCATTTCCAGGCTTCCGAAACTGTGATAGGTAGTGAGGAAGTGAAATGAGGAAGTTACACACCTTCAGGCTTTCAAAGTTGTCATTGGATTTCAGGCTCCTGTATGTGGCTAGGCTCCCAAAAAGTCTCACACAGGTAGTATCCCCATACTCGGTAGAAGTAGCAGAATATATTTTGGGGTGTAATTCCACATATACCCATGGCTTGTGTGAGCAATATATCATTTAAGTGACAACTTTGTGTAAAAAAAATGTTTTTGTCATTTTCAAAAAACTTGTGTAAAAAAATAAATCTTCCATGGACTCAATATGCCTCTCAGCAGATAGATTATCGCATCTACTTTCTGAAAAGGGGTAATTTGGGAGTGTTTGTACTGTCTTGGTAGAAACAAAAAAAGACCAAAAAGTTAAAAAAAAACAATATTTCTTACTTTTGGCTATAAAAAATATATAGTAAACTCAAAGTTAGTCATAAATTTAGGCCAAAATGTATTCTGCTACACGTTTTTGAAAAAAAAACCCCAATAAGTGTATATTGATTGCTCTGTGTGAAAGTTATAGCATCTACAAGCTATGGTATAGGTATTGCAATTACGCCATTTTTTGCTATACACCTAAAGAAATGTGATAGATAGTCAGAAAGTAAAAGCTGTGTAAATTCCATTATCTATACCATAGTATGTAGATACTATAACTTTCACACAAGGCAATCAATGTACAGTTATTGGGATTTTTTTTTACCAAAAACATGTAGCAGAATACATTTTGGCCTAAATTCATGATGAAATTTTAGTGTTTTGTATATTTTTTATGACAGAAATGAGAAAATATTTTTTTTCAAAATTTTTGGTCATTCTTTGCTTATAGCGTGAAAAATAAAATCCGCACAAGTGATCAAATACCACCAAAAGAAATCCCTATTTGTGTAAAAAAAGGACATAAATTTCATTTATGTACAGCATTGCATGACCTTGCAATTGTAGGTTAAACTAGTGCAGCGCTGTATAGCAAAAATTGGTGTAATTGCAGTACCTATACCGTAGCTTGTAGATGCTATAACTTTCACACAAAGTAATCAATATACACGTATTGGGATTTTTTTTTTCAAAAACATGTAGCAGAATACATTTTGGCCTAAATTTTTGACTAACTTTGAGTTTACTATATATGTTTTATAGCCAAAAGTAAGAAATATTGTTTTTTTTTTTTACTTTTTGGTCTTTTTTTGTTTATAGCACAAAAAATAAGAAGTGCACAGGTGATAAAATACCACCAAAAGAAAGCTCTATTTATGTGAAAAAAAGGACGTAAATTTTGTTTGGGTACAGCATTGTATGACCTGCAATTATCAGTTGAAATAGTGTATGGGGATGTTCAGTAATACAGTTAGGTCCATATATATTTGGACACAGGCACAATTTTAGATTTTTTCAGGTATTTACCAAAACATATTCAAGCTATAGTCATATAATGGATATGGGCTGAAAGTGCACACTCTCAGGTTTAATTTGATGGTATGTACAATCACTATGGAGGAAGAGTTTAGGAATTACAGCTCTTAAGATTACCCATCCCCCCTTTTTCAAGGGACCAAAAGTAATTGGATAATTGAATATAATCATAAATAAAATGTACATTTTTAATATTTTGTTGAGAATCCTTTACTGGCAATGACTGCCTGAAGTCTGGAACCCATGGACATTACCAAAGGCTGGGTTTCCTCCTTTCTGATGCTTTGGCAGGCTCTAACTGCAGCTGTGCTCAGTTGCTCTTTGTTTGTGGGTCTTTCTGCCTTTAGTTTTGCCTTCAGCAAGTGAAATGCATGCTCCATTGGGTTGAAATCAGGTGATTGACTCAGCCATTGCAGAATATCCCACTTCTTTTCCTTCAAAAGCTCCTGGGTTGCTTTTGCAGTGTGTTTTGGATCATTGTCCATCTGTACTGTAAAAAGCTGTCCAATCAACTTTGCTGCATTTGGCTGAATCTGGGCTGACAGTATCTCTCTAAACACTGCATAATTCATCTGGCTGCTTCTGTCTTCTGTTACATCATCAAAAAACACCAATGACCCAGTGCCACTGGAAGCCATGCATGCCCATGCCATCAAACTGCCTCCACTATGTTTTACAGACGATGTTGTGTCCTTTGGATCATGAGCTGTTCCAAGCCTTCTCCACACTTTTTTCTTCCCCTCATTCTAGTACAGATTAATCTTAGTTTCATCCGTCCAAAGAATGCTTTTCTAGAACTGGTCTGGCTTTTTTAGATGTTTTTGGGCAAAGTTTAATCTGGCTTTTCTATTCTTCAGGCTTATGAATGGTTTGCACCTTGTGGTGAACCCTCTGTATTTGCTCTCGTGAAGTCTCCTCTTAATTGTAGACTTTGACAATGATACGCCCACCTCCTGGAGAGTGTCCTTCACTTGTCTGGATGTTGTGAATGGGTTTTTCTTTACCATAGAGAGGATCCTGTGATCATCCACCACTGTTGTCTTTCGTGGATGTCCATGCCTCTTTATGTTGCTGAGCTCACCAGTGCATTCTTCTTTCCTCAAAATGTACCAAACTGTTGATTTGGCCACTCTTAATGTTGCTGCTATTTGTTTGATGGATTGGTTTTGTTTCTGAAGCCTTAGAATGGCCTGTTTCACTTGCATGGACAGCTCCTATGACCGCTGATGTAGGTTCAGAGCAATAGATTCCAAATGCAAATACCATGCTTAGAATCAACTCCACACCTTTTACCTGCTTAATTGATGAAGAAATAACTGAGTAGCCCACACCTGGCCATGAAACAGTTTTTTATCCAAGTAAAAGTAAGATTATTACTTTTGGTCCCTTGAAAAAGGGGGATGGCTACTCTTAAGAGCTGTAATTACTAAACCTTTTCTCCAATTTGGATGTACATACCCTCAAAATAAACCCGAGAGAGTGCACTTTCAGCCCATATTCATTATATAACTATAGCTTGAATATGTTTTGGTAAATACCAGAAAAAACTAAAATTGTGCCTGTGTCCAAATATATATAGACCTAACTGTATATCTATTTGATCCCCAGTTATCTCCCATATGTTCCTCCTGCAGTGGTATAAGTCAATTATAGGTGTCATACCCTACTCTTCCCCTAAAATCAGAGTGGTCCCTAAAACTACCCCTACCACAGCCTCTACTCCTCCTAACAGTAGGATCATGTTTGGGAGAGTACATATTTTGAGTTCTAATAGGGTTACACATGCGTTTACAGATGAATGCATGTTATATATTAAAATTAAAAATAAAATAGGGGTTTAGATTATAAAACTTCAATTGATATATATATATACATTTACATTTTATAGGAGCAGTCTAATATAAGGGGATGAAAGAGCAATATTTTATAAAAATATTTTAAAATATACATTTTTTTTCCTTTTAATTTGATGGCATTTGTGCAAAACTGCATGGTGTAATGAAATATCACATTAGTTAATTAACAGGAGAATTACGTAATAATTATGATGAGATTTTAATTTTTAATTTATATGATGTTATATTTTACAATTTTATATTTCATGTTTTTAAAAAACTTTTATAATGCTATTTATAGATTTCCTCATGGGTGAGCATTGCACACACTGCCGTACAAACCGAAGGATACTGTGACACTGTTTATATATACAATGTAACAATAAGAAGTGAAATAGCAACATTTTAAAATAACGTTATAACAACAGCTGAAAGTTCAGTGACAAGCTCATTATTACTTCAAAAAGATAGTGGAACTAATTAGGACCACTAGAAAATGGCGCTGTATCAGTATATAAAGGAGCTTAAGTAGGGTGTTCGTCTTACTATATCCCCCAGACGAAGCTACGAGCCCCTGTAGCGATACGCATTGGGGAGGGGCAGTGATGTCACCAAGTATCCGGCTTCCAGACACAGCGAGTACTGGCAGTGTGTGCAAGCACACTGAAGAGTCTGATTATAACCACACACAGTGGTATTCATACAAAAGCGCTAATTGTTTGTAATCATGTAAGTGCAATATGGGCACATAATAAATTAGAGTTTTTTATCAAAGATAACACACTATGTATTTTTTCTTTTCTCTCTGGCTACTATGAGGATTTATATAAAACTGGATAGAGGAGACTGAGAAGGGAGTGATCTGCACGTCTATACGATCTACAGCTGGTTGCATTACAGAGGATCATATTGCAGCATACATCCAGCTTTAGGCTGATTAGAAGGAGAGTATATTGCCTTCTGGAATATTCACAGGACTTTCCATACATATTTCCAATAACATTTTATCATTTTTTCATTATCATTTGGATTTATTTTTTTCACATTATTTGGAGACTTTTTTTTAACAGTTTTTGTTTTCCACAGTATTTTCTTTATTCATTTTGATTTACATTTATTGGACAATTTTAAAAAAATTTTTGGGATTTTTATTTCACAGTATTTTTAATTGAATGATTATTCACTGGTTATCACGTTTTGATATTTTATGCACATGTCTAATAATGATCATGAAGAATTCAATCACCAGGTTTATTAATCTTACTATTTATATATAATAATCAGGTTTATACAATATTAGAGCGCGGCACCCTAATACTATAATTTTTGTCCCCTAATTGCACATATATATGAGGATGTGAAAGGGATCCTGCGATCTATTAATATTCTAATATAGAAAACAAACTCCAGTGGCTCACAAGTGACTCTATATCCAACAGTCTGTAAGCATAATGTATGCAAAATAGGAAAATTGATAACGTCCACTCTACTATTACCAATAAATCATTTAAAATCAAGAATTTCATCACCTGCTCTAGAAAGAATGTAGTTTATTTGATTCATTGCCTGTGTGGGTTTCAATATATAAGACGCACTGTCAGGACACTACAGACCAAGTTGAAAGAGCTTATTACGAATATTAAGAAGGGTTTTCCAAACCATAGTGTCTCTAAGCACTTTGCTCTTCACCATAATAAAAATCCTGAAGGTATGTTATTCATTGGTATTGATACATTTTCTAAAAATTGAAGAGGTAGCCATATTAAGTGAGAGATCACCAAACTGGAAGTGTGGTGGATCTATACTCTTAAATCATATATGCCCCATGGTCTTAACATTGAATGGGATGTCACCACATTCATCAATATTAGGTAAGCTGTTTCTTATTATCTTAATTTTTTATATTAGTGTCCAGTATTGATTTAGTTCATGTATCTATGTTATTTATATTTTATTTATAATTTTTTTGAATTTTTTGTATTATTTTGACATTTTGAATTAAAATTTAATTGACAGCTGTCATATGTTCTGTGTACACAAGATGGTGCCACCATCAAAATTGCTATGTCTATGCTCGTTTTTGGTTAGGCTTTTTTTTAGGGCATTAACAATACGGTTCCCGGTTTTCAAATAAATCATTTTCACTTTTGTTGCCCAGGGCCTGTTTTGACTTGATCAGTCGATTAAGTACTATTGGCATAATATGTATATGTATCTTCCGGTATTTGGGCCAGAGGTTTCTTCTTCCTGTTCCAGTGTTCTCCTTGATTAAAATAGTGGAGGAGATGGTTTCCCTCCTCCCTATATAAAGGCGTTATGTACTGACACTGGCCACGCCCCTGATGACGTCACCAATGAGGAACCGCGTAGGAAGGAGCTAGAGCTTTTGACGTCAGCATGTACCCATTTTATGGGTTTGAAACATATCCATCTTTTTGGTGACATGCTGTTTTAACAACTATTTTGATGTACGTTTTATATTATGCTTTGGGGCAATAAATGTTTCTTAATTTACTACACTATGAGGATTTTTTTGTTTTTTGAATGGGTTTGTCCTCTAGGAGGATAAATCTTTTCTGCAGATTTATTTTCTCTGTTCAATTTTTGGAGTTAAAGTTTGATGTCATAAAGTGTCCAGGTCCATGGCATGCGTTTGGATTTTGTATTGCGCATTCTGCAGATTTATTTTCTCTGTTCAAGTGTGAGACTTTTTGAGAGCCTAGCCACATACAGCAGCCTGAAATCCAATGACCACTTTGAAAGCCTGATGGAGCGTAACTTCCTCATTTCACTTCCTCACTACCTATCACAGTTTCGGAGGCCCTGAAATGCCAGGATAGCACCAACCTCCCCCCCAAAATGACCCCTTTTTGGAAAGTATACATCCCAAGAAATTTAAAAAGAGCCATGGTGAGTATTTTTCAGATCTCATTTTTTTCTCACAAGGTTTTCAAATATAAAAAATGAAAAGAAACAATATATTTTTGTTTTCTTTCTTCATTTTCCAAAAACTTGTGGCAACAAACGTGATCTGCAAAATACTCACCATGCTTCTTATCAAATTCTTTGGGGTGTCTACTTTCCAAAAAGGGTCATTTGGGGGGGGGGGAGGTGCTATCCTGGCATTTCAGGGCCTTCAAAACTGTGATCGGTAGTCAGGAAGTATAATGAGGAAATAAAGCCCTTTAAAAGCCTGAAGGTGCTTATTGGATTTTGGGGTCCTGTACTTGGCTAGGCTGCCGAAATGTCTCTCACATGTGGTACCCCCATACTCGGGAGAAGTAGCAGAATGTATTTTTGGGAGTGATTCTACATATACCCATGGCATGTGTGAGCAATAAACGTGACAATTTTGTGTAAACATTTTTTATTTTTATTTTTTTTTGTCATTTTCCAAAAACTTGTGGTAAAAAAATAAATTCTTCTATTAACTCAACATGACTCTCAGCAAATAGTTTGGGTGGTTTACTTTCCAAAAAGGGGCCATTTTGGGGGGTGGGGGCATTTTATGCCCAGCATTAGAAGTTTATGCCACACATCACTCACTCTTCTAACCACCTCAAGACCAAGCCTTTTCTGACACTTTTTGTTCACATGAAAAAAAAAATTTTCTAAGAAATTACCTTGACCCCCCAAGCATTATACAGTTGCAAGAAAAAGTATGTGAACCCCTTGGGATTATGTGGAGTTTTGCATGAATTGGGCATAAAATATGCTCTGAACGTCATCTAAGTCACAATAATAGAAGAACACAGTCTGCTGAACATAATACTACACAAACATTAGATGTTGCCATGGTTTAATTGCACATAACGCAAACATTCACAGTGCAGGGAGGAAAAAGTATGTGAACCTTTGGACTTAATAACTGGTTGACCCTCCTTTTGGCAGCAATAACCTCAACCAAACGTTTCTTGTAGTTGCAGATCAGACCTGCACAACGATCTGGAGTAATTTTGGACCACTCCTCTTCACAAAACTGTTTCAGTGTAGCAATATTCTTGGGATGTCTGGTGTGAATCACTCTCTTAAGATCATGCCACAGCATTTCAATCGGGTTGAGGTCAGGACTCTGACTGGGCCACTCCAGAAGGCGTATTCTGTGCTGTTGCAGCCATTGTTTTGTTGAATTACTTGTATGCTTTGGGTCATTGTCCTGTTGCATCACCCATCCTCTGCGGAGCTTCAGTTGGTCGTACGTTTTCCTGCAAAATGTCTTGATAAACTCTGGAATTTATTTTCCCATCAATGACAACAATCCGTCCAGGCCCTGAGGCAGCAAAGCAGCCCCAAACCATGATGCTCACTCCGCCATGTTTTACAGTGGGGATGAGGTTTTGATGTTGGTATGCTGTGCCTTTTTTTCTCCACACATAGTGTTGTGTGTTCTTCCCACAAAACTCAATCTTGGTTTCATCTGTCCACATTTTGCCAGTAGTGCTGTGGAACATCCAGGTGCTCTTTTGCAAACTTCAAACGTGCTGCAATATTCTTTTTGAACAGGAATGGCTTCCTCCGTGGTGTCCTCCCATGTACTCCATTCTTGTTTAATGTTTTCCTTATTGTAGATGTGTCAACAAAAATGTTAGCATGTGCCAGAGATTTCTGTAGGTCTTTAGCTGACACTCTGGGATTCTTCTTTACCTCATGCAGCATTCTATGCTGTGCTCTTGCAGTCATTTTTACAGGATGACCACACCTAGGGAGAGTAGCAACAGTGCTAAACTTTCTCCATTTGTAGACAGTCTGTCTTACCATGGACACATGAACATCAAGGCTTTTGGAGATACTTTTGTAACCTTTTCCAGCTTCATGCAAGTCAACAATTCTTGATCGTAGGTCTTCTGAGAGCTCTTTTCTGCAAGGCATGGTTCACATCAGACAGTGCTTCTTGAAACCAGTAAACCCAAAACAGGTGTGTGTTTTTTAAGGGCATGACAGCTGCCAGCAACACATCCAATATAATCACACTGATTGGAGTCAAGGTTGGCTCACTCCTGTCTCCAATTAGCTCTGGGAGAAGTCATTAAGCTAGGGCCTCAAATACTTTTTCCTCCCTGCACTGTGAATGTTTACATGTTATGTGCAATTAAACCATAGCAACATCTAATGTTTGTGTAGTATTCTGTTCAGCAGACTGTGTTCTTCTAGTGTTGTGACTTAGATGACGTTCAGAGCACATTTTATGCCCAATTCATGCAAAACTCCACGTAATCCCAAGGGGTTCACATACTTTTTCTTGCAACTGTATGTGTGAATAGATAACTCAAAATCTAAAAAATAATGGATAAAGTGTATCTAATTGTTGCAAGCGCTTACCCTGTGTAGCCACATCAAACAGCATATTTACCCATAATAATATAACTAAAATTTACAAAAATAATCTCCTAGTGTACAATGGACAATAACATCGGAAAAAATATATATAATCAGAGATGGAGCCTGACCCAAAAGTGCCAAAGTGCCAAGAAATAAAAATAATATACTTGATAAATATAAAGAAATAAAAATTCATAAAGTCCTATTATCCTCTCTGCAGGATAAAACCATTAATTACTGTGCCCAATCAAGGGTATCAACAGTGCAATACCCTTAATAGTGAAATATGAATAGTGCTCCTGATCTCCTTGTTCTCCACTGCCACTGCTCAATGCAGCCACTTACCTTAATGACTCAAAATATATCAGGCCAAAGACAGCTTTTTCGCACTCATATGGGTGATGACTCCTTTAACCACTTCCCCGCAGCCCTATAGCACAAATACTGCTACACGCGGCCGGGCTGCGCAAAATCACGTGTATATATATACGTGATTTCGCATTTCCGGGTAGGGGGCGTGCGCGCCGCCCTACTCATGCCACCATTGGTGGCTATGGCTGTCGATTATCAACACCCGGCGATCGCAGAAGAACACTGAGGTGAGGTCTGTATGTAAACAATACAGATCTTTCCCCTGTCAGCTCCAGCATGCTGCTTTGTTTTGTTCTTTGTTTTACTCTGCATAGCAGAGCAATACAAGGAAGCATGCTTACACAGTAAATCACACACAGCACACAGTTAACCCTTTGATAGCCCCAGATGTTAACCCCTTCCTGTCCAACAATGCTTGACTCATTAGCAACAAATTCAAAAAGAGCTAGAAGAGACTCAGTGTGAACCATAAAAAGGAGAGAAACACCCCCATCTAAGTGCAGCAAAAAAAAACAAATAATTTATTTCCACAAAATTAGCAACTCACAATAGTCGTAGAGCACTTGTCAAAAGAGCACTTGTCAAACTGATATCAACTGCTGGGTAACTCCTGGCTGGTTCCGCTGCAGGCAAGTCTCCAAAGCACTATCTTTGGCTGTGATAGTGATTCCCAATACTTCCTGGTAGGTGTGGGTCCACAGGGCATGCAGAAGTGATGTCAGCTCCAGGAACAGCCACAGTAAGCGTGCTGTATCTTCAGAACTTTAATCCTCCTTCATCAGACCATAGAGAGGAGCATATATTGGCAAATGATAGTGGCAGACTATAGCACCCAGCCAACTCAGGGAGAGGCCCAAGTGTCATCATAAGTTAGTACAAAAACATATCAAGCCTCCCTCGCTTAAACTAAGTGCTCTTAAATTAAAATACAATAAATAAAATACAATAAACATATAAGGAGGATATTAAGGGAAAATATGCAAATATTAGACATGTATCTCACTAACCATGATAACATGGAGACCATAAGGGTCCTGTATGAATAAATAAATATGTAAAAATAGAAATGTTTGTACATAAACAGGTGGTTCTATATTATTTAAAATGTGTATACAAACATTCTAGATGATAATAGTAATTCTACCTATGCATTTGAGAAAATGAACAAGTACAGTGTCAGTGCTTTTTTTTTTAGCATTGATCACTGTATTAGTGTCTCTGGGGATGTCGGTAGCAGTTAGTTAGTGTCAGAATGCCCACCGCTTTAAAAAAAAGTATATATTCACCAGCACACCATGGATCTCAATATGATCCAAAAAAGGTTTTTATTCCAAAAAGATCACATCAAAAAAGCAAGTTCAGCGTTTCAGAGCCGCGCAAGACCCCTTCGTCAGGTGGAGCATCGAAATGTTGCACTTTCCTTTGTGCTGTGATCTTTTAGTAATAAAAGCCTTTTTTGGACCATATTGAGATCCGTGGTGTGCTGGTGAATATGTACTTTTGCCTATGATGTTTCCAGTCCCAGCTGGTAGTCGCTGCAGCACTATCCATTGATGAGCCATACTTCCAGGAATGTGTGCAAAGGAAATATAGTTATAGCAGTCCCGCTATAAGTCGCTGATCACCGCCGTTACTAGTATAAAAAAAGTTTCTTTAAATTCCAGTATATATACCGCCATTTGTAGATGCTATAACTTTCACGTAAACCGATTAATTTACATGAATGTAGTTTTTTTTTTTTAGCAAAGACATGCAGCAGAATACATTTTGGCCTAAATTTATGACGAAATTTGATTTTTTACATTTTTTTACTGTATATGTTTTATAGCAAAAATATATATATATTTTTTCAAAATCGTCATCTTATTTTGTTTATAGTGCAGAAAATAAAAACCACACAGGCGATCAAATACCACTGAAAAAAAAGCTCTATTTGTGGTGGAAAAAAAGAAATAGATTTCATTTGGGTGCAGCATTGCATGACCGCACAATTGTCAGTTAAAGTAACACAGCACCGTATCGCAAAAAAAGGCCTGGTCTGGAAGGGGGTAAATCTTCCAGAGGGCAAGTGGTTGAATCTCTCAATTCAAAGTAAATACAATCAATCAAATAAGCCAATATTGTATAGGGGAAAAGAATAGAGAGATCACATAGTGCATTATCCCTTTGGATCTAAATTTATTCAAATATACTAAAACATACACCTGCAAGAACGAGAGAAATATTTGGCGCACTAAGAGGGAAAAGACAAAATGTATTATGTGATGGCTAGAATATTAACCACACAAGTGAAGTCCTTACAGCCCAAAGGCAGTTAAGCAATATTCCAACAATGCTTGACTAAGTAGCAGCCAATTCAAAAAGAGCTAAAAGAGACTCAATGTGAACCATAAAAATGAAAGAAGCACCCCCATAAGTACAGCAACAAAAACAAATAATTTATTTCCACAAAATTGGCAACTCACAATAGTTGTAATTAGAGATGAGCGAATCGAAGTAGCCGAAGTGGAATTCGAGTCGAATATCGGAAAAATTTCGATGCCGAATCCGAAAAATAGCCTACTTCAGACGCGCGAATCGAAATTTTTCCGAAAATGGCGGCGGACACGTGCGGCGACGGAGCGGGGATGTCTGGGAAGGCGCGCAGACAAGGCGCGCTGACCCATAATGCATTCCTCAATGACATGTGATCGCATCAGCCAATCAGCAGCCAGCCAGCCAGCACTGTGTAATGGTCGAGCTATAAATAGCGGCCATTTTGGAATTCTTCATTTGCCTGCAGTCATTGAACAGAGGCAGACCGCTCTGTATTAGGGACAGAGTTAGGGCCACAGAAACGATACTTGGGGACAGAGAAACGTTACTTAGGGACAGAGAACCATTACTCAGGGACACAGAATTGTTAATGAGGGCCACAGAATCGTTACTTAGGGACAAAGAAACGCTAGTTAGGGCCACAGAATTCTTACTCAGGGACAGACAGAATTGTTACTGAGTGCCAGAGAATTGTTACTTAGGGCCACAGAAACGTTATTAGGGCCACAGAATTGTTACTCAGGGACAGACAGAATTGTTACTGAGTGCCAGAGAATTGTTACTTAGGGCCACAGAAACTTTAGTTAGGGCCACAGAATTGTTACTCAGGGACAGACACAGAATTGTTACTGAGGGCCACAGAACTGTTACTTAGGGCCACAGAAACGTTATTAGGGCCACAGAATTGTTACTCAGGGACAGACAGAATTGTTACTGAGTGCCAGAGAATTGTTACTTAGGGCCACAGAAACTTTAGTTAGGGCCACAGAATTGTTACTCAGGGACAGACACAGAATTGTTACTGAGGGCCACAGAACTGTTACTTAGGGCCACAGAAACTTTAGTTAGGGCCACAGAATTGTTACTCAGGGACAGACACAGAATTGTTACTGAGGGCCACAGAACTGTTACTTAGGGCCACAGAATTGTTACTCGCACAGACACAGAATTGTTACTCAGGGACACAGAATTGTTACTGAGGGCCACAGAACCGTTACTTAGGGCCACAGAATTGTTACTCGCACAGACACAGAATTGTTACACAGGGACACAGAATTGTTACTGAGGGCCACAGAACCGTTACTTAGGGCCACAGAATTGTTACTCAGGGACACAGAATTGTTACTGAGGGCCACAGAACTGTTACTTAGGGCCACAGAATTGTTACACGCACAGACACAGAATTGTTACTCAGGGACACAGAACTGTTAGTGAGGGCCACAGAACTGTTACTTAGGGCCACAGAATTGTTACTCGCACAGACACAGAATTGTTACACAGGGACACAGAATTGTTACTGAGGGCCACAGAACCGTTACTTAGGGCCACAGAATTGTTACTGAGGGCCACAGAACTGTTACTTAGGGCCACAGAATTGTTACTCGCACAGACACAAAATTGTTACTCAGGGACACAGAACTGTTACTGAGGGCCACATAACTGTTACTTAGGGCCACAGAATTGTTACTCGCACAGACACAGAATTGTTACTCAGGGACACAGAACTGTTACTGAGGGCCACAGAACTGTTACTTAGGGCCACAGAATTGTTACTCGCACAGACACAGAATTGTTACACAGGGACACAGAATTGTTACTGAGGGCCACAGAACCGTTACTTAGGGCCACAGAATTGTTACTCAGGGACACAGAATTGTTACTGAGGGCCACAGAACTGTTACTTAGGGCCACAGAATTGTTATTCGCACAGACACAGAATTGTTACTCAGGGACACAGAACTGTTACTGGGGGCCACAGAACTGTTACTTAGGGCCACAGAATTGTTACTCGCACAGACACAGAATTGTTACTCAGGGACACAGAATTGTTACTGAGGGCCACAGAACCGTTACTTAGGGCCACAGAATTGTTACTCGCACAGACACAGAATTGTTACACAGGGACACAGAATTGTTACTGAGGGCCACAGAACCGTTACTTAGGGCCACAGAATTGTTACTCGCACAGACACAGAATTGTTACACAGGGACACAGAATTGTTACTGAGGGCCACAGAACCGTTACTTAGGGCCACAGAATTGTTACTCAGGGACACAGAATTGTTACTGAGGGCCACAGAACTGTTACTTAGGGCCACAGAATTGTTACTCGCACAGACACAGAATTGTTACTCAGGGACACAGAACTGTTACTGAGGGCCACATAACTGTTACTTAGGGCCACAGAATTGTTACTCGCACAGACACAGAATTGTTACTCAGGGACACAGAACTGTTACTGAGGGCCACAGAACTGTTACTTAGGGCCACAGAATTGTTACTCGCACAGACACAGAATTGTTACACAGGGACACAGAATTGTTACTGAGGGCCACAGAACCGTTACTTAGGGCCACAGAATTGTTACTCAGGGACACAGAATTGTTACTGAGGGCCACAGAACTGTTACTTAGGGCCACAGAATTGTTACTCGCACAGACACAGAATTGTTACTCAGGGACACAGAACTGTTACTGGGGGCCACAGAACTGTTACTTAGGGCCACAGAATTGTTACTCGCACAGACACAGAATTGTTACTCAGGGACACAGAATTGTTACTGAGGGCCACAGAACCGTTACTTAGGGCCACAGAATTGTTACTCGCACGGACACAGAATTGTTACACAGGGACACAGAATTGTTACTGAGGGCCACAGAACCGTTACTTAGGGCCACAGAATTGTTACTCGCACAGACACAGAATTGTTACACAGGGACACAGAATTGTTACTGAGGGCCACAGAACCGTTACTTAGGGCCACAGAATTGTTACTCAGGGACACAGAATTGTTACTGAGGGCCACAGAACTGTTACTTAGGGCCACAGAATTGTTACTCGGACAGACACAGAATTGTTACTCAGGGACACAGAATTGTTACTGAGGGCCACAGAACCGTTACTTAGGGCCACAGAAACGTTAATCGGGGACACAGAATTGTTACTGAGGGCCACAGAACCGTTACTTAGGGCCACATAAACGTTAATCAGGGACACAGAATTGTTACTGAGGGCCACTGAACCGTTACTTAGGGCCACAGAATTGTTACTCACGGACAGACACAGAATTGTTTCTTGAGGGACACAGAATTTTTAATGAGTGCCACAGAACCGTGACTTAGGGCCACATAAACGTTAATCAGGGACACAGAATTGTTACTGAGGGCCACAGAACCGTTACTTAGGGCCACATAAACGTTAATCAGGGACACAGAATTGTTACTGAGGGCCACAGAACCGTTACTTAGGGCCACAGAATTGTTACTCACGGACAGACACAGAATTGTTTCTTGAGGGACACAGAATTTTTACTGAGGGCCACGGAACCGTTACTTAGGGCCACAGAAACGTTAATCAGGGACACAGAATTGTTACTGAGGGCCACAGAACCGTTACTTAGGGCCACGTAAACGTTAATCAGGGACAGACACAGAATTGTTACTGAGGTACACAGAATTGTTACTGAGGGCCACAGAACCGTTACTTAGGGCCACGTAAACGTTAATCAGGGACAGACACAGAATTGTTACTGAGGTACACAGAATTGTTACTGAGGGCCACAGAACCGTTACTTAGGGCCACATAAACGTTAATCAGGGACACAGAATTGTTACTGAGGGCCACAGAACCGTTACTTAGGGCCACATAAACGTTAATCAGGGACACAGAATTGTTACTTAGGGCCACAGAACCGTTACTTAGGGCCACAGAATTGTTACTCACGGACAGACACAGAATTGTTTCTTGAGGGACACAGAATTTTTACTGAGGGCCACAGAACCGTTACTTAGGGCCACATAAACGTTAATCAGGGACACAGAATTGTTACTGAGGGCCACAGAACCGTTACTTAGGGCCACGTAAACGTTAATCAGGGACAGACACAGAATTGTTACTGAGGTACACAGAATTGTTACTGAGGGCCACAGAACCGTTACTTAGGGCCACAGAAACGTTACTTAGGGCCACAGAAACGTTAATCAGGGACACAGAATTGTTACTGAGAGCCACAGAACCGTTACTGAGGGCCACAGAACCGTTACTTAGGGCCACGTAAACGTTAATCAGGGACAGACACAGAATTGTTACTGAGGTACACAGAATTGTTACTGAGGTACACAGAATTGTTACTGAGGGCCACAGAACCGTTACTTAGGGCCACAGAAACGTTAATCAGGGACACAGAATTGTTACTGAGAGCCACAGAACCGTTACTGAGGGCCACAGAACCGTTACTTAGGGCCACATAAACGTTAATCAGGGGGACACAGAATTGTTACTGAGGGCCACAGAAACGTTACTTAGGGCCACATAATTGTTACTCAGGGACAGACACAGAATTGTTACTGAGGGACACAGAATTGTTACTGAGGGCCACAGAACCGTTACTTAGGGCCACAGAATTGTTACTCAGGGACAGACACAGAATTGTTACTCAGGGACACAGAATTGTTACTCAGGGACACAGAATCGTTGAATTAAAGAGTATGTCAGACAACATGCAGAGGAGTGGCAGAAGAGGCAATGTTTTAGGAGCGAGCAGACGTGGCAGCAGAGGAAGGGGTCGAGGCAGCACTATTCGCAGCCAGAGGCCAGTGCTCCCGGTGTCATCCAGCGGTCGTGTCTCCACCGACATCCCTGCCGTCATCGATTGGTTGGCTCGGTCGTCTTCCTCTTCCCAGGTCACCTCTGACACCTACAGCCAACGGTCGGTGGGTACGTCAGACACAACCGTTAGTTGGCATGGCCCGGGACCAAGCCCACTGAAATCACGTGTCCTCTACCTGCCCCTGTCCTTTGGTGTTCCCTCACCAAGCGAAGTATCGCATGCTGTGGGCTCAGCCCCACTGTACAGTGAGGAAGAGCTAACAGAGGGCGGTCAGGAATGGGGGGAGACATCCGCCTTTTCAGCAGCCAGGCGAAGAAGTAGTGGCGAGGAGAGTGGCCCGGTAGCCGGTCTAGAGACAGGTCTGTCTCCTGACCCAGACGCAGCCGAGGGGGCTAGTAGTGAGGCGGAGACCCTACTTGATGATGAGGAGGTTGATCGCACTTGGCAGCCTCGTCGTCATCAGGCAATTTCTTCCGCATCATCAGGAGAAGAGGGTGGCAGCTTGGCAGTGAGCGAAACAGTCGGTGGGTTGCCCAGGAGACAGCAGCAGGGTCGCAGCAGTGTCAGTGGAAGCATGGTCAGTGGAGCCAAACGGCCACGGAGTAGAGCACCAGCTCCACTGCAGCCTACCACCACGGCCAGTAGTGGTGCCGGTGTGCACGGAGGAAGCAGCAGTCAGCCAGTGAGGAGTATCGGGGGCAAAGTTTCCTACTCGGCGGTGTGGCAATTTTTCGTCCAGCCGCCCGAGGAAGTAAACGTAGCCGTATGTCGACTATGTGGCCAGAAAGTCAAGCGTAGCCAGGGGGCCCATGTTGGGACTACAGCGTTGCGGCAGCATATGCAGCGTCGCCATTTGGTGGCCTGGGAAAACCGTGATAAAGATACGGCGGTTCTGCCTGCCCCAGCCCCCGCTCCATCACCCGCTCCGTTACTTGCTCCGTCACCCGACGTCAATCGCCCTCCATCAGCCAGTCAAGGCTCCAACACCTCTGCTGAGGGGAGTTGTCGCTCGTTGGCATCTTCCGCTCGTTCAGATGCTCCTTCTCCTGCTACTCCTCTTCACGGATTCCGTCAGCAGTCTTTCTTGGAATCCGTTTCCAAGAGACAACAGTTTGCGAGCACGCACCCGACGGTGCAAAAGCTGAACGTCCTCCTGTCCAAGTTGCTGGTGCTGCAGTCCCTCCCTTTCCAAGTGGTGGACTCAGCACCTTTCAGAGAAATGATGGCTTGTGCCGCGCCGCGGTGGAGAGTGCCAAGCCGTCATTTCTTCGCCAAAAAGGCAGTGCCAGCCCTGCATTCACATGTAGAAGACATGGTGGGCCAGTCTTTGAGCATGTCGGTCTCTGCCAAAGTGCACGGCAGCCCCGACGTGTGGAGCTGTAACTACGGTCAGGGACAGTACTTGTCATTTACGGCCCACTGGGTGAACGTGGTGCCGTCACAGCCGCACCAGCAACTTGGACAGGTCACGCCGCTTTTGCCTCCACGTTTGCACGTCCTTGGTCCGGCAAAGATGTCCGCCTCTACCACCTCTTCTTCCGCCGTGTCCTCAGCCGCCACCCCCGTGCCAAGTCCCATTACCCGACCGGCATATCACATGTGCAGGGCGCAACGGTGTCACGCTGTTCTGCACCTGGTATGCCTTGGCGAACGTAGTCACACAGGGGAGGAACTTCTGAGTGTAATGAACAGAGAAATCGACAGATGGCTGTCTCCGCGCAAACTGAAAATCGGAACCATGTTGACCGACAACGGAAAGAACATGGTGTCTGCTCTGCGTCAAGGAAGGTTGTGCCATGCGCCATGCATGGCTCACGTGTTCAATCTGGTTGTCAAGCGGTTCCTAAAATCCACCATCCCACTGCAAGACATCCTTAAAATGTCACGTAAACTTTGCATGCATTTCAGCCATTCCTACACCGCAAAGCACACCCTCCTTGAGCTGCAGCGGCAGAACGGAATTCCACATCATCGCCTGATCTGCGACGTTGCAACAAGGTGGAATTCGACCCTACACATGTTAGACCGCCTTTACGAGCAGCGAAAGGCCATCACCGATTTCCTGATGTTACAAGCGGATAAAGGTACTCCCCTGTGTAACTTCGATGTCAGCCATTGGCAGCTGATGCGTGACACCTGCCGCTTGCTCAGGCCCTTTGAGGAGGCCACGCTATTCGTGAGTCGGCAGGACTATGGGATGAACGACGTCATTCCTCTGTTGCACGTCCTGGAACAAATGCTGTTAACATTGGCTGGTCAGGGTGCGGTAGACGTGGCGCACAGATCTCAATGCCACATGACCCCTGTGGGGGCAGGACAGGAAGAAGAGGAGGAGGTAGAGGAGGACATTTGTGCTCAGGAATTATTGAGTGAAATGGGTGGTTTTTCCACTCAGCGGACAGGAGTGGAGGAGCAGGAGCATCAGGTAGAGGAGGAGGAGACAGAGGACCCAGACGCACCGTGGCAGTATGCTGTGGAGATGGAGGCAGGGAGTCCCTCGCATTCCTTGGCACAAATGGCCCATAGCATGCTCGGTTGCTTGCGTAGCGACAGCCGAATAATAACCATCAGACAGAGGGATGACTTTTGGCTGTCCACCTTGTTGGACCCTCGCTACCGTTCAAAAATGGTGGCCTTTTTCACACCTGCTGAGAGGGAGGCCAAAATAACGTACTATAAAAACCACCTATGTAGTCAGTTGGTCTCTGCCTTTCTGCGCCAACATCCATCCTCAGACACTGTGGGCCCTGTGCGCTCGCGTTCCGCTGCCATGGCAGCAGGGGAGGGGTGGGGTGGTAGGAGCAGTGGCAGCTCCACCAGCAGTGGCTGCCTCAGTCTGCAGTCGATGATGAGTAGCTTTCTTCACCAGCGCAGTGAGGAAACTACTAACCAGCCGCAGCAGCAGCAGCAGCAGCAGCATCAGGTGGACCTGGAGCAGGACCTCAAACAACAGGCTTGGGCCTACTTGGACAGCACCCTGCCAACCGAGGTAGACAATCCCCTTGACTACTGGGCAACGAAACTTGACCTTTGGCCCCAACTAGCTGAATTTGCCCTTGAAAGGCTGTCATGCCCGGCCAGTAGCGTGGCATCGGAGCGCGTGTTTAGTGCGGCAGGAGGTATTGTAACTCCGCGGAGGACACGACTGTCCACCCAAAGTGTGGAGAGACTCACGTTTGTGAAAATGAATCAGGCGTGGATTAGTCTGGATTTCAAACCACCAGTTCCTGACACAACTGACTAAATCCGCCATGAATCATGCCTCAAACATGTGCCACTTTCAGGTCTCCTCACACACTGCTGGTGTGTTGAATTTTTTGACATAGGGTGCTGGCAGACTACGGGCCTCCTATAGCTGCTGCCAGGCCCCTAATCTGCCATGGGCCCCTATATACCGCCTCCTCATGCTGCTGCCAAGTCCAGAGTCTCTCATGGGTCCCTGTACGGCCTCCCATTGCTGCTGTCTCCATCGCCACACTCTGCCATGTGCCACTTTCAGGTCTCCTCACACACTGCTGGTGTGTAGAATTTTTTGACATAGGGTGCTGTCAGATTACGGGCCTCCTATAGCTGCTGCCAGGCCCCTAATCTGCCATGGGCCCCTATATACCGCCTCCTCATGCTGCTGCCAGGTCCAGAGTCTCTCATGGGTCCCTGTACGGCCTCCCATTGCTGCTGTCTCCATCGCCACACTCTGCCATGTGCCACTTTCAGGTCTCCTCACACTGCTGGTGTGTTGAATTTTTTGACATAGGGTGCTGGCAGATTACGGGCCTCCTATAGCTGCTGCCAGGCCCCTAATCTGCCATGGGCCCCTATATACCGCCTCCTCATGCTGCTGCCAAGTCCAGAGTCTCTCATGGGTCCCTACACGGCCTCCCATTGCTGCTGTCTCCATCGCCACACTCTGCCATGTGCCACTTTCAGGTCTCCTCACACTGCTGGTGTGTTGAATTTTTTGACATAGGGTGCTGGCAGATTACGGGCCTCCTATAGCTGCTGCCAGGCCCCTAATCTGCCATGGGCCCCTATATACCACCTCCTCATGCTGCTGCCAGGTCCAGAGTCTCTCATGGGTCCCTATACGGCCTCCCATTGCTGCTGTCTCCATCGCCACACTCTGCCATGTGCCACTTTCAGGTCTCCTCACACACTGCTGGTGTGTTGAATTTTTTGACATAGGGTGCTGGCAGATTACGGGCCTCCTATAGCTGCTGCCAGGCCCCTAATCTGCCATGGGCCCCTATATACCGCCTCCTCATGCTGCTGCCAGGTCCAGAGTCTCTCATGGGTCCCTGTACGGCCTCCCATTGCTGCTGTCTCCATCGCCACACTCTGCCATGTGCCACTTTCAGGTCTCCTCACACTGCTGGTGTGTTGAATTTTTTGACATAGGGTGCTGGCAGATTACGGGCCTCCTATAGCTGCTGCCAGGCCCCTAATCTGCCATGGGCCCCTATATACCGCCTCCTCATGCTGCTGCCAAGTCCAGAGTCTCTCATGGGTCCCTGTACGGCCTCCCATTGCTGCTGTCTCCATCGCCACACTCTGCCATGTGCCACTTTCAGGTCTCCTCACACTGCTGGTGTGTTGAATTTTTTGACATAGGGTGCTGGCAGATTACGGGCCTCCTATAGCTGCTGCCAGGCCCCTAATCTGCCATGGGCCCCTATACCGCCTCCTCATGCTGCTGCCAAGTCCAGAGTCTCTCATGGGTCCCTGTACGGCCTCCCATTGCTGCTGTCTCCATCGCCACACTCTGCCATGTGCCACTTTCAGGTCTCCTCACACTGCTGGTGTGTTGAATTTTTTGTCATAGGGTGCTGGCAGATTACGGGCCTCCCATAGCTGCTGCCAGGCCCCTAATCTGCCATGGGCCCCTATACCGCCTCCTCATGCTGCTGCCAGGTCCAGAGTCTCTCATGGGTCCCTGTACGGCCTCCCATTGCTGCTGTCTCCATCGCCACACTCTGCCATGTGCCACTTTCAGGTCTCCTCACACTGCTGGTGTGTTGAATTTTTTGACATAGCGTGCTGGCAGATTACGGGCCTCCTATAGCTGCTGCCAGGCCCCTAATCTGCCATGGGCCCCTATATACCGCCTCCTCATGCTGCTGCCAGGTCCAGAGTCTCTCATGGGTCCCTGTACGGCCTCCCATTGCTGCTGTCTCCATCGCCACACTCTGCCATGTGCCACTTTCAGGTCTCCTCACACACTGCTGGTGTGTTGAATTTTTTGACATAGGGTGCTGGCAGATTACGGACCTCCTATAGCTGCTGCCAGGCCCCTAATCTGCCATGGGCCCCTATATACCGCCTCCTCATGCTGCTGCCAGGTCCAGAGTCTCTCATGGGTCCCTGTACGGCCTCCCATTGCTGCTGTCTCCATCGCCACACTCTGCCATGTGCCACTTTCAGGTCTCCTCACACTGCTGGTGTGTTGAATTTTTTGACATAGGGTGCTGGCAGATTACGGGCCTCCTATAGCTGCTGCCAGGCCCCTAATCTGCCATGGGCCCCTATATACCGCCTCCTCATGCTGCTGCCAGGTCCAGAGTCTCTCATGGGTCCCTGTACGGCCTCCCATTGCTGCTGTCTCCATCGCCACACTCTGCCATGTGCCACTTTCAGGTCTCCTCACACTGCTGGTGTGTTCAATTTTTTGACATAGGGTGCTGGCAGATTACGGGCCTCCTATAGCTGCTGCCAGGCCCCTAATCTGCCATGGGCCCCTATATACCGCCTCCTCATGCTGCTGCCAAGTCCAGAGTCTCTCATGGGTCCCTGTACGGCCTCCCATTGCTGCTGCCAGGAGGCAGCAGGGTCGCAGCAGTGTCAGTGGAGGCAAACGGCCACGGAGTAGAGCACCAGCTCCACTGCAGCCTACCACCACGGCCAGTAGTGGTGCCGGTGTGCACGGAGGAAGTAGCAGTCAGCCAGTGAGGAGTAGCGGAGGCAAAGTTTCCTACTCTGCGGTGTGGCAATTTTTCGTCCAGCCGCCCGAGGAAGTAAACGTAGCCGTATGTCGACTATGTGGCCAGAAAGTCAAGCGTGGCCAGTAGGCCCATGTTGGGACTACAGCGTTGCGTCAGCATATGCATATGCCATTCGGTGGCCTGGGAAAACCGTGATAAAGATACGGCGGTTCTGCCTGCCCCAGCCCAGGGTTCCATTTTGTCATAGGGTGCTGGCAGATTACAGGCCTCCCATAGGTGCCGCCAGGCCCCAAATCGGCCATGGGCCCCCGTACCGCCTGGTCACGCTGCTGCTGAGCCCACAGTGTGACCTGGGTCCCTGTACGGCCTCCCATTGCTTCCACTCTGCCATGTGCCACTTTGAAATCTCCTCACACTCCTGCGGTTGTCCATTTTGTCATAGGTTGCTGGCAGATTACAGGCCTTCCATAGGTGCCACCAGGCCCCAAATCGGCCATGGGCCCCCGTACCGCCTGGTCACGCTGCTGCTGAGCCCACAGTGTGACCTGGGTCCCTGTACCGCCTCCCATTGCTCCCACTCTGCCATGTGCCACTTTGAGGTCTCCTCACACTGCTGGTGTGTTCAATTTTTTGACATAGGGTGCTGGCAGATTATGGGCCTCCTATAGCTGCTGCCAGGCCCCTAATCTGCCATGGGCCCCCGTACCGACTCCTCATGCTGTGACGTTGCAACAAGGTGGAATTCAACACTACATATGTTAGACCGCCTTTACGAACAGCGAAAGGCCATCACAGATTTCCTGATGTTAAAAGCGGATAAAGGTACTCCCTGTGTAACTTAGATGTCAGCCATTGTCAGCTCATGCGTGACACCTGCGCTTGCTCAGGCCCTTTGAGGAGGCCACGCTATTCGTGAGTCGGCAGGACTATGGGATGAACGAGGTCAAATCGGCCATGGGCCCCCGTACCGCCTGTTCACGCTGATGCTGGTCCCACAGTGTGACCTGGGTCCCTGTACCGCCTCCCATTGCTCCCACTCTGCCATGTGCCACTTTCAGGTCTCCTCACACTCCTGCTGGTTTCCATTTTGTCATAGGTTGCTGTATGGCCTCCCATTGCTGCTGCCTTCACCGCCACACTGTGGCTCCAAACACTGGTTTTGGCCCCGTGACTGGCCAAATGAGTGAAGTGTGCGGTGATTCTAAGATCGACGGCACTCATCTGCATGTCATACTGAGTGACAGTATTATTTCTCTTCCCCAGCAGACTCCAAGGGCATTTAAATTAAAGGTACAGTGTTCTGCACTAATATTAAGTCTCTCTGAAGCCTAGAAACACCCTTTTTTAAGTTAAATTCACAGCGAATTTATTCGACTCGAATCGAATATTGTCCACGAATTCGCCGAATCAGTCGAATCGAATTTTTCATTTCTTCGCTCATCTCTAGTTGTAATCTAAAGAGTACTTACCAAACTGCTATCAACTGCTATGCAACTCCTAGCTGGTCCTGCTGCAAGCAAGTCTCCAAAGCACTATCTTTAGCTGTGCTTGAGATTACCAAAACTTCTTGGTTGGCATGGAACCACAAGGCATGCAGAAGCAATGTCAGCTCCAGGAACAGCCACAGTAGGTTTACTATACACTCAGAACATTCATCCTCCATCAGACCATAGAGAAACATAGATTGGCAGATGATAGTGGCGGACTATAGCACCCAGCCAACTCATGGAGAGGCCCAAGTGTCATTTTAGGATAGTACAAAAACATATCAAGCCTCCCTGTCTTAAACTAATTAAACTAAGCGCTCTTAACATAAAATACAATAAACATATAAGGAGAATATTGAGGGAAAAATATGCAAATTAGACCTGTATCACACTAAACACTATAACATGGAGACCATAAGGGTCCTGTATGAATAAATAAATATGTAAAAATAGAAATGTTTGTACATAAACAGGTGATTCCATATTATTGAAAATGTGCATATAAACACTCTAGATGATAATAGTAATGCTACCTATGCATTTGAGAAAATGAAAATAATGTAGAGCAAGATAAAATGACTGATAGAAAAAATAATTAGAATTGTGGAAGGATGGCCAGCTATGGGAAATATTAAGTAATGTATGTAGCTATGCATAAACTGAAACACTAGAGGTATCAAGTTAGTCGATGTAATTGCAGCATATATGATAATTACTAGCCAGCACAAACAAAGTATATGGTGTATAAACAACAAGCAACATGGTTGCCTTTTGTCTGGGTCACTAGGTTTTTGAAGGCATCATCTCTACACGTCCTTTGAGTGTTTCCTTCCGGTGCAATCCATGTTGCTATTGGGTAGAGCACTGCTGGAGGTTAAAGTAAGCAATCCCTCTCCCCAACTTGTCTTTGTGGGTCAGTCTCGGGTGGTGGTATGGCGGTGAAAGTACCAGAGGCTCTGAACACTATCAGGCTGGTTGTGTCTTGATCTAGGCTAGATACCATGGGGCTGTTTATGGTGCAGAAGAAGATTGTAGAGGAGTTGCTCAGTATGCCACTGGAGATTATCTTTTGTGTGCAGTGTTTTCTCAGTACTGGTTGGCATAATGTTACCTTCTGGAAGAAGGACAACCTGCATACATGTATAGCAAGCAAGGCAGAAAAGGTGGATGATCCTCTGTTGGAGCATAATAATTTTGTATGTGGCAAGTCTAGGCAGCAGGTGCCTGTGACCATAAACATGTACAACCCTTTTGTGAAGGATGAGAGGGTAAGGGCATTCCTGATGCATTATTGTTTCTTTGTCTTGCCGGAATGAGAGTCCTAATGTTTTTGGCACATTTAATGGTCATAGGCAGTTCTGGGTTCCATAGAAGGCTGACGCGGATGGGGTAGGGGCAGTCCGGCATCCCAACAGGCTTTCTCCATTGAAATTAACCACGGTTACTTATGGTCAGCCTCAGTTCTGCTGAATGTGTTTTGTCTTTGGGCACACAGAGAAAAACTGCAGCACTGGACAGGTCTGATGGAACTGCTTTAAAAATGGACATATGATTGCAAATTGCCCAGAGCTTCGAAGATGCCATATTGTGGAGGCGAGAGTCACCTGGCCAGGGAATGCCCAGAGGTGCACCGTTCATTGAGGAATGTTCCAGGTGCCACAACTGTTGGTGAGGTACCATCTTATACTGATGTGGCAAAGGGCACTGCACCTGCAGGAGCACCCCGGTGACCAGCAGTCCCTCTGTTGATCTTCCCAGTGATGCTGCTGAGTAGAGATGGCTATCTCTCAAGAGGGATATGTTCCTGAAACCCTGTTGGTGTAGGGAAAGGAGGAGGGCAAGGAGGAGGATGGAAAAGGCCCTGAGGAGGAGGAGGTGGAGGAGGAGGAAGAGATGGACCAAAGCATGTCTCTGAAGCGAAAAGTCCCTGAATCTTCTACTGCTTCTGAACAGATTGAGGAATGTCCCACTGAAATAATCTCTGTGAGCACAGACCAGGCCATTGAGTCCAACTCGTCTGTTCAGTCTTTCGTAAGTTCCCAGCAATTAGAGAACCTCCAGGAGGTAGTAGGTCACTCAAAATCCACAAGAGGGAAACTGAAGAAGACTGAGCCTAGAAGGAAGATGAAGGAAATTAAGACAGATGGTGCTGCAAGGACTTCTAGGATGACAAGGTCCAGCTGATGGGTACTCCTTTTAGGTTTTTCAATTAAATGTTGAGACTGAGGTGTTCTTCTTTGAACGTAAGGAGCATCCAGTCTGTTTATAGGAGGACAGAAATCCTGAAGCTCTTACAGAGCCTGCCAGCTGACATTATATGTTTGCAGGATTGCAATCTAGTTGAAGAACCCAGAACTACTGAGTGGCGACAAGGTGCTGCAGTATAGTCCCTTGGGAAAGAAAAGAATGAGGGGGTTTGCATTTTATTTAAAGGGGAAAATTTCAAAATTATGAAAATAATTCATGTGGTGAGGGGTAGATGCGTGGTGGTAGTTTTTGAGTATGGGGGTATTGTGTGTAAGGTGGTTGAGGTGTATGTTAGTGCAAATAGGCATGAGAGGGTGGTGTTGTTTGATAAACTTACATTTTTCTTAGGGGGAAGGAAACCAATGGTGGTGTTGGGTGATTTTAATTGTATCTTAAGGTCAGGGGATAGGTGTGGTGGTGGAGATAAGGGTAGGATGTTGTGGATAAGTCTGGGACGGAATTAGGGGATGTTGTTAATACTTTTAAGTTGAAGGATGCTGGAAAGGAGGGTGTTTTTATTTTATTTTTATTTTTTTTAGTGAGAAAGGGGATATACGCTCACAAATTGATTTTTGTTTTTTGTCTAGGTGTTGGAATGTGGAATGTTTTATTGTATGGAAGGAGCCTTTCACAGATCATGGTAGAATCGGTTGTGTCGTAAGAATGAAAGGGGAGGATGTGTATGGAAGGGGAGTATGGAAATTAAATGTGAGTTTGTTGGAGGATATGGGGATAACGAAGGAATATGTATGTTTATTTAATAAGTTAGTTAGAAGAATACATGATTTTGAAAGCATGATTGAATGGTGGGATTGGATGAAGGTACCTGCTCCCCCCCCCCAAAAGGTGCCAAATATGGCAGTGGAAGGGGGAGGAGGCAAATAAGCAGAGGATGATGAGAAGTGTACAAAGTTTTTCTTTAAGAAGGTTTATGTTGGAGAAAGAGGAGTTGTTGAAAGTGTTGGATGAGGATGTGAAAGAGACATATGGTAATGAAAGAGAGAGAAAGGCAGTCTGGGAGTTTTATTAAAAGTTGTATGTGGTGAAAGGAAGAGATAGGAATATGGAGGATGATGTTTTGGAGCATGTTAGGAAAGGTCTGGGTGATGAGGATACAGTATGAATATGTTGTGTGGTGGTGTAGAGAAAGGACAAATAGAATGCCTGAAAAGTATGAAGAAAGGTAAGATGCCTGGGAGTGATGGTTTGCCAGTTGAATTTTATTATACGTTTTGGGAGGTATTGGGTGATTGGATGTATAAAACATGTTTGGAAATTTTGGGAGAAGATAAGTTACCTAGATCTAAGCACAAGAGTAGAATTGTGTTGTTATATGAGAAAGGATGTAAGGAGAATTTGCTGAATTGGAGGCCAGTTTCTTTGCTGAATGTAGATTATAAGTTGATTGCTAAAATGATTACGGATAGATTGCAGGAGGAGGTTGGGAAAATGGTGGGACAAGAACATTGTGTGCTGTGCCTCAGAGATCAATTGCAGAAAGTTTGATATGTTTGAGAGATGTGTGGTGGCATTGCAAAGAAAGGAAGCAGGCTATTGTGGTGTTCAGAGTGGATTTCGAAAAAGCATATGACGGGGTTTGACAAGAGTTTATTAAGGTTCTAAGGAACATGGGGGTGCCTGAGATAATGTTGGAATGGATTAAATGTTTGTATAGTGGGATGGTTAGCTGGGTAGAGGTGAATGGGTGGTTAACAAAGGACATGCGGGTAGGTACGGGTGTGAGGCAGGGGTATCCTCTGTCCCCTGTCTTATTTACATGTGCAGTTGAGCCTTTGTTGTGAGTGTTGGCAAAAGATAAGTTTGTGAGGGGGATGGAAGTGCCTGGAAGTGGGGGGGGGGGGGGGGAGTTTAAATGTGATTGGTTATATGGATGATGTGACTGTAGTGTGTAAAAGTATTGCTGGATTGAGAAGAGTTAAGTTATTGATTGATATTTTTTGTTCTGTGAGTGGATTTGGAATAAATATGGGTTAGAGTGAATGTAAGTTTTTTGGTAAATGGAATGATATGGATGAGTGTGGTTGGAAGTTGTGTAACGGAGCTATCAAAATTTTGGGTGTTAAATTTCAATTTCAATTTAAAATGATGAGTTGTGTGGGAGGGAAAGCTGAGAGGAGGTGTATGTAAAAGTTAGGAAAAAATAAATTACTGGTCATTAAGGACCTTAGCATTGTAGGGGAAAGCATTAATTATTACATCTGTCATCTTGCCAAAATTGCTGTATTTATTTTATGTGTTTCCTGCTCCGGATAGAGTATTGAAGAAAATAATAAAGGAGTGCTTGTCATGGTCATCAAGAATGGAAATGTTAAAGAGAGGGAAAGTGAGGAAGAATGAATGGAGGAAAAGGTGTGGTAAACATTGAATATTTCTTGGTTGTAAAGTATGTAAGTATGTGTGCGCAGATGAGTAAGAAGGAGGATTTGGCTGGATGTATGTTAAAATAAGTTTGTGGAAGTGTGTTAAAGTTTAAGTTGTGTGAGATTGATTTGCAGAAGCACGTATGTTTTAGTGCACCATGGGTTTATGTGAGGATTGAAAGGTGTATGAGGAGGTATGGGTTGAATACAGTTACAAAAGAGGTGTGGTGCGAGAGTAAGAAAGTGATGGGTGTGTTGGATGGAAGAGAAAGTTTGGAGTTGATAGGCGGTCTGAGTGAAGTGCAAAGTAAGAGAGGATGGGAAAATGTGTGTAATAAGGATCTTGTAAACAGACAGATGAATGTTGCAGGGATGGCTGTGCATAGATGTTTACAGATGAGAGAGTTTCAAAGGAGGAGAAGATTGGTGGATAGTGAAGTGTGTCCGAGGGAATGGTGTAGGAGGGTGGAGAATGTAGAACATTTGTTTTGGGAATGTGATTTTGCAGAGAAGGTATAGAATAATTTGACAAATATGGTGAAAGGTTTGACTGGGATAGAAAGGGTGTTTTTTGAAATGATGATGTTTCGATTGTGTAAGCTGGGAAAGAATGAAGAAAGGGTTTTGTGGATGTTGATGAATTGTGCGAAGGAGAGTCTGTGGAATGTGTGGAATATCTTGGTATTTAGGAAATAGAAATTAACTGTAAAAGAGTGCATTGGCATGGTCTGTGAAGGTTATACTTCTATGCATATTGTGATTGCAAAAAATATGGTTTTGAAGAAGAACAAAAATAATGTTGATGGTGGGTATGGTTGGGGGAGGGATTTGTAGATCATTGGGGGTGGAGGGTTGGGGTTTGGTATATTTTAAGGTATGACTTTTACGTAATGGAAGGTGGTGGAGGGTTTTTTTATACTAAAGATGATTTATATTGGGGATGGTAAGGGTGTCTTTTTCCTGTTATAATATGGTTTTGAGGGTGATGGGAGGTATGTTTTGGTGGTTGTTTTTGAGTATGAGTATATTGCTACTATAAGCTATTCATTTATTCTTTTTTTATTTTATTGTGAAAAAAACGGTGGAGGAACAGTGGTGGAGGGAGAGCACAGTTTGTTTGTTTTTTGTGTATATGGAAAAGAAAGGTTTTGAGGGAAAAGGTTTTTTTTTATATTATTGGTTATATTTTGGTTATTTGATGATGATGTGTTTATTGTGATCTTTTGCTATGTGAAATTTATATATGTAAATATCTTTTAATGACTTTTTAAATAAAAGAATGAAAAAAAAACAAACATGCAACATGTGGTTCAACCATAGTGCCGAGGAAATGAGGGCAAGAAAAGGCACCAAGAGACAGATGGGAGGAGTGGTGTAACCCCCATAAACTCCACCACTAAAAAAATTGTCAGATTGCCTCTCAAAAAAGGGGAGAACAACAATGGAGGCAATGCTAAGGAGGCACATTAATATTAAGAGAAATATTTTACTGACTTCAAGTTCCTCCTTCAGTCCGCTAGTGGCCAAAGTGGCCAAGGTATAGATCCAAAATGTTTCTCTTTCACAGAGTTGTTTAAAACGTTCTGCTGTTGGTAGGACACAGGATGTGGCCTCAATAATCCAGGCCATCAAATCCTGAGCGGATTTTTGGTGAAATTCCAATAAGTGCCTATGGACACTGTGTTTGTCAATGCCATTCTCGACAAAACAACGGTGTTATCCAAACCTCTTCCTGAGAGTCCGTACAGCAAGCTGCATGGACAAGAGAGATAGTAAACCATATATTCAAATGAATAGGTGTGGAAATCAGAAATGGGGTAAGTTCTTCCCTACGTGGTGAAGTCTTTCTGTCTTTTTGTTTTAAGTTGAACTGGATAGACTTTTGTCTTTTTTCAGCAAGACTAACTATGTAACTATGTCGAACATGCTTGCAAGTGAGACACCTGGGTTAATGACACTGATACATGCCTTTGATGGTAGAGAAGGTTAGAGCAGGACCTATCTTGGTCTGAATACCTTTGACCTTACTTATTTCAGGCCTGTCTATAGGAAACTTTGGGCTTGACTGTAAGTGATGATTTTAGGTGGGGATCCTCAAGCAGTATGGACCACTGTTTTTGTAATATATGTTCCATATTTCTGAACTGCATATGGAACTAAGAGGTTGTGGAGTACAAGTCAATGTCTTGTTTCTATCTACTTTGGCCCCATCAGTGAGATAAAGGGAGAAGGCCTCCTTCACAAGTGTGCTGGGGTAACCCCTCTCCAAGAATTTATCTTTTAAAGAGTTAACGTGGGTAATATAGTTTGTATTACGGGTACAATTGTGTCTGCGACAACAAAACTGTTTTTTTGGTGAACACATTCGGTGGTAAACTAACTGCAGATAGACACAACCATTGTGGTATTGAAAGTGGGTACTCCACTGTCTGAGTTAGATGGTGGAGCTGATGTAACATCAGCTGCTGATTCTAAATGTGAAGAATGGATTGGTCTGGATTTAACCAATCTGGTGGAGGGGAGGTGGAGGTAGATAGTAAGTAATCTGAGACTGGTACACTTTCATTAATTGGTCTGCTAGATGATATAGGATCTGTAACTGTCTTTTAGTTGTTTTTTACGGTTCCTTATGCGACAAGGCTTAGGGGTATGGAGCTGACTCAACCGAGTACAATGATACCTCTGGTTAGAAGTTGGGTGAAGTGTATTGGGTGGGTCTGTAGGTTGTAGCAGGAGTGGTTTATCAGATATGGCTTTTGTTGGGACTGGATGACGGGCCATAAAGGGGACAAGGGATGCTGCCCAGGCTATGAACCTCTCCCTGCGTCTTTTCCAACAGAAAATTCTATTGGTGTTGAGGCTGTCAAAGTCTCTATGTACTTTACCCAGTTTAGTCTAAATAAGATCATCCTCCTTACGTTTAGTGTTTCTTTTAAAAGTTTTTAACCATTCAATGTGTAAATGTAAAATCTCATTGACCAATAGGTCAATAAGAGACTATGCCTTGGAGAGTAATTATTGATATTTTATGTCTCTCTGTTGAATAATAATTTCCATCCATTTTCATGTGCAGAATTCAGATATATGGGACCAATCAAGTTTCAACGTGGGACTGAGGAAAGTGCAGACTTTGGTGTTCCTTAGACCTCTCGGGAGATGTTATATTTGAGGTACTGTTGTAAAAAGAATTTAGCCCACCATTGCTGGTTGGTTGGTATCCAAAGAACAAAGGTATACCGCTCAGGCAAACAATCCAGATCAATCCACAACAGGTGCAGGCTCTGGCTCACCACCACACACGATGCAATAGGAAGAAGGATCAGCCACACACGGGAGGATAGATGAATATAGTGGTAGGTTAATTGGCGCCTGTATAAATTGACCCTAATATGTGTATGTTTGGATGTGAGTTAGAGACCTTAGATTGTACGCTCCTTGAGGGTTAGGGACTGATGTGAATGTACAATATATATGTAAAGAACTGCGTAAATTGACGGCGCTAGATAAGTACCTGAAATAAATAAATAAATATAGTGTGTATTTATTGATCCATAGGACACACAAAACACCAGGACATGAATACAGGACCTGTTAACGCGTTTCACACGATCTGATTAAGCACATGATCATGTGAAACGTGTTAACAGGTCCTGTATTCATGTCCTGGTGTTTTGTGTGTCCTATGGATCAATAAATACATACTATATTCATCTATCCTCCGGTGTGCGACTGACTCTACTTCCTATTGGTTGGCTGCTATGACAATATCTTCAGTTTTACAGAATTTTGCACACAATACCCTATAGGCTGGCCTATCCATGGAAAATTGGTGGAGAAAGAAGCTGGATGGAAATAAAGTGTAAAGTTCCTCTAAAAGGCCAGATTTGGCCACTTCAATATCACAATTTCCATTATAGAATTGAGGATTACAGTGTAGTTATATAAAAACAAAGTATAAAGACATAAATAAAACCAGTAAAATGGCATAAGAGCTGAGTAGTTACAAACTAACAGTTTAGGAAGATAACACAGTGCTTTATGACACTAACATCAGGACTTCCTTCAGCTCAAAAATGGACTTCTATAGATGCGAGAACAAAAGAGATATTTGGCGCATTAAGAGTAAAAAGACCAGATGTATTATGTGATGGATAGAATATTATCCACACAAGTAAAGTCGTTGAAGTCCAAAGGTGGTTAAGGGATAATCCAACAATGCTTGACTCAGTGGCAGCCAATTCAAAAAGAGCTAGTAGAAACTGTGTGAACCATAAAAAGGAGAGAAGCAGCACCATCTAAGTGCAGCAATGAAAACAAATAATTTATTTCCTCATGTAGTGGATTGGAGAACACCATTGTTTTATCGAGGATGGAATTGACTGTGTCCCCAGGCACTTCCTGGAATTTCAAAAATCCTCTCAGGGTTTGATTGTCTGGGTTATTGAGGATCACTGATTCCGTGACCTACCAAGAGAACGTTTTAAACAACTCTGTGAAAGAGAAACATTTTGGATCTATACCTTGAACACTTTGGCCTCTGGTGGACTGAATGAGGAACTTGAAGTCAGTAAAAATATGGTTTTATCCCTCCTTGATTACTGCAACTCCCTCCTCACTGGTCTACCATTACACAGGTTATCCCCTCTTCAGTCTATTATTAATGCTGCTGCTAGACTCATACACCTTACCAACCGATCAGTGACTGCTGCCCTCTCTGCTAATCCCTTTATTGGCTTCCACTAACCAAACGTAAAAAATTTAAAATACTAACCACATACATACAAAGCCATCCACAACACTGCCCCTAGCTACATCACCAACCTCATCTGCAGATATTATCCAAATTGCTTGCTCCGCTCCTCCCAAGACATCTTGCTCTCTAGCTCCCTCATCACCTCCTCCCATGCTCTCCTCCAGGACTTCTCCAGAGCTTCTCCCATCCTCTGGAACTCCCAACTGCAGAATGTCCGGACAGCCGCCACCCTGTCTGCCTTTAGGCAATCTTTGAAAACTCACTTATTCAGGGAAGCCTACCCCACCTCCATCTAAGAACAGTATTTGAGCCACCTCCATCAGAACATCGCCTACAGCTATCACCTTTTGTACCACCTCCCCCTTCCTTTAGATTGTAAGCTCCAAAAGCAGGGCCCTCCTATTCCTTCTGTACCAAAATGTGTTGTAATTGTACTGTCTCCCTTATATTGTAAAGTGTTGCACAAACTGTTGGCGCTATATAAATCTTGTCTAATAATAATAATAATATTTATCTTAATATTTTAAGGCTATGTCTCGTTGGCATTACTTCCATTGTTGTTCTCCCCTTTTTTGGGAGGCAATCTGACAGTTTTTTAGTGGTGGAGTTGTATGGGGGTTCCACCGTCCCTCCTGTCTGTCTCTTGATGCTGTTTTTTGCCCTCATTTCCTCGGTACTATTGTTGATCCACATATTTAATGTTTGTTTCTACTCCATATGCTTTGTTTGTGCTGGCTAGTGATTATCATATACTCTATGATTACACCTACTCACTTGGTACCTCTAGTGTTTCAGCTTATACATAGCTACATCAATTTCCTAATATTCCAGTAGCTGGCCATCACTCCACAATTCTATTTCTCTATTTTTTATTTATTTTCTCTTGCTCTACACTATTTTCATTTTCCCAAATGGCATAATTAGCTGTCAGTAACCATAAACCAGGTGGAGATAGAGAGTGCAGTTAAAATCACAACTTTAATGAAATAGCAAAAATAACAATTCAGGAATGTAGTCAAAACAGAAGCCAGGATTCATATGTTAGTGTGGGTAATCAGACGAGACAGGGTCTGGAAACCAGAAGTCAGTGTAGCCAAAAGTCAGGAACAGGAATTGGAAGAGAAGTTAGCCAGACCAAGTTGTATGCAGGAACACACTGGAGATCATAGACCATGCAAGGGCAAGGAGAAAATGAGCTAAGCTACTAAAATAGAAAAAAAGGGTTGGCTGTAGGCTGAGCAGCTTCTGAGCAGTGAAAGAAAAGAGCTGCTTGTTAAGTAGCAGGAGTCCAGCTCTGACAGTAGCATTATTATTATTATCATCTAGAATGTTTGTATACACATTTTCAATAATATGGAATCACCTGTTTATGTATAAACATTTCTATTTTTGCATATCTATTTAATCTATTTATTCATACAGAACCCTTATGGTCTCTATGGTATAGTGCATAGTGACATAAATGCCTAATTTGCATAATTTTTCCTTAATATCCTCCTTATATGTTTATTGTATTTTACTTATTGTATTTTAATTTAAGAGCCTTTAGTTTAATTAGTTTAAGAGAGGGAGACTTGATATGTTTTTTTGTACTAACCTACGATGACACTTGGGCCTCTCCATGAGTTGGCTGGGTGCTATAGTCCGCCACCATCGCTTGCCAATATATGCTCTTTCTATGACCTGATAGAGGAGCATGCATGTTCTGAACACATATAATGCCTACTGGGATGTATAACGGCATTTGTAGTTCCGTGCAGGTGAACGGCTGGAAGACTGACCTCTTCCCGGTCCTCTCCGGGGTCAGACAAGGCTGTCCTCTCTCACCTCTGCTTTTTGTTTGCTGTATAGAGCTCTTCGCCGAATGCATCAGACGGAATCCAGAGATGGGGGGAATCACCGCACCGGGACCAGACAGACGGGAAGTGAAGTGCTCGCTCTACATGGACGACGTGACGGTGTTCTGTGCCAACCAGCGCTCCATCGACCTGCTCGTCCAGACCTGCGAGGACTTCGGCCAAGCTTCGGGGGCAAAGGTCAACTGTGGGAAGTCGGAAGTCATGCTCTTCGGAAAGTGGTTCCTGCCTTCTTCTGCATCCATGCCCTTTGGCATCAAGACAGACTTCATGAAGATTTTGGGAGTTTGGTTTGGTGCCGAGGGCGCAGCCCTGAAGTCTTGGGAGGAGAGACTGGCCAAGATGCGTCAAAAGTTTGGACTCTGGAGCCTCAGAGACCTCACCATCGAAGGGAAGACACTGGTATTCCGCAGCGAGATTCTCCCTGTGTTGCAGTACCTCGCCCAGGCCTGGCCCCCTCGGGTCAACACCTGTAAGGCCATCACCAGGGCGGTGTTTCACTTCATCTGGGGCTCCAAGATGGACAGAGTGAAGTGGGCAGTCATGTTCAAGGAACCCCTCAAGGGCGGTAAGGGCGTGCCCGACATCGCCACCCAGCTGAGGGTGTTCTTTGCTTGCAACTGCGTCCGCAGAACTTTGCCCAGACGGATTATGGACTCTGGCGGGAACGCAATGTCTCGCTTCTTCCTGTTGCCTCTCTGGAGGTCCCTGGGGTGGGACACTTGGGATAGTTCCATCCCCTACAACTGGGACACTCCTTGGTACTACTTGGATACCTTCAAGTTCATCAGGGAGCAAGGGCTGCAGGGAGTCAAGCCGGACTTGTGGAAGCCAAAGACTATCTACAAGCTCATCCGAGCCAGCGACATTTTGGAGTCGGTTCCAGGCCTGCCTTCAGACACCTGCAAGGTGGTCTGGAGGAATGTTTCTTCCAACATTCTTACCAACAGGCACAAAGACCTGGCATGGATGGCAATCCAAGGGGGGTTGCCTCTCAGGACATTTATGCATGCCAGGAACCTGAGCAGATACAGACACTGCCCCTTCTGCATCATCCACGAGGAAACGTCTTACCACGTTTTCTGGGAGTGCTCATTTGCTCAGGCCCTGTTGGGGGCCCTGGAACCTGAACTCAAGGACTTTGTACCACAGACAGCCATCACTCACTTTGGGGTGTTGAATGGACTGTTCTGTGGAACCTTTTCTCTGGAGGACATTGACGGCGCCTGGCGGGTGCTGTGTTGTTTTAAGGACGCTTTATGGTGTGCCAGAAAGCGCCTCATCCACCAGCGGGAGAGGATGTCCATTGAGGACTGCCGCAGACTGATCCTCAGTCTGCTCAGAGACTATTCCTTGATGGACTTTAAGGAGGAAGAGGACGTCTGAAGATTTCCCCCTTCCCCCTACTCCCCCTTGCGTGTCTTTGTCTTTTCAATAAAGCTTCGGGCCTGTGTTTCTTTTCCCCCCCTTTCCCCTTCCCACACACACCCGATGCCTATTGTTGATCGTAATACCTGGCTTTCGTTTTTGCATGCATTAGTATCATTAGGAAACGTAATGTGTATTAGAATGTTACAGTTTTTGGGGTAAGCGGCGTCATGCATGACGTGGCGGTCTGGGGATTCATCCTCTGCACATCACGTCAGGCATCATACCGCTGAGCGAATGTATTTATTTCTGAATGTATTTATTGTATGCTTGGAACTGTATTGCTATGTGGTGCGCTGCATCGCAGTACAGGGTGAGATGTACCCCGATTACACGTATCATGTTGTTTTTGATGCTTCTGTAATAAAAGTATCTTTTCAATCAAAAAATAATGCCTACTGTGGCTGTACCTGACATCACTCCCACATAGCCTGTGGATTCACACTAACCAGGAAGTACTGGGAACCACCAGCACAGCCAAGGATAGTGCATTGAAGACCGGCCAGGAGTTGCACAGCAGTTGACACCAGTTTGATAAGTGCTCATTTAACTACGACTATTGTGAGTTGCCCATTTTGTGGAAAGCTATTTGTTTTCCTTGCTGTACTTAGGTGGTGCTGCTTCTCTCCTTCTAATTTTATTATTAAAATATACTCAAAAATATTGTGCACTAATCCAGTGCACAAAGAAATATCGCTTCTACAATAGTTGCCCCCTTAAGGAAAAAAATCTGACTGGCGTCCAGCAGGTAAAATGGGTGATCACGTACTTCTGGCGTACTGATGTCACTAACCATGGCACTGACGTGTTTCATCATGAATAATTTAACTTCATTGGCCAGCGTGATGTCTGTGCCTCACTTACACTATATTGCGAAAAGTATTGGGACACCCCTCCAAATCATCGCATTCAGGTGTTCCAATCATCTCCATGGCCACAAGTGTATAAAATCAAGCACTTAGGCATGCAGACTGCTTTTTAAAACATTTGTGGAAGAATGGGCTGCTCTCAGGAGCTCATTGAATTCAAGCGTGGTACTGTCATAGGTTGCCACCTGTGCAATAAACCCATGTCGAATCATGCTTCTCTGTCTGGCAATCCGATGGGCGTGTCTGGTTTTGATGTTTTCTAGGAGAATATAACGTGTAAAATTTGCTGATGGGGGGATTATGGTGTGGAGTTGTTTTTCTAGTGAAGGGAACTCTTAGGGCATCAGCATAGTTTGGGGATGGCCCCTTCCTGTTCCAACATGACTGCGCACCAGTTCACAAAGCAAGGTCCATAAAGACATGGATGAGCGAGTTTGGGGTGGAGGAACTTGACTGATCTGCAGAGTCCTAGCATCAATCCCATAGAATATCTTTGGGATGAATTAGATTGAAGACTGCAAAGCCTTCCCAAACGACATCAGTGCCTGAACTCACAAATGCACTTCCCAGAAGAGTTGAAGCTGTTATAGCTGCAAAGGTAGGGACAACTCAATTTTGAACCCTACGGACTAAGACTGGGATGCCATTAAAATTCATGTTCATGTAAAGGCAGGCGTCCCAATACTTTTGGCAATATAGTGTATAAAGAGAAAGATGTTTATCAGTATCCTAGCAATGACTGCCATTTTAAAAACATGCTCCTGCTCCTCCATCATAAACTAATATACAGTACTGTATATCTAGCAATCTATAAAATAAAAATAAATTTAAAAGCACCAGTACATGATCACTGACCAGCCCAAATTGATCGTATTAAAAAAAACTCCAATAGATTGTATACCAACTCTGAATGTATGTTTAACTTATTAACATGTGAAATAAAAAGCCAAAACAAAAAAAATTAATACATAACACCTAATAATAAAAAATTACTTTTACAACAAAATTGATGTTTTTACATCAAAACATCATATCAGAATTCATAAATTAAATTTAAAATATTGAAATAAAAATAAATGAGGAAGTCACTGTATTCGTGACAAAACACGTCAGAGGCGTGGTTAGTGATGTCAGTATGCCGGAAGTAGATGATCGGCCATTTTACTTACTAGACGCCGGAAGGATTTTTTTTCGGGGCAACTATTGTAGAAGGGATATTGCTTTGTGCACTGGATAAGTGCACACTATTTGTGAGTATATTTTAGTACCTTTTAATAATTTTGGATATACACTATGAGATCTCACCGTTCGTTTCCCCTATACAATATTGGTTTATTTGATTGATCGGATTTACTGAGAATCATGAGATTTAAAGGAGTCATCAGCCCTCCCTTCTCATGACACAGGACACCTTCCTGCAAGTACATTCTAACATACAAACCTTTTTCACGGACAATGTGGGCTCTGTGTCCTCCGCAATCTCCTTATGGGAAGCACACAAGGACACAAGGTGTGGCCACCTTATTCAAATTGCCTCCGTCTGCAAATGTGAGAGGGAACAGAGACTTCGGCTTGTCTTCAGGAGGTGGCTGTGACAGTGGCCTGAAGGTCTGCTCCTTCTGCCAGGACACAGAAGGCCCGCGATAGCTGTGGAACTGGACCTTCTAGCTTCCAACCAAGCAGAAAAGGCCCTTCGTAGGGCCAGGTATAAATATTTTTCTTCTGCTAATAAGCCAGGTGCTATGCTAGCTCAAAGGTTGAACTCTTCCAGTCGCCTCCATAAACCCATTAAATTGCGTCTGGCGAGCAGTGATCTCTCATCTAATCCTAAAAGCATAGTGAACTCTTTTGATACTTTTCTATCCTCCCTTTATTCCCAGCCTGTCCCCTTTGTTATCGATAAGGCTGATGCCTTTTTTTGGTATCTTGACCTCCCGTATTTGCCGACATCAGCGCATGATACGTTGAATGTCCCTGCTATGGACTTGGAGGTGCTGCAGGCCATTAAGTCCATCTGCTTATCAAAAGCCCTGTGTCAGAACAGATTTTCTGGTCTTTAATACCGCAACTTTTCTTCACTCTTGGCTCCATTCTTGACTACCTACTTCAACGCCATGCGCGAGTGTAGTAAGCCTGCTCCAGACTCACTCCGAGCTCATATTTCCATGATACCTTGGGGTTCATGATGCCCATTAACCCCAAGCCTTCCATGCTATCTCTCTACTAAATGAGGACATGAAACTTTTGGGTAAAATCCTGAGTTCGCGTATCAATAAATATTTACAAGCGTTGATTCATAAGGACCAGGTCGGTTTTGTCCCGGGTCATCAGCAGATAATGTTTGGAAGGTGGTGCACCCTATCTCCCTTATGAATCGCTGCAATATTCCAGGGTTCCTCCTCTCAGTAGACATCTATAAAGCATTCGATCACCTCTCCTGGGATTACCTTTGCTACGTCCTGAATCCCTGGAGTTTTGGGAGTTCCTTTTTAACCTGACACTCAGCGTTATATTCTACTCCAGAGGCTTCTGTTTGCTATGCGGGCTTCTCCTCCGATTCTTTCCCCATCGCCAGAGGAACCCACCAGGAATGTCCTCTTTTCCCAACAATTTTATCTTGGCCCTTGAGCCCCTGGCGATTGCGATTCACATGGACCCAAATATATCGGGAATCCCCTATGCTGGAACGTCGTATAAAGTGAATCAATTTGCGGATGATGCTCTGTTGATTTTGTCCAATAGGATAATGATGCTTCTGAACCTCCATTCTCTGATGTCCCGGTTTGCAGAATTTTCAGGCCTTCAGGTTAACCCCTACAAAATGACTGCTTTAAATGTCTCTCTGCCAGACTCCATGGTTTCCCTTCTCCAATCTTCTTTCCTGTATCGCTGGGCGACCTCCTCTCTCACTTACCTTGGAGTACAATTAACCCATTCCTATTCTTCCTTTTTTGCTGCTAACTATTATCCCCACTTCCCTTCTGCGTTCTTGGCATTTTCCCTCTCTGTCTTGGATAGGGCAAATCAGCGCTGTAAAGATGACTTTAGGTACTCCCTAAATTCCTTAATTTTTCCAGGAAGCTCCCAGTCCAGGTTCCTTCATTATTCCCGCACTCTCTACAGAATAAGCTTTTGGCCTTCATTTGGGCCAACAAATGCCCCAGAGTAGCACGTACCACCCTTTATGCCCATTGGTTGAGAAGGGGTCTTGGGGTCCCCAACGTCACAAAACATTACTTAGCTGCCCAAATATCCCAATTAACGTTGCTCCATGCTACTTCTGATATCCCACTTTGGGTGGTACTGAAGATCCCTGACTGTGCCCCTGTCCCGATCTTGGCTCTCCTTTTGTTGCCTTCTTCCCTCTGCCCTTCCCTACTTAACCCACTCATGACTCATAGTCTGCGTATTTGGGATTCGATCTGTCTTTTGGCTAAATTAATGTCCCCCTTTCTTCCTCTCCTGCCCTTGTTGCACAATCCCCTATTCCCCCCTGGTCTGATGCAACATTTTGCCTGGTGGCCCGCTCACAGCTATTCCCATGTTTGTCACTTTTTGAACTCTAGTTCATTTACATCCTGGTCCTCTATCTGTGTAGTCCATGGAGCTCCACTGGCGGAATGGTTTCATTATGCACAACTCAGACATTGGATTTCATCCCTTTGTTGTGATTCCATCTTTCTTGTTAGGAAAACACAGTTTGAACAGGTTTGCCAACACTCCCCTGGAGCCAGGGGCACCATCTCTCTACTCTATTCACATCTTCTCTTGGCACGTTCTCCTGGCCCCCCTCCCTATGTTTTAAAATGGGAACACAATCTTACTGTCCAACTAGCCTCGGAGGTTTGGAGTAGGGCCTGGTCAGCTGTGGCCAAATGTTCTTTTAACACTACCACTATGGAATATAAGGTCCTTCTCCAATGGTACTGAGTCCCAGCACGGATTGCCCATGCGTACCCATCTTGTGGCAATCGCTGTTTTAGAGGTTTCAGAATTCTCTATTTGGCGCCTGATCTTATCACTGGTCACTTTAATTTATGATTATATATTACTATTTTAGCATTGCATTTATATGATTGATGTTTTAAAGGATCAAGGGGTTCATCCTTATGCTAGCTGCTTATTTATATGGAGTGCTAGCTTGCCATATAAACTATTTATTTTGTCTTTTACCTCTATTAGCTGAGCTGCTTACTGTATTTGTTTATTTTTAACTATTTTATATATGAATTTGTTAGGACCACTTTATCCGCCAACCCATCTTTTTATACCTTTAACATTTTTATATATCTTCACATTTATTTTTATTCTTATATATAATTATTTATATAGTTAATATGGATGTTTTCAAATTAAGATCCAATAGGTCTTCACACATGAAGAAGAAGTACAGTGGGGATCGAAAGTTTGGGCACCCCAGCTAAAAATTTGTATTAATGTGCATAAAGAAGCCAAGGAAAGATGGAAAAATCTCCAAAAGGCATCAAATTACAGATTAGACATTCTTATAATATGTCAACAAAAGTTAGATTTTATTTCCATCATTTACACTTTCAAAATAACAGAAAACAAAAAAATGGCATCTGCAAAAGTTTGGGCACCCTGCAGAATTTATAGCATGCACTGCCCCCTTTGCCAAGCTGAGACCTGCCAGTGTCATGGATTGTTCTCAATCATCATCTGGGAAGACCAGGTGATGTCAATCTCAAAGGTTTTAAATGCCCAGACTCATCTGACCTTGCCCCAACAATCAGCACCATGGGTTCTTCTAAGCAGTTGTCTAGAAAACTGAAACTGAAAATAGTTGACGCTCACAAAGCTGGAGAAGGCTGTAAGAAGATAGCAAAGCGTTTTCAGATGTCAATATCCTCTGTTCGGAATGTAATTAAGAAATGGCAGTCATCAGGAACAGTGGAAGTTAAAGCAAGATCTGGAAGACCAAGAAAAATATCAGACAGAACAGCTCGCAGGATTGTGAGAAAAACAATTCAAAACCCACGTTTGACTGCACGATCCCTCCAGAAAGATATGGCAGACACTGGAGTTGTGGTACACTATTCCACTATAAAGAGATACTTGTACAAATATGGTCTTCATAGAAGAGTCATAAGAAGAAAACTTCTTCTACGTCCTCACCACAAAAATCATCGTTTGAACTTTGCAAATGAACATATAGACAAGCCTGATGCATTTTGGAAACAAGTTCTGTGGACCGATGAGGTTAAAATTTAACTTTTTGGCCGGAATGAGCAAAGGTACATTTGGAGAAGAAGGGGCACAGAATTTAATGAAAAGAACCTCTGTCCAACTGTTAAGCATGGGGTTGGATCAATCATGCTTTGGGGTTGTGTTGCAGCCAGTGGCACAGGGAACATCTCACGAGTAGAAGGAAAAATGGATTCAATAAAATTTCAGCAAATTTTGGATGGTAACTTGATGCCGTCTGTGAAAAAGCTGAAGTTAAAGAGAGGATGGCTTCTACAAATGGATAATGATCCTAAACACTCCTCGAAATCCACGGGGGATTACATCAAGAAGCGTAAACTGAAGGTTTTGCCATGGCCTTCACAATCTCCTGACCTCAACATAATTGAAACTCTATGGATAGACCTTAAAAGAGCAGTGCGTGACAGACAGCCCAGAAATCGCAAAGAACTGGAAGACTTTTGTAAGGAAGAATGGGCAAAGATACCTCAAACAAGAATTGAAAGGCTCTTGGCTGGCTACAAAAAGCGTTTACAAGCTGTGATACTTGCTAAAGGGGGCATTACAAGATATTAACTCTGCAGGGTGCCCAAACTTTTGAAGACTCCAATTGTTTTGTTTTCTGTTATTTTGAAAGTGTAAATGATGGAAATAAAATCTAACTTTTGTTGACATATTATAAGAATGTCTAATCTGTAATTTGATGCCCTTTGGAGACTTTTCCATCTTTCCTTAGCTTCTTTATGTACATTAATACAAATTTTTAGCTGGGGTGCCCAAACTTTCGATCCCCACTGTAGATAATTTACATGGTCTCTTCATCCATCTATCTAATCATACCACTTCTGAAATTAGAACCCTGTGGGATATTTCATTTCTTGAAAAGTATGTAAAGGAAGGAATGGTTCCAAGATCATTAAGATGTGATATCCCACCAGAAACGGATTATATTAATAGTGATACTGAATGGTATACATTTTTTAATAATATGGGGTTGGATTTACTTAAATTCTTAACTATAAGGAAAAAGAAAAAACTTATACACCTTGACACTGAAATAAATAAAACAAGGGAGAAATTGGTCACATATATGAGAAAGGAGGAATATAAAGCAGAATCTGATAAACTCAAACTTTATATGGAGAATACTGACAAAAAACAAAAAATTAAGAAAAGAAAGTAATTCTTCGTGATCTTAATGATTATAAGAATAATGCAGTTTTTAAATGGCAAATTGCCAAACTCCCCAACCCAACCCCCTAGTAACAATCCCCTCCCCCATCAATCTTCTGTAGGGACAAGTAATACCGTGAAGGAGTCAAATATAGTCTGGTATAACATACGTCATCCACATAATACACCCCATAGAGATTATCACACATCTTCTAAACAATACCACACACCTCCCAGAAATGGGAGCATGAGATTTAACATTCCTGTCAAGAATAGGTTTGAAGTTCTCCATAACCTTCATGACCCAGATATTGGTGAGAGGGATATGAGAACCCATCCCCAGAATTCGATTTATCAATGAAATAATGAATATAGACAATACAATAGACCCAATGGACCAAGGTCCAATTTTAATGGACATTCAGTACAATTCAGACCTTAAATGCCTCTTGGAGGGGGCCTAGAATCAGTGATTATCAACACCAATATTCACAACAAAACACTCATAACAAGCGTAATAATAGACCCTATTACAACAATAACAACAACTCTAATTATTCCCCCCTTCCATATGGTAATAACCGCATCAACATTATTCTACCAATCAGACCCAAAACTCTGATAACTATGTGGAGGACTGTAACAATTATAATAATAATTATGTTGCTAACACTCCACACTGCAATCATTATCAGAACCCTACATCTCAATCCACTCAACAGGACCATTTTTTAGGAGAATCGCGAAAAAGAAATATAAGAGAAGAGGAAAACGAGGGGGAAAGAGGACTAACAGACCCCAAGAAAAGGAGAACCTAAACAATAACGGCATTTTTAATCTAAGTCAGACTATTTTGACAGATAAAGAACTCAATTTATTAAATAAAGGCTTAAAATATGCCCCAAATCAAAATTAAATAAATTCCAGACCTTTATTGATGTGCACAAGTTCGCTAGAAAATTGGCTATCAAACGATATTTTATTAATAATCCACTGACTAGAGAAAATACCCGCCCTTGTGAAATTAAATCTTTACATCTTAAAAATTCCTCCCTTTTTAATCCTCCATCACATTCCCATATCAATATCTTTAGAAACATGATGATTAAGGATCTTGACACTCTTAAAGAAAAAAATTGGCATAAGCAACAGAATATTAATGAAAGTATCAAAACTCTACTTGAGAATAAGGACCTAGTAATACGTCCAGCTGACAAAGGGGGAGGAGTTGTGGTATTAGATAAACCAACGTATATGAAACAAGTGCAAGACATTTTGGATGATGATAAGACTTTTAAGCTCAATTCCAAAAACTCATTGTTACCCTACAAAAAGGATTTGAAAAGTTTTACTTAAAAAGGTTATGATAAGGGCATTATTGACAAAAAAGAAAAATAATTCCTGTGTCCAGTAGCCCCCAAACATCCTGTTTTATATTGTTTACCGAAGGTGCATAAATACCCTGTACACCCTCCCGGTAGACCAATCGTCAGCGGTATTGGTTCTCTATGTTCCCCCATAGGAGAATATATAGATTTCTTTCTCCAGCCTCCGGTTACTCCTACCCCAGCATATCTTAGAGACAATAAGCAGGTATTAATTGACTTGAAAGATATCACTATAGATGCGTCTACCTATTAAGTAACAGCAGACGTTGCATCCCTGTATAGTAGCTTTAAACACAATGATGGTATGACTACTGCTAAGTTTTACCTTGATAAGGCAGATGAAATCCCTCAGAGACATAAATTATTTATTCTAGAAATTTTGAACTTCGCTATGAACCATAACTATTTCTGGTTCAATAATAATTATTATTGGGCAGCACAGTGGCTAAATGGTTAGCACTTCCGCCTGGCAGTACTAGGGTCCTTGGATCGAATCCCAACCATGGCACCACCTGCCTGGAGTTTGCATGTTCTCCCTGTGCCTGCATGGGTACTCCGATTTCCTCCCACACTCCAAAGACATGCTGGTAAGTGAATTGGATCCTGTCTAAATTGGCCCTTGTATGTGTATGTATGAATGTGAGTTAGGGACCTTAGATTGTACGCCCCTTGAGGGTTAGGGACTTATGTGAATGTACAATATATATGTAAAGCACTGCGTAAATTGATGGCGTTATATAAGTACCTGAAATAAATAAATAATTATTTACAAACCACAGGAGTTTCTATGGGTGCAAAATTTGTACCCAGCCTAGCCAATCTATTCATGTCACACTGGGAAGAGGATTTAATCTACTCTAGAGATTGGCCAGAGTTGACATTTTATAGGAGGTATATTGACAATTATTTTTACTTTGGAGGGGCAGTGAGTTTACTTTAATTAATTTTTTTAATACCCTTAATTTTAACCATTTGCCACCCGCCCTATGGCCGAATGGCGGGCGGCAAATGTCATCAGCGTTCCGGGTGGACGCCATATGGTGTCCTCCCGCACATGCGCAGATTGCGCTCCTGCAGAGCGGCACAGCGGCGCGATCTGTCACCGGCCGTGTACCTCAGACATGGCCGATGACAGATCTGAGTATCGGCCCCGTTGCCGGTACCATGTGACCTGCTGTGACCAATCACAGCAGGTCACATGACAGTTGTATACAATGGATGGCTTCATTCATGCCATCCATTGTATACTACTGCCTAGCTGTGAATGGTCACAGCTAATCACATGCACATGTCATGTGATTAGCTGTGGCCAAATCACAGCTAAGCACAAAAAAAAAAAAAAACCTGAATGAATCGATGTCATTCAGGTAAATGCTTGCTTATAGCAAAGTAATTCTTTGCTATAAGCAAATTGTGTAAAAAAAAAAAAAAAAAATACTGATCACTTCCCCAAAGTAGTACAATGTTACTATGGTAACATTGTACTACTTTGGTCATAGTGAAATATGAAAAAAAAATCTTAAAAAAAAGAAAAAAAATTAATAAAAAATAACAAATAAAAAAAAATATATTTTTTTTTTTTCCATACTGTCACCAGTCAGTGTCTCTGATCACCGCCATGCCAGTTATATGATGACGCTGTACTGCATGGTGACAATATGTAAAAATAAAATAGTGAAACTAATTTTTTTTTTCCAAAAAAACGTTTATTGAAGAAGCGCAAAATGTTACAAAAGGAATGCAAATGATACTCAGATATGACAATTGTCGATACAAACCATGAAAAAATAGAAAATCTCTTGCAGAGAGAAAGACATATGCCACATTATTAAACCAATCAACGACAAGGACAGGTTTGTAATACTCAGGCATTGTAGTAGTCTGGATGGGAATGCTGTCGCATCGAGACTCCTATGTGCGTAATTCTCGCTGCAGAGCTACAGTGGGAGGAAGGGAAGATGCGGCACAAATGATGGAGACTAAGCTGGGATCGTACTCGAAGGAAAGTGCCTGTATTCTAGTTTAGATCGTCGTGAAGGTTGCTGAAGTAGATAAAGAGAGTATGATATTCACAAGCCTAACTTTCTCTAGATAGGTAACCAGCAGAAAACTGGGCGTGTAGCAAGAACGAAAGAAAAGAGAGAAGAAAAAAAAAAGAGGGGGAGGGGGGAAAGGGGAGAATGGGCAGGGTTTGTGGTATTCTCAATACCAAGGGTCTTACGTGCGTAGATTTAGGCGATAGTCAATGAACCGGAGCAGATGGATGGGGTAAAACCCTGAAGGAGAGGAGATAGCCTACCGTATGATCTAATGAAATGTAAGAGCACCCACCGGAAAGCTAAGTAGAATCAGGTGGGTAGGTTCATGAGGGACTGCTATGTAGGGGTAGTAGTAAAATGAGTCCAGCAGGCCCAGGTGTGGGAAAATTTAGTGGGAGAGTCAAGTGCAGTCGCAATCAGTTCCTCCATTGCCGCAATTTTACTCACCCGAATCAGCCAGTCGCGAATGGAGGGAGGGCGAGTGGAGCCCCAAAGAACTGGAAGACAGAGTCTGGCCGCATTGACCATATGCATGGCTAGTGATTCGAAGTATTGTCCCCTGGGGAGGGGGGAATGATGGAGAAGAAACTGGGCAGGAGACAGAGCTAGGGGCAAGGTGGTCACAGACACTACAAGCCTGTGGACCTACTGCCAGAATGGTTGTATACTCGGACAGGACCACCAGATGTGGAGAAAGGACCCATTGGATGTTCCACATCTCCAACAGCTATTGGGGAAAGATGGGTTGAAATAACAGATTCTCAACGGGGTTTGGTACCATCTCGACGCCAATTTATAGCCGTTTTCCTGGGTCAAGACATTGAGGGAGCATTTATGAGCATACGAGAATATTTGGTTCCAGTCGGAGTCCAACAGGCTGTCTTTCAGGTCTCTGTTCCATGCACGGCAGGAAGGTACGGAGTCGTAAGCCCTACTCTCAACGAGGAGGTAAATCTCCGAAATCAAATGTTTGCGTGGTTCCGCTTTAGAGCATAGAGATTCAAAAGGAGTGAGGGGACGAGTCCAGTTATGAAACGGTTTGTGTGAGAGCAGAAAGTGTCTTATCTGCAGATAGGCCCAGAAAGGAAAATCACGGATAACCAGGCTCACAAGCAATTCGCAGAACGATTTCACCTTGCCTTCGTGGATAAAGTGTTTAACCAAGACCTGGTCATATGGCCATTGTGCTGATGGGAAAGTTTTGTACATGCCTGGGGGGAAGTCAGGGTTGAGACGAATAGAGGTTAGGCGATTCGGCAACTCGGAGATAGATGCAGATTTGCTGGTCAGGCGGAAAATATGTAAGCTGGGCCCCACCAAGGGGTGGGTGAGGAGCCCTGGAGGCATATGCTTCGGCAAGGACCATGGAATCGATATCAGGGGTGAGGGTGAGAAAGTATTTTCTAGGCGAACCAAGTCTTTAGAGGTAGAGTGAACGTGCCAGTCCACTATACGAGTAAGGTGGCATGCCCAGTAGTATCGGTGAAGGTCAGGGAGCCCAATTCCACCTCTAGATTTAGGAAGGGTCAATTGAGAGAAAGCAATGCGCTGACGCTTTTGGTTCCAAAGGAATTGAGTGCAGAGTTTTTTGCAAGATGTAAAAAAACAGCAACAGGTAGGTGGATTGGCAGCATTTGAAAAAGATAGTGGAGGTGGGGGAGTATATTCATTTTAATTTTTGCTGCCCTTCCAAACCATGAGAAGCATGGACGATGCCACTTTTGGACATCCGCTTGGAGAGAGCGGAGAGCGGGAAGGAAGTTTTTCTCATAAAGGTCGTCGATGTTGCGGGTAAGCTGCACACCAAGATAGGAAAGGGAATCCCTTTCCCATTGAAACGGGAAATGAGATTCGCAGAAAGAAACCGAATCTGAGGGTAGGGTGATGTTAAGAGCGAAGGACTTGGAGAAGTTGATTTTGAAGTTTGACAAGAAACGAAAGAGAGCAAAATCTTTCAATAGATTAGGCAAAGTGGTGTGAGGCTCAGCAAGGAAAAGGAGGATGTCATCCGCGTGTGCAGTGAGCTTGTATTCCTTGTTCGCTACCTTGATCCCTTTGATGTCGGAATTTGAGCAAATTTTACGTAGCAGGGGCTCGAGGGATAGGACAAACAAGAGTGGGGAGAGGGGACAACCCTGATGTGTTCCGTTACCTAAGTGGAAAGAGTTTGACAAGTATCCATTGACCCGGACTCGAGCAGTAGGGCCAGAGTACAGGGTCATAATGAAGTTGAGCATCTTCTCGCCCAAACCCAGTGCCGACAGGAATGCCTATAGATAATCCCAAGCAATCCTATCAAAAGCCTTTTCTGCATCCAGAGAAAGGAAAAACCGGAGGTGTTGGATTTACGCAGCCAATAGTGAAGGTTAAGGGCCTTAAAACCCACTTGATCCAAATTGATCAAGGAGGGAAGCATAGGGAGGAGTCGATTAGCCAGAATCTTTGCGAATAGTTTAATGTCCACGTTTAGCAGGGAAATGGGTCTGTAGTTAGAGACCTGTGTGTTATCTTTGTTGCCCTTGGGGATGACTGTTATGTGGGCTTCTAAAAGTCAATGTTGGGGCTGGGGGGAATGAGAGAAAGTATTGAACACAGAAAGAAAAGGGGTACCCAGGATATCTAAGAAAGATTTATAATAAGCTGCTGAGAAGCCATCAGGACCCAGACTCTTACCAGGCTTCATCTGCTTCAAAACACACTGCAGCTTGTTCAAAGTCAGGTCTTTTTCCAAAGAGGTAACCAGGTCTTCTGAAAGGGCCATTGGGCCATGGAGATGAAGAAATTCAGAGATCAAGGAGGACCTGGATTGGGCAGTATGCGGAGCGGGACGTTCAGGGGGGAGGTTTTATAAGGATTTATAAAAGTGCTCAAAATGGGAGGCAATATCAGGATTAGATGTGGCTATAGTACCATCGGGACCTCTGATTTTATGTACCGTCATACTAGATCGTCTCTCGCGGAGAGCTTTGGCAAGAAATTTTCCGCTCTTGTTCGCAAATTCATAGTATAGCTTTTGTGAGAGAACATACCGTTTCTTAACCACTTTCCCCAGTTCTGCAAGAAGTTGTGAGCGCGCGCTCAGAAGTTCAGATAGGGTCGACGCAGCCAGAGACCGCTTATGCGCTCTCTCCAACGAGTGAATTTTATCTGTAAGGTGTCTCAAACGCTCTTGTCTAGCTCTTTTACATTTCAACGCGGCTGCTATGAGGACACCCCGAATAACACACTTATGGGCCTCCCACTGCGTGAGGGGGGAGGTATCCAGAGAGCAGTTTAAGGAGAAGTATTCGGTTAGATTGGAGTGGATCTCTTGTTCGATTGTGGAGTCTGCTAAAAGGGAGGCATCCAGGCGCCAAAATTTTGAGCGTGTGTATTTTTCTGAGAACCGTAACGTCATGGTAATAGGGTGGTGATCAGAAAGAACCATCGGTTCTATAGATGCTGCATGGAGGAGTGGGAGGTCTGGGTGCGACAGAAACAGATAGTCTATCCTGGAGTATTTATCATGTGGTGCTGAATAAAATGTGTAGTCTTTCACAGAGGGGTAGAGAGTTCTCCAGGAGTCGTGCGCTTGTAAGTGTTGAAGTTGTATGTTGATTTGTTTAAGGGCCTTAAACGGTAGGAAGGAGCTTCCCGAGGAGGAGTCTAACAGAGGACTTAGTGGGACATTCAGATCGCCCCCCAATATCAGTACTCCGGACTGGAAAGCAGCTAAGGTGGCTGTTAATGAGCGCATGAAAGAGACCTGTTTGGTGTTAGGGGCATACACATTAGCAAATGTAACGGGTCTATTGGCGAAAGCGCCCTTTATAAAGAAGTACCTACCTTCAGTGTCTGCAAGGGAGTCGGACATAGTGAAGGAAAGATGTCTAGCGAATAAAATAGCCACCCCCTTCGATTTGGCCAAAGGGTTGGTGGCATGGTGGACTATGGGAAAATGGAAATTAAAGAGCTTGGGAATAGAGTCCTGGCGAAAGTGCGTCTCTTGAAGGAAGACTACATCTGCTTTTTGTTTATGCAGGAACGAGAGCAACATGGAATGCTTCTCGGGTGTGTTCAGACCCTTGGTATTAAGTGAGAGGACTTTCAGAGACAGTTGTCCCGCGACAGAGGTGTGGGACGGCATGATAACCAATCAGTATTGTAGGAATCAGAAGCCGCAGAGCCCTAGGGGTGAGGAATAGGGAGGAGAGAGAGGGAGAGGGAAGGGAGAAAAAAAAAAAAGGAAGGGGGGGGGAGAGGGGGAAGAAGAGTAAACGGCTGGAGGAAGAGACCCGCTATTCCACGTGAAACAGGAAGAAAGAAGGGAAGAATCTGAGAGAGAAGAGAAGAACACGAAGAGGATAACGAAAAGAGAAGTGAGAAAAGTAAGAGGCGACGAAAGAGCAAAGGAGAAAAGTCGAGACAGTGATGTTAGCTGTAAAAATGTTCAGTAAAAGCTCTCAGAGCTTACTGTGTGGGGAACGAGGTAGACAACGAATCGGGAGTAGAACCATCGCCGGCCGGAAACCACCAAGGCGAAGAGAAAAAAAAAATTGATTGAGAAAGTAGGGTCTGAAGAGGAGTGAAACGACAGTAACCTATATTGCAGGATAACCTCGGGGCAAACTATGTATAGTAGAACCCGGACCATCGCTGTGAAGTAACAGGACGTACAAAAAACACCAATGGGTGTGCAAGGGTAGGGATACAGTATGAGTGGAGCAAAGCCAGACAGGGACTACCTCTACCGCGTATGTGTCTAGAGCAGTGATGGCGAACCTTTTTGAGCCCGAGTGCCCAAACTGCAACCCAAAACCAACTTATTTCTTTCAAAGTGCCAACACTGCAATGAAACCTGAATATCGAGCTTTTGGTTTAGAAAAAACAACTCGTACAGTAGTGCAAACTAATTAACAGTACAGGGATGACCAGAGACTGCGGACACAGTACAGGGATGACCAGAGACTGCGGACACAGTACAGGGATGACCAGAGACTGCGGACACAGTACAGGGATGACCAGAGACTGCGGACACAGTACAGGGATGACCAGAACTGCGGACAGTACAGGGATGACCAGAACTGCGGACAGTACAGGGATGACCAGAGACTGCGGACACAGTACAGGGATGACCAGAGACTGCGGACACAGTACAGGGATGACCAGAGACTGCGGACACAGTACAGGGATGACCAGAGACTGCGGACACAGTACAGGGATGACCAGAGACTGCGGACACAGTACAGGGATGACCAGAGACTGCGGACACAGTACAGGGATGACCAGAGACTGCGGACACAGTACAGGGATGACCAGAGACTGCGGACACAGTACAGGGATGACCAGAGACTGCGGACACAGCACAGGGATGACCAGAGACTGCGGACACAGCACAGGGATGACCAGAGACTGCGGACACAGCACAGGGATGACCAGAGACTGCGGACACAGCACAGGGATGACCAGAGACTGCGGACACAGCACAGGGATGACCAGAGACTGCGGACACAGTACAGGGATGACCAGAGACTGCGGACACAGTACAGGGATAACCAGAGACTGCGGACACAGCACAGGGATGACCAGAGACTGCGGACACAGCACAGGGATGACCAGAGACTGCGGACACAGCACAGGGATGACCAGAGACTGCGGACACAGCACAGGGATGACCAGAGACTGCGGACACAGCACAGGGATGACCAGAGACTGGGGACACAGCACAGGAGATGACCAGAGACTGGGGACACAGCACAGGAGATGACCAGAGACTGGGGACACAGCACAGGAGATGACCAGAGACTGGGGACACAGTACAGGAGATGACCAGAGACTGGGGACACAGCACAGGAGATGACCAGAGACTGGGGACACAGCACAGGAGATGACCAGAGACTGGGGACACAGCACAGGGATGACCAGAGACTGGGGACACAGCACAGGGATGACCAGAGACTGGGGACACAGCACAGGGATGACCAGAGACTGGGGACACAGCACAGGGATGACCAGAGACTGCGGACACAGCACAGGGATGACCAGAGACTGGGGACACAGCACAGGGATGACCAGAGACTGGGGACACAGCACAGGGATGACCAGAGACTGGGGACACAGCACAGGGATGACTGCTGACCTTTGGGGAGGGAGGGGGAGCGGTTACCTGAATTTGACAGGTACCCGCTCTTACTTCCGCAGAGTTTTTTTTTTTTATCTTACCTGTTCCTCGATCCAGCCGCGCGCTGTCTTCCCGGCTTCTGTAGTGTGGGCGCTCGTCGGACAGCCGGATGCCCAGTGCGCATGCGCGAGAAGCGCTGTGCTTTGTGATTGGTCCGGCGGCTTCTGGGATCTGTCATGTGTCCCAGGTACCGCCTTACCATTCACAAGGAGCACTGCTTCTTGTGCATGCGCACTTGGGACCCGGCTGTCACGCACACTACAGCCGGGAAGACAGCGCGCCGCTGGATTCTCCTGGCGTGCCCACAGATAAGGCTCGGCGTGCCGGCTGTGGCACGCGTGCCACGGGTTCGCCACCACTGGTCTAGAGTATCGGGGTAGAGTATCGGAGTAGAGAGGAGACAAATACCTATGAGGCGTCAGAGCATTTTGAGACGGTGGCAAGACAAATAGGGGGGAAAAGGTGTCACGCAGAGTTGTGTGAGGCCTTGACGAGTATTACAAACAGCCCTTGACAAAAAACATTATGTCAGCAAGTTAACATAGGCAATACTAGTAAAGGTCAGTGCAAAAACATAGAAAAACAACAAGTCCCAAACCACCAACTATAACATTCGGATCTCCCTGGGGTCAACGCCAATCAATATACTTCAGAATGTAGAGCGGCAAAGTATGATATATAAAGGCACAAAAAAGCTGTCTATGGGCCCTATATCATCCTAAGGGGGGAGCATCACCTCTCGCGCACCAGAGCGACCGGGGAGAACACAGGAGCATGAGAAAGGCAGGCATCGACAGTGTGAGCATCTCCTGGTTTGCCCTCTCAGCCATGTCAAAAGGCAGGAACAGGCCAGAAGACGAAGGCACATCCGGACGGGATAACCCAGCAGGAAGCGGAGAGGAGTGATGTTCTCCCATCAGGCCAAAATAAATTTAATGATGTAATATCTAAACCATTCTCTTATATAACACGGGCCTCCCCCCCAGCCCCCGCGTGCAAGAGACCAGGCCCCCCCCACCCTCCCAAAAGCATCTTATACTGTACTAAGTCCTTTGAAGTCTCGTTGGAGGACACCATCTGTGTAGAGCAAGTCGGAGCAAGCACAGGAAAATCAGAGTTCATCTGCACTCTTCTGCCGGAGTAGCGAGACGACTTCCAGTATAGCGGGATGAGGTTCTGGGGGGTACAGGAATAACAAAGCAAATGGAGGGCAATCAACTAAAAAGCCCATATTCAGAGGCAGAGCGTGGGGGACCAGCTCATTGAGCGGGTCATAACGGAGTATGTTGGGAGAGCCGAGACTCCGGGTGTCAATCGCGGTGAGCGAGCTGAAGATTAGGTCCTCGGTCTAATAGGAGGGACCGTTTAAAGAATGGGTAGGGCTCGTCTGACAGTGGTGCGAGGATAAGCGATAGGGGCCCCATGGAAATCCGCCAATCGGTGATTGCAAGTCTGACCCCTGAGGCATTGGCTCCCCTCCACATGGTCAAGTGGTGACTGGAGTGCAATAGAGGTCCTTTGAGCAATACATGGGAGGGAGAAGAACAGCCGTGACTCTTGTAGCAAAGCAATAGTGGAACCAGCGGACAGAAGCGGACTGCAGGCAGCTGGTAAAGGGTGCACAGGAGTTACAGGAGTAGATGAGGAATAGGTATGATTAAGTCTCGAGCCGTGACTTCCTATGCGCAGGAGAGGCCGTTGGGCTAGAGACCCCCTGTGAGGAGTCTTGGAGGGGTTGAGGGGGCTGTCCGACTTCTACGAATGGATTGGCCTTGCCATTCCATAGCACCTTCCTCAGATCCAGCATCCCGGGCTGGCTGCAGACCCAAGAGCCTAAGCCAATCCGGCAAGTCCAACGGTGGAATGCTCAATGAGGAACAGAAGGATGGCAGATCTTCGGGGTTTCGCAGGTTATAGGTACGACCAGCAGCCTCTACTGAAAGGCAAAAAGGAAATTTCCATCTGTAGGACAGATTGCGGGTGCGGAGCGTATCAAGTAATGGACGCAGAGCTCGCCTTTGGCGTAAGATCATACTGGATAGGTCCTGATACAGTTGTATTTCCGCCCCATCGTAAGTCAGATATCTTCTGTCCCTAGAGCATCTGAGAATATCCTCTTTAAGCGTGAAATTGACAATGCAGCAGACAATATCTCTGGGTGGATCCACTTCACCCCCCCTAGGCCGGATCGCCCTATGCACACGCTCAATATCAATCGGGGTTGCTGACGGGCGGTCTAAGAGGTCATTAATGATGGTAACCACTGCCTTAGGGATGTCAGTAGTTTCCACGGATTCTGGCATGCCACGGATTCTAATATTGTGTCTGCGGCCACGATTGTTTAAGTCCTTGATATGCCTGTAGAACTCACGGATAGTCGAGGTGTGCGACTCTGACTGTCGCTGTAAATGCAGTATGGCAGTCTTATTCTGCCTGGCGGCCGACTCTACTTGGTCCAGTCTAGAGCCCATAGCACGGTTATATCCTCACGCAGGACGCTGAGGGCAGTGGTCAGTGTAGTGGTCAGTGTGGCCTTGATGTTAGCGGCCACAGCTTGCAAATCCCTTAATGAGAGGGATTGTGAGGCTGATGAAATGTCATGCTGTGGCACTGTATCGTGCACAGCATGTGTCACAGCACAAGGAGAGCAGCCTGTGCCTGCGTCTGCAGAGGGAGGGGGAGAGGGGGAAGGAGAGAGAGAGGGTGAGGGCTGCGGCCCTGCTCTCTGCTGTTGGGAGCTAAAAAGCTCCTTAATGTGTCTCCTTGCAGGGTTAGGGCCCCTTGGGAACCGGGAACGGGTGCCGGAGGACGTACAGTCGGGTTTCCCCATGGTGGGAGGGCACTGTCTCACCGGGCTCCTCTGTGCTATGCCTCTGATGGATCCGGCTGGTGGGAGCTCCAATCTCAGGCGGCCATGCTCATTGACAGCTAGCCACGCCGCCCGAAACTAATTTTTGTAATTTTTTCATTTTCCGAAAAATTATGACAAAAAAAATACAACTTCAAAAAACTTGCCATGCCTCTTATGAAGTACGTCGGACTGTCTACTCTGCAAAAAGGGGTCATTTGGGGGATATCTGTACTGTTCTGACATTCTTGGACCTCAAGAAATTAGATTGGCTGTCAGTACTTCAGGATTGATCAATATTCAGATCTATACCATAGTTTGTGAACTCTATAACTTTCCTACAGACTAAAAAATACATCCTAATTTGGGTTATTTTCACCAAAGACATGTAGCAGAATACATCTCGGCATAAATTTATGAAGAACAATTATTTATTTGCAAACTTTTATAACAGAAACAAGGAAAAACTTTTTTTTTCAAAATTTTTGGTCTTTTTTGTTAATTTAGCAAAAAATAAAAACCCCATTGGTGATTAAATACCACCAAAAGAAAGCTCTAGTTGAGTGAAGAAAATTATAAAATTTTAGTTTTGAGTACAATGTTGTATGACCGCGCAATTGTCATTCAAAGTGTGAGAACGCTGAAACCTGAAAACTGGCCTGGGCAGGAAGGTGTAAAATTGCCCGGTATTGAATTGGTTAATAATCTTAATATTAAACTTACCTATCAATATAACCATATTGAAATAATTTTTTGATATCTAACCCTTATTAACAATGGTACCAGGATCATTAGAAAGACATTTTTTAAATGTACTGACCACAACAGCTATATTCCTACAGATAGCTGTCACCACCCTTCATGGCTTAGAAATATTCCCAAAGGGCAATTCCCTCGTTTAAGCAGAAACTGTGATAATTTAGATGATTTTCACACGCAAGTTGATATCCTAAAGAATAGATTCATTGAAAAAGGCTCTGATATTTTACATCTGAATAAAAATATAGAGGAAATTGCCAAATTAAATAGAGCTGATCTCTTTGCTTCCAACAATGGTGATAAACCTTTGCAATTCTGCCCGTTTGTAACAAATTTTTCTGTCCAATACAGGGACATTACAAAAATTTTGAAGAAAAACGGGGGGGTTTTAAAGCATGACCCAGTACTGGGTAATATTCTCCCGGACAAAGAAAATCAACAACTTTGTGTCCAACCTAACTAACAAAAGTTATGAAATTGAATCACTAATTACATGTAACAGTACTCGTGTTGTTTATTTACTAGAATGTCCCTGTAAAAAACAGTAAGTAGGTAGGACCACCAGAAGACTACGCGATAGATTACAAGAGCATGTCTACAACATCAAGATAGGGCTAAAAGACCATTCTTTAGCTAAACACTTTATATATCATCACCAGAGGAATCCAGCTGGACTTAAGTTTGTAGGCATAGATCTTAGGTACTGTTGGAGAGGTAACCATAAAAGAAGAGCCGTTTCCATGCTAGAAACTAAGTGGATATATGAGCTCAAATCTTTATCCTCATTAGGCCACAATATTGAAGTGGATATTAACTGCTTCATAGATAACAGTTAACCATTTTACATCCACACATGTAGGTCTTTGAACATTTACCCATATTAACCTTTTATCCATCTTAGTCTATTCTTGTATATCCTATTCTATATATTTTTAGGTGTATATTTTTAGGTAGCTTCATTTTGCATTTTATATATCAAGTCTCTGAATTTTATATTCATAATCATTCTCAATATTATTCATGTATATTATTTATTTATTGTTACATATTTATTCTTTGGTTTATAATTGTGTAGATTCACTATGTATAGATGGCGGATCACCCATCACCACAATGACCCTTTACAAAAAAAATGTTTTTAAACATGTTTTATATTTTTATTATTGATCATTTTTTGTTTATTTTTCATTACTGTTTTTATTTTTATTTTATTCCTATTTTTGGCCATACCATAAATTTTACTATTTTTAAAATTTTTTACTTATAGTCTATTTGATCATGTTAATAAAGGTTACATGTTGTATGTTTTATATTAGCATTCTATTTTAGATTAACTGTTTGGTATTTGTAGTTCCACAGCCCTACAGTAAAATGGAGGCCGTTGCTAACCTTATTCTACATATGCTTACTATTGGCAATACTCATTAGTATTTTTTTTTTTTTGCCTTATGAAGTCTTCCGCTTGTAAGGATCCACATAGCCTCCTTTGACTTGCATATTTTGATATAATTTTCAAGCTTGTATTAACATATTCCATCTATTTTCATAACAACCACAATAAAATGGCAGTCGTATTGTAATATATTGCCACAATAAAATGGCGGCCGGTATTCCAATGAGTGGTTAATTAATGCATTGAGTCTCATTTTTCCAGATTAACCTTTTTTATTGGCCTTTCTATATGGAATATGTGCATGTTTAGTTTTTATCCTGATTCAATATCAATTAAAGCATTCCTTGGCTCCGGTCCGTGCAGAGATGTGGCTGAACCACCAGACTTCTTTAAAATGGCGCTTGTTTCGGTCATGCGCACGGGGCTATATAAAGCAAACAACGTCGGAGGCAGGCCATCGCTCTGACAACGTGCTTTTGCATGAAACATGTCAGGGAGGAGCCTGCCACGCTGACGTCACACAACGCCGAGGCCGCATGCTAGGCCAACGGCCATCTTTGGTATCTCTGCAAATTCAGTGCTTTTCAGATGCTGTGTTTTTTAATGATGCTGTGAGCTCATAATACCTTGATTCATTAATGGCTCAATAACAATACTACCCTATACAAGTTATTCTTGATCAGTGATCGAATCGGAAGAGGAAGCAGTCCCTCCTAAAAGAATAAGACGCTCTGAAGAGCAGGCAACAACGAGCAGCGCCAACATACCAGTTCCATTACACCCAAATTGTCAGTCAGAAAATGACCGCAGGATGACAGGCCCAGTACCAGCACTGGGATATCACGCCACAGCCCAAGAGTCAGGTCCCAAACTAACCTCCCAGACTCTCTGGCAAACCCTTTTGTGGCTGCCTTCCAACTCAGGATCAGCTACAATCCACCCTTTCACCGCACAACCAGGAGGGCAGCCCAACACAGAAAAATTTTCCCCGATTGATTTTTTAAATTTATTTTTCCCTGATAGTTTCCTTCAGTCAATTGTCAATCAAACCAACCTATTTGCCCATTATATTGCAGCCAATCCCAATTCGTGTTATGCCCGTCCATTCGAGTGGAGATGGCTATCACTAGATGAGGTTAGATTGTTTTCTGGACCTTACGGTCAACATGGGGCTTACAAAAAAAATGTACTACATTCATATTGGTCCACCCACCACATCCATCACATTCCCATATTTTCATCCGTAATGTCCAGGTCACGTTATGACATGAGAATGCGTTTCCTGCATTTTAGTGATAATTCCCAGTGCCCTCCCTGAGATCAGCCAGGCTATGACAAACTGTATAAAATTCACCCCCTACCTAATTTGTTTTTCTAGAATATTTTCTGAACTTTATATGCCTGACCAAAATATCTGTGTGGACGAATCTCTTGTCCACTTTAGTGGCCGGCTGGGATTCAAGCAATATATTCCCAATAAAAGGGCCAGGTATGGGCTGAAGCTCAACAAGCTGTGTGAAAGTGCCACTGGTTATGTGCATGCCTTTCGCATGTATGAAAGCAAAGACTCCCACCTCCATTCCCCTGGGTGCCCAACCTACATTGGCACAAGTGGCAAAATTGTCTGGGACCTGGCCTTTCCACTCTTCCAAAAGGGGTATCACATCTACTTAGACAATTATTATACAAGCCTGCCCCTTTTCCGCCACCTGTACCTTGAAAAAACGATGGGCTGCGGTACTGCCTGAACAAACAGGAAGGGCTTTCCACAAAGTTTAGTTGGCACGATTCTACAAAGAGGGAAATCTGCAAGTCTTAGGAGGAAGTGCTGGCCGTGAAGTGGAGGGATAGGAGAGATGTTTATGTCCACTATCCATAATGACATCATGGTGGAAATTCATAGAAGACGAGGGGACGTCCAAAAGCCAGAGTGTTTCCACAATTATAATCAATTCATGGGGGGGGGGGGTGGATTTAAACGATCGCATTCTGCAGCCATACTTATCAACAAGGAAGTCCCTCTACTGGTACAAAAAAGTTGCAATATACTTTTTCCACATGACTATTTATAATTCATACATCACCTTTCAAAAATCAACTGAAAGACCTAATCCCTTCCTCAAATTTATAGATGTCATCACTGCGCTAATCCATCAGCAAGAATCTCCACCACAAACCATTCACTCCGATTGTGTCAGCAGACTGCATGAACGCCATTTCCCTGAGAGAATTCCACCATTAGAAACAGGAAGAAGACGTCGAAAAAAATGTAAGGTATGCAGCAGAAGGGGAATTAGGAGAGATAACAGTGTTCATTGTCCCCAATATCCCTCCCAACCAGGCCTATGCATCGGAGACTGCTTCAGACATTATCACACTTTAATAAGATATTAGTTCCCCATATTTTCAACAGCCTGCAATTTCCCCATTTTTATTATCTGTGCTGATCTTTTGCCTACTTCCTTGATTTACCATGCCTCTGCCTTCCACCTTAACTGACCCTGGCCTGTTTACCAACAATGCCTCTGCTTACCATCTGAATTGCTTATAAACCACATTTCTGCTTTCCACCGAAACTGACCATGGCTTGTTTATCGACTATGCTTCTGCCTGCCGTCTGGATTATCAACCACGTTTATGCCTTCTTTCTGGACTGACCTCGGCCTGTTAAATTGACAATGTTTTTTGCCTGCTGCTTGGATTGATCTTTTGCCCTGCTACTGCAGTAGTGGGATTCAAGATAATACAGGGGTCTTGCATATGTGAAGGGCTTCAGAATAGAGAAAAAACAGTTTTTGGTTTTCTCCGGGTTTTGTAATTCCCGGAATAGGGTCTGTTTGTCCGGAGGCTTCGAAGAGATTGGATGGGACGAAGCCTCTACCCCTGTGCCCCAGTCCTACCTGACCAAGGCCATAAGCCTGATGTTCCTGTCTTCTGCCTGGACCAATACTTTGGCTGTGCTGACTAGAGATGAGCGAAGTATTCAAAAATTCGATTCGACTAATTCGGCGAATTCGTGGAAAAATTTCGATTCGAGTCGAATATATTCGCTGCGAATTTAACTTATAAAAGGGTGTTTCTAGGCTTCAGAGAGCCTTTATAATAGTGCAGAACACTGTACCTTTAATTTAAATGCCCTTGGAGTCTGCTGGGGAAGAGAAATAATACTGACAGTCAGTATGACATGCAGATGAGTGCCGTCGATCTTAGAATCACCGCACACTTCACTCATTTGGGCAGTCACGGGGCCAAAACCAGAGTGTGGAGCCACAGTGTGGCGGTGGAGGCAGCAGCAATGGGAGGCCATACAGCACCCTATGACAAAAATGGAAACCACCAGCAGTGTGAGGAGACCTGAAAGTGGCACATGGCAGAGTGTGGCGATGGAGACAGCAGCAATGGGAGGCCGTACAGGGACCCATGACAGATTACGGGCCTGGCAGCAGCATGAGGAGGCGGTACAGGGGCCCATGACAGATTACGGGCCTGGCAGCAGCATGAGGAGGCGGTATAGGGGCCCATGGCAGATTAGGGGCCTGGCAGCAGCTATGGGAGGCCCGTAATCTGCCAGCACCCTATGTCAAAAAATTGAACACACCAGCAGTGTGAGGAGACCTGAAAGTGGCACATGGCATGAGACACTGTGGACCTGGCAGCAGCATGAGAAGGCGGTACAGGGGCCCATGGCAGATTAGGGGCCTGGCAGCAGCTATGGGAGGCCCGTAATCTGCCAGCACCCTATGACAAAAAATTGAACACACCAGCAGTGTGTGAGGAGACCTGAAAGTGGCACATGGCAGAGTGTGGCGATGGAGACAGCAGCAATGGGAGGCCGTACAGGGACCCATGAGAGACTCTGGACCTGGCAGCAGCATGAGGAGGCGGTATAGGGGCCCATGGCAGATTAGGGGCCTGGCAGAAGCTATGGGAGACCCGTAATCTGCCAGCACCCTATGTCAAAAAATGGAACACACCAGCAGTGTGTGAGGAGACCTGAAAGTGGCACATGGCAGAGTGTGGCGATGGAGACAGCAGCAATGGGATGCCGTACAGGGACCCATGAGAGACTCTGGACTTGGCAGCAGCATGAGGAGGCGGTATAGGGGCCCATGGCAGATTAGGGGCCTGGCAGCAGCTATGGGAGGCCCGTAATCTGCCAGCACCCTATGTCAAAAAATGGAACACACCAGCAGTGTGTGAGGAGACCTGAAAGTGGCACATGGCAGAGTGTTGCGATGGAGACAGCAGCAATGGGACGCCGTACAGGGACCCATGAGAGACTCTGGACTTGGCAGCAGCATGAGGAGGCGGTATAGGGGCCCATGGCAGATTAGGGGCCTGGCAGCAGCTATGGGAGGCCCGTAATCTGCCAGCACCCTATGACAAAAAATGGAACACACCAGCAGTGTGAGGAGACCTGAAAGTGGCACATGGCATGAGAGACTGTGGACCTGGCAGCAGCATGAGGAGGCGGTACAGGGGCCCATGGCAGATTAGGGGCCTGGCAGCAGCTATGGGAGGCCCGTAATCTGCCAGCACCCTATGACAAAAAATTGAACACACCAGCAGTGTGTGAGGAGACCTGAAAGTGGCACATGGCAGAGTGTGGCGATGGAGACAGCAGCAATGGGAGGCCGTACAGGGACCCATGAGAGACTCTGGACCTGGCAGCAGCATGAGGAGGCGGTATAGGGGCCCATGGCAGATTAGGGGCCTGGCAGCAGCTATGGGAGGCCCGTAATCTGCCAGCACCCTATGTCAAAAAATTGAACACACCAGCAGGGTGAGGAGACCTGAAAGTGGCACATGGCATGAGACACTGTGGACCTGGCAGCAGCATGAGGAGGCGGTACAGGGGCCCATGGCAGATTAGGGGCCTGGCAGCAGCTATGGGAGGCCCGTAATCTGCCAGCACCCTATGACAAAAAATTGAACACACCAGCAGTGTGTGAGGAGACCTGAAAGTGGCACATGGCAGAGTGTGGCGATGGGGACAGCAGCAATGGGAGGCCGTACAGGGACCCATGAGAGACTCTGGACCTGGCAGCAGCATGAGGAGGCGGTATAGGGGCCCATGGCAGATTAGGGGCCTGGCAGCAGCTATGGGAGGCCCGTAATCTGCCAGCACCCTATGTCAAAAAATTGAACACACCAGCAGTGTGAGGAGACCTGAAAGTGGCACATGGCATGAGACACTGTGGACCTGGCAGCAGCATGAGGAGGCGGTACAGGGGCCCATGGCAGATTAGGGGCCTGGCAGCAGCTATGGGAGGCCCGTAATCTGCCAGCACCCTATGACAAAAAATTGAACACACCAGCAGTGTGTGAGGAGACCTGAAAGTGGCACATGGCAGAGTGTGGCGATGGAGACAGCAGCAATGGGAGGCCGTACAGGGACCCATGAGAGACTCTGGACCTGGCAGCAGCATGAGGAGGCGGTATAGGGGCCCATGGCAGATTAGGGGCCTGGCAGCAGCTATGGGAGGCCCGTAATCTGCCAGCACCCTATGTCAAAAAATGGAACACACCAGCAGTGTGTGAGGAGACCTGAAAGTGGCACATGGCAGAGTGTGGCGATGGAGACAGAAGCAATGGGACGCCGTACAGGGACCCATGAGAGACTCTGGACTTGGCAGCAGCATGAGGAGGCGGTATAGGGGCCCATGGCAGATTAGGGGCCTGGCAGCAGCTATGGGAGGCCCGTAATCTGCCAGCACCCTATGACAAAAAATTGAACACACCAGCAGTGTGAGGAGACCTGAAAGTGGCACATGGCAGAGTGTGGCGATGGAGACAGCAGCAATGGGAGGCCGTACAGGGACCCATGAGAGACTCTGGACTTGGCAGCAGCATGAGGAGGCGGTATAGGGGCCCATGGCAGATTAGGGGCCTGGCAGCAGCTATGGGTGGCCCGTAATCTGCCAGCACCCTATGACAAAAAATGGAACACACCAGCAGTGTGTGAGGAGACCTGAAAGTGGCACATGGCAGAGTGTGGCGATGGAGACAGCAGCAATGGGACGCCGTACAGGGACCCATGAGAGACTCTGGACTTGGCAGCAGCATGAGGAGGCGGTATAGGGGCCCATGGCAGATTAGGGGCCTGGCAGCAGCTATGGGATTCCCGTAATCTGCCAGCACCCTATGACAAAAAATGGAACACACCAGCAGTGTGTGAGGAGACCTGAAAGTGGCACATGGCAGAGTGTGGCGATGGAGACAGCAGCAATGGGAGGCCGTACAGGGACCCATGAGAGACTCTGGACTTGGCAGCAGCATGAGGAGGCGGTATAGGGGCCCATGGCAGATTAGGGGCCTGGCAGCAGCTATGGGAGGCCCGTAATCTGCCAGCATCCTATGACAAAAAATGGAACACACCAGCAGTGTGAGGAGACCTGAAAGTGGCACATGTTTGGGGCATGATTCATGGCGGATTTAGTCAGTTGTGTCAGGAACTGGTGGTTTGAAATCCAGACTAATCCACGCTTGATTCATTTTCACAAACGTGAGTCTCTCCACACTTTGGGTGGACAGTCGTGTCCTCCGCGGAGTTACAATACCTCCTGCCGCACTAAACACGCGCTCCGATGCCACGCTACTGGCCGGGCATGACAGCCTTTCAAGGGCAAATTCAGCTAGTTGGGGCCAAAGGTCAAGTTTCATTGCCCAGTAGTCAAGGGGATTGTCTACCTCGGTTGGCAGGGTGCTGTCCAAGTAGGCCCAAGCCTGTTGTTTGAGGTCCTGCTCCAGGTCCACCTGATGCTGCTGCTGCTGCTGCGGCTGGTTAGTAGTTTCCTCACTGCGCTGGTGAAGAAAGCTACTCATCATCGACTGCAGACTGAGGCAGCCGCTGCTGGTGGAGCTGCCACTGCTCCTACCACCCCACCCCTCCCCTGCTGCCATGGCAGCGGAACGCGAGCGCACAGGGCCCACAGTGTCTGAGGATGGACGTTGGCGCACAAAGGCAGAGACCAACTGACTACATAGGTGGTTTTTATAGTACGTTATTTTGGCCTCCCTCTCAGCAGGTGTGAAAAAGGCCACCATTTTTGAACGGTAGCGAGGGTCCAACAAGGTGGACAGCCAAACGTCATCCCTCTGTCTGATGGTTATTATTCGGCTGTCGCTACGCAAGCAACCGAGCATGCTATGGGCCATTTGTGCCAAGGAATGCGAGGGACTCCCTGCCTCCATCTCCACAGCATACTGCCACGGTGCATCTGGGTCCTCTGTCTCCTCCTCCTCCTCCTCTACCAGATGCTCCTGCTCCTCCACTCATGTCCGCTGAGTGGAAAAACCACCCATTTCACTCAATAATTCCTGAGCACAAATGTCCTCCTCTACCTCCTCCTCTTCTTCCTGTCCTGCCCCCACAGGGGTCATGTGGCATTGAGATCTGTGCGCCACGTCTACCGCACCCTGACCAGCCATTGTTAACAGCATTTGTTCCAGGACGTGCAACAGAGGAATGACGTCGTTCATCCCATAGTCCTGCCGACTCACGAATTGCGTGGCCTCCTCAAAGGGCCTGAGCAAGCGGCAGGTGTCACGCATGAGCTGCCAATGGCTGACATCTAAGTTACACAGGGGAGTACATTTATCCGCTTGTAACATCAGGAAATCGGTGATGGCCTTACGCTGTTCGTAAAGGCGGTCTAACATGTGTAGGGTTGAATTCCACCTTGTTGCAACGTCGCAGATCAGGCGATGCTGTGGAATTCCGTTCTGCCGCTGCAGCTCAAGGAGGGTGTGCTTTGCGGTGTAGGAATGGCTGAAATGCATGCAAAGTTTACGTGACATTTTAAGGATGTCTTGCAGTGGGATGGTGGATTTTAGGAACCGCTTGACAACCAGATTGAACACATGAGCCATGCATGGCGCATGGCACAACCTTCCTTGACGCAGTGCAGACACCATGTTCTTTCCGTTGTCGGTCAACATGGTTCCGATTTTAAGTTTGCGCGGGAGACATCCATCTGTCGATTTCTCTGTTCATTACACTGAGAAGTTCCTCCCCTGTGTGACTACGTTTGCCAAGGCATACCAGGTGCAGCACAGCGTGACACCGTTGCGCCCTGCACATGTGATATGCCGGTCGGGTAATGGGACTTGGCACGGGGGTGGCGGCTGAGGACACGGCGGAAGAAGAGGTGGTAGAGGCGGACATCTTTGCCGGACCAAGGACGTGCAAACGTGGAGGCAAAAGCGGCGTGACCTGTCCAAGTTGCTGGTGCGGCTGTGACGGCACCACGTTCACCCAGTGGGCCGTAAATGACATGTACCTCGAAAAGGTGCTGAGCCCACCACTTGGAAAGGGAGGGACTGCAGCACCAGCAACTTGGACAGGAGGACGTTCAGCTTTTGCACCGTCGGGTGCGTGCTCGCAAACTGTTGTCTCTTGGAAACGGATTCCAAGAAAGACTGCTGACGGAATCCGTGAAGAGGAGTAGCAGGAGAAGGAGCATCAGAACGAGCGGAAGATGCCAACGAGCGACAACTCCCCTCAGCAGAGGTGTTGGAGCCTTGACTGGCTGATAGAGGGCGATTGACGTCGGGTGACGGAGCAAGTAACGGAGCGGGTGATGGAGCGGGGGCTGGGGCGGGCAGAACCGCCGTATCTTTATCACGGTTTTCCCAGGCCACCAAATGGCGACGCTGCATATGCTGCCGCAACGCTGTAGTCCCAACATGGGCCCCCTGGCCACGCTTGACTTTCTGGGCACATAGTCGACATACGGCTACGTTTACTTCCTCGGGCGGCTTGACAAAAAATTGCCACACCGCCGAGTAGGAAACTTTGCCCCCGATACTCCTCACTGGCTGACTGCTGCTTCCTCCGTGCACACCGGCACCACTACTGGCCGTGGTGGTAGGCTGCAGTGGAGCTGGTGCTGTACTCCGTGGCCGTTTGCCTCCACTGACACTGCTGCGACCCTGCTGCCTCCTGGGCAACCCACCGACTGTTTTGCTCGCTGCCAAGCTGCCACCCTCTTCTCCTGATGATGCGGAAGCAATAGCCTGATGACGACGAGGCTGCCAAGTGCGATCAGCCTCATCATCATCAATTAGGGTCTCCGCCTCACTACTAGCCCCCTCGGCTGCGTGTGGGTCAGGAGACAGACTTGTCTCTAGACCGGCTACCGAGCCACTCTCCTCGCCACTACTTCTTCGCCTGGCTGCTGAAGAGGCGGATGTCTCCCCCCGTTCCTGACCGCCCTCTGTTAGCTCTTCCTCACTGTACAGTGGGGCTGAGCCCACAGCATGCGATACTTCGCTTGGTGAGGGAACACCAAAGGACAGGGGCAGGTAGAGGACACGTGATTTCAGTGGGCTTGCTCCCGGGCCATGCCAACTAACGGTTGTGTCTGACGTACCCACCGACCGTTGGCTGTAGGTGTCAGAGGTGACCTGGGAAGAGGAAGACGACCGGGTCAACCAATCGATGACGGCAGGGTTGTCGGTGGAGACACGACCGCTGGATGACACCGGGAGCACTGGCCTCTGGCTGTGAATAGTGCTGCCTCGACCCCTTCCTCTGCTGCCACGTCTGCTCGCTCCTAAAACATTGCCTCCTCTGCCACTCCTCTGCATGTTGTCTGACATACTCTTTAATTAAACGATTCTGTGTCCCTGAGTAACAATTCTGTGTCTGTCCCTGAGTAACAATTCTGTGTCCCTCAGTAACGTTTCTGTGGCCCTAAATAACAGTTCTGTGGCCCTCAGTAACAATTCTGTGTCCCTCAGTAACAATTCTGTGTCCCTCAGTAACAATTCTGTGTCTGTCCCTGAGTAACAATTCTGTGTCTGTCCCTGAGTAACAATTCTGTGTCCCTGAGTAACGTTTCTGTGGCCCTAAGTAACAGTTCTGTGGCCCTCAGTAACAATTCTGTGTCCCTCAGTAACAATTCTGTGTCTGTCCCTGAGTAACAATTCTGTGTCCCTGAGTAACAATTCTGTGTCCCTCAGTAACAATTCTGTGTCCCTCAGTAACAATTCTGTGTCCCTCAGTAACAATTCTGTGTCTGTCCCTGAGTAACAATTCTGTGTCTGTCCCTGAGTAACAATTATGTGTCCCTGAGTAACGTTTCTCTGGCCCTAAGTAACAGTTCTGTGGCCCTCAGTAACAATTCTGTGTCCCTCAGTAACAATTCTGTGTCTGTCCCTGAGTAACAATTCTGTGTCTGTCCCTGAGTAACAATTCTGTGTCCCTCAGTAACAATTCTGTGTCCCTCAGTAACAATTCTGTGTCCCTGAGTAACAATTCTGTGTCCCTCAGTAACAATTCTGTGTCCCTGAGTAACAATTCTGTGTCTGTCCCTGAGTAACAATTTTGTGTCTGTCCCTGAATAACAACTTTGTGTCCCTAAGTAACGTTTCTGTGGCCCTAAGTAACGGTTCTGTGGCCCTCAGTAACAAATTTGTGTCCCTCAGTAACAATTCTGTGTCTGTCCCTGAGTAACAATTCTGTGTCCCTAAGTAACATTTCTGTGGCCCTAAGTAACGATTCTGTGGCCCTAAGTAACGTTTCTGTGGCCCTAAGTAACGTTTCTGTGGCCCTAAGTAACGTTTCTGTGGCCCTAAGTAACAGTTCTGTGGCCCTCAGTAACAGTTCTGTGGCCCTCAGTAACAATTCTGTGTCCCTCAGTAACAATTCTGTGTCTGTCCCTGAGTAACAATTCTGTGTCTGTCCCTGAGTAACAATTCTGTGTCCCTCAGTAACAATTCTGTGTCCCTCAGTAACAATTCTGTGTCCCTGAGTAACAATTCTGTGTCCCTCAGTAACAATTCTGTGTCCCTCAGTAACAATTCTGTGTCCCTGAGTAACAATTCTGTGTCTGTCCCTGAGTAACAATTTTGTGTCTGTCCCTGAGTAACAACTTTGTGTCCCTAAGTAACGTTTCTGTGGCCCTAAGTAACGGTTCTGTGGCCCTCAGTGACAAATCTGTGTCCCTCAGTAACAATTCTGTGTCTGTCCCTGAGTAACAATTCTGTGTCCCTAAGTAACGTTTCTGTGGCCCTAAGTAACGATTCTGTGGCCCTAAGTAACGTTTCTGTGGCCCTCAGTAACGTTTCTGTGGCCCTAAGTAACGTTTCTGTGGCCCTAAGTAACAGTTCTGTTGCCCTCAGTAACAGTTCTGTGGCCCTCAGTAACAATTCTGGGGCCCTCAGTAACAATTCTGTGTCTGTCCCTGAGTAACAATTCTGTGTCCCTAAGTAACGTTTCTGTGTCCCTATGTAACGTTTCTGTGGCCCTAAGTAACGATTCTGTGGCCCTAAGTAACGATTCTGTGGCCCTAAGTAACGTTTCTGTAGCCCTAAGTAACGTTTATGTGGCCCTAAGTAACGTTTCTGTAGCCCTAAGTAACGTTTCTGTGGCCCTAAGTAACATTTCTGTGGCCCTAAGTAACGGTTCTGTGTCCCTCAGTAACAATTCTGTATCCCTCAGTAACAATTCTGTGTCTGTCCCTGAGTAAGAATTTTGTGTCCCTAAGTAACGTTTCTGTGGCCCTAAGTAACGGTTCTGTGGCCCTCAGTAACAATTCTGTGTCCCTCAGTAACAATTCTGTGTCTGTCCCTAAGTAACAATTCTGTGGCCCTAAGTAACGTTTCTGTGGCCCTAAGTAACGTTTCTGTGTCCCTAAGTAACGGTTCTGTGTCCCTCAGTAACAATTCTGTGTCTGTCCCTGAGTAACAATTCTGTGTCCCTAAGTAACGTTTCTGTGTCCCTAAGTAACGGTTCTGTGGCCCTCAGTAACAATTCTGTGTCCCTCAGTAACAATTCTGTGTCTGTCCCTAAGTAACAATTCTGTGGCCCTAAGTAACGATTCTGTGGCCCTAAGTAACGATTCTGTGGCCCTAAGTAACGTTTCTGTAGCCCTAAGTAACGTTTCTGTGGCCCTAAGTATCGTTTCTGTAGCCCTAAGTAACGTTTCTGTGGCTCTAAGTAAAGTTTCTGTGGCCCTAAGTAACGTTTCTGTGGCCCTAAGTAACGGTTCTGTGTCCCTCAGTAACAATTCTGTGTCCCTGAGTAACAATTCTGTGTCCCTCAGTAACAATTCTGTGTCCCTGAGTAACAATTCTGTGTCTGTCCCTGAGTAACAATTTTGTGTCTGTCCCTGAATAACAACTTTGTGTCCCTAAGTAACGTTTCTGTGGCCCTAAGTAACGGTTCTGTGGCCCTCAGTAACAAATTTGTGTCCCTCAGTAACAATTCTGTGTCTGTCCCTGAGTAACAATTCTGTGTCCCTAAGTAACATTTCTGTGGCCCTAAGTAACGATTCTGTGGCCCTAAGTAACGTTTCTGTGGCCCTAAGTAACGTTTCTGTGGCCCTAAGTAACGTTTCTGTGGCCCTAAGTAACAGTTCTGTGGCCCTCAGTAACAGTTCTGTGGCCCTCAGTAACAATTCTGTGTCCCTCAGTAACAATTCTGTGTCTGTCCCTGAGTAACAATTCTGTGTCTGTCCCTGAGTAACAATTCTGTGTCCCTCAGTAACAATTCTGTGTCCCTCAGTAACAATTCTGTGTCCCTGAGTAACAATTCTGTGTCCCTCAGTAACAATTCTGTGTCCCTCAGTAACAATTCTGTGTCCCTGAGTAACAATTCTGTGTCTGTCCCTGAGTAACAATTTTGTGTCTGTCCCTGAGTAACAACTTTGTGTCCCTAAGTAACGTTTCTGTGGCCCTAAGTAACGGTTCTGTGGCCCTCAGTGACAAATCTGTGTCCCTCAGTAACAATTCTGTGTCTGTCCCTGAGTAACAATTCTGTGTCCCTAAGTAACGTTTCTGTGGCCCTAAGTAACGATTCTGTGGCCCTAAGTAACGTTTCTGTGGCCCTCAGTAACGTTTCTGTGGCCCTAAGTAACGTTTCTGTGGCCCTAAGTAACAGTTCTGTTGCCCTCAGTAACAGTTCTGTGGCCCTCAGTAACAATTCTGGGGCCCTCAGTAACAATTCTGTGTCTGTCCCTGAGTAACAATTCTGTGTCCCTAAGTAACGTTTCTGTGTCCCTATGTAACGTTTCTGTGGCCCTAAGTAACGATTCTGTGGCCCTAAGTAACGTTTCTGTAGCCCTAAGTAACGTTTATGTGGCCCTAAGTAACGTTTCTGTAGCCCTAAGTAACGTTTCTGTGGCCCTAAGTAACATTTCTGTGGCCCTAAGTAACGGTTCTGTGTCCCTCAGTAACAATTCTGTATCCCTCAGTAACAATTCTGTGTCTGTCCCTGAGTAAGAATTTTGTGTCCCTAAGTAACGTTTCTGTGGCCCTAAGTAACGGTTCTGTGGCCCTCAGTAACAATTCTGTGTCCCTCAGTAACAATTCTGTGTCTGTCCCTAAGTAACAATTCTGTGGCCCTAAGTAACGTTTCTGTGGCCCTAAGTAACGTTTCTGTGTCCCTAAGTAACGGTTCTGTGTCCCTCAGTAACAATTCTGTGTCTGTCCCTGAGTAACAATTCTGTGTCCCTAAGTAACGTTTCTGTGTCCCTAAGTAACGGTTCTGTGGCCCTAAGTAACAATTCTGTGTCCCTCAGTAACAATTCTGTGTCTGTCCCTAAGTAACAATTCTGTGGCCCTAAGTAACGATTCTGTGGCCCTAAGTAACGATTCTGTGGCCCTAAGTAACGTTTCTGTAGCCCTAAGTAACGTTTCTGTGGCCCTAAGTATCGTTTCTGTAGCCCTAAGTAACGTTTCTGTGGCTCTAAGTAAAGTTTCTGTGGCCCTAAGTAACGTTTCTGTGGCCCTAAGTAACGGTTCTGTGTCCCTCAGTAACAATTCTGTATCCCTCAGTAACAATTCTGTCTGTCCCTGAGTAACAATTATGTGTCCCTAAGTAACGTTTCTGTGGCCCTAAGTAACGGTTCTGTGGCCCTCAGTAACAATTCTGTGTCCCTCAGTAACAATTCTGTGTCTGTCCCTAAGTAACAATTCTGTGGCCCTAAGTAACGTTTCTGTGGCCCTAAGTAACGTTTCTGTGGCCCTAAGTAACGTTTCTGTGTCCCTCAGTAACAATTCTGTATCCCTCAGTAACAATTCTGTGTCTGTCCCTAAGTAACAATTCTGTGGCCCTAAGTAACGTTTCTGTGGCCCTAAGTAACGGTTCTGTGGCCCTCAGTAACAATTCTGTGTCCCTCAGTAACAATTCTGTGTCTGTCCCTAAGTAACAATTCTGTGACCCTAAGTAAAGTTTCTGTGGCCCTAAGTAACGTTTCTGTGGCCCTCAGTAACAAATCTGTGTCCCTCAGTAACAATTCTGTGTCTGTCCCTAAGTAACAATTCTGTGGCCCTAAGTAACGTTTCTGTGGCCCTAAGTAACGGTTCTGTGGCCCTCAGTAACAATTCTGTATCCCTCAGTAACAATTCTGTGTCTGTCCCTATGTAACGATTCTGTGGCCCTAAGTAACGTTTCTGTGGCCCTAAGTAACGGTTCTGTGGCCCTCAGTAACAATTCTGTGTCCCTCAGTAACAATTCTGTGTCTGTCCCTAAGTAACAATTCTGTGGCCCTAAGTAAAGTTTCTGTGGCCCTAAGTAACGTTTCTGTGGCCATAAGTAACGATTCTGTGGCCCTAAGTAACGTTTCTGTGGCCCTAAGTAATGTTTCTGTGGCCCTCAGTAACAAATCTGTGTCCCTCAGTAACAATTCTGTGTCTGTCCCTTAGTAACAATTCTGTGGCCCTAAGTAACGTTTCTGTGGCCCTAAGTAACGGTTCTGTGTCCCTCAGTAACAATTCTGTATCCCTCAGTAACAATTCTGTGTCTGTCCCTGAGTAACAATTCTGTGTCCCTAAGTAACGTTTCTGTGGCCCTAAGTAACGGTTCTGTGGCCCTCAGTAACAATTCTGTGTCCCTCAGTAACAATTCTGTGTCTGTCCCTAAGTAACAATTCTGTGGCCCTAAGTAACGTTTCTGTGGCCCTAAGTAACGTTTCTGTGCCCCTAAGTAACGTTTCTGTGGCCCTCAGTAACAAATCTGTGTCCCTCAGTAACAATTCTGTGTCTGTCCCTAAGTAACAATTCTGTGGCCCTAAGTAACGTTTCTGTGGCCCTAAGTAACGGTTCTGTGGCCCTCAGTAACAATTCTGTGTCCCTCAATAACAATTCTGTGTCTGTCCCTAAGTAACAATTCTGTGGCCCTAAGTAACGTTTCTGTGGCCCTAAGTAACGTTTTTGTGGCCCTAAGTAACGATTCTGTGGCCCTCAGTAACAATTCTGTATCCCTCAGTAACAATTCTGTGTCTGTCCCTGAGTAACAATTCTGTGTCCCTAAGTAATGTTTCTGTGGCCCTAAGTAACGTTTCTGTGGCCCTCAGTAACAAATCTGTGTCCCTCAGTAACAATTCTGTGTCTGTCCCTAAGTAACAATTCTGTGGCCCTAAGTAACATTTCTGTGGCCCTAAGTAACGGTTCTGTGGCCCTCAGTAACAATTCTGTGTCCCTCAATAACAATTCTGTGTCTGTCCCTAAGTAACAATTCTGTGGCCCTAAGTAACGTTTCTGTGGCCCTAAGTAACGTTTCTGTGGCCCTAAGTAACGATTCTGTGGCCCTCAGTAACAATTCTGTATCCCTCAGTAACAATTCTGTGTCTGTCCCTGAGTAACAATTCTGTGTCCCTAAGTAACGTTTCTGTGGCCCTAACTAACGATTCTGTGGCCCTAAGTAACGTTTCTGTGGCCCTAAGTAACGTTTCTGTGGCCCTCAGTAACAAATCTGTGTCCCTCAGTAACAATTCTGTGTTTGTCCCTAAGTAACAATTCTGTGGCCCTAAGTAACGTTTCTGTGGCCCTAAGTAACGGTTCTGTGGCCCTCAGTAACAATTCTGTGTCCCTCAATAACAATTCTGTGTCTGTCCCTAAGTAACAATTCTGTGGCCCTAAGTAACGTTTCTGTGGCCCTAAGTAACATTTCTGTGGCCCTAAGTAACGATTCTGGGGCCCTCAGTAACAAATCTGTATCCCTCAGTAACAATTCTGTGTCTGTCCCTAAGTAACAATTCTGTGGCCCTAAGTAACGTTTCTGTGGCCCTAAGTAACGATTCTGTGGCCCTCAGTAACAATTCTGTATCCCTCAGTAACAATTCTGTCTGTCCCTGAGTAACAATTCTGTGTCCCTAAGTAACGTTTCTGTGGCCCTAAGTAACGTTTCTGTGGCCCTAAGTAACGATTCTGTGGCCCTAACTAACGTTTCTGTGTCCCTAAGTAACGTTTCTCTGTCCCTAACTCTCTCCCTGAATACAGCCAGGTCTGCCTCTGTTGAATGACTGGAGGCAAATGGAGAATTCTAAAATGGCCGCCATTTATAGCTCGACCATTACACTGTGCTGGCTGGCTGGCTGCTGATTGGCTAATGCAATCACATGTCATGAATGAATGCATTATGGGTCAGCGCGCCTTGTCTGCGCGCCTTCCCAGACATCCCCGCTCCGTCGCCGCACATGTCGCCGCCATTTTAGGAAAAATTTTGATTCGCGCATCCGAAGTCTGCTTATTTTCGGATTCGAAATTTTCCTAATATTCGAAACGAATTCCACTTCGCCTACTTCGATTCGCTCATCTCTAGTGCTGACCATATCTCCTCTTGCTACCTGTACTGGCCCAAAACTTTTTTGGACCATGTTCCTGCCTGCTGCCTGGACCAATACTTCGGCTGTGTTAATCATATCTCTGCTTGCTGCCTGTACTGACCTAGGACTTTTTATGGACCATGTTCCTGCCTGTTGCCTGGACCAATACTTTGGCTGTGCTGACCATATCTCCTTTTGCTACCTGTACTGACCCAAGACTTTTTCAGACCATGTTCCTGCCTGCTGCCTGGACCAATACTTTGGCTGTGCTGACCATATCTCTGCCTGCTGCCTGTACTGACCTAGGACTTTTTATGGATCATGTTTCTTCCTTCTGCCTGGATCTCAGCCTGCTTCCTGTTCTCACCCTGGCTTGTTTATCCACCATATTCCTGCCTGCTGCCTGGTCGAATCCTGTTGCTGTTGCCTGCTTCCTGGTCCAATACTCTCCTAAAACCATAGGTAATCTTTTGCTTATCCTTTCTTTAGCTGTGAAAAAGTCTCACATGTGGTATTGTCATGTTCAGGAGGAGTAGTAAAATATATTTTCGAGTATAGAAGAAATATCCTATAAATTGACAACTTTGTGTAAAAAAATACTTTTTCATTTTCTTTCCACATTTTCTAAAAACTTGTCTTGGTGCCTGGGACCTTCAAAACTGTGATAGGTAGTCAGGCAATTAGATGTGTAATTTATGCCCCTTTTATGCTCCTAGAATGCATGAAAGTGCTACTTGGATGTTGGGTCTCTGTATGTGGCCAAGCTGCAGAAAAGTCTCACACATGTGGTATCGCCATACTCAGAAGGAGTAGAAGAATGCATTTGGGGAATAATTCTTGGTATGTACATGCTGTGTGTTAGAAATATCTTATAAATTGACAACTTTGTGTGGAAAAAAAAAGTTTTTATTTTTCTTTCCACATTTTCTAAAAACTTTTGGAAAAAAATAACATGTTCAAAAGACTCATTATGCCTTATAGAATATACCTTGGGATGTTTGGTTTCCAAAATGGGGTCATTTTGTGGGTGTTTCCACTGTCCTGGTGCTCCAGGGCCTTTAAAACTGTGATAGGTAGTCAGGAAAATAGATGTGTAATTTATGCCCCTTTTTTGCTCCTAGAATGCATGAAGGTGCTACTTGGATGTTGGGTCTCTGTATGTGGGCAAGCTGCGGAAAAGTCTCACACATGTGGTATCGCCATACTCAGGAGGTGTAGCAGAATGTGTTTTGGGGTGCAATTGCAAGTATGTCTATGCCAGGTGTGAGGAATAACTTGTTACAGTCAGGTCCATAAATATTGGGACATCGACACAATTCTAACATTTTTGGCTCTATACACTACCACAATGGATTTGAAATGAAACGAACAAGATGTGCTTTAACTGCAGACTGTCAGCTTTAATTTGAGGGTATTTATATACAAATCAGGTGAACGGTGTAGGAATTACAACAGTTTGCATATGTGCCTCCCACTTGTTAAGGGACCAAAAGAATGGGGGCAGAATAATAATCATAAATCAAACTTTCACTTTTTAATACTTGGTTGCAAATCCTTTGCAGTCAATTACAGCCTGAAGTCTGGAACGCATAGACATCACCATACGCTGGGTTTCATCCCTGGTGATGCTCTGCCAGGCCTCTACTGCAACTGTCTTCAGTTCCTGCTTGTTCTTGGGGCATTTTCCCTTCAGTTTTGTCTTCAGCAAGTGAAATGCGTGCTCAATCGGATTCAGGTCTGGTGATTGACTTGGCCATTGCATAACATTCCACTTCTTTCCCTTAAAAAAACTCTTTGGTTGCTTTTGCAGTATGCTTTGGGTCATTGTCCATCTGCACTGTGAAGCAGCGTCCAATGAGTTCTGAAGCATTTGGCTGAATATGAGCAGATAATATTGCCCGAAACACTTCAGAATTCATCCTGCTGCTTTTGTCAGCAGTCACATTATCAATAAGTACAAGAGAACCAGTTCCATTGGCAGCCATACATGCCCACGCCATGACACTACCACCACCATGCTTCACTGATGAGGTGGTATGCTTAGGATCATGAGCAGTTCCTTTCCTTCTCCATACTCTTCTCTTCCCATCACTCTGGTACAAGTTGATCTTGGTCTCATCTGTCCATAGGATGTTGTTCCAGAACTGTGAAGGCTTTTTTAGATGTCCTTTGGCAAACTCTAATCTGGCCTTCCTGTTTTTGAGGCCAATGGTTTACATCTTGTGGTGAACCCTGTGTATTCACTCTGGTGAAGTCTTCTCTTGATTGTTGACTTTGACACACATACACCTACCTCCTGGAGAGTGTTCTTGATCTGGCCAACTGTTGTGAAGGCTGTTTTCTTCACCAGGGAAAGAATTCTTCGCTCATCCACCACAGTTTTTTTCCGTGGTCTTCCGGGTCTTTTGGTGTTGCTGAGCTCACCGGTGCGTTCCTTCTTTTTAAGAATGTTCCAAACAGTTGTTTTGGCCACGCCTACTGCTTTTGCTATCTCTCTGATGGGTTTGTTTTGTTTTTTCAGCCTAATGATGGCTTGCTTCACTGATAGTGACAGCTCTTTGGATCTCATCTTGAGAGTTGACAGCAACAGATTCCAAATGCAAATAGCACACTTGAAATGACCTTTTATCTGCTCATTGTAATTGGGATAATGAGGGAATAACACACACCTGGCCATGGAACAGCTGAGAAGCCAATTGTCCCATTACTTTTGGTCCCTTAACAAGTGGGAGGCACATATGAAAACTGTTGTAATTCCTACACCGTTCACCTGATTTGGATGTAAATACCCTCAAATTAAAGCTGGCAGTCTGCAGTTAAAACACATCTTGTTTGTTTCATTTCAGATCCATTGTGGTGGTGTATAGAGCCAAAAATGTTAGAATTGTGTCGATGTCCCAATATTTATGGACCTGACTGTATTTTGACAATTATGTGTGAAAAAAAAAATAATTTATTTATTCATTTTCCAAAGAATTGTGGGAAAAAATTACACTTCAAATAACTCACCATGTCTTTTACTAAATACTTTGGACTGTCTGTTTTCCAAAAAGGGGTCTTTTGGGGGCTAATTGTACTTTCCTAGCATGTTAGGGCCTCAAGAAATGAAATAGGCCATCAGTGCTTCATGTGTGATCAATTTGCAATGATTGGTGCCATAGCTTGTAGACTTTCACACAGACTAAATAATATACACTGATTTTTTTTTTTTTTTTACCAAAGTTATGTAGCAGTATACATTTTTGCCTACATTTGTGAAGAAAAATTACTTATTTGCAAAATTTTATAATAGAAACAAAGAAAAACATTTTTTTTTTCTAAATTTTCGGTCTTTTTTCGTTTATAGTGCAAAAAATAAAAAACCCAGGGATGATTAATTACCACCAAAAGAAAGCTCTATTTGTGGGAAAAAAAAATGATAAAAATTTCATATGGGTACAATGTTGCATGACCGCACAATTGTCATTCAAAATACAACAGCACTAAAAGCTGAACATTGGCCTGGGCAGGAAGGGGGTAAAAGTGCCCTGTATGGAAATGGTTAAATAGCCCATCTGGCGCCAGAAACTGTGGGCATGCTCTCATGTGCGTGCACCTGTGTGCACGCATTCTTGCGCACATGCTCATTTTTATTAGCAATGTGCCCTTGCTCATTTCTATGTGTGATGTTGCACGCATGCGCATTTCTATGTGCCAGTCGGCGTACAGGAATTCCCTTACACTTTCTTTTTCTTTCTCTCTCATATTTTCTAGTACCAAAAGATCTTTATTGAAAAGAGTAACAAAGCATGAGAGCATAAGCCGTACATAACAAACGATGTTAAAAAAAGGAACAGTGTACAGTGTTATAATAGCGATATTGACCCGGGCACATGAACAGGAATCAATTCTAATGCTTGGTTGTCTAGAGTGATATTGTGAAGACACACTGTGAAGACTGTGATTGCGCACAAAGGGTTCAATAAAGTGACGTAACTAGAGGTATCTAAAGATCTCGGAGGGTGGGATGTCAAGAGTTGCGCAAACGTGAGTAAATCACAGATTGCAGCAGTGGATTGTCGTTAAGCAATAGTTACATAGTTAGTCTGGCTGAAAAAAAACAAAAGTCCATCCAGTTTAACCATAGAAAAAAAAAAGTTATAATCCTATACCCACAGTTGATCCACAGGAAGGCAAAAACAAAACCCAGCAAAACACAATCCAATTTGCTCCTGCTGGGAAAAATTCCTTCCTGATCCCCAAGAGGCAATCGGATATTCCCTGGATCAACGTTACCTATAAATGTTAGTATCCAGTTATATTCTGTGCATCTAAGAAACAATCCAAGCCTTTTTTAAAGCAATTCACTGAGCTGGCCAGAACCAACTCTTGAGGGAGTCTATTCCACATTTCCACAGCTCTCACTGTGAAGCCATGAGTTATCCACCAGTGGAAGGTCCCCTTCTCCAATTCTCCCAGGTGGAAATAATGGATAGTCAAATAGTTGAAGAAGAGGTAGATGAGGAGACAATAAGCCTATAGAGTATTTACATGAGTCCCAGTCTTGTAAGGAATGTGCTAGGATTGGATTTAATGATTTAGGTCTAGAGGAAGGAGGAAGCCAAAGTAAAGAAGAAGGCAATATTGGATGTGTATGCAAGATATCTATCAAGGCCCATAAAGGTAAATCACTGCCAGAGAAAAGTTGAATAAGGGGTGTGATCTGGGCTGCAGTGTAATAGTGGTGGACATTGGGGAGTCTGAGGCTGCCTCGAGTCCTTGGGCAATATAACAGATGCCAGGACAGGCAGGGGCGTCCCAAAGCCTATACAAATTTTAGGATTTGGCAATGTAGGATGCACAATATGTGGGATGGAATACGAATGGGAAGTACCTGAAAAGGGTAGAGTAATTTAGGAAGGTATGACATTTTAATAGCGTGAGCCCAACCGAACCAGGACAGTGACATAGCATGCCAAGATGAGAATAATTTGTACAGATGGTGAAGTAAGGGCGGTATAGTGAATCATAAGACAGCGTGAGTGGTATCCCAGATAGGAAACTGTAGAAGTCCATTGAAATGGAAACTGCGTTTGTAGATGCATTTGGGTCAAAAAGGGGAGAGAGATATTCATAGCCACAGATTTGGTCAGGTTAACATGCAGACCCAAAAGATGCGCAAAGTGTGTGAAAAGCATCATAAGGTTGGGAAGAGAGACATGCGGGGAGGAGAGATACAATAAGATGTTATCCACAAAGACTGCAACTTTGGGGTGTAACCCTGCCAACTCTAGACCTTTGATGTCTGGATGGAGCCATAGGCAAACAGCAAGGGGCTTTAGGGTCATAATGAAAAGAATGAGGGAAAGGGGAACACCCTGATGGGTTCCCCCCATTTTGGAAATAAAGAAGATTTGACTCCATTGTATTGTACCTTCGCCAAAGGGGTACTATAAAGCTTTTAGATCCATTCTAAGGACCCATCCCCTAAGTTCCACTGCTGTAGAGACATTTGTAAATAGGTCCAGGAGAGAGTGTCAAATGCTTTGGTCATGTCAACAGACAGAAACAAAAGGTCATGGGGGTGTAGTCATGCAAAGTGACTGAGTAAGATAGAACGCTGTACATTGTCTGCAGCCTGACGTGTAGGAACAAAGCCCACTTGGTCTTTATCAATCAAAGTTGGAATCAGCTTATTTAATCTAGTGGCTAAAGTCTTGGCCAAAATTTTAATGTCCACATTCAGTAAGGAAATGGGACGATAGTTCAACCAGGATCCTTCCCTGATTTAGGGATCATCACTATGTGGGCTTTCAGCATCTCAGAGGTCAACTGATCTTCTTTTTTAAGCTGATTGAATACTTGGACAAGAATAGGAACTACAATATTTTTATAAAAAAGAACTGTGAAGCCATCCAGACCCGCACTCTTGTGTACCTTCAGGGACTTAATTGTCTAAGTTCATCTTGCATGATGTCAGCCCCCAGCATAGCCTTTCGGGCGTCTGCTATACCTGGAAGAGGAATATCACGAAGGAAGGCTGCGATAGCATCCGTCAGAATATCTCTTGCACCTGCATATAATTTTGATAGGTGATGAGAGAACTCAACTATATATGCCGGGTTAGAATTTCTCAGATGACTCCTCGTCCTCAAGGTATAATGATGTTGCTTGGGGGCAAATGAACGCAATTTGTTGGCTAGCATAGTCCCTATTTTTTTCCATTCACATAAAATTTCTGTTGTGACCAGCGCATTTGGCGTTCCACCTTGTCAGTTAAACATAGATTCAGGTTGGTACGAAACCATTCTACTTTTTGTTATAGTTGAACTGATGGGTACTGCTTGAAAAGTAATGTAGCCTTTTTGAGTTCCTTTTCTAGGTTTTGCCTATATTGATCACTTTCTTTTCATCATCTTGAGGTGAGCTGTATAAAGTGGCCACGGATGACTGCCTTATAGGCCTCCCATGTTATAATGGAGAAGGACACCAAACCTGTTATTTTGAAATTATTCTAAGGAGTGAATCTTGATAACCTCCACCACTTGGGAGAAGGAGAGGAGGGAGTCATTAAGGCACCAAGCAGGAGCTTGGGGACTCTGAGAAGGAACAGTACTACATAATATTATAGGATCATGGTCTGACCATGGAACCGTGTTAAGTGAGATGGATGACAGGAGGGGAAGAAATTTGGAATAAAGTACAACAGCGCTAGGTGTCTAATAATTGTTCAGATAGATATATGAATATATGGATTAATAAATTGATTAGTTGAGCTGCTGGCATAGAAAGTAAACCTCAAAAACAACTTTGGATAGTATATCATGAAAATATGCAGCGCTCATAAATTGGAGATTAACCAGATCCCATATGTTAGAGAAAACCTGATCACATATAATAGATATAAATTAGATAAGAATCATGATAAAAATAAAACATAAAATGTAGACATATTAAACTAGTGACTTCTGTGCTGCATCCAGGGTTGGGAAACCATAGAAAAAGTTTGTGACTCTTGTGTTGATAAAACTGAGAATATCTTGCACTAACCAGATGTCTCAGCACATGGAGCATGGAGTAATTAAGACCTACTCCTGGTACTCTGAAAAGAAGCCACTGGAAGGGATGATGTCATCTGATCTCTCGCCACAAGATGTCATGTTCCCAGGACAGCAGGACCGTGATCCCAGAGATATACATCAGCCAATGGAAGAATTAATCCAGCAAACCAGCCAGCAACACAGGAGACCAGGAGGAACCGAGCTCCCTCCAAAAAAGAGAGCCACAGGCCAGAAGCTTTGATAGTGTAGTATTGTATTTATTTCAGTAGAGATTTCAAATAGTAGAAAAACACACTTACAAATTATGAATCAGAGGAACATGGGGCAGCTAAATGGTATGTCCAGACATTTTGGGGGCACCTACTGACGCGTTTCGTGTCACACACACGTTTTCAAAGGGGGTGCATTGCAAGAAATCGTTCTATTTTAAAGCCCGCGGTGCGCATGTGCAGTACGCACCGATGACGTCATTGTGGCAAAGCCGCGCATGCGCAGTATGCCCATTTTCTTGAAGAGCAGTGCAAGTGGACAAATGAAGCCAGAAGTCCATGTTAATGGATACAGCAGGGGACATTCAGTCTGTGGAGTATCTAGCATCTAATTAAGAGGGGGACATTGAACCTGTATACTAATGGCATACAGTTAGCATATAGTTTATCATGCTTGAGGCAATAGAACAGTGTTCTTACTAATTAGAAGTGCCTCTATAAAATTAGATCAAATGGTAACTGGGAGAACAGCATATAAAATAACGTATATAAGTACCCTGCCAATAAAAAACGTTCAAGGAGGTATTACACCAGGTGAATATATATATACAAACACATAAACGTGCGGTATATGGTTAATTAGAAAACCTTTCATATATATAGTGTAACCACGTATTTAACGCATAATCATAATACGCAATGTGTCATTTGGTCCTAAAAACAATATTGGAACACTGTGGAATAATAGCACTAAGGCATAAAAAATTGTCATATAAATTATGTCAGATAATGTGAACGTCTATATATACATAAACGCATATGACCAGAAGATACACATAAAGGATAAATTAGGATAAATGTATAAAATAAGAGTAAACTAAAATGAAGAGCACAGAATCCAATATAATGGATAATCCTTAAAAATATGAATGGAATAAAATCCACATAGAACAAACGCATCTATAGACAAAGTATAAAATTATAAGAATTATATTAAAAACATTAAGAAAGCTAAAGGGTGACCGACTTTATTTTAAACTTCATAAAAAATGTAATTAATGAGCATTAAAAAAGCATTAAAAAAGCAACCAAACCTCATATAAACGAATTGGCAAAAAAACGCATGTCATAAATGTGTATTGTAAAAATTGTAATATAATGCAGATTAACTAGTATCGATAAAACAATTGATGTCCAGCTCTATATTAAGGCCTAAAGGGGATGATGTACGTAACAAATAGATCCACTTTGTTTCTAACATGGAGACAGCTCTTCGTTTATGGACTCCTCTCCAGTGTCTATGAACTATATCAATGCCAATAAATTTAAGGGAATGTGGGTCCCGATTGTGTTGTTGGCGAAAATGCATAGATAAAGAGTGTTCTTTAAAACCCTTCTTAATATTTGTGAGATGTTCGCGCAGCCTGTCTCTTAATCTCCTGGTGGTCCTGCCAATGTACTGTTTTCCGCAGGAACATTCGAGGAGATAGACAACGTGGAGGCTATTACATGTGATGGTAGAGTCTATCGTATATTGCTTACCAGTAGAGCGAGAGCAAAAAGTAAAAATAGGTGTTTTGTGAATGCCATTGTAGATGCATAACATACATCGGTTACATGGGAAGAAGCCTTTCTGATTAAAAAACGTAAGTTGTCTTGGCGGGTTTACCACATTTGGAGCAAGTTTATTCCTAAGAGAAGAAGCTCTCCTATAGGTGATTTCTGGTAGGTCAGGTAACGAGCTATCAAGTACTGGGTCACTTCTGAGGATACACCAGTGTTTTTTAATAATTTTGGCTACATCTTTGTACTGGGCAGAAAAATTGGTAACAAATGGACAAAACCTATTGTCCTTATTATTATTTTTGTTTGTTTGCCCAGTAGAGAGAAGCAACTCTCTGTCGGTGTTCTTTACATTATTAATTTCTGTCTCCAAAGTATTACTGTTGTAGCCTTTTTCCACAAACCTCTTTTTAAGTACACTGGATTGTTGAATGAAATCATCAACATTATCACAGTTGCGACGAACCCTTAGGAATTAGCCCCGAGGTATGTTGTTCAACCATCTCGGAAGATCGCAGCTATTTATTGGAATAAAACTATTCCGGTCTGTCTGTTTAAAAAAAGTATTTGTAGATAACCCCGTACTGTTATTAAAAATGTTTAAGTCTAGAAAATTAATTTCCTGAAAATCATATTGAAAGGTCAATTTGATGTTATTGGTATTGTAATTCAGGGTCGTGAAAAAATTAATCAGGGAAAATTCGTCACCATCCCATAATAAGAAAATATTGTCAATGTACCAACAATATAAGCAGAGATGTGGCCAGTCTCTGGAGTAGATGATCTCCTCCTCCCAATGAGCCATAAATAGATTAGCAAGGCTCGGCGCAAACTTTGCACCCATTGCAACTCCGGTAATCTGTAGGTAATAATTACTGCTAAACCAGAAGTAGTTATGACACATTGCAAATTTGAGAAGATCTAGTATAAAACTTTTCTGTAATGGGGGGACATCTAAAGCACCTTTCAGGTAATATTCAACAGCTTGAAGTCCATCATCATGTTTTATGTTACTATAAAGGGCGGAGACATCCGCAGTTACTAAATAAGTCGGTTTAGTTAATCTAATATCCTTAATGACAGATAACAATTGTTTTGAATCCCTTAGAAAGGCTGGAGTATTTATCACCAGAGGTTGGAGGAAACCATCTATGTATTCTCCAACCCGTGCACAAAGTGACCCAATACCACTTACAATAGGGCGGCCTGGGGGGTTAATAGGATCCTTGTGGATCTTTGGAAGACAATATATTACAGGCAGTTTAGGGGCAGTGGGGCATAGGTAATCTTTTTCCTTCTTACTCAAGATTCCAGTTTCATACCCTGTGTTAATTAAAGATTTTAATGCTTTTTTGTAGGCAAATAACGGATTGTTGTTAAGAGGCAGGTATGTTTCTTTATCTTCTAAGATGTTCCTCACTAGTGTAAGATAATTAGATCTGTTCATTATAACAACCCCTCCTCCCTTATCGGCGGGCCTTACTACTAAATCTTTTTCTTCTAATAAATTCTTGATGGTGTTATCAATATGCAACTGGTCGTGATACTTTTTAACTTTAGTTTTCTCAAGATCATTTAAAACCATATTCTTAAAAATTGTAATATGGGAATGTGCGGGAGGATTAAAAAGGGAGGCATTTTTAAGGTTTGAAGATTTAAAATTGCCAATTACAATTGGAGTAGTATTATAATGAAATAATTACTTGTGAGCCACCTGGAGTTAACCTACTCTATTATTAAATCAATTTCATATAAAGAAAAATTAATATGTGAGACTCTTATAGTGTTTACTGATTTGTTAATTGTGTACTTAAATCAATATTAGATCGCTAGGCACTAATTACACCCTCTCTAGGTGTGTGAATGTAAACTATGAATTCCAATGTTGTACCGCGCTCCAATATTATTAACCTTTAGTGATTATGTGAATCTCTTAATATACCACCTATAATCCAATCATTTCTTACATCTAAAATACTTAAATATACAATTGATATATATATATATATATGTAAATTAAATCATATTGTAAATATAAAAAATTACTCTGTATCAAAAAAATTAAATGTGAATAAAATGAAAATTCATGAAAAATTAATAAACAGTGAAAAATAAAAATGTCAATTATATATAAATAGAAAAAAATTTAATTAAAAAATGGAAATGTCAATCCTTTTCTTTAAAATTGAGATGGTGTTGTTATTCAATTTAATTAGTGTGATATGTCTGTGTTCACAGCTTGAACCTCTCTCTCCTGTCTCCTCTCCTCTCTCCTCAGCACAGCCTTCTTAAATGTGCTTTCTTCACTGACTGCTTCATTTATTCCTCCATATACGGAACATGCAGAGAAGGGAAAAGAAACATAGTGTCTTATCCGGGATATAAATGATTTATTGCTCTTTGATCTCCCACTCACATTGTGTAAATATAAATAGCGCTTTGCATACAATGTATCCAGATCGTGCTTCAGACAGCCTGGCTGGTGTGTTTGCTTTCAGTAAATATACTCGCCGTTCCTCTATTCCTCTGTGGAAGCGTGATGACGTCACCGCCCCTCCCCTACGCGTTACGCTACAGGGACTCGTAGCTTCCCCCAGAGGCTTTTTTAATGCTCATTAATTAAATTTTTTATGAAGTTTAAAATAAAGTCGGTCACCCTTTAGCTTTCTTAATGTTTTTAATATAATTCTTATAATTTTATACTTTGTCTATAGATGCGTTTGTTCTATGTGGATTTTATTCCATTCATATTTTTAAGGATTATCCATTATATTGGATTCTGTGCTCTTCATTTTAGTTTACTCTTATTTTATACATTTATCCTAATTTATCCTTTATGTGTATCTTCTGGTCATATGCGTTTATGTATATATAGACGTTCACATTATCTGACATAATTTATATGACAATTTTTTATGCCTTAGTGGTATTATTCCACAGTGTTCCAATATTGTTTTTAGGACCAAATGACACATTGCGTATTATGATTATGCGTTAAATACGTGGTTACACTATATATATGAAAGGTTTTCTAATTAACCATATACCGCACGTTTATGTGTTTGTATATATATATTCACCTGGTGTAATACCTCCTTGAACGTTTTTTATTGGCAGGGTACTTATATACGTTATTTTATATGCTATTCTCCCAGTTACCATTTGATCTAATTTTATAGAGGCACTTCTAATTAGTAAGAACACTGTTCTATTGCCTATTGGTAATGGGAAAAAGTGACCTCTGTGCATGTAATCAGCATACTAGTCTGGTTCATGCCAGGTAGACGGTACAGCACCCCTTCCCTGTGTAAGCTCATCATAGATCATCTTCCAACTGTTATCTGTGTAATTTCATCCTAAATCAGATTCCAGCTGTTCTCTGTGTAATTTTACAGGGGTATGAGAGGCCCTGCCACTCTGTGAATTTAGGTGAGGGGTGCTCATCCTTTTGAAGAGCGAGGACCACTTAAGTGATTTGGTAACATGTTGCCGGCCACAATGAAACAAAATGGTTCAGAATTTAGAATTTTTTTTATTTTGAATAGCATAATGAACATTTTCTTCTTGCAGCCAGTGAATGCCGGCAGAAGGAGAGGAGGAGAAGCCGTCTTTTAGCAGTTGCAGAAGGAAATGTATATGTTGCCCTCCTGTCCAAGTGAAAAATAGAATGTGACAGGGAGGCCGCACAGGATCCTTGAAGGACTATTGCGAACATTGATGCTACACCAGTGGTTGGGGGGAGGGGGGTGTTGGTAAAAACACATCTCAACTATGGAGCCCCCAAAACTGCAAATGTAAGTAAGCCCTTACTGTCCTGAGCCCACTATAAGCCTGCTTTCACACTGTTGCACTAATTATCTGCAGCACAATGCACCTACAGGTTAGCTGTGTTTTGCCATATCTTGCAGGTGCGGTGCACTTTCTGAAAGCGCCCCCCCCCCCCCATTTTGGGCCTTGCACAGCACACATATGCCACAGTCCTTGTAACTACAAAATATGCGTTAATAACAAACAGATATATTTAAACCTTGGCACATAGTTACATAGTTAGTCTGGCTGAAAAAAGTCCATCCAGTTCAACCATTAAAAAAAAAGTTATAATCCTATACCCACAGTTGATCCAGAGGCAAAAAACCCCCCAGCAAAGCATTATCCAATTTGCTCCAGCAGGGGAAAAAATTTCTCCCTGATCCCTTGAGAGGCAATCGGATATTCCCTGGATCAACTTTACCTATAAATGTTTGTAACCAGTTATATTCTGTGTATCCAAGAAGGAATCTAGCCCTTTTTTTAAAGCAATCCATGGAGCTGGCCAGAACCAACTCTTGAGGGAGTCTATTTCACATTTTCACAGCTCTCACTGTGAAGAAACCTTTCCGTGTTTAGAGATTACATTTTTTTTTCCTCCAGATGAAAAGAGTGCCCCTTGTCCTCTGTGATGACATCAAGGTGAATAACTCTACACAGAGTTCACTATATGAACCACTGATGTATTTATACATGTTGATTATATCCCCCCTTAATCTCCTCTACTCAAGAGAAAATACATTCAGTTCCTATAATCTTTCCTCATGGCTGAGCTCCTCCATGCCTCTTACCAGTTTGGTTGCCCTTCTCTGTACTTTCTCCAGTTCCCCAATGTTCTTTTTGTGAATTGATGCCCAAAACTGAACTGCATATTCCAGATGAGACACATTATTTAAAAAAATGAAACTCTTCCATTACATATGCTTTTCCACACACATCCTTCTCTAATGAACATCAAGAATATATAATATAGTTAGAGTGCATTATGTAATAAAAAGCCCAGTGTACAGAGTACAAAAATGCATATGAAATGTGCAAGATGAGTATGTAAAAGAAGAGTACAGGGCTACAGAGTACAGGGCTCAGAAATGCAAAGCATGCACAGTGTAGGGATCAGGAGTGGGTAATGCAGAGAATGCAGGGCTTATAAGTGCAAAACACACAGAGTACAGGGGTGAGGAGCAGTTATTACAGATAGTGCAGTGCTCAGAAGTGCATATCACAGAGAGTGCAGGGGACAGTAGTGAATAACACACAGAGTGTGAGGGTCAGAAAAGGGTAAAAGAAAGTGTAAAGGAGTCAGGAGTGGGTAATGCACAAAATGCAGGTGTCAGGAGTGGGCAATGGAGAGAGTGCAGGAGTGGGAAATGCAGTGAATGCAGGGGCCAGGAATGCATAACACAAAGAGTACAGGACTTAGAAGTGCATAATCCAGAGAGTGCAGGGGTCAAATATGGGTAATGCTGAAAGTGGAGGGCTCCCAAGTAAGTAGGACACAGAGAGCAGGGGTCAGACGTGCATAGCACACAGTATGCAAAGGTCAGGAATGTGTATCGCACAGAATGTAGGGCTCATGAGTACATAAAACAGAGAATGCATGGGTGAGGAGTGGGCAATGCACAGAGATCAGGGATCAGGTAACATACAAAATGCTGGAGCCAGGAGTGGGTATCACAGAGGGTGCAGGAGTCAGGAGTGGGTAATGCATAGAGGACAGGGGTCAGGAGTGTGAAACCGCAAATAATGCAGGGATCAGGAGTGTGTAATATAGAGAGTGCAAGGGTAAGGAGGGCATAAAGCACAGGTCCTTGTAGAGAATACAACAAAATGATTCTCAGACCATTCACTGCAGAAATCATAAATCCCCTTCCAAGCCAACCCCTCAATACAAACCTCCATATCAGCCTAAGTCCCTCAGTAAAGACCTATCTTCAGTATATATCTTTCCCATCAATTTATCAAAAGCATCAGCAATTCAGAGTTTTTATCCGATCAGAGCCTGAGGAGGAGTATCCCCTGGCTGAGGTGCCACTGTCAGCAGGACAGAAGCAGTGCTGCATAGGCACTGCAGCATCATACAAGCAATTAAAAATATGTTGGGAGGCTAATACCCTTCACCCCTTGTGTTTCAGCATCTAGAGCAAACAGTATCACACTAAATACGCCAGATACAAACAGAATATTCTATGCTGCAATATATTTAGAAACTGTGATAAATTGTGCAGTCTTCCAAGTTTATTACATGTAGACACCTCAGTAACCCTATGTGAGTAACGCTGTCTCATCTCTGCCAAGTAGCATCTGAAGTCTTGTTGGTTTAATCCCCAAGATTTAAATGTCACATTCACTAATTTGGCCTCTGAAGACATTCCTTTTAATAATGTCCAAATCAAACAAACTTCACAGAAAACTGTCACTTTGATAAATGATTTATGGTAATGCATGATCCCTGAAGATGGTAAATTAAGAGATAGTATTTCTGACTGCAAATGTGTTTATGAACTTAACCGCTTCACGTTCAGACTGTTTCACCGCCTTCTAGTCCAGGTCATATTTCAGATTTAAGTGCTGTCGCACAATGAATGACAATTTATCAGCCCTGCAACACTGTACTCAAATGGATTTTATATCATGTTTTTGACACAGATAAAGCTTTCTTTTGGTGGTATTTATTCACCACTGTTTTTTTTAAATAAATAAATAATAATAATATTAATAAAAACCAGCAAAGCATGATCCAATTTGCTCCTGCAGGGGAAAAAATTCCTTCCTGATCCTCCAAAAGGCAATTGGATATTCCCTGGATCAACTTTACCTATAAATGTTAGCATCCAGTTACATTCTGTGTATCTAGGAAAGAATCCAGGCCTTATTTAAAGCAATACACTGAGCTGGCCAGAACCAACTATTGAGGGTGTCTATTCCATATTTTCCCCGCTCTCACTGTGAAGAAACCTTTCCGTGTTTGGTGATTACATTTCTTTTCCTCCAGATGTAAAGAGTGCCCCCTTGTCCTTTGTGATGACCTCAGGGTAAATAACTCTACACTGAGTTCACTATATGAACCACTGATGTATTTATACATGTTTATCATATCCCCCCTTAATCTCCTTTTCTCAAGAGAGAATAAATTCAGTTCCTCTAATCTTTCCTCATAGCTGAGCTCCTCTATGCCTTTTATCAGTTTTGTTGCTCTTCTCTGTACTTTCTCCAGTTCCCCAATGTTCTCTTTGTGAATTGGTGCCCAAAACTGAACTTCATATTCCAGATGAGGAGTTACTAATGATTTGTACAGGGGTATAATGACATTTCTCTCTGGAGTCTATACCTCTTTTAATACGAGAGGATTTTGCTCACATTAAAAACTGCAGCTTGGCATTGCATGCCATTCTTAAGCTTGTGATCTACCAGAACTCCCAGATCCTTCTTGACCATTGCATGCCCCAGTTGTACACCCCCTAGTATGTATGATGCATGAATATTCTTTGCGCCCAAGTGCATAACCATACATTTATCAACATTAAACCTCATTTGACACATTTTGTTCTTCTGATATTGCCCAAATTATCCTCTCCACTCCTCCCAAGACATCTTGTAATCTAGCTCCCTTGTTACCCCTCCCATAGTCACCTTTGAGACTTCTCTAGAGCCTCTCCCATGCTCTGGATCTCTCTACCTCAATATGTCTGGTTAGTTCTTACTCTGTTCACCTATAGGCGATATCTGAAACTCAGTTATACAGGGAAACCTACCCCACCTTCACCTAAAAACTGTACAGCTCCATCAAACCATCCTCCGCTGCTATTTCCTTTTGTACCACCTCCTCCACTCTTCAGATAGTATGTTATTCCTATGCCTTCTGTATTGAACAGTTTTGTAATTGTACTATCTCCCTTTGTATTGTAAAGTACTGCTCAAACTGTTGGCACTATATCAATCCAGTATAATAAAAATAATGGCTGAAGTCTATGGAGACTTGTTTCTCAAAAAGTTTACACTTTTAAAATCTCATCCTGTTGTCCATAGTCTAACAACCAAGCTTTCAACTCTTCCCCAAATCCCAAAGTTTCTGTAGGTGTATGGGGGTGTCAGGTTTGATATCAGGCCATTTCTATGGGTAATAGGTGTACATCGCTACTTTCCTGGTATATCAATACCAAGGATAAGAGAAGATGCATAATAGACTCCCTGATATAGAGTAACCTGTTGAGCACAATTTAACCCACAAGCAGAATACAGTGCATGATTAGACATTTGATACAAGCACCAAGGTTGGGACAATTTTTCTCCATCCATCAGACATGACCCTTCCTTGTACCAGCATTGCTCTCTCATGATTCTATTCTTTTTCCCTAGGTATAGCTCAACACCTTCCTTTTTTGACCACCCATCAGTACCAATCATCTGAGCTTGTGGCGGAACCACCTGGGTCACAAAGGTTGCATTTGTGACCAGGATCTGGTGTTCCATCCTTGTGGGGGGACCAACATCCCGGACTATGGCTCCCAAGCTGGGTTGCTGGCTGCAGTGGCCTGAGCTGAGAGTGTCTTTCTCACACAGCCTAGAGCCAGCACTGACAATTTTCCCTCACACGGATGGGAGAGGAGAGAGGGAGCTGGTTGTGCTTTCCTCCCATGTCTGCTCCACACACTCCAATCCCTGGCAGTACTGTTCCTCAGAGAAGGGGATGTGTGGGCAGGACGTTTGAAGACCAGCATTCGCATGATGAAAGGTGCCAACAACCACTGCCTGAGCCTCCATTCTGGGCTGAATGACCTCATCCTCCATCCCCTGTCTGTGACTGAAGTCTCCTCCCTCCCTTCTCTTTCCTGCCTTCTAGTGAGTACATTAATGTAAGGGGGACTCAAATGTAAGGGACGCTCTGTGGACTCTGATGTAAAAGGGGCTTTGGTGAGCAGGGACCCCCTTACATCAGAGTTCCCCTTTACACCAGAGTCCACAGAGTTCCCCCATAAATCAGAACCCCTCTTAAATCAGGGTTCTTAGAGCACCCCTTACATCAGAATTCCCCTTTAAATTAGAGTCCACAGAGCTCTCCCTTACAGTGTAAGTGGAAATTCTGCAGACTCAGATGTAAGGCAGAACTCTGATGTAATGTAACTCTGATTTAAAGAGGACTCTGTGGACCCTGATATAAGAGGGGCTCTGTGGACTCTGATGTAAGGGAGCTATGGAAACCCTGATTAAAGAGGAATGCTGGGAACTCTCTTATAACTCACTTACATTAGAGACCACCTTTTATCAGCGTTCCCCCTTACATCAGAGTTCCCTCCTTACATTAGAGTTTTCATTGTTCCACCTTAAATCAAAGTCCCCAGAATTCTCCCCTACATCAGAGTCTGACAAGTCCCCCCTTACAGTGTAGATGCAGATTCAGATATAAAGGGAAATGCTGGGATTAAGATGTAAAGGGGAATTAAATGGATTCAGATGTAAAAGGTAAATCTGCAGATTCAGATATAAAGGGGAACTATTCTGATTCAGATGTAAGGGGAAAGTCTATGGATTCAGATGTAAAGGGGAACTCTATGAATTCAGATGGACTCATATCTCATCTGATAGGATAGTACCCAAACTGACTGTGGTATACAGTATGCACGATGTTCAATCGCTGAAATTGTAATCTGAGATGAAACAGTGCAACCATAGAATGGAGTCATATATATAAATCCATAAAAACTCATAGCAAACCTGGATACTACCCTACACACTTGTTTTTACATGCTGAAAAAAATAAATACTCTAACATTTATCTGAGGTCCTGGGACAACTGTGATTGTACTTGGGTGCAAGACAGAACAAGCTGGATTTCTTAACCCCTTCACCAACATGTTGTGCCAGACCTTCTAATTTGTTTCTGAGTACCTTGAGATTCATAGTGTTTAAGGTACCCAGTGCCATGCCCCCTGCACCTAATGCAGTCTCAATTAACCCTCTCTTCGACCTAATATAGGAATATTCTGAATACCCAGATTGCAGCTAATCTTTCAACATGTACACTTGTTTCTTTGTAAAGTCTACACACATTTTGTCCCATTTATCAATCCGGTAATCAAATAATGTTATCCTTAACGCATACAACATAAACTGCCTATACTGTTCTGAATTCAAGTAAAACACATCATAAATAATAGGCTGTATCAAAGGAGTCCTATCACTTATGGTTGGGATCATGGAGCCTACAAATGACCAGGAGGAAGGAAGCAAAGATACGAGAATCTGAGAAAGTACAGAATACAGGACTCACATGAAAAAGCAAGAGCATAGTGTAACACTAAAGTGCTGGTCTTACTGACATGCAGAACACAGAGTACTAGCTGAGGTACACAAGGTATCTAGGACAGTAAGGACACCTATGGGTACTATCTGAGGAAAATACAGCTTGTCTGCAAGTACAACAAAGTGCCGAGGTGCAAAGTCTAAGGAACCTTGTCTTCTCCAGAGCTCCTTGTGGTGGAGATGTTGCACTGCAGGCAGTTCCAAGTTTGCGGTTCTTGGATTCAGTAGGAAGTACAATTTAAGCTGACAGATGTGTGTGGGAACACACAGATACTGGGCAGACAACTAGGATTGAATAGCCACATGAACAGACAAAAAAATATCCAGCAGTAGGTAGAAGCACAAGGTGACACTGAGCATAAAACAGACTTGAAATATAATTGGAGCATTGGCGTATCATCCATGGGTGCAAAGTGTGCGCTGCACAAGGGCCCTAAGGACAGTGGGGAGTAGGCTTTTTTGAGTTTGGGCAAGGACACAGGGGCCCCATGATCCCCTATTGCCCAGGGGGCCCCATGACTTGTCAGTCCGCCCCTGGTGGGGCCCACTCTTCTCTGACCCACTCTGCACCCATGGGTGAGACACATCTGAGGTGCTACTGCTACGCTTTGGTTCCTGTTACAAAGGATCTGTGTGCCTCCATACTTACTCACACAGATACTGTTATAGGAGCTGAGAGTGGCTGGCGGGGGCTGGTGCTACTCCTCTGGAAGGGGGGTGCGGGTCTCTAATGTCATCCACTAGAGCCGGGGAGAAAGAAATCCACCATGTCTGAGAGATGTGCCTGAGCCTGGGGAAGTAAGTGAATTTAGGGAGAGGGGGCTGTGCAGATGAGCAGGAAGGGGCTGTGAATTCTGAGGATGGGGGGCCTGCAAAGCCTAAGGATCGGGGAGGAACTCTGCAGCCTCAGGATGGGGGGACCTGTGAATACTGTGGATGGGGGAACACCTGTGAAGACTGAGGATAAGGGGGACCTGTGAAGCCTGAGAATGGGGGGACCTGTGAACCCTGAGAATGGGGAGGGCCTGTGAAGCCTGAGGATGGGGGGATCTGTAAACCCTAAGGATGGGGGGTAAAAAAGAGAAGACTGAGGATGGGGGAGGGCTGTGCAGACATTCCCACTTCTGAACTATATACACTATATTGTACATGACATACTTCTCACCAAAGTGTTCATTGTCTCAACAGTTGCTGGTAGTTGAGCAGTTGTACATAAATAGTTCCAAATAATGCCATCCTTATAGTGACAATTATTTAAATCCACTGCAAGTGTTCATAAAAACAATAGGTCCATAAGGTGGATTTGAAAAAGATAGAATATTAGGTTATCTGTGAAATCCAGTGTCCATGGTATCCTAGGTGAGACCCAGTGAAATGTGATAGGTGAATCCACCACCTACACATGACGTTAAGCTGTATGGATCTTGGCCCAGATCCTCTGACATAGGAATGTATGCAGCACTCGTGGGAATTCTCCTTCTCCTGCTCTGTGAATAGCTCAGTATAAAAGAGATAGACCTGTGATAGTGTAGTACCATTAGGCCCAGACTGGGACAAAAACTGGCCCAGGCATTTTAGATTTAGCAGCCCATTTTTTTGTGATGTACCAGGGGCATGACTGGTCAGCAAGTGATTAATTTTGATTGGACCCTGGGCAAACATCCCCCCATGCAATTTCACTCTCCACCTATTTGCCCTGACACATAAAATAAATAGCTGCTAGGCTCAAAAGCAGCTTACTGCAGCAGATCAGACAGTGATTGCGATTGGTTGCCGGAGGTTACAGCATGTCATTTCTGCTTGAGGATTGGTTGCTAGAGGTTACAACACACCCTTTCTGCTTGAGGATTGGTTGCTAGAGATTGCTGCACAACACTACCGCTCACTGACAGGTTGCTAGAAGTTAGTGCATATCCTTACAGCTCACTGATTGGTTGCTAGAGGTTACTTAGAACGCCATACTTGTCAGATTAGAACATACAGCACACAAGGTGTAGACCCAAAAACAGCAATAGACAAAACCGACAAACTGACAAACTCTAACAGAAGCACCAGCTTTTTTTTTTTAATTCAAAAGAGGTTTTATTGAAAACAGTCAAAGACAGGTACAGCAGAGAAATAGTACAACAGTATGTCATGCAAAAAAAAAAAACAGTTGTGGTTGCAGCTCCCAGGCCTCTTCGAAGCCACAAAGACATTAATAATACCAGTACAAAGTTCATCACACATGGGGCACTAAATAAAGGATTCACTATAAAAGAGTAACCAGTGGACAAGTTTACATCAACCCAAAGCAAACGCATCTGGAATAGCTTCAGAGGGCCAAGTCCAGGGGTATCCAGCCATGGGGCTCAAAGCTTGTTAAATTTACTTGGTCATCCTCTATGTTGGTAAATTAATTTCCAATCTTAAAGAGTCTCCTATGGCCTATATCCACGTCTTCACGGAAGGGGGTGTGGCAGACTTCCAGTGAGTTAGAATTAACTTACGAGCCACAGAAAAAGTTCTGGAAATAGCTTCCCGGGTGAAATCACATGAAATAACATCACCCAAAATAATAAGCAGGCAGCATTTGGGATCCAAAGGCACAGAAGACCGAAAGACTGAGTTAATAATGTCATTCACCTCTTCCAATATAGGTGAAACTTAGGACATCTCCAAAGTAAATGCAGGAGATCAACATGATCACACAGGCACTTAACATAATGGATCTGGCTGAATACCCATTTTATACAATTGCTGCGGTGTGTAATGTACCCGATGCAGAATGTGTAATTGAGAAAGTCTTTGCTCCACATTGAGGGAAGAGGTGGTAACTGCTTCAAATGCTTCCTCTGGTCACCTGAGATCAGACCTAAATCCTTCTGCCAATGGGACAGGAACATCATGGGGTATTACCTAAGAAATCTAGTCAGGAGCATAGAGTATCCCTGCGATATAAAACCTTTAGAAGTTTTAACAGAAGCAATTAAGTTAAAGAACAGTGATGGGGATAAGTGCCTGTCGCAGGAGTTCCCCTGGGCTTTAATGGCATGTTGTAATTGTAAATAATAAAAATCCATAGAATCAGTCAAAGCAAATATTCTTTGTAAATCAGGGAAGGGTAGTAAAGAACCATCCTTAAATATTTGGAAGAGATGAATAATTCCAAAGCTCTTCCAGCGTGGGCCCTGTTGCAATTTAACCAGCTCAGCACATGAGGCACACTATATTCAGTGAAATCTTAAATGCCCTAAATATACCTAGTTTTATTCCAAATCTTTTGCATTAAACTATACGTGGCAAAATGTCTATTGGTATTACTATACGCTTGAGATTCAAGAGCCTCATGGATGGATGTATTCTGATTAGGGCAATTTGAGCAGAGGAGTTTATGATTGCCGGGGTCATGTCTGTAATAGGTGACATGCAGCCTACTAGGTGTTGGGACTGTGCTAAGTAGTAAAGCCAGGGATTGGAAGAACAAGACCTCAATCGTCCTTAGGATGCTGGAGCTGCTCCAAACAGATCCTAGGAGATCAGGGAGCGGAATAGAGAGTTTACGTGGTGACTGAAAACTGAAAGAGGGATTACAACTGGGGAATTATGGAGGAAATACAAAAGTTGGGGCATAAGAATCATCTTTAAAAAATGTACTCTACCGACAACAGACAGTTTTAGTTTTGTACTAATCCTAATTTTATCCCAGAATCTAGTGAGGAGGGGGGTGTATATTATGAGAGCAGAAGTCAGGAATGACCGGGAGATGGTAATGCCTAAATATTCAAACTGGGTACTCAAGGTATAGGGCAGGACGGGGACACTGTCTGACTACCATCCCTGTCCAACAACATCAAAGCTGATTTGTGATATCATATTTAAGCTGCAATATAAATTAGATTATGTCTCTGTGCAAAGTGCCCCTCAATGACACTTATATATCCTTGAGGATAGTATCTAAGATGGGTTGACTCACACAAGGATAGTTTTCAATGGGGTTCGCAAGTTCCTTTGTGTCCTCCATAGAGCTGGTAGTAAAATCTGCTCACCTGCATCCTGCTGAGTAGCTGTGTCTTCTTTGTCTTCTGAAAGTTCATAGCAAGAGGTTTAATGCTCTGTAAGTAATGGAAAGCAGAAGAGAATCCTCCCTGTGAGCCGCTATGCTGCCTTTGTTTATGAGGAGAGCTGATGGCTGAAGATGTAGGAGATTGGGCTGAGGCATCGCCATCTTGGGTAGGAGAGGATCTGACACTGTGGATTAGGTCAATGAGCTTGCGTACCTCCATGAACATCCCGTACCTCTTTCCCATGGCTAGCTGCTTACTACTCTCCTAGGTCCTGGTGAACACAGTGGCGGGTTACTGCTGCTGATTAGAGATGAGCGAATCGAAGTAGGCGAAGTGGAATTCGTTTCGAATATTAGGAAAATTTCGATTCGATTTTCCTAAAATGGCGGCGACATGTGCGGCGACGGAGCGGGGATGTCTGGGAAGGCGCGCAGACAAGGCGCGCTGACCCATAATGCATTCATTCATGACATGTGATCGCATTAGCCAATCAGCAGCCAGCCAGCCAGCACAGTGTAATGGTCGAGCTATAAATGGCGGCCATTTTAGAATTCTCCATTTGCCTCCAGTCATTCAACAGAGGCAGACCTGGCTGTATTCAGGGAGAGAGTTAGGGACAGAGAAACGTTACTTAGGGACACAGAAACGTTAGTTAGGGCCACAGAATCGTTACTTAGGGCCACAGAAACGTTACTTAGGGCCACAGAAACGTTACTTAGGGCCACAGAATCGTTAGTTAGGGCCACAGAAACGTTACTTAGGGACACAGAATTGTTACTCAGGGACAGACAGAATTGTTACTGAGGGATACAGAATTGTTACTGAGGGCCACAGAATCGTTACTTAGGGCCACAGAAACGTTACATAGGGCCACAGAATTTTTACTTAGGGACAGACACAGAATTGTTACTGAGGGACACAGATTTGTTACTGAGGGCCACAGAATCGTTACTTAGGGCCACAGAAACGTTACTTATGGCCACAGAAACGTTACTTAGGGCCACAGAATTGTTACTTAGGGACAGACACAGAATTGTTATTGAGGGACACAGAATTGTTACTGAGGGCCACAGAACCGTTACTTAGGGCCACAGAAACGTTACTTAGGCTACGTTCACACTAGCCTTGTGTGCAGGCGGCAGAGAGGCGTTTGGGAGGCGTTTTTACCGCTTCCCAAACGCCTCTGCCAATTCTGCACATTACAGCACATGGTGCTGTTCTAACGGGAGCGTTTGCGTCCCGTCGCGTTGCGTCGCGGCAAAACGGACGCCTCTGGTCGAGTCAGGAGGCTTTGAAGCCTCCTATTCTCGTCTATGGTGCCGCTCCGCAAATGCCCGGCCGGCGTTTGCGGTGCGGTTGCGGGGCGTTTGCGGAGCGGTAACACCACTCAAACTGCATTATAGGCGTTTGTGGGGCGTTATTAACGCTCGGCAAACGCCTAGCAACCGCCGCTAAACCGCGCATGCGGCGTTTGTGGAGCGTTTGCTGAGCGTTAAAAAACGCTCCGCAAACGCCGGACCAACGCTTGCCAAGCGCTATAGGGGTGTTTGGCAAGCGTTGGCAAAACAGCCAAGTGTGAACAAGCCCTTAGGGCCACAGAATTGTTACTTAGGGAAAGACACAGAATTGTTACTGAGGGACACAGATTTGTTACTGAGGGCCACAGAAACGTTACTTAGGGCCACAGAAACATTACTTAGGGCCACAGAATCGTTAGTTAGGGCCACAGAAACGTTACTTAGGGACACAGAATTGTTAATCAGGGACAGACACAGAATTGTTACTGAGGGATACAGAATTGTTACTGAGGGCCACAGAATCATTACTTAGGGCCACAGAAACGTTACTTAGGGCCACAGAAACGTTACTTAGGGCCACAGAATTGTTACTTAGGGACAGACACAGAATTGTTATTGAGGGACACAGAATTGTTACTGAGGGCCACAGAACCGTTACTTAGGGCCACAGAAACGTTACTTAGGGCCACAGAATTGTTACTTAGGGACAGACACAGAATTGTTACTGAGGGACACAGATTTGTTACTGAGGGCCACAGAAACGTTACTTAGGGCCACAGAAACGTTACTTAGGGCCACAGAATCGTTACTTAGGGCCACAGAAACGTTACTTAGGGCCACAGAAACGTTACTTAGGGCCACAGAATTGTTACTTAGGGACAGACACAGAATTGATATTGAGGGACACAGAATTGTTACTGAGGGCCACAGAACCGTTACTTAGGGCCACAGAAACGTTACTTAGGGCCACAGAATTGTTACTTAGGGACAGACACAGAATTGTTACTGAGGGACGCAGATTTGTTACTGAGGGCCACAGAAACGTTACTTAGGGCCACAGAAACTTTACTTAGGGCCACAGAATCGTTACTTAGGGCCACAGAAACGTTACTTAGGGCCACAGAATTGTTACTTAGGGACAGACACAGAATTGTTATTGAGGGACACAGAATTGTTACTGAGGGCCACAGAACCGTTACTTAGGGCCACAGAAACGTTACTTAGGGCCACAGAATTGTTACTTAGGGACAGACACAGAATTGTTACTGAGGGACACAGATTTGTTACTGAGGGCCACAGAAACGTTACTTAGGGCCACAGAAACGTTACTTAGGGCCACAGAATCGTTACTTAGGGCCACAGAAACGTTACTTAGGGCCACAGAAACTTTACTTAGGGCCACAGAATTGTTACTTAGGGACAGACACAGAATTGTTTCTGAGGGACACAGAATTGTTACTGAGGGCCACAGAACCGTTACTTAGGGCCACAGAAACGTTACTTAGGGCCACAGAAACGTTACTTAGGGCCACAGAAACGTTACTTAGGGCTACAGAAACGTTACTTAGGGCCACAGAATCGTTACTTAGGGCCACAGAATCGTTATTTAGGGACACAGAAACGTTACTTAGGGCCACAGAAACTTTACTTAGGGCCACAGAATTGTTACTTAGGGACAGACACAGAATTGTTACTGAGGGACACAGAATTGTTACTGAGGGCCACAGAACCGTTATTTAGGGCCACAGTAACGTTACTTAGGGCCACAGAATTGTTACTCAGGGACAGACACAGAATTGTTATTGAGGGATAAAGAATTGTTACTGAGGGACACAGAACCGTTACTTAGGGTCACAGAAACGTTACTTAGGGCCACAGAAACGTTACTTAGGGACAGACACAGAATTGTTATTGAGGGACACAGAATTGTTACTGAGGGCCACAGAACCGTTACTTAGGGCCACAGAAACGTTACTTAGGCTACGTTCACACTAGCCTTGTGTGCAGGCGGCAGAGAGGCGTTTGGGAGGCGTTTTTACCGCTTCCCAAACGCCTCTGCCAATTCTGCACATTACAGCACATGGTGCTGTTCTAACGGGAGCGTTTGCGTCCCGTCGCGTTGCGTCGCGGCAAAACGGACGCCTCTGGTCGAGTCAGGAGGCTTTGAAGCCTCCTATTCTCGTCTATGGTGCCGCTCCGCAAATGCCCGGCCGGCGTTTGCGGTGCGGTTGCGGGGCGTTTGCGGAGCGGTAACACCACTCAAACTGCATTATAGGCGTTTGTGGGGCGTTATTAACGCTCGGCAAACGCCTAGCAACCTCCGCTAAACCGCGCATGCGGCGTTTGTGGAGCGTTTGCTGAGCGTTAAAAAACGCTCCGCAAACGCCGGACCAACGCTTGCCAAGCGCTATAGGGGTGTTTGGCAAGCGTTGGCAAAACAGCCAAGTGTGAACAAGCCCTTAGGGCCACAGAATTGTTACTTAGGGAAAGACACAGAATTGTTACTGAGGGACACAGATTTGTTACTGAGGGCCACAGAAACGTTACTTAGGGCCACAGAAACATTACTTAGGGCCACAGAATCGTTACTTAGGGACACAGAAACGTTACTTAGGGACACAGAATTGTTACTCAGGGACAGACACAGAATTGTTACTGAGGGATACAGAATTGTTACTGAGGGCCACAGAATCATTACTTAGGGCCACAGAAACGTTACTTAGGGCCACAGAAACGTTACTTAGGGCCACAGAATTGTTACTTAGGGACAGACACAGAATTGTTATTGAGGGACACAGAATTGTTACTGAGGGCCACAGAACCGTTACTTAGGGCCACAGAAACGTTACTTAGGGCCACAGAATCGTTACTTAGGGACACAGAAACGTTACTTAGGGCCACAGAAACGTTACTTAGGGCCACAGAATTGTTACTTAGGGACAGACACAGAATTGATATTGAGGGACACAGAATTGTTACTGAGGGCCACAGAACCGTTACTTAGGGCCACAGAAACGTTACTTAGGGCCACAGAATTGTTACTTAGGGACAGACACAGAATTGTTACTGAGGGACGCAGATTTGTTACTGAGGGCCACAGAAACGTTACTTAGGGCCACAGAAACTTTACTTAGGGCCACAGAATCGTTACTTAGGGCCACAGAAACGTTACTTAGGGCCACAGAATTGTTACTTAGGGACAGACACAGAATTGTTATTGAGGGACACAGAATTGTTACTGAGGGCCACAGAACCGTTACTTAGGGCCACAGAAACGTTACTTAGGGCCACAGAATTGTTACTTAGGGACAGACACAGAATTGTTACTGAGGGACACAGATTTGTTACTGAGGGCCACAGAAACGTTACTTAGGGCCACAGAAACGTTACTTAGGGCCACAGAATCGTTACTTAGGGCCACAGAAACGTTACTTAGGGCCACAGAAACGTTACTTAGGGCCACAGAATTGTTACTTAGGGACAGACACAGAATTGTTTCTGAGGGACACAGAATTGTTACTGAGGGCCACAGAACCGTTACTTAGGGCCACAGAAACGTTACTTAGGGCCACAGAAACGTTACTTAGGGCCACAGAAACGTTACTTAGGGCTACAGAAACGTTACTTAGGGCCACAGAATCGTTACTTAGGGCCACAGAATCGTTATTTAGGGACACAGAAACGTTACTTAGGGCCAAAGAAACTTTACTTAGGGCCACAGAATTGTTACTTAGGGACAGACACAGAATTGTTACTGAGGGACACAGAATTGTTACTGAGGGCCACAGAACCGTTATTTAGGGCCACAGTAACGTTACTTAGGGCCACAGAATTGTTACTCAGGGACAGACACAGAATTGTTATTGAGGGATAAAGAATTGTTACTGAGGGACACAGAACCGTTACTTAGGGTCACAGAAACGTTACTTAGGGCCACAGAAACGTTACTTAGGGCCACAGAAACGTTACTTAGGGCTACAGAAACGTTACTTAGGGCCACAGAAACGTTACTTAGGGCTACAGAAACGTTACTTAGGGCCACAGAATCGTTACTTAGGGCCACAGAATCGTTACTTAGGGACACAGAAACGTTACTTAGGGACACAGAAACGTTACTTAGAGACACAGAATTGTTACTCAGGGACAGACACAGAATTGTTACTGAGGGACACAGAATTGTTACTGAGGGCCACAGAACTGTTACTGAGGGCCACAGAACTGTTACTTAGGGCCACAGAAACGTTACTTAGGGCCACAGAAACGTTACTTAGGGCCACAGAAACGTTACTTAGGGCCACAAAATCGTTAATTAGGGCCACAGAAACGTTACTTAGGGCCACAGAATCGTTACTTAGGGCCACAGAAACGTTACTTAGGGCCACAGAAACGTTACTTAGGGACACAGAATTGTTACTCAGGGACAGACACAGAATTGTTACTCAGGGACAGACACAGAATTGTTACTCAGGGACACAGAATTGTTACTGAGGGACACAGAATTGTTACTGAGGGACACAGAATTGTTACTCAGGGACACAGAATTGTTACTGAGGGACACAGAATTGTTACTGAGGGACACAGAATTGTTACTCAGGGACAGACACAGAATTGTTACTCAGGGACAGACACAGAATTGTTACTGAGGGCCACAGAACTGTTACTTAGGGCCACAGAAAAGTTACTCAGGGACACAGAATTGTTACTCAGGGACAGACACAGAATTGTTACTCAGGGACAGACACAGAATTGTTACTGAGGGACACAGAATTGTTACTGAGGGACACAGAATTGTTACTGAGGGACACAGAATTGTTACTCAGGGACACAGAATTGTTACTCAGGGACACAGAATTGTTACTCAGGGACAGACACAGAATTGTTACTGAGGGACACAGAATTGTTACTTAGGGCCACAGAACTGTTACTTAGGGCCACAGAAACATTACTCAGGGACACATAATTGTTACTCAGGGACAGACAAAGAATTGTTACTCAGGGACAGACACAGAATTGTTACTGAGGGACACAGAATTGTTACTGAGGGACACAGAATTGTTACTGAGGGACACAGAATTGTTACTTAGGGCCACAGAAACGTTACTCAGGGACACAGAATTGTTACTCAGGGACAGACACAGAATTGTTACTCAGGGACACAGAATCGTTTAATTAAAGAGTATGTCAGACAACATGCAGAGGAGTGGCAGAGAAGGCAATGTTTTTGGAGCGAGCAGACGTGGCAGCAGAGGAAGGGGTCGAGGCAGCACTATTCGCAGCCAGAGGCCAGTGCTCCCGGTGTCATCCAGTACAGTGAGGAAGAGCTAACAGAGGGCGGTCAGGAACGGGGGGAGACATCCGCCACTTCAGCAGCCAGGCGAAGAAGTAGTGGCGAGGAGAGTGGCTCGGTAGCCGGTCTAGAGACAGGTCTGTCTTCTGACCCACACGCAGCCGAGGGGGCTAGTAGTGAGGCGGAGACCCTAATTGATGATGATGAGACTGATCGCACTTGGCAGCCTTGTCGTCATCAGGCTATTGCTTCCGCATCATCAGGAGAAGAGGGTGGCAGCTTGGCAGCGAGCAAAACAGTCGGTGGGTTGTCTCCATCGCCACACTCTGCCATGTGCCACTTTCAGGTCTCCTCACACACTGCTGGTGTGTTCCATTTTTTGTCATAGGGTGCTGGCAGATTACGGGCCTCCCATAGCTGCTGCCAGGCCCCTAATCTGCCATGGGCCCCTGTACCGCCTCCTCATGCTGCTGCCAGGTCCACAGTGTCTCATGCCATGTGCCACTTTCAGGTCTCCTCACACTGCTGGTGTGTTCCATTTTTTGTCGTAGGGTGCTGGCAGATTACGGGCCTCCCATTGCTGCTGCCAGGCCCCTAATCTGCCATGGGCCCCTGTACCGCCTCCTCATGCTGCTGCCAGGTCCATAGTGTCTCATGCCATGTGCCACTTTCAGGTCTCCTCACATTGCTGGTGTGTTAAATTTTTTGTCATAGGGTGCTGGCAGATTACGGGACTCCCATAGCTGCTGCCAAGCCCCTAATCTGCCATGGCCCCCTGTACCGCCTCCTCATGCTGCTGCCAGGTCCACAGTGTCTCATGCCATGTGCCACTTTCAGGTCTCCTCACACTGCTGGTGTGTTCAATTTTTTGTCATAGGGTGCTGGCAGATTACGGGCCTCCCATAGCTGCTGCCAGGCCCCTAATCTGCCATGGGCCCCTATACCGCCTCCTCATGCTGCTGCCAGGTCCAGAGTGTCTCATGGGTCCCTGTACGGCCTCCCATTTCTGCTGTCTCCATCGCCACACTCTGCCATGTGCCACTTTCAGGTCTCCTCACACACTGCTGGTGTGTTCAATTTTTTGACATAGGGTGCTGGCAGATTACGGGCCTCCCATAGCTGCTGCCAGGCCCCTAATCTGCCATGGGCCCCTATACCGCCTCCTCATGCTGCTGCCAGGTCCAGAGTGTCTCATGGGTCCCTGTATGGCCTCCCATTGCTGCTGTCTCCATCGCCACACTCTGCCATGTGCCACTTTCAGGTCTCCTCACACTGCTGGTGTGTTCCATTTTTTGTCATAGGGTGCTGGCAGATTACGGGCCTCCCATAGCTGCTGCCAGGCCCTAATCTGCCATGGGCCCTTATACCGCCTCCTCATGCTGCTGCAAAGTCCAGAGTCTCTCATGGGTCCCTGTACGGCCTCCCATTGCTGCTGTCTCCATCGCCACACTCTGCCATGTGCCACTTTCAGGTCTCCTCACACTGCTGGTGTGTTCCATTTTTTGTCATAGGGTGCTGGCAGATTACGGGCCTCCCATAGCTGCTGCCAGGCCCCTAATCTGCCATGGGCCCCTATACCGCCTCCTCATGCTGCTGCCAAGTCCAGAATCTCTCATGGGTCCCTGTACGGCCTCCCATTGCTGCTGTTTCCATCGCCACACTCTGCCATGTGCCACTTTCAGGTCTCCTCACACACTGCTGGTGTGTTCAATTTTTTGACATAGGGTGCTGGCAGATTACGGGCCTCCCATAGCTGCTGTCAGGCCCCTAATCTGCCATGGGCCCCTGTACCGCCTCCTCATGCTGCTGCCAGGTCCACAGTGTCTCATGCCATGTGCCACTTTCAGGTCTCCTCACACTGCTGGTGTGTTCAATTTTTTGACATAGGGTGCTGGCAGATTACGGGCCTCCCATAGCTGCTGCCAGGCCCCTAATCTGCCTTGGGCCCCTATACCGCCTCCTCATGCTGCTGCCAAGTCCAGAGTCTCTCATGGGTCCCTGTACGGCATCCCATTGCTGCTGTCTCCATCGCCACACTCTGCCATGTGCCACTTTCAGGTCTCCTCACACACTGCTGGTGTGTTCCATTTTTTGTCATAGGGTGCTGGCAGATTATGGGCCTCCCATAGCTGCTGCCAGGCCCCTAATCTGCCATGGGCCCCTATACCGCCTCCTCATGCTGCTGCCAGGTCCAGAGTGTCTCATGGGTCCCTGTACGGCCTCCCATTGCTGCTGTCTCCATCGCCACACTCTGCCATGTGCCACTTTCAGGTCTCCTCACACTGCTGGTGTGTTCAATTTTTTGACATAGGGTGCTGGCAGATTACGGGCCTCCCATAGCTGCTGCCAGGCCCCTAATCTGCCATGGGCCCCTATACCGCCTCCTCATATTGCTGCCAGGTCCAGAGTGTCTCATGGGTCCCTGTACGGTCTCCCATTGCTGCTGTCTCCATCGCCACACTCTGCCATGTGCCACTTTCAGGTCTCCTCACACTGCTGGTGTGTTCCATTTTTTGTCATAGGGTGCTGGCAGATTACGGGCCTCCCATAGCTGCTGCCAGGCCCCTAATCTGCCATGGGCCCCTGTACCGCCTCCTCATGCTGCTGCCAGGTCCACAGTGTCTCATGCCATGTGCCACTTTCAGGTCTCCTCACACTACTGGTGTGTTCCATTTTTTGTCATAGGGTGCTGGCAGAATACGGGCCTCCCATAGCTGCTGCCAGGCCCCTAATCTGCCATGGGCCCCTGTACCGCCTCCTCATGCTGCTGCCAGGTCCAGAGTGTCTCATGGGTCCCTGTACGGCCTCTCATTGCTGCTGTCTCCATCGCCACACTCTGCCATGTGCCACTTTCAGGTCTCCTCACACACTGCTGGTGTGTTCAATTTTTTGACATAGGGTGCTGGCAGATTACGGGCCTCCCATAGCTGCTGCCAGGCCCCTAATCTGCCATGGGCCCCTGTACCGCCTCCTCATGCTGCTGCCAGGTCCAGAGTGTCTCATGGGTCCCTGTACGGCCTCCCATTGCTGCTGTCTCCATCGCCACACTCTGCCATGTGCCACTTTCAGGTCTCCTCACACTGCTGGTGTGTTCAATTTTTTGTCATAGGGTGCTGGCAGATTACGGGCCTCCCATAGCTGCTGCCAGGCCCCTAATCTGCCATGGGCCCCTATACCGCCTCCTCATGCTGCTGCCAGGTCCAGAGTGTCTCATGGGTCCCTGTACGGCCTCCCATTGCTGCTGTCTCCATCGCCACACTCTGCCATGTGCCACTTTCAGGTCTCCTCACACACTGCTGGTGTGTTCCATTTTTTGTCATAGGGTGCTGGCAGATTACGGGCCTCCCATAGCTGCTGCCAGGCCCCTAATCTACCATGGGCCCCTGTACCGCCTCCTCATGCTGCTGCCAGGTCCACAGTGTCTCATGCCATGTGCCACTTTCAGGTCTCCTCACACTGCTGGTGTGTTCCATTTTTTGTCATAGGGTGCTGGCAAATTACGGGCCTCCCATAGCTGCTGCCAGGCCCCTAATCTGCCATGGGCCCCTGTACCGCCTCCTCATGCTGCTGCCAGGTCCAGAGTCTCTCATGGGTCCCTGTACGGCCTCCCATTGCTGCTGTCTCCATCGCCACACTCTGCCATGTGCCACTTTCAGGTCTCCTCACACACTGCTGGTTTGTTCCATTTTTTGTCATAGGGTGCTGGCAGATTACGGGCCTCCCATAGCTGCTGCCAGGCCCGTAATCTGCCATGGGCCCCTGTACCGCCTCCTCATGCTGCTGCCAGGTCCAGGCGAACGTAGTCACACAGGGGAGGAACTTCTCAGTGTAATGAACAGAGAAATCGACAGATGGCTGTCTCCGCGCAAAATGAAAATCGGAACCATGTTGACCGACAACGGAAAGAACATGGTGTCTGCTCTTCGTCAAGGAAGGTTGTGCCATGCGCCATGCATGGCTCACGTGTTCAATCTGGTTGTCAAGCGGTTCCTAAAATCCACCATCCCACTGCAAGACATCCTTAAAATGTCACGTAAACTTTGCATGCATTTCAGCCATTCCTACACCGCAAAGCACACCCTCCTTGAGCTGCAGCGGCAGAACGGAATTCCACAGCATCGCCTGATCTGCGACGTTGCAACAAGGTGGAATTCAACCCTACACATGGTAGACCGCCTTTACGAACAGCAAAAGGCCATCACCGATTTCCTGATGTTACAAGCGGATAAAGGTACTCCCCTGTGTAACTTCGATGTCAGCCATTGGCAGCTCATGCGTGACACCTGCCGCTTGCTCAGGCCCTTTGAGGAGGCCACGCTATTCGTGAGTCGGCAGGACTATGGGATGAACGACGTCATTCCTCTGTTGCACGTCCTGGAACAAATGCTGTTAACAATGGCTGGTCAGGGTGCGGTAGACGTGGCGCACAGATCTCAACGCCACATGACCCCTGTGGGGGCAGGACAGGAAGAAGAGGAGAAGGTAGAGGAGGACATTTGTGCTCAGGAATTATTGAGTGAAATGGGTGGTTTTTCCACTCAGCGGACAGGAGTGGAGGAGCAGGAGCATCTGGTAGAGGAGGAGGAGGAGGAGACAGAGGACCCAGATGCACCGTGGCAGTATGCTGTGGAGATGGAGGCAGGGAGTCCCTCGCATTCCTTGGCACAAATGGCCCATAGCATGCTCGGTTGCTTGCGTAGCAACAGCCGAATAATAACCATCAAACAGAGGGATGACTTTTGGCTGTCCACCTTGTTGGACCCTCGCTACCGTTCAAAAATGGTGGCCTTTTTCACACCTGCTGAGAGGGAGGCCAAATAACGTACTATAAAAACCACCTATGTAGTCAGTTGGTCTCTGCCTTTCTGCGCCAACGTCCATCCTCAGACACTGTGGGCCCTGTGCGCTCGCGTTCCGCTGCCATGGCAGCAAAGGAGGGGTGGGGTGGTAGGAGCAGTGGCAGCTCCACCAGCAGCGGCTGCCTCAGTCTGCAGTCGATGATCAGTAGCTTTCTTCACCAGCGCAGTGAGGAAACTACTAACCAGCCGCAGCAGCAGCAGCAGCATCAGGTGGACCTGGAGCAGGACCTCAAACAACAGGCTTGGGCCTACTTGAACAGCACCCTGCCAACCGAGGTAGACAATCCCCTTGACTACTGGGCAACAAAACTTGACCTTTGGCCCCAACTAGCTGAATTTGCCCTTGAAAGGCTGTCATGCCCGGCCAGTAGCGTGGCATCGGAGCGCGTGTTTAGTGCGGCAGGAGGTATTGTAACTCCGCGGAGGACACGACTGTCCACCCAAAGTGTGGAGAGACTAACGTTTGTGAAAATGAATCAGGCGTGGATTAGTCTGGATTTCAAACCACCAGTTCCTGACACAACTGACTAAATCCGCCATGAATCATGCCCCAAACATGTGCCACTTTCAGGTCTCCTCACACTGCTGGTGTGTTCCATTTTTTGTCATAGGGTGCTGGCAGATTACGGGCCTCCCATAGCTGCTGCCAGGCCCCTAATCTGCCATGGGCCCCTGTACCGCCTCCTCATGCTGCTGCCAGGTCCACAGTGTCTCATGCCATGTGCCACTTTCAGGTCTCCTCACACTGCTGGTGTGTTCCATTTTTTGTCATAGGGTGCTGGCAGATTACGGGCCTCCCATAGCTGCTGCCAGGCCCCTAATCTGCCATGGGCCCCTGTACCGCCTCTTCATGCTGCTGCCAGGTCCACAGTGTCTCATGGGTCCCTGTACGGCCTCCCATTGCTGCTGTCTCCATCGCCACACTCTGCCATGTGCCACTTTCAGGTCTCCTCACACTACTGGTGTGTTCCATTTTTTGTCATAGGGTGCTGGCAGATTACGGGCCTCCCATAGCTGCTGCCAGGCCCCTAATCTGCCATGGGCCCCTGTACCGCCTCCTCATGCTGCTGCCAGGTCCAGAGTCTCTCATGGGTCCCTGTACGGCCTCCCATTGCTGCTGTCTCCATCGCCACACTCTGCCATGTGCCACTTTCAGGTCTCCTCACACTGCTGGTGTGTTCCATTTTTTGTCATAGGGTGTTGGCAGATTACGGGCCTCCAATAGCTGCTGCCAGGCCCCTAATCTACCATGGGCCCCTGTACCACCTCCTCATGCTGCTGCCAGGTCCACAGTGTCTCATGCCATGTGCCACTTTCAGGTCTCCTCACACTGCTGGTGTGTTCCATTTTTTGTCATAGGGTGCTGGCAGATTACGGGCCTCCCATAGCTGCTGCCAGGCCCCTAATCTGCCATGGGCCCCTGTACCGCCTCCTCATGCTGCTGCCAGGTTCACAGTGTCTCATGCCATGTGCCACTTTCAGGTCTCCTCACACTGCTGGTGTGTTCAATTTTTTGTCATAGGGTGCTGGCAGATTACGGGCCTCCCATAGCTGCTGCCAGGCCCCTAATCTGCCATGGGCCCCTGTACCGCCTCCTCATGCTGCTGCCAGGTCCAGAGTCTCTCATGGGTCCCTTTACGGCCTCCCATTGCTGCTGTCTCCATCGCCACACTCTGCCATGTGCCACTTTCAGGTCTCCTCACACACTGCTGGTGTGTTCCATTTTTTGTCATAGGGTGCTGGCAGATTACGGGCCTCCCATAGCTGCTGCCAGGCCCGTAATCTGCCATGGGCCCCTGTACAGCCTCCTCATGCTGCTGCCAGGTCCAGGCGAACGTAGTCACACAGGGGAGGAACTTCTCAGTGTAATGAACAGAGAAATCGACAGATGGCTGTCTCCGCGCAAAATGAAAATCGGAACCATGTTGACCGACAACGGAAAGAACATGGTGTCTGCTCTTCGTCAAGGAAGGTTGTGCCATGCGCCATGCATGGCTCACGTGTTCAATCTGGTTGTCAAGCGGTTCCTAAAATCCACCATCCCACTGCAAGACATCCTTAAAATGTCACGTAAACTTTGCATGCATTTCAGCCATTCCTACACCGCAAAGCACACCCTCCTTGAGCTGCAGCGGCAGAACGGAATTCCACAGCATCGCCTGATCTGCGACGTTGCAACAAGGTGGAATTCAACCCTACACATGGTAGACCGCCTTTACGAACAGCAAAAGGCCATCACCGATTTCCTGATGTTACAAGCGGATAAAGGTACTCCCCTGTGTAACTTCGATGTCAGCCATTGGCAGCTCATGCGTGACACCTGCCGCTTGCTCAGGCCCTTTGAGGAGGCCACGCTATTCGTGAGTCGGCAGGACTATGGGATGAACGACGTCATTCCTCTGTTGCACGTCCTGGAACAAATGCTGTTAACAATGGCTGGTCAGGGTGCGGTAGACGTGGCGCACAGATCTCAACGCCACATGACCCCTGTGGGGGCAGGACAGGAAGAAGAGGAGAAGGTAGAGGAGGACATTTGTGCTCAGGAATTATTGAGTGAAATGGGTGGTTTTTCCACTCAGCGGACAGGAGTGGAGGAGCAGGAGCATCTGGTAGAGGAGGAGGAGGAGGAGACAGAGGACCCAGATGCACCGTGGCAGTATGCTGTGGAGATGGAGGCAGGGAGTCCCTCGCATTCCTTGGCACAAATGGCCCATAGCATGCTCGGTTGCTTGCGTAGCAACAGCCGAATAATAACCATCAAACAGAGGGATGACTTTTGGCTGTCCACCTTGTTGGACCCTCGCTACCGTTCAAAAATGGTGGCCTTTTTCACACCTGCTGAGAGGGAGGCCAAAATAACGTACTATAAAAACCACCTATGTAGTCAGTTGGTCTCTGCCTTTCTGCGCCAACGTCCATCCTCAGACACTGTGGGCCCTGTGCGCTCGCGTTCCGCTGCCATGGCAGCAAAGGAGGGGTGGGGTGGTAGGAGCAGTGGCAGCTCCACCAGCAGCGGCTGCCTCAGTCTGCAGTCGATGATCAGTAGCTTTCTTCACCAGCGCAGTGAGGAAACTACTAACCAGCCGCAGCAGCAGCAGCAGCAGCATCAGGTGGACCTGGAGCAGGACCTCAAACAACAGGCTTGGGCCTACTTGAACAGCACCCTGCCAACCGAGGTAGACAATCCCCTTGACTACTGGGCAACAAAACTTGACCTTTGGCCCCAACTAGCTGAATTTGCCCTTGAAAGGCTGTCATGCCCGGCCAGTAGCGTGGCATCGGAGCGCGTGTTTAGTGCGGCAGGAGGTATTGTAACTCCGCGGAGGACACGACTGTCCACCCAAAGTGTGGAGAGACTAACGTTTGTGAAAATGAATCAGGCGTGGATTAGTCTGGATTTCAAACCACCAGTTCCTGACACAACTGACTAAATCCGCCATGAATCATGCCCCAAACATGTGCCACTTTCAGGTCTCCTCACACTGCTGGTGTGTTCCATTTTTTGTCATAGGGTGCTGGCAGATTACGGGCCTCCCATAGCTGCTGCCAGGCCCCTAATCTGCCATGGGCCCCTGTACCGCCTCCTCATGCTGCTGCCAGGTCCACAGTGTCTCATGCCATGTGCCACTTTCAGGTCTCCTCACACTGCTGGTGTGTTCCATTTTTTGTCATAGGGTGCTGGCAGATTACGGGCCTCCCATAGCTGCTGCCAGGCCCCTAATCTGCCATGGGCCCCTGTACCGCCTCTTCATGCTGCTGCCAGGTCCACAGTGTCTCATGGGTCCCTGTACGGCCTCCCATTGCTGCTGTCTCCATCGCCACACTCTGCCATGTGCCACTTTCAGGTCTCCTCACACTACTGGTGTGTTCCATTTTTTGTCATAGGGTGCTGGCAGATTATGGGCCTCCCATAGCTGCTGCCAGGCCCCTAATCTGCCATGGGCCCCTGTACCGCCTCCTCATGCTGCTGCCAGGTCCAGAGTCTCTCATGGGTCCCTGTACGGCCTCCCATTGCTGCTGTCTCCATCGCCACACTCTGCCATGTGCCACTTTCAGGTCTCCTCACACTGCTGGTGTGTTCCATTTTTTGTCATAGGGTGTTGGCAGATTACGGGCCTCCCATAGCTGCTGCCAGGCCCCTAATCTACCATGGGCCCCTGTACCACCTCCTCATGCTGCTGCCAGGTCCACAGTGTCTCATGCCATGTGCCACTTTCAGGTCTCCTCACACTGCTGGTGTGTTCCATTTTTTGTCATAGGGTGCTGGCAGATTACGGGCCTCCCATAGCTGCTGCCAGGCCCCTAATCTGCCATGGGCCCCTGTACCGCCTCCTCATGCTGCTGCCAGGTTCACAGTGTCTCATGCCATGTGCCACTTTCAGGTCTCCTCACACTGCTGGTGTGTTCCATTTTTTGTCATAGGGTGCTGGCAGATTACGGGCCTCCTATAGCTGCTGCCAGGCCCCTAATCTGCCATGGGCGCCTATACCGCCTCCTCATGCTGCTGCCAGGTCCAGAGTCTCTCATGGGTCCCTGTACGGCCTCCCATTGCTGCTGTCTCCATCGCCACACTCTGCCATGTGCCACTTTCAGGTCTCCTCACACTGCTGGTGTGTTCCATTTTTTGTCATAGGGTGCTGGCAGATTACGTGCCTCCCATAGCTGCTGCCAGGCCCCTAATCTGCCATGGGCCCCTATACCGCCTCCTCATGCTGCTGCCAGGTCCAGAGTCTCTCATGGGTCCCTGTACGGCCTACCATTGCTGCTGTCTACATCGCCACACTCTGCCATGTGCCACTTTCAGATCTCCTCACACTGCTGGTGTGTTACATTTTTTGTCATAGGGTGCTGGCCTCCCATTGCTGCTGCCAGGCCCGTAATCTGCCATGGGCCCCCGTACCGACTCCTCATGCTGTGGCGTTGCAACAAGGTGGAATTCAACCCTACATATGTTAGACCGCCTTTACGAACAGCGAAAGGCCATCACAGATTTCCTGATGTTAAAAGTGGATAAAGGTACTCCCTGTGTAACTTAGATGTCAGCCATTGGCAGCTCATGCGTGACACCTGCGCTTGCTCAGGCCCTTTGAGGAGGCCACGCTATTCGTGAGTCGGCAGGACTATGGGATGAACGACGTCATTCCTCTGTTGCACGTCCTGGAACAAATGCTGTTAACAATGGCTGGTCAGGGTGCGGTAGACGTGGCACACAGATCTCAACGCCACATGATCCCTGTGGGGGCAGGACAGGAAGAAGAGGAGAAGGTAGAGGAGGACATTTGTGCTCAGGAATTATTGAGTGAAATGGGTGGTTTTTACACTCAGCGGACAGGAGTGGAGGAGCAGGAGCATCTGGTAGAGGAGGAGGAGGAGGAGACAGAGGACCCAGATGCACCGTGGCAGTATGCTGTGGAGATGGAGGCAGGGAGTCCCTCGCATTCCTTGGCACAAATGGCCCATAGCATGCTCGCTTGCTTGCGTAGCGACAGCCGAATAATAACCATCAAACAGAGGGATGACTTTTGGCTGTCCACCTTGTTGGACCCTCGCTACCGTTCAAAAATGGTGGCCTTTTTCACACCTGCTGAGAGGGAGGCCAAAATAACGTACTATAAAAACCACCTATGTAGTCAGTTGGTCTCTGCCTTTCTGCGCCAACGTCCATCCTCAGACACTGTGGGCCCTGTGCGCTCGCGTTCCGCTGCCATGGCAGCAAAGGAGGGGTGGGGTGGTAGGAGCAGTGGCAGCTCCACCAGCAGCGGCTGCCTCAGTCTGCAGTCGATGATCAGTAGCTTTCTTCACCAGCGCAGTGAGGAAACTACTAACCAGCCGCAGCAGCAGCAGCAGCAGCATCAGGTGGACCTGGAGCAGGACCTCAAACAACAGGCTTGGGCCTACTTGAACAGCACCCTGCCAACCGAGGTAGACAATCCCCTTGACTACTGGGCAACGAAACTTGACCTTTGGCCCCAACTAGCTGAATTTGCCCTTGAAAGGCTGTCATGCCTGGCCAGTAGCGTGGCATCGGAGCGCGTGTTTAGTGCGGCAGGAGTTATTGTAACTCCGCGGAGGACACGACTGTCCACCCAAAGTGTGGAGAGACTCACGTTTGTGAAAATGAATCAGGCGTGGATTAGTCTGGATTTCAAACCACCAGTTCCTGACACAACTGACTAAATCCGCCATGAATCATGCCCCAAACATGTGCCACTTTCAGGTCTCCTCACACTGCTGGTGTGTTCCATTTTTTGTCATAGGGTGCTGGCAGATTACGGGCCTCCCATAGATGCTGCCAGGCCCCTAATCTGCCATGGGCCCCTGTACCGCCTCTTCATGCTGCTGCCAGGTCCACAGTGTCTCATGGGTCCCTGTACGGCCTCCCATTGCTGCTGTCTCCATCGCCACACTCTGCCATGTGCCACTTTCAGGTCTCCTCACACTACTGGTGTGTTCCATTTTTTGTCATAGGGTGCTGGCAGATTACGGGCCTCCCATAGCTGCTGCAAGGCCCCTAATCTGCCATGGGCCCCTGTACCGCCTCCTCATGCTGCTGCCAGGTCCAGAGTCTCTCATGGGTCCCTGTACGGCCTCCCATTGCTGCTGTCTCCATCGCCACACTCTGCCATGTGCCACTTTCAGGTCTCCTCACACTGCTGGTGTGTTCCATTTTTTGTCATAAGGTGTTGGCAGATTACGGGCCTCCCATAGCTGCTGCCAGGCCCCTAATCTGCCATGGGCCCCTGTACCACCTCCTCATGCTGCTGCCAGGTCCACAGTGTCTCATGCCATGTGCCACTTTCAGGTCTCCTCACACTGCTGGTGTGTTCCATTTTTTGTCATAGGGTGCTGGCAGATTACGGGCCTCCCATAGCTGCTGCCAGGCCCCTAATCTGCCATGGGCCCCTGTACCGCCTCCTCATGCTGCTGCCAGGTTCACAGTGTCTCATGCCATGTGCCACTTTCAGGTCTCCTCACACTGCTGGTGTGTTCCATTTTTTGTCATAGGGTGCTGGCAGATTACGGGCCTCCTATAGCTGCTGCCAGGCCCCTAATCTGCCATGGGCCCCTATACCGCCTCCTCATGCTGCTGCCAGGTCCAGAGTCTCTCATGGGTCCCTGTACGGCCTCCCATTGCTGCTGTCTCCATCGCCACACTCTGCCATGTGCCACTTTCAGGTCTCCTCATACTGCTGGTGTGTTCCATTTTTTGTCATAGGGTGCTGGCAGATTACATGCCTCCCATAGCTGCTGCCAGGCCCCTAATCTGCCATGGGCCCCTATACTGCCTCCTCATGCTGCTGCCAGGTCCAGAGTCTCTCATGGGTCCCTGTACGGCCTACCATTGCTGCTGTCTACATCGCCACACTCTGCCATGTGCCACTTTCAGATCTCCTCACACTGCTGGTGTGTTACATTTTTTGTCATAGGGTGCTGGCCTCCCATTGCTGCTGCCAGGCCCGTAATCTGCCATGGGCCCCCGTACCGACTCCTCATGCTGTGGCGTTGCAACAAGGTGGAATTCAACCCTACATATGTTAGACCGCCTTTACGAACAGCGAAAGGCCATCACAGATTTCCTGATGTTAAAAGTGGATAAAGGTACTCCCTGTGTAACTTAGATGTCAGCCATTGGCAGCTCATGCGTGACACCTGCGCTTGCTCAGGCCCTTTGAGGAGGCCACGCTATTCGTGAGTCGGCAGGACTATGGGATGAACGACGTCATTCCTCTGTTGCACGTCCTGGAACAAATGCTGTTAACAATGGCTGGTCAGGGTGCGGTAGACGTGGCGCACAGATCTCAACGCCACATGACCCCTGTGGGGGCAGGACAGGAAGAAGAGGAGGAGGTAGAGGAGGACATTGGTGCTCAGGAATTATTGAGTGAAATGGGTGGTTTTTCCACTCAGCGGACAGGAGTGGAGGAGCAGGAGCATCTGGTAGAGGAGGAGGAGACAGAGGACCCAGACGCACCGTGGCAGTATGCTGTGGAGATGGAGGCAGGGAGTCCCTCGCATTCCTTGGCACAAATGACCCATAGCATGCTCGCTTGCTTGCGTAGCGACAGCCGAATAATAACCATCAGACAGAGGGATGACTTTTGGCTGTCCACCTTGTTGGACCCTCGCTACCATTCAAAAATGGTGGCCTTTTTCACACCTGCTGAGAGGGAGGCCAAAATAACGTACTATAAAAACCACCTATGTAGTCAGTTGGTCTCTGCCTTTCTGCGCCAACGTCCATCCTCAGACACTGTGGGCCCTGTGCGCTCGCGTTCCGCTGCCATGGCAGCAAAGGAGGGGTGGGGTGGTAGGAGCAGTGGCAGCTCCACCAGCAGCGGCTGCCTCAGTCTGCAGTCGATGATCAGTAGCTTTCTTCACCAGCGCAGTGAGGAAACTACTAACCAGCCGCAGCAGCAGCAGCATCAGGTGGACCTGGAGCAGGACCTCAAACAACAGGCTTGGGCCTACTTGAACAGCACCCTGCCAACCGAGGTAGACAATCCCCTTGACTACTGGGCAACGAAACTTGACCTTTGGCCCCAACTAGCTGAATTTGCCCTTGAAAGGCTGTCATGCCCGGCCAGTAGCGTGGCATCGGAGCGCGTGTTTAGTGCGGCAGGAGTTATTGTAACTCCGCGGAGGACACGACTGTCCACCCAAAGTGTGGAGAGACTCACGTTTGTGAAAATGAATCAGGCGTGGATTAGTCTGGATTTCAAACCACCAGTTCCTGACACAACTGACTAAATCCGCCATGAATCATGCCCCAAACATGTGCCACTTTCAGGTCTCCTCACACTGCTGGTGTGTTCCATTTTTTGTCATAGGGTGCTGGCAGATTACGGGCCTCCCATAGCTGCTGCCAGGCCCCTAATCTGCCATGGGCCCCTGTACCGCCTCCTCATGCTGCTGCCAGGTCCACAGTGTCTCATGCCATGTGCCACTTTCAGGTCTCCTCACACTGCTGGTGTGTTCCATTTTTTGTCATAGGGTGCTGGCAGATTACGGGCCTCCCATAGCTGCTGCCAGGCCCCTAATCTGCCATGGGCCCCTGTACCGCCTCTTCATGCTGCTGCCAGGTCCACAGTGTCTCATGGGTCCCTGTACGGCCTCCCATTGCTGCTGTCTCCATCGCCACACTCTGCCATGTGCCACTTTCAGGTCTCCTCACACTACTGGTGTGTTCCATTTTTTGTCATAGGGTGCTGGCAGATTACGGGCCTCCCATAGCTGCTGCAAGGCCCCTAATCTGCCATGGGCCCCTGTACCGCCTCCTCATGCTGCTGCCAGGTCCAGAGTCTCTCATGGGTCCCTGTACGGCCTCCCATTGCTGCTGTCTCCATCGCCACACTCTGCCATGTGCCACTTTCAGGTCTCCTCACACTGCTGGTGTGTTCCATTTTTTGTCATAAGGTGTTGGCAGATTACGGGCCTCCCATAGCTGCTGCCAGGCCCCTAATCTGCCATGGGCCCCTGTACCACCTCCTCATGCTGCTGCCAGGTCCACAGTGTCTCATGCCATGTGCCACTTTCAGGTCTCCTCACACTGCTGGTGTGTTCCATTTTTTGTCATAGGGTGCTGGCAGATTACGGGCCTCCCATAGCTGCTGCCAGGCCCCTAATCTGCCATGGGCCCCTGTACCGCCTCCTCATGCTGCTGCCAGGTTCACAGTGTCTCATGCCATGTGCCACTTTCAGGTCTCCTCACACTGCTGGTGTGTTCCATTTTTTGTCATAGGGTGCTGGCAGATTACGGGCCTCCTATAGCTGCTGCCAGGCCCCTAATCTGCCATGGGCCCCTATACCGCCTCCTCATGCTGCTGCCAGGTCCAGAGTCTCTCATGGGTCCCTGTACGGCCTCCCATTGCTGCTGTCTCCATCGCCACACTCTGCCATGTGCCACTTTCAGGTCTCCTCACACTGCTGGTGTGTTCCATTTTTTGTCATAGGGTGCTGGCAGATTACGTGCCTCCCATAGCTGCTGCCAGGCCCCTAATCTGCCATGGGCCCCTATACCGCCTCCTCATGCTGCTGCCAGGTCCAGAGTCTCTCATGGGTCCCTGTACGGCCTACCATTGCTGCTGTCTACATCGCCACACTCTGCCATGTGCCACTTTCAGATCTCCTCACACTGCTGGTGTGTTACATTTTTTGTCATAGGGTGCTGGCCTCCCATTGCTGCTGCCAGGCCCGTAATCTGCCATGGGCCCCCGTACCGACTCCTCATGCTGTGGCGTTGCAACAAGGTGGAATTCAACCCTACATATGTTAGACCGCCTTTACGAACAGCGAAAGGCCATCACAGATTTCCTGATGTTAAAAGTGTGTAACTTAGATGTCAGCCATTGGCAGCTCATGCGTGACACCTGCGCTTGCTCAGGCCCTTTGAGGAGGCCACGCTATTCGTGAGTCGGCAGGACTATGGGATGAACGACGTCATTCCTCTGTTGCACATCCTGGAACAAATGCTGTTAACAATGGCTGGTCAGGGTGCGGTAGACGTGGCGCACAGATCTCAACGCCACATGACCCCTGTGGGGGCAGGACAGGAAGAAGAGGAGGAGGTAGAGGAGGACATTGGTGCTCAGGAATTATTGAGTGAAATGGGTGGTTTTTCCACTCAGCGGACAGGAGTGGAGGAGCAGGAGCATCTGGTAGAGGAGGAGGAGACAGAGGACCCAGACGCACCGTGGCAGTATGCTGTGGAGATGGAGGCAGGGAGTCCCTCGCATTCCTTGGCACAAATGGCCCATAGCATGCTCGCTTGCTTGCGTAGCGACAGCCGAATAATAACCATCAGACAGAGGGATGACTTTTGGCTGTCCACCTTGTTGGACCCTCGCTACCATTCAAAAATGGTGGCCTTTTTCACACCTGCTGAGAGGGAGGCCAAAATAACGTACTATAAAAACCACCTATGTAGTCAGTTGGTCTCTGCCTTTCTGCGCCAACGTCCATCCTCAGACACTGTGGGCCCTGTGCGCTCGCGTTCCGCTGCCATGGCAGCAGGGGAGGGGTGGGGTGGTAGGAGCAGTGGCAGCTCCACCAGCAGCGGCTGCCTCAGTCTGCAGTCGATGATGAGTAGCTTTCTTCACCAGCGCAGTGAGGAAACTACTAACCAGCCGCAGCAGCAGCAGCATCAGGTGGACCTGGAGCAGGACCTCAAACAACAGGCTTAGGCCTACTTGGACAGCACCCTGCCAACCGAGGTAGACAATCCCCTTGACTACTGGGCAACGAAACTTGACCTTTGGCCCCAACTAGCTGAATTTGCCCTTGAAAGGCTGTCATGCCCGGCCAGTAGCGTGGCATTGGAGCGCGTGTTTAGTGCGGCAGGAGGTATTGTGACTCCGCGGAGGACACGACTGTCCACCCAAAGTGCGGAGAGACTCACGTTTGTGAAAATGAATCAGGCGTGGATTAGTCTGGATTTCAAACCACCAGTTCCTGACACAACTGACTAAATCCGCCATGAATCATGCCCCAAACATGTGCCACTTTCAGGTCTCCTCACACTGCTGGTGTGTTCAATTTTTTGTCATAGGGTGTTGGCAGATTACGGGCCTCCCATAGCTGCTGCCAGGCCCCTAATCTGCCATGGGCCCCTATACCGCCTCCTCATGCTGCTGCCAAGTCCAGAGTCTCTCATGGGTCCCTGTACGGCCTCCCACTGCTGCTGTCTCCATCGCCACACTCTGCCATGTGCCACTTTCAGGTCTCCTCACACTGCTGGTGTGTTCCATTTTTTGTCATAGGGTGCTGGCAGATTACAGGCCTCCCATTGCTGCTGCCAGGCCCCTAATCTGCCATGGGCCCCTGTACCGCCTCCTCATGCTGCTGCCAGGTCCACAGTGTCTCATGCCATGTGCCACTTTCAGGTCTCCTCACACTGCTGGTGTGTTCCATTTTTTGTCATAGGGTGCTGGCAGATTACGGGCCTCCCATAGCTGCTGCCAGGCCCCTAATCTGCCATGGGCCCCTGTACCGCCTCCTCATGCTGCTGCCAGGTCCACAGTGTCTCATGCCATGTGCCACTTTCAGGTCTCCTCACACTGCTGGTGTGTTCCATTTTTTGTCATAGGGTGCTGGCAGATTACGGGCCTCCCATAGCTGCTGCCAGGCCCCTAATCTGCCATGGGCCCCTGTACCGCCTCCTCATGCTGCTGCCAGGTCCACAGTGTCTCATGCCATGTGCCACTTTCAGGTCTCCTCACACTGCTGGTGTGTTCCATTTTTTGTCATAGGGTGCTGGCAGATTACGGGCCTCCCATAGCTGCTGCCAGGCCCCTAATCTGCCATGGGCCCCTGTACCGCCTCCTCATGCTGCTGCCAGGTTCACAGTGTCTCATGCCATGTGCCACTTTCAGGTCTCCTCACACTGCTGGTGTGTTCCATTTTTTGTCATAGGGTGCTGGCAGATTACGGGCCTCCTATAGCTGCTGCCAGGCCCCTAATCTGCCATGGGCGCCTATACCGCCTCCTCATGCTGCTGCCAGGTCCAGAGTTTCTCATGGGTCCCTGTACGGCCTCCCATTGCTGCTGTCTCCATCGCCACACTCTGCCATGTGCCACTTTCAGGTCTCCTCACACTGCTGGTGTGTTCCATTTTTTGTCATAGGGTGCTGGCAGATTACGTGCCTCCCATAGCTGCTGCCAGGCCCCTAATCTGCCATGGGCCCCTATACCGCCTCCTCATGCTGCTGCCAGGTCCAGAGTCTCTCATGGGTCCCTGTACGGCCTACCATTGCTGCTGTCTACATCGCCACACTCTGCCATGTGCCACTTTCAGATCTCCTCACACTGCTGGTGTGTTACATTTTTTGTCATAGGGTGCTGGCCTCCCATTGCTGCTGCCAGGCCCGTAATCTGCCATGGGCCCCCGTACCGACTCCTCATGCTGTGGCGTTGCAACAAGGTGGAATTCAACCCTACATATGTTAGACCGCCTTTACGAACAGCGAAAGGCCATCACAGATTTCCTGATGTTAAAAGTGGATAAAGGTACTCCCTGTGTAACTTAGATGTCAGCCATTGGCAGCTCATGCGTGACACCTGCGCTTGCTCAGGCCCTTTGAGGAGGCCACGCTATTCGTGAGTCGGCAGGACTATGGGATGAACGACGTCATTCCTCTGTTGCACGTCCTGGAACAAATGCTGTTAACAATGGCTGGTCAGGGTGCGGTAGACGTGGCACACAGATCTCAACGCCACATGATCCCTGTGGGGGCAGGACAGGAAGAAGAGGAGAAGGTAGAGGAGGACATTTGTGCTCAGGAATTATTGAGTGAAATGGGTGGTTTTTACACTCAGCGGACAGGAGTGGAGGAGCAGGAGCATCTGGTAGAGGAGGAGGAGGAGGAGACAGAGGACCCAGATGCACCGTGGCAGTATGCTGTGGAGATGGAGGCAGGGAGTCCCTCGCATTCCTTGGCACAAATGGCCCATAGCATGCTCGCTTGCTTGCGTAGCGACAGCCGAATAATAACCATCAAACAGAGGGATGACTTTTGGCTGTCCACCTTGTTGGACCCTCGCTACCGTTCAAAAATGGTGGCCTTTTTCACACCTGCTGAGAGGGAGGCCAAAATAACGTACTATAAAAACCACCTATGTAGTCAGTTGGTCTCTGCCTTTCTGCGCCAACGTCCATCCTCAGACACTGTGGGCCCTGTGCGCTCGCGTTCCGCTGCCATGGCAGCAAAGGAGGGGTGGGGTGGTAGGAGCAGTGGCAGCTCCACCAGCAGCGGCTGCCTCAGTCTGCAGTCGATGATCAGTAGCTTTCTTCACCAGCGCAGTGAGGAAACTACTAACCAGCCGCAGCAGCAGCAGCAGCAGCATCAGGTGGACCTGGAGCAGGACCTCAAACAACAGGCTTGGGCCTACTTGAACAGCACCCTGCCAACCGAGGTAGACAATCCCCTTGACTACTGGGCAACGAAACTTGACCTTTGGCCCCAACTAGCTGAATTTGCCCTTGAAAGGCTGTCATGCCTGGCCAGTAGCGTGGCATCGGAGCGCGTGTTTAGTGCGGCAGGAGTTATTGTAACTCCGCGGAGGACACGACTGTCCACCCAAAGTGTGGAGAGACTCACGTTTGTGAAAATGAATCAGGCGTGGATTAGTCTGGATTTCAAACCACCAGTTCCTGACACAACTGACTAAATCCGCCATGAATCATGCCCCAAACATGTGCCACTTTCAGGTCTCCTCACACTGCTGGTGTGTTCCATTTTTTGTCATAGGGTGCTGGCAGATTACGGGCCTCCCATAGATGCTGCCAGGCCCCTAATCTGCCATGGGCCCCTGTACCGCCTCTTCATGCTGCTGCCAGGTCCACAGTGTCTCATGGGTCCCTGTACGGCCTCCCATTGCTGCTGTCTCCATCGCCACACTCTGCCATGTGCCACTTTCAGGTCTCCTCACACTGCTGGTGTGTTCCATTTTTTGTCATAGGGTGCTGGCAGATTACGGGCCTCCCATAGCTGCTGCAAGGCCCCTAATCTGCCATGGGCCCCTGTACCGCCTCCTCATGCTGCTGCCAGGTCCAGAGTCTCTCATGGGTCCCTGTACGGCCTCCCATTGCTGCTGTCTCCATCGCCACACTCTGCCATGTGCCACTTTCAGGTCTCCTCACACTGCTGGTGTGTTCCATTTTTTGTCATAAGGTGTTGGCAGATTACGGGCCTCCCATAGCTGCTGCCAGGCCCCTAATCTGCCATGGGCCCCTGTACCACCTCCTCATGCTGCTGCCAGGTCCACAGTGTCTCATGCCATGTGCCACTTTCAGGTCTCCTCACACTGCTGGTGTGTTCCATTTTTTGTCATAGGGTGCTGGCAGATTACGGGCCTCCCATAGCTGCTGCCAGGCCCCTAATCTGCCATGGGCCCCTGTACCGCCTCCTCATGCTGCTGCCAGGTTCACAGTGTCTCATGCCATGTGCCACTTTCAGGTCTCCTCACACTGCTGGTGTGTTCCATTTTTTGTCATAGGGTGCTGGCAGATTACGGGCCTCCTATAGCTGCTGCCAGGCCCCTAATCTGCCATGGGCCCCTATACCGCCTCCTCATGCTGCTGCCAGGTCCAGAGTCTCTCATGGGTCCCTGTACGGCCTCCCATTGCTGCTGTCTCCATCGCCACACTCTGCCATGTGCCACTTTCAGGTCTCCTCACACTGCTGGTGTGTTCCATTTTTTGTCATAGGGTGCTGGCAGATTACATGCCTCCCATAGCTGCTGCCAGGCCCCTAATCTGCCATGGGCCCCTATACCGCCTCCTCATGCTGCTGCCAGGTCCAGAGTCTCTCATGGGTCCCTGTACGGCCTACCATTGCTGCTGTCTACATCGCCACACTCTGCCATGTGCCACTTTCAGATCTCCTCACACTGCTGGTGTGTTACATTTTTTGTCATAGGGTGCTGGCCTCCCATTGCTGCTGCCAGGCCCGTAATCTGCCATGGGCCCCCGTACCGACTCCTCATGCTGTGGCGTTGCAACAAGGTGGAATTCAACCCTACATATGTTAGACCGCCTTTACGAACAGCGAAAGGCCATCACAGATTTCCTGATGTTAAAAGTGGATAAAGGTACTCCCTGTGTAACTTAGATGTCAGCCATTGGCAGCTCATGCGTGACACCTGCGCTTGCTCAGGCCCTTTGAGGAGGCCACGCTATTCGTGAGTCGGCAGGACTATGGGATGAACGACGTCATTCCTCTGTTGCACGTCCTGGAACAAATGCTGTTAACAATGGCTGGTCAGGGTGCGGTAGACGTGGCGCACAGATCTCAACGCCACATGACCCCTGTGGGGGCAGGACAGGAAGAAGAGGAGGAGGTAGAGGAGGACATTGGTGCTCAGGAATTATTGAGTGAAATGGGTGGTTTTTCCACTCAGCGGACAGGAGTGGAGGAGCAGGAGCATCTGGTAGAGGAGGAGGAGACAGAGGACCCAGACGCACCGTGGCAGTATGCTGTGGAGATGGAGGCAGGGAGTCCCTCGCATTCCTTGGCACAAATGGCCCATAGCATGCTCGCTTGCTTGCGTAGCGACAGCCGAATAATAACCATCAGACAGAGGGATGACTTTTGGCTGTCCACCTTGTTGGACCCTCGCTACCATTCAAAAATGGTGGCCTTTTTCACACCTGCTGAGAGGGAGGCCAAAATAACGTACTATAAAAACCACCTATGTAGTCAGTTGGTCTCTGCCTTTCTGCGCCAACGTCCATCCTCAGACACTGTGGGCCCTGTGCGCTCGCGTTCCGCTGCCATGGCAGCAAAGGAGGGGTGGGGTGGTAGGAGCAGTGGCAGCTCCACCAGCAGCGGCTGCCTCAGTCTGCAGTCGATGATCAGTAGCTTTCTTCACCAGCGCAGTGAGGAAACTACTAACCAGCCGCAGCAGCAGCAGCAGCAGCATCAGGTGGACCTGGAGCAGGACCTCAAACAACAGGCTTGGGCCTACTTGAACAGCACCCTGCCAACCGAGGTAGACAATCCCCTTGACTACTGGGCAACGAAACTTGACCTTTGGCCCCAACTAGCTGAATTTGCCCTTGAAAGGCTGTCATGCCCGGCCAGTAGCGTGGCATCGGAGCGCGTGTTTAGTGCGGCAGGAGTTATTGTAACTCCGCGGAGGACACGACTGTCCACCCAAAGTGTGGAGAGACTCACGTTTGTGAAAATGAATCAGGCGTGGATTAGTCTGGATTTCAAACCACCAGTTCCTGACACAACTGACTAAATCCGCCATGAATCATGCCCCAAACATGTGCCACTTTCAGGTCTCCTCACACTGCTGGTGTGTTCCATTTTTTGTCATAGGGTGCTGGCAGATTACGGGCCTCCCATAGCTGCTGCCAGGCCCCTAATCTGCCATGGGCCCCTGTACCGCCTCCTCATGCTGCTGCCAGGTCCACAGTGTCTCATGCCATGTGCCACTTTCAGGTCTCCTCACACTGCTGGTGTGTTCCATTTTTTGTCATAGGGTGCTGGCAGATTACGGGCCTCCCATAGCTGCTGCCAGGCCCCTAATCTGCCATGGGCCCCTGTACCGCCTCTTCATGCTGCTGCCAGGTCCACAGTGTCTCATGGGTCCCTGTACGGCCTCCCATTGCTGCTGTCTCCATCGCCACACTCTGCCATGTGCCACTTTCAGGTCTCCTCACACTACTGGTGTGTTCCATTTTTTGTCATAGGGTGCTGGCAGATTACGGGCCTCCCATAGCTGCTGCAAGGCCCCTAATCTGCCATGGGCCCCTGTACCGCCTCCTCATGCTGCTGCCAGGTCCAGAGTCTCTCATGGGTCCCTGTACGGCCTCCCATTGCTGCTGTCTCCATCGCCACACTCTGCCATGTGCCACTTTCAGGTCTCCTCACACTGCTGGTGTGTTCCATTTTTTGTCATAAGGTGTTGGCAGATTACGGGCCTCCCATAGCTGCTGCCAGGCCCCTAATCTGCCATGGGCCCCTGTACCACCTCCTCATGCTGCTGCCAGGTCCACAGTGTCTCATGCCATGTGCCACTTTCAGGTCTCCTCACACTGCTGGTGTGTTCCATTTTTTGTCATAGGGTGCTGGCAGATTACGGGCCTCCCATAGCTGCTGCCAGGCCCCTAATCTGCCATGGGCCCCTGTACCGCCTCCTCATGCTGCTGCCAGGTTCACAGTGTCTCATGCCATGTGCCACTTTCAGGTCTCCTCACACTGCTGGTGTGTTCCATTTTTTGTCATAGGGTGCTGGCAGATTACGGGCCTCCTATAGCTGCTGCCAGGCCCCTAATCTGCCATGGGCCCCTATACCGCCTCCTCATGCTGCTGCCAGGTCCAGAGTCTCTCATGGGTCCCTGTACGGCCTCCCATTGCTGCTGTCTCCATCGCCACACTCTGCCATGTGCCACTTTCAGGTCTCCTCACACTGCTGGTGTGTTCCATTTTTTGTCATAGGGTGCTGGCAGATTACGTGCCTCCCATAGCTGCTGCCAGGCCCCTAATCTGCCATGGGCCCCTATACCGCCTCCTCATGCTGCTGCCAGGTCCAGAGTCTCTCATGGGTCCCTGTACGGCCTACCATTGCTGCTGTCTACATCGCCACACTCTGCCATGTGCCACTTTCAGATCTCCTCACACTGCTGGTGTGTTACATTTTTTGTCATAGGGTGCTGGCCTCCCATTGCTGCTGCCAGGCCCGTAATCTGCCATGGGCCCCCGTACCGACTCCTCATGCTGTGGCGTTGCAACAAGGTGGAATTCAACACTACATATGTTAGACCGCCTTTACGAACAGCGAAAGGCCATCACAGATTTCCTGATGTTAAAAGTGTGTAACTTAGATGTCAGCCATTGGCAGCTCATGCGTGACACCTGCGCTTGCTCAGGCCCTTTGAGGAGGCCACGCTATTCGTGAGTCGGCAGGACTATGGGATGAACGACGTCATTCCTCTGTTGCACATCCTGGAACAAATGCTGTTAACAATGGCTGGTCAGGGTGCGGTAGACGTGGCGCACAGATCTCAACGCCACATGACCCCTGTGGGGGCAGGACAGGAAGAAGAGGAGGAGGTAGAGGAGGACATTGGTGCTCAGGAATTATTGAGTGAAATGGGTGGTTTTTCCACTCAGCGGACAGGAGTGGAGGAGCAGGAGCATCTGGTAGAGGAGGAGGAGACAGAGGACCCAGACGCACCGTGGCAGTATGCTGTGGAGATGGAGGCAGGGAGTCCCTCGCATTCCTTGGCACAAATGGCCCATAGCATGCTCGCTTGCTTGCATAGCGACAGCCGAATAATAACCATCAGACAGAGGGATGACTTTTGGCTGTCCACCTTGTTGGACCCTCGCTACCATTCAAAAATGGTGGCCTTTTTCACACCTGCTGAGAGGGAGGCCAAAATAACGTACTATAAAAACCACCTATGTAGTCAGTTGGTCTCTGCCTTTCTGCGCCAACGTCCATCCTCAGACACTGTGGGCCCTGTGCGCTCGCGTTCCGCTGCCATGGCAGCAGGGGAGGGGTGGGGTGGTAGGAGCAGTGGCAGCTCCACCAGCAGCGGCTGCCTCAGTCTGCAGTCGATGATGAGTAGCTTTCTTCACCAGCGCAGTGAGGAAACTACTAACCAGCCGCAGCAGCAGCAGCATCAGGTGGACCTGGAGCAGGACCTCAAACAACAGGCTTAGGCCTACTTGGACAGCACCCTGCCAACCGAGGTAGACAATCCCCTTGACTACTGGGCAACGAAACTTGACCTTTGGCCCCAACTAGCTGAATTTGCCCTTGAAAGGCTGTCATGCCCGGCCAGTAGCGTGGCATTGGAGCGCGTGTTTAGTGCGGCAGGAGGTATTGTGACTCCGCGGAGGACACGACTGTCCACCCAAAGTGCGGAGAGACTCACGTTTGTGAAAATGAATCAGGCGTGGATTAGTCTGGATTTCAAACCACCAGTTCCTGACACAACTGACTAAATCCGCCATGAATCATGCCCCAAACATGTGCCACTTTCAGGTCTCCTCACACTGCTGGTGTGTTCAATTTTTTGTCATAGGGTGTTGGCAGATTACGGGCCTCCCATAGCTGCTGCCAGGCCCCTAATCTGCCATGGGCCCCTATACCGCCTCCTCATGCTGCTGCCAAGTCCAGAGTCTCTCATGGGTCCCTGTACGGCCTCCCACTGCTGCTGTCTCCATCGCCACACTCTGCCATGTGCCACTTTCAGGTCTCCTCACACTGCTGGTGTGTTCCATTTTTTGTCATAGGGTGCTGGCAGATTACAGGCCTCCCATTGCTGCTGCCAGGCCCCTAATCTGCCATGGGCCCCTGTACCGCCTCCTCATGCTGCTGCCAGGTCCACAGTGTCTCATGCCATGTGCCACTTTCAGGTCTCCTCACACTGCTGGTGTGTTCCATTTTTTGTCATAGGGTGCTGGCAGATTACGGGCCTCCCATAGCTGCTGCCAGGCCCCTAATCTGCCATGGGCCCCTGTACCGCCTCCTCATGCTGCTGCCAGGTCCAGAGTCTCTCATGGGTCCCTGTACGGCCTCCCATTGCTGCTGTCTCCATCGCCACACTCTGCCATGTGCCACTTTCAGGTCTCCTCACACACTGCTGGTGCGTTCCATTTTTTGTCATAGGGTGCTGGCAGATTACGGGCCTCCCATTGCTGCTGCCAGGCCCCTAATCTGCCATGGGCCCCTGTACCGCCTCCTCATGCTGCTGCCAGGTCCACAGTGTCTCATGCCATGTGCCACTTTCAGGTCTCCTCACACTGCTGGTGTGTTCCATTTTTTGTCATAGGGTGCTGGCAGATTACGGGCCTCCCATAGCTGCTGCCAGGCCCCTAATCTGCCATGGGCCCCTGTACCGCCTCCTCATGCTGCTGCCAGGTCCAGAGTCTCTCATGGGTCCCTGTACGGCCTCCCATTGCTGCTGTCTCCATCGCCACACTCTGCCATGTGCCACTTTCAGGTCTCCTCACACACTGCTGGTGCGTTCCATTTTTTGTCATAGGGTGCTGGCAGATTACGGGCCTCCCATTGCTGCTGCCAGGCCCCTAATCTGCCATGGGCCCCAGTACCGCCTCCTCATGCTGCTGCCAGGTCCACAGTCTCTCATGGGTCCCTGTACGGCCTCCCATTGCTGCTGTCTCCATCGCCACACTCTGCCATGTGCCACTTTCAGGTCTCCTCACACTGTTGGTGTGTTCCATTTTTTGTCATAGGGTGCTGGCAGATTACGGACCTCCCATAGCTGCTGCCAGGCCCCTAATCTGCCATGGGCCCCTGTACTGCCTCCTCATGCTGCTGCCAGGTCCAGAGTCTCTCATGGGTCCCTGTACGGCCTCCCATTGCTGCTGTCTCCATCGCCACACTCTGCCATGTGCCACTTTCAGGTCACCTCACACACTGCTGGTGTGTTCCATTTTTTGTCATAGGGTGCTGGCAGATTACGGGCCTCCCATTGCTGCTGCCAGGCCCGTAATCTGCCATGGGCCCCCGTACTGACTCCTCATGCTGCTGCCATGCCCGTAATCTGTCATGGGCCCCTGTTGTCGCTTGTTGGCATATTCCGCTCGTTCAGATGCTCCTTCTCCTGCTACTCCTCTTCACGGATTCCGTCAGCAGTCTTTCTTGGAATCCGTTTCCAAGAGACAACAGTTTGCGAGCACGCACCCGACGGTGCAGAAGCTGAACGTCCTCCTGTCCAAGTTGCTGCTGCCAGGCTTTTAATCTGTCATGCTCCCCTGTACCGCCTCCTCATGCTGCTGCCAGGTCCAGAGTGTGTCATGGGCCCCCGTACCGACTCCTCATGCTGCTGCCAGGCCCGTAATCTGTCATGGGCCCCTGTACCGCCTCCTCATGCTGCTGCCAGGTCCAGAGTGTGTCATGGGTCCCTGTACGGCCTCCCATTGCTGCTGCCAGGCCCGTAATCTGCCATGGGCCCCCGTACCAACTCCTCATGCTGCTGCCAGGCCCGTAATCTGTCATGGGCTCCTGTACCGCCTCCTCATGCTGCTGCCAGGTCCAGAGTGTGTCATGGGTCCCTGTACGGCCTCCCATTGCTGCTGTCTCCATCGCCACACTCTGCCATGTGCCACTTTCAGGTCTCCTCACACTGCTGGTGGTTTCCATTTTTGTCATAGGGTGCTGTATGGCCTCCCATTGCTGCTGCCTCCACCGCCACACTGTGGCTCCACACTCTGGTTTTGGCCCCGTGACTGCCCAAATGAGTGAAGTGTGCGGTGATTCTAAGATCGACGGCACTCATCTGCATGTCATACTGACTGTCAGTATTATTTCTCTTCCCCAGCAGACTCCAAGGGCATTTAAATTAAAGGTACGGTGTTCTGCACTAATATAAAGGCTCTCTGAAGCCTAGAAACACCCTTTTATAAGTTAAATTCGCAGCGAATATATTCGACTCGAATCTAAATTTTTCCACGAATTCGCCGAATCAGTCGAATCAAATTTTTGAATACTTCACTCATCTCTACTGCTGATGGTCACTGCGGGAAGCCTATATAAAGGAATTTCTCAAGGAGAAAGCCACAGCCATCTTCCTCAGCTGCTGGTCAAGCCCCTAAAATCACAAATAAAGAAGATTAATGTGCCTAAGATGGTCAATTTTTTAGGTGGATTAAAAATGTTATCATCATTTGTGTCCAGATCAACATATTTACCTTATATAGTGCTACCCCCTAGAGGGCCACTGAATTTTTGGGCCCCCCTATTCCTGCACAGCCAGGTACAGGGGCGGACTGAAAACTCATGGGGCCCCCAGGCAATAGGGGATCATGGGGCCCCTGTGTCCTTTCCCAAGCTCAAGAAAGCCTATGAAAAAGGTACCAGGGGCATCTCTTGGGGCCCCCTACTGACCCTGGGCCCTTGGGCAGCGCCCGAGTTTGAAAATGGTCAGTCCGCCCCTGGCCAGGTAACACACATTTTTCCATCTTTCCTCTTAGAGATAATGACCAGTCCATGAACTTGTTTTTGTTGTTTTATTGACGGAAAACAACTTGAATGGGGATAAGGGGATATGGGATGCCCAACTTGACTTAGTAGAACAACTTGAGAACAATTATCTTTACTATGTACACAAAATGGATCCTGGACTGCATTCCCTCCTAAATGATTTCAGTCTTACCTGGATCTGTAGCAATGTTACTCCCCTGGGAGCACTATGCCCCTCTCTCTGATGAGATTCTCAAACCATAAGTTAGCAGGAAATACCATTCCACCTGGCTGCCTTGTGAAGTAACCCAGAGCAAGCCATCTAGGTTAGCAGTGACACTGTCCTAGTGAAAGCATGCTGATTAATGCATCTGGATGCCCTCTCTCCTATAGGCCCTGGGGGTATAGAGGTACTCACTCTGCACCTTATTCCTGCTGCTATGGTTAAGACTGCTGTCCAGGCACTTTGCTGTGCTAGTTTTCCCATGCTCGGCAAAGTGCCTTAGGCATAAGACTATAGGGTGGTGAGGATTCCTCTCTCCAGCTTCCTCTCCTTCCTCCCTCAGCCCCAGTCTGGACCTTCCCCAGAGTCTTCTCCTCATCTCTCCATCCTCCACCCGACCACAGACAAGACTCCCCCACTGGCCAGGCTGTTCAATATTTAAGGGCTGACCCAACCACCTTTTTTACATTGCATAAAAGAGCCGCCATCATTTCCAATTGAAGAATTTAGTTTTATTAAATGAATAGCATAAAAGTGTTTGGAGTCCAGCAGCACATGTTGATTCTCTTGTAGTTCCACAATTTGTTTATGTGATGATAACTTATCTACAGTTTCATTTAAAGATGAAATCTGGGATAGGCAAAAAAAATCACCCATTAGTACACCATCTACACAAAACACTAAACTAATAAACTTTTGAGAACTCTTACTATTTAGGAGAAAAAAATTATTGAATTTTCATGACCTCATCTATGTAATTCAAAAGATAACAGTATCTGCTCTGCCAAGGATGAGCTGTAACAGTAGGGATTACATCATATCCTATCCTTTCTCTCTGCTGTAAAATGAAACTACAGTTGCCATCAAACACGGGGAATTGTAGTGAATGCGGATGAGCACACGAGGCCTGTACATGTTGAATGTGTCTGAGAGTCTCAGTCTGTCCACCATTGTAGGTGGGGCTGAACTACATCGCTGCTTCCTGGAGAAAGAACTGCAGAGGGGATGTGCCAAGACCAGTGGCTAGGGGAATAGGAGGCATAGCAGCCAATGGTTTTACAAACAGGAAACCAAAGTGAATTAACGGTTTGATTTGACAATGAATAGGCTATTTCAGAACAACTATTGAGCAAACCAGAAGAGAGGTGACATATTCAGTGAAGGTAGGAAATCCGCAACAAGGACATATAAAGAAGTTTTTGCCCGGAGGTTTGCTTTAATATATTCTGCTGGGCTCATAATGGTGGCTTTCATGTTGTGAAAAAAATAAATGTATCTGATAAAATCACAAATATTTAAATAGTATATGAACAAGTAGTACATAACTAAAATTTGGATATTCAAATCAATTTGAATTCAAATTGATTCAAATTTGGAAACAAAATCCAAATGTAGTATATTTCTGATGAATTGATGATGCTGCCTATTGCTGATTTCCTTCAAAAACTGTGTGTACCTAAAATAACTAATGCTGCTTTGAAGCCTAAGGGTAGTCAAATATTAATTGGATTTAGATTTTTCTTCTGTTTACTCTTTTTGAATTTTTTAAATTGATACAATAATAATAATGATAAACAAGTAAAATATATTTCTGAAAGCATTTCGTACTTTACATAATGTCTTCACACTTGTCTAAAACCTTTGCACAGTACTGTACCTAGAGAAGGCAAAATATTGAAATCAGATATTTATTTTATAGTTTTGAACACTTCACATTTTCGGAATAAACCTTTTTAGGTCAAAACTGTTATAAGGCAGATCTTGGCATAAATCAGGGGAGGTGGAGGTGGAATAGCAGTTGCTGCCATTTGGATTCAGAGCCCTGTCAGGAGGCCTGGTTCTCACTCTCTGAGACTGCCTCCCTGTTGAGGAGGACTTCTTGCCTGAAGGATGGGAAAGGTTGGGACAGCTACACAGGTCTGGGAGACCAAGAGAGGGTCTGGGAGGATGGGAAAGCCGAGGCAGCTAGCAAGTCCAAGGGGGCTGGAGGAAGTCCATAAGTCTCAGGGAGCATGAGCAAACCCAGGGGGGTAGGAGAATCCTGTTAAGGGTGGGAGAAGGCCTGTGCAGCAAGGATATGCAGGTTGAGGTTGTATTTTTGTTGGATTTGAACCCTTGCATGGAAAATTTTGTGATGGACTTTTGTTTTGCTTTCTGCTGTCTTTAATAAAAGTAGGCTACAATCCCTAATACTGAAGTTCCTGTCTGCTGTGAACTCGTACAAATGCATCTACCATGAGAGCTAACTACCCCCATATCACAGTATAAAAAAAGATAGTATCTTCGATCATGTGAGTTTCTTGTTAGTAATAGACTTATTTAATTTTTATACCTTACATAAAGTAGTTGCTGTCCTTTCCCATAGAAGAATTTGTAATGATTTTATTAACTCCATGAAAGTGTTTGTGGTCCAACAGCATATTTGTTGATAATTATATAGCGCCACAATTTGTATATATGATAACGATAATAACTTATCTATAATTTCATGTAACATATTCTGTTGTGCCCATAATGGAGACTATCATTTTGTGAAAACTTCTTCCTATCTGATAAACTCACAAATATTTTTTCACAGTACATGAACAAGTAGTACCTAACTAAATTTCAGATTTTCAATTCAAATATGAATTGAATTCCCAATTCAGAATTTTCTTGTCCTCTGATATTCACTCTGTCTTTTATCTAGTAGTGAATACTAGTTGTAAAAGTGCATATTCTTTAAATTTCCACATTCTTGAGGTTTTGGAGGAAGATAGGTAGTTATAGTGTGAGGTTTAATTTTTCCATCAAACCTTTGTGTTCTAATCTATACTGCTGTGAAAACGGCACTAGGCAGTCATTCTCATTTATCAGACAACTAGTATGTCAAGTTGCTGTCTCAGTGTCACTGATTTGATTCAGGAGGACAGGCTCTTTTTTGGGTGTATATTATAATGGAGCTTTCTCAGACTCCTCACACAGTCACCAGACTCCCCACAACTGTTCATGGTACAGCCACAAGCAGCAGTAACAACACCAGTAATGCTGCAGCTACTACAACTAATATTGGTAGTTCTGACAGTGGGAAGATGTCCAGCAGAGTTACTAGCAGCAGAAAAGAAAGCACTGGCAGTAGTCAGCTGAGCAGCCCATGCATTAATCTAAAAAGGCCAGGCAGGGGAGCTGCCACTACTACCATAGTGCAGACTCAGAGCAGAAAGCAAAAGCCACCTGCTAGGCTTCAATTACTTAACAACCCCATACCCAAAACCACTAGTGCACTAGTGTTTCAGCCACTTCCACCATGACCGTGACAACTTCTATGTTCTGTAGTAGAGGCTGTGCAATTCCTGTTTAGGGTTTTTCTGGTTGTAATTCATACATGCAGCCCAAAATGTAGATGTTAGAATTGGAGCAGGGAATTGATTGGACTGACAGTGCCATCATTACCAACTCCACTATTTTCATGTCTGTTGGCACCATTATGATGAAATTCGAGTCTATTGGATATTTTAAAATACCAATATTGTGAACACTCCCAAATTTAAATAACTACAACCCAAAAGAAAAAAAGAGAAAAAAACTTTCATCCTTGAAAGTAATATAATAAATATAATGACTCTTTCTTTATCCCCTAAAATTATACCTTCTATAGTGAAAATCTATACATATACAAGATATAAAATTATAACATAATAATACAAGATAAAATATAAATATAAATAATGTCCCAAAATGTCTCTAAAGATTCAAATCACTTTCTCTTCCACCTTCACATCATCTCTTGTGATACTGTGTACGAAATTCCAAATATACTGATTCAACGTTGAAAAGCCTCAAAAAATATAAATTACAAATAGTGCATTACCTTAAATAAATCACAAACGTGCAATATGTGTCATGCACACTCCATAACAAGTGTCAAAATCCCACTGTGGGGGATCATGGAAGCCCTGTATGAAAAGGCACTAGCTGTATGAAGAGAGCACTTTTTGCACGGGCACTTTATTGAAAACAAGGGATATGGATGTATGCCTAAAGGAATTGCAAGAAGTTTGGAGGTGCCAGCATCTATTATTTTGAAAAACGGATTATTACCTCTATAGGGAAATTGTTCATTTGCTGCACTAAGTTGGAGTGTTCACTTTAATGACACAGCATTTTGTATTCACGTTTGTTTGTTTTATAATAGTAGTGTTTGCAGTGTTTGAGTTCACTGTCACAATTAGTTAGATACACATTACACATATCTGAATGATTTTGGAATAATTTTGTTCACGCACATTTATTATCTCCTGGGTTATAATTATATATATATCATTTTTTTTTCTCACTGTTTTGACACTTGTTATGGAGTGTGCATGACACATATTGCACATTTGTGATTTAATTAAGATAATGCACTATTTGTAGTTTATATTTTTTGAGGTTTTTCAACGATGGATCATTATATTTGGATTTTCGTACACAGTACCACAAGAGATGATGTGAAGGTGGAAGAGAAAGTGATTTGAATCTTTAGAGACATTTTGGGACATTATTTATATTTATATTTTATCTTGTATTATTATGTTATAATTTTATATCTTGTATATGTGTAGATTTTCACTTTAGAAGGTATAATTTTAGGGGATAAAGAAAGAGTCATTATATTTATTGGATATTTTGTATAATAGAAATGAGAAAATATCGGGTTTTTTTCAAAATTTCTGGTCTTTTTTGTTTATAGCGCAAAAAATAAAAACTCAGAGGTGATCAAATACCACCAAAAGAAGCTCTATTTGTGTGAAACAAAATTACATATTTTCTTTTATGTACAGCATTGCATGGCCACACAATTACCAGTTGAAATAGCGCAGTGCCGAATAGCAAAAAATGTCTTGGTCAGGAAGGGGGGTAAATCCTCTGGAGAGCAAGTGGTTAATTCAACCCTTTGAAGTGACTTCCTCCAGGCATGACAAGAGACTCCCCACAGAGACAGCTGCCACAGGGTATTTCACATTACAGTGTTCAGAGATTGCATCTTTAAACCAGGCAGCAAGTCAATAGACTTTTTTCAGATAGATTTTCCAATTAGAATTTCAGGGCTGGTTTTTTATGACCCCTGTTCTGAGTACTCCAGCTACTGTCCAACTAGTATTTCTTGGGACAGAGATTTAGAGAGCCCTATCTCAAAAGTTCACTATTAACAATATTCATGAAGGTAAATATCATTGTAGGCTCATATTTCTATTTCAGTAGGGAAACCTTATGTAAAATGGTTTCATTTTCTTGAAATGCAGATGTGATTGACTTGCTTTCATGTTTTATTTGAGAGAAATTTAGACCTTGGCTGAAAGAGAATTGTAAAACCAGGCCTACTTGAATTTTAACTCATTACCCCTGCCCTAGGTAGACATTCGTGCGTTGCAGGAATGTGAGCAAAACTGCATACATTCCTGCTATGCACAAAAACATGCAGCCCTTTTGCAGGCATACAGTGGTGCCATTAATTCTTAATATTCAACCACACACCTTGTTTTTGCACTCATTCAGCTGTGGCAAAATACTGTGGCATTTTTCATGCATAAGGCAGCACGTTGAAATGAATAGGCTGTCCTATATGTGCAGCAGAAAAACACTCACATTGCCACCTCTGCAAAGCTGTGAATGAAGTCTTATGGCTAGTTTACACTTGTAATATCCCTCTGAAGAGTGATTTACATTGAATTACTTTTCAGAGAACATTTGACAGATGATGAGAACACATTATGTTGCCCCTTAAATGTCTGTTTAACACCCAGCATCCTGCACCACCATGATATAACTGTAAAGCAAGTGTAAGAGAGGACCTAGCTGATGGAGAGTGTGATGAGGCTGAAGCATTATGGGTGGAACTGCACATGGGTATGCGTACTACAAAGGTAATCATTGGAGTTTGTTATAGGCCACCCAGCGTTATTGAGCAGGTGGAGACTCAGCTCCTTGCACAGATCGAAAGGGCTGCAAAGGCTGGGACAGTGATAATAATGGGGGATTTAAACTACCCAGAAATTGACTAGAGTAATGGTACTGCAGGAACAGCTAAAGGGCAAAAATGTATAAACCTACTACAGGACAGTTTTATGGTACAGACCATAGAGACCCCAGCTAAGAATGATGCTCTGCTGGACCTGGGAATCTGAAACCATGCAGAGCTTATTAAAAATGTCCATACAAAAAAACATCTGGGTAGCAGTGACCATAACATGATTTCATTTATTGTTAGCTGTAAACAAGAAGCACATACGGAAAAATAAAAATGCTCAACTTTAGGAGAGCTACTTTTCCAAGGCTGAGAGCTGCTCTCCAAGACTTAGACTGGGAGGGAATATTGGCATCCATTAACACAGTGGTTCTCAACCTTCCTAATGCCGCGACCCTTTAATACAGTTCCTCATGTTGTGGTGACCCCCAACCATAAAATTATTTTCGTTGCTACTTCATAACTGTAATTTTGCAGTGGGAGGACTAGTGCCACATCATTGGTGTCAGTGGAAGGAGTAGTGCCCCATCACTGATGTCAGTGGGATGAATAGTGTCCCATCGTTGGTATCAGTGGGAGGAATAGTGCCCCATCATTGGTGTCAGTGGAAGGAGTAGTGCCACATCACTGATGTCAGTGGGATGAATAGTGTCCCATCGTTGGTATCAGTGGGAGGAATAGTGCCCCTTCATTGGTATCAGTGGGAGGAATAGTGCCCCATCATTGGTGTCAGTGTGGGAGGAATAGTGCCCCATCATTGATATCAGTGGGGAGGAATAGTGTCCCATCATTGGTGTCAGTGGGAGGAATAGTGTCCCATCATTGGTATCAGTGGGAGAAATAGTGCCCCTTCATTGGTATCAGTGGGAGGAATAGTGCCCCATCATTGGTATCAGTGGGAGGAATAGTGCCCCATCATTGATGTCAGTGTGGTGGAGGGGGGAATAGTGCCCCATCATTGGGGTCAGGGGGGAAAATAGTGCCCCATCATTGGGGTCAGTGGGGGGGGAAATAGTGTCCCATCTTTGGTGTCGGTGGGGGGAGGAATAGTGCCCCATTGTTGGTGTCAGCGGGGGGAGGAATAGTGCCTCATCATTGGTGTATGTGTGGGAGAAATAGTGCCCCATCATTGGCATTAGTGACACAAATGATGGGGCACTATTCCTCCCACTGACACCAATGATACTTACCTTGCTGACCCCTGCTCCAGCCTGGGCTCGCTCTCTCCTTCTCCCATCTACAGCCTGCATACCTGGCTGCAGCAGCAAGATTTGCACTTACCTGTCAGCTGTCTTCCTTCTCTGGCCGCTCTCCTCTTCACTCGCTCCGGCAGCTCCCTCGCTCGATCTGCTTTGATCTACGTGCGCTGCCGCTCGGCTCCTCCTCTCCAAGCTCCACCTCCTCGCCGGTGATTGGCAGCCTGTGTGCCTCTCCTGAGCTACAGTTCCGGTGGCCAATTAGGAGGCGGAGCTGTTGAGTGATCCCGGAGGTGTGGCCAGGTAACAGGGGCAGCATGTCATCCCGCCCACACATCGCCTGAGACAGATAGAGCAGCGGTGTCTCGGTTCCTAAGACCATCGGAAATATGTGTTTCCGATGGTCTTACGCGACCCCTGTGAAATGGTCATTCGACCCCCAAAGGGGTCGCGACCCACAGGTTGAGAACCGCTGCATTAACACAACACAGAAATGGGAGTTCTTTAAAAAGACTGTATGTGAACACACTGCAAAATATATTCCCATGGGCAACAAGTCTAAAAATGAAACCTATGTGGCTTACGGCCAAAGTTAAAAAAGCTATAAATAATAAAAAAAGAATTTTATTAAATATAAAAATGAAGGAACGCTATCATCGTTTAAACATTACAAAGAATATAACAGAATATTTAAAAAGGCTGCAAAAATTGAAAACGAACAACAGATTGCAAAAGATAGCAGGACAAACCCCAAACATTTTTTCAAATATATTAATAGTAAAAAGGTCAGGTCTGAGCATGTACACATTGTACCAAATAATCTAAAGTGGGTGACTGGGGACAAAGAGAAGGAAAATGTATTAAATACCTTATACAAAGGTGTATACAAAGGAGCATGGGGGAGCTCTTGTTCATAATGGGCAAGGTATTGACAAAGCCCCAGATGATCCACATTGGCTCACAATTGATATGATCCAGAAATATTTAGACAGGATAAAGGTGAATAAAGCACCTGAACCCTTTGGTATACACCCACGGGTCCTTAAAGAATTGAGCTCTGTCATTTCAAAGCCATTGTTTCTCATTTTTAGGGACTCTTTAATGACTGCAATAGTACCACTGGATTGGCATAAGGCCAATGTGATGCGTATATTTAAAAAGGGATCAACATCTTTATCAAGTAACTATAGACCTATTAGTTTGATTTCTATAGTTGGGAAGATACTGGAGAGTTTAATAAAAGACCATATGGATGAGTTCTTGCTTGAAAAAAAAAAAAGGAAGCAACAGACAGCATAGATTCATGAAAGACAAAAGTTGTCAAACAAATCTGATTTCTTTTTATGAGGAGGTAAGCAAAACTTTGGACAGAGGGATGGCTGTGGATGTGATATACTTTGATTTTGCAAAAGCGTTTGACACAGTTCCCCACACACAGTTAATGTGTAAGGTAAAGTCTACAGGCTTGGAAAAATCTGTATGTAAATGAAGAAAACTGGCTAAAAGGCTGAATTCAGACAGTTGTAGTTAATGATTCATACTCTGAATAGTCTAGGGTTGTTAGTGGTGTATCCCAAGGTTTAGTGTTGGGACCCTTACTTTTTTAATATATTTATGAACGATATAGGGTCTGGGATTAAAAATACCATTTCAGTCTTTGCAGATGACACCAAGCTCTGTAGTGGAATAACATCCTTACAGGATGACTCCAATTTACAAGCCGACCTCAATACACTGTTTAATTGGGAAACTATGTGGCAAATGAGGTTTAATGTTAATACATGTAATGTAGGGGCTAAGAATATGCATGCATCATACATACTAAGGGGAGTACAACTGGGGGAATCATTGGTGCAGAAGGATCTGGGAGTTCTGGTAGATCATAAGCTTAATAATGGCATGCAATGCCAAGCTGCGATTTCTAAACGGAGCAAAATCACAGATCGCTGTACAGGACCTCTGTCTGAGGTCCCGATTCATGTGATCACTGATTGGCCAATCAGTGATCACATGAATAGTAGTAAACAAGATGTCACTTCCTGACATCATTGCTTATTACTTGTGAAATTTGTGCATGATGACAGAGGTCACATGGTACAGGGCTATTCACAACAGAGTGTGACAAGCTGTGACCAATCACAGCTTGCACAGTATTTCTCAATGGTTGCAGGAATGCAGCCAGAGAGAAAGAGAAATTATTGCTTTTACAGCCTTTATGTATGTACTGCTAGGGTGACAGTATGTTAAAAAAAAAACAAAATAAAAATGTGAAATTTTTTTTTAAAACATTATAATTTTTGGTTATAAACTAATTTGTTTTTTTTTTTTACTAAAAAGATAGATGAATACATGTTGGTCAATATGTATGAAGAAAGATTATTTATTTGAAAAACACTTTTTTTTCAAAATGTTTGGACTTTTTCATTTATATAGCAAAAAAATAAAAATCCCAGTGGTGAATAAGTACCACCAAAATAAAGTTTTATCTGTCTCAAAAAAATGCTAAAAAATTAATATGGGTACAGTGTTGCATGACCGCGCAATTGTCATTTAAAGTGTCATAGCACTGAGAGCTGAAAATTGGCCTGGACCGGAAGGGGGTGAAAGTGTCCGGACTTGAAGTGGTTAAAAGAGGTATAGACTCCAGAGAGAGAGATATCATTTACCCCTGTACAAACCATTAGTAACACCTCATCTAGAATATGCAGTTCAGTTTTGGGCACCAATTAAAAAAAGAACATTGGGGAACTGGAGAAAGTGCAGAGAAGGGCAACCAAACTGATAAGAGGCATGGAGGAGCTCAGCTATGAGGAAAGATTAGAGGAACTGAATTTATTCTCTCTTGAGAAGAGGAGATTATGGGAGGATATGATCAACAGGTATGAATACATCAGTGGTTCATATAGTGAACTCAGTGTAGAGCTATTCACCTTGAGGTCATCACAGAGGACAAGGGTGCACTCTTTTCGTCTGGAGGAAAAGAAATTTATTTTCTCCAAACACAGAAAGGTTTCTTCACAGTGAGAGCTGTGAAAATGTGTAATAGACTCCCTTAAGAGTTGGTTCTGGCCAGTTTAGTAGATTGCTTTAACCACTTGCTAACCGTGCTACAGCCAAATGATGGCTACAGCGCGGTTATCCAGTTCTGGGAGGGTGTCATATGACGTCCTCCCAGAACGCGCCCTCCTGCACACCTGCTGGGGGCAGCACGCACCTGGTGATCTCTGTGATCGCTGTGTCCTACAGACATAGCTGATCACAGGATGGCGTAAATGGCCAATCACAGCAGCCTTTTACCACGTGATCAGCTATGTCCAATGACACAGCTGAACGCGAAGTAAACACAGTTTTCGTTTATCGGCAGCACTTTCCTTACACTGTCACAACATGAGGAAAGTACTGCCAATAACCGTCAGCTGTCACAGAGCAGATCTGCACCCTGCAGTGCCTCCCAGCAGTGCCCATCAGTGCCGCCCATCAATTCCCAGCATGCAGCCAGTCAGTGCCATCAGTCAGTGCTGCTAATCAGTGCCGCCCATCAGTGCCACCTATCACTGCCCATCAGTGCCACTTATCAGTGACCATCATTGCTGCATATCAGTGCAGCATCATCAGTGCCTCCTCATCAATGCCCACAAGTGCCACCTCATCAGTGCAGCCTATCAGTGCCCATCACTGCTGCCCTGATGATCAGTGCCCAGCAGTGCCTCCCACCAGTGGCACCCATCTGTGCCCATTAGTGCCACCTACCTGTGCCCATCAGTGTCACCCATCAGTGCCACCCATCAGTGCTGCCAAGCAGTGCCACCCATCAATGCCCAGCAGTGCCACCAGTCAGTGCCACCAGTCAGTGCTGTCAGTCAGTGCCACCCATCAGTGTCGACTTTCAGTGCCGCTTATCAGTGCCCATCATTGTTGCATATCAGTGCCAGCTCATCAGTGCAACCTATCAGTGCCTGTCAGTGCTGCCTAATAGTGCCCATCAGTGCTGCCTATCAGTGCATCAACGCACATCAGTGAAGGAGAAAAATTACTTGTTTGCAAAATTTTATAATAGAAACAAAGAAAAACTTTTTTTTTTCAAATTTTTTTATCTTTTTTTGTTTATAGTGCAAAAAATAAAACACCCTGTGGTGATTAAATACCACCATAAGAAAGCTCTATTTGTGGGAAACAAATTATAATAATGTCATATGGGTAAAGTGTTGCATGACCATGCAATTGTCATTCAAAGTGCGACAGAACTGAAAATTGGCCTGGGCACGAAGGGGGTAAAAGTGCTCGGTAGGCAAGTGGTTAAAACAGTCCTGGATTTTTTCTTAGATATACAGAATATAACTGGATACTACATTTATAGGTAAAATTGATCTAGGGAATATCCGATTGCCTCTCGTGGGATCAGGAAGAAATGTTTTCCCCTGCAGGAGCAAATTGGACCATGTTTTGCTGGGGGTTTTTTGCCTTCCTCTGGATCAACTGTGGGTGTAGGATTATAACTTTTTTTTTTTTTATGGTTGAACTAGATGGACTTTTGTCTTTTTTCAGCCAGGATATGTCAAGGCCTTTGGAGCTTGTTCACATGGGCAGACAGGCGGGCAATACATGGACATGGTCTGTACACATGCTATAGCCTGATGCTTCGTTTTGCCGCCATGCAAAAATAAAAATGGAATGGGGTCATTTTGCAACTGCATGCAGGCAGTGTGAAGGTGATATTTCACTTTCTTGCTGCCTATCAAATGCCCTCTTAAAATTGATCTGCCATGGATCGCTTTTCATAGGGGGCACCAATAATAGCCATACATGAGCTCTTACAGCTTTTTCAGCACCCCTTCCTCACTCAAAGCCCCCAAGATCCCTTTAATTCTATGTACCCTCAGAGCCCAGCATTTTCCCCACTGACACTGATGCAGCACCAATGTTGCTCTTAGCTATACAGCAGACACAGAAATGTTTATTTTTCAGTGACACCACTGACACAAGGACATTTTTCTATCTAGTGACACCACTAACACAAGGACAATTTTTCCTTCCAGGGACACCACTGATACAGGACGAGAAGTTAGAGAGAGTGACCCTGGTTCTACAGTAGGCTGACTAAGAGAATTGTCTGCCAAAGCTCTGTCTGGTACCACTGGTACCACTGGAGGTTTTCGCTGGGAAGATTGGAAGGGGGCTACCATTCTGTCCTTGGGCCTTGTGAGTACAGAGATTAAGGACCTTTGGGTTGTTTCAGTCTGTCATAACTGGCTTATACTTGAGGAGCTCAGCCCTGTAACTACTACTACTGCAAAAATAGATTTTCTCACTCCTAAACTACTTGCTGCTACAGTTTAAAGAGAAGTCTGCTATCTGCTTTCAGCCAGGACTTCAAAAGTGCTTCAAAAGTGCTCATCAGATGTCCTCCATGTAAATAGTTTGAATTTTGGAGTATCCTACTGAATTCCCTATCCCCAGTACTACAATAAAACTCCAAAAACAAACATCCCCTAGATTTGTCATTGAAGACAAAAACAAAAAAGTGTGTGTACCTGGTTGTGGAAAATACTTGGTGCCTGGCTGCAGGGCAAGGAAAGGGGGAAACCTGAGTAAAAATAAAAGTAGTCAGGTGCAATGCTTTGGCCAATCACAGCACAATTGGGCAGAGCTAGCCGTGACATTACTGCTAGCTCCACCCAATTGTTTACATCTGACCAGCAAGTGTCAGATAGCAGTGAGTGCTCCACAGGTGCAGGGCGGTCTGTGGGTGTCGGTTTGCTTTTTATTTCGGCGAGTCCGCATCATTGTAACAATGCTGGATGCAGTGATTGACGATGGAACAATTTTTTGGCTTTTTTTTTAACCACTTCCCGACCACCTGCTCGCAATGTATTGTGGATAGGTGACAGCTACAGGCAAAGTAACGTAGGGGTATGTTGCTCTGGCTGTACTAACACAGCGGAATGGAGATCCTGGTGAATGAGACTCGGTGATCATGTGATCGCTACGTGATCACATGATCAGAATGTTAGCAAAGCTGCTAAGAATCAATCGGATTCATAACAGCTGTGCTTCTCTTCCTAGTGAGCTGTGATTGGCCCACAGCTGTCACATGATACATGGGGCCAATCACATCACCCTGTACCATGTGACCAGCTCCAGCCAATCACTGATCACTATCTTGAGCTATCAAAAACCTAACTCATTCATGAATGAGTTAGGTTCATGACAGCAAGCTTTGCATAGCAGGGGAAATGATCTTTATTTCTCCTGCAAAGCAAAGTATAAACAAACCCCCCAAAAAATCCCTGATCAAGCCCCCCCCCACATTACTATGGTAATAAATAAATAAATACATAAATAATGGTAACATTGTACTATTCTGCTAAAAGTATTTAAAGAAAACATTATTAAAAAATTTGAAAAAAAAATACCGTATTGAGAATTAAAAATACAAATGTATGTTTTTTTTTTTAACTACTTGCCGACCGCTTACCTGCAGTGGCTATTTCAGGGTGTGAATGCGCCTATGCCCCCTGGTCGGTCCAGAGAGAGAAAAAAGAACACCGCCCCAAGTAAAAGCATTACATTTTACACCCACATGTTAGATTTACCCCTTTGATTGCCCCATCACCCAGCCAGTGCCATTAGTACAGTGTCAGTATATAGAATTTTTCACTGATCACTGTATTCCTGCCACTATCGACATCAGATAGCATTAGGGTCAGTAAGCGCCCCTCCCAGCCAGGGTCAGCTAGATTGCCCGCACACTATCACACTCACATTATAGGTGGCTGATCACCGCCATTACTAGTATAGTGTTTGTGCAGATCAATATAATGATCACGAACACTAGTCATCTAGGTGTACTAGATCACTAGTACCTGCTTTGTATAGTGTCCCCAAAAACGCAGTGTTAGCAGGATCAACCCCATTCGCTGCTAGCACTAGCGTTTAGCCCCTTCGCTGTTTTTCATGGAAGATATGCACCAATTGCTTGTGGGCCAAAGCAAATTATATGCACAACAATACATTGCCGCCCACCCAAATGCAGCTGTTGCCAGACAATTCGTATGGAAACCTATTACAGTTTCTGAATTTAAAACTTTTTTGGGCCTAACCCTGAACATGGGCATTACAAAAAAGGATGAATTGCAGTCGTATTGGTACACAGATCCGATTCATCATATTCCCATGTTCTCTGCTGTTACATATATGCACAACATGGACCAGAAATGTACTGATACGTCACTGGACTTCGAGTGGTTATACTGGGATAACCTGCAGGCATCACTATTGTATAATTTTTTCCAGCTAGCGGTCAGCTTTCATGTAAAAGCAATCCTAGTGGCCAATTAGCTGCCGAATTGTTTTTTATAAGCAGCAGGAAGGGACATCCCCCCCACCTCCTGCTACCTCCGACAGTTTTCTTGGGCTCTCCTGTCCCACTGGGGAATCTGAGAATGCAGCCAGTTGACCATAGAGCTGACCAGAATGGCTCCAATCATCTCTATGGTCTAAGAGACCGTAAGCTACGAGCATGTCATTAAATATGTTTGGCAGGACTTTAACAGCACCGTTTTTAAATTGGGAAGTCTAATAAACCCCAGATTTCTCAGAAAAGAATACCTGTCACTGCCTATTGCTATCACAAGGGATATTTACATTCCCTGTGATAACAATAAATGTGATTAATAAAAAAAAAAAGAGACAGTGTAAGAAAAAAAAATCAAAATTAAAAAGAAAGAAAAAAAATCACCCCTGACAATCTCCCCTTCCCGTGCTCGTGCACAAAGGCAAACACAACCGTTGGTCCCGTGTCGGTATGTAAACAGAGATTGCACCATGCATGCAGGTATCACCATGAACATCAGATCAAGGGCAGTAATTATAGCACTAGTCCTCATGTGTAAATATAAATTTGAGACCTATAAAGGCTTTTAAAGCACCGCCTATCAATATTAAAAATGTATGTACTTTGTCATCATTGCACGGGCATGCGCAATTTTAAAGCATGTCATGTTTGGTATCCATCTACTTGGTGTAACATCATCTTTTATATCTTATCAAACAATTAGACAATATATTGTGTTTTTGTGCATTAAAATTCTAAAAAGTGTATTTTTCCCAAAAGATTTGCATTTTAAAAAGTGCTGCTCAAATACAGTGTGACATAAAACAGTACCCACTGTTTTATTCTCTAGGGCCTCTGCTTTTAAAAAATATATAATTTGGGGGGGTTCAAAGTAAATTTCTAGCAAAAAAATACTGTTTTTTCATGTGAACAAAAAGTGTCAGAAAAGGCTTCAAGAGTGGGTGATGTATTCTAATTCTTCTAATGTTGGCCCTGAAATGCCAGGATAGTAGAAGCAACCCTCCAAATGACCCCTTTTTTGAAAGCAGACACTCCAAGGTATTTGCTAAGAGGCATGGTGAGTATTTTGCAGATCTAATTTGTTGCCACATGTTTTCGGAAAACCAAGAAAGAAAACAAAAAATTATTTTTTCTATTCTTTTTTTCATTTTCAAAACTCTGTGACAAAAATGTTATCTATAAAATAATCACCATGCCTCTTTTCAAATTCCTTGGGTTTCTACTTTCCAAAAAGGGGTCATTTGGGGGGATGTTTGTACTATCCTGGCATTTTAGAGCCTCCGAAACTGTGATAGGTAGGGGGGAAGTGATATAAGGAAATATGCCGTTTGAAAGTCTGAAGGTGGTCATTAGATTTTGGGGGCCTGTATGTAGCTAGGCTGTCAAAAAGTCTCTCACATGTGGTCTCCCCATACTCGGAAGAAGTAGAAGAATGAGTTTTGGGGTGTTATTCCACATATATCCATGGCATGCATGAGCAATATATCATTTAAGTGACAACTTTGTGTAAAAAGAAACATTTGTCATTTTAAAAAAATTTGTGGCAAAAAATAAAATGTTCCATGGACTCAACATGCCTCTCTGCAAAATCCTTGGGGTGTCTACTTTCCAAAAAGGGGTCATTTGGGAGGGGTTGTACTGCCCTGGCATTTTAGCACTTCAAGAAATGTGATATTCAGTCAGAAAGTAAAAGCTGTGGAAATGCCAATATACTGTATAGTATATACCATAGTTTGTAGACGCTCTAACTTTCACACAAACCAATTAATATACATGTATTGGGATTTTTTTTTTATCAAAGACATTTAGAAGAATACATTGTGGCCTACATTTATGACTAACTTTGAGATTATTGGATAATTGTTATAACCAAAAGTGAAAAACATTGTTTATTTTTCCAAATTTTCAGTCTTTTTTTGTTTATAGCGCAAAAAGTTAAAACTGCACAGGTGATCAAATACCACCAAAAGAAAGCTCTATTTGTGTGAAAAAAAGGACATAAATTTAATTTGGGTAAAGCATTGCATGACCACGCATTTACCAGTTACTCCCTCCTAACCTTCCTACCAGGCCTAAAGGGTCTGATAGAGGGGACATCGGGATGTTGTTTTTGTTTTGTTTTTTAATAAAAATGTCATTTTAAAAAAAAATGGCAGTCCTGCTGAAGCAGGTTGTACAGATGTGCAGTTTTGCAGGTAGTTTAAGAGGACCCCCCAGGCATGATATTTAAAGGAATTTTAATTTTTTTTATTTTACTTTAACCACTTGTCTACAGGGCACTTATGCCCATGCCAATTTTCAGCTTTTAGTGCTGTCACACTTTGAATGACAATTGTGCGGTCATGCAACATTGACTGGCACTGATAGGCGACACTGACTGGCACTGATAGGTGGCACTGACTGGCACTGATAGGTGGCACTGAAAGGCAGCTCAGATGGGCACTGATATGTGGCATTGATGTGCACTGTTAGGCACTAATATGTGAAATTTATGTGGCACTGATGGGCACTGGCAGGTGGCATTGATGGGGACTGACAGGCGGCATTGATGGACACTGACAGGTGGCACTGATGGGGCTACACTGATCATCAGGGCACTCTGATCAACTGTGCCCTGATGATCAGTGTACATGTCCCCTCTGAGTAATGCCGATTACTGGCTCTCCTCTCCTCTCTAAGCTGTCAGCATGACAGCTCACAAGGAGAGGAATGACGATAACCGGCATTTCCTTATTTACATGCGATGAGCTGTGATTGGACACAGCTGATCTCATGACAGAACCGACGTCATTGGCTCTTTCCGTTGATCGGTGATCCACTGTGTCCCAGGGTCACAGCGGATCACCAGTTGCCACGCTGCAGCCCCCAGGGGGCACGCACACATGGTTGGAGTAGGAGGTCGTCATATGACATCTTTCCAGAATGAGAGAACTTCCTTACACTTGTCATTTCCTCATATGGCGGATGGGAGGCGGTTAAGCAATAAAAATGACTGCCCCAGTACTTTTTGAAAAAAAAATTTCACTGGTTCATGTCCCTCTTCTCCATCTCAGAGCCCCCAGACCTTGCTATCCTCCTCAGACCCCCTGGACCTCCCATCTCTACTCCTCAGACCTTCCTTTCCTCCTTAGATCTTCCTCTCCTCCTCAGGTCCCCCAACCTCCCCTCTTTATCTTCAGACCCCCCTCCCCTCCTCAGACCCCCTTTCACCTTCAGAGCCCCCCTCTCCTCCTCAGACCCCCCCCCAGGACTCCTCTCTCTCCTCCTCAGACCCCCCTCTTTTTTTCTCCCAAGAGCACACAGATCTTCCTTGCCCCCTCAGACCCCCCTCTCCTCAGAGCCCTCCAGACCTTCCTCTCCTCCTCAGAGACCCCCAGACCTCCCTCTTCTCCTCAGACCTGACCTCCCCTTTTCTTCTCAGAGTCCCCAGACCTTCCTCTCCTCCTCAGGCCCCCCTCCTCTTCTCCTCAAGTCCCCTCAGACTTTTGTTTTTCTACTCCTCAGACCACCCCTCTCCTCAGAGCTCCCAGACTTTCCACTACACCTCAGACCCCCTCCTCCAGACCTCCCTTTCTTCCTCAGGGCCCCCAGATCTTCCTGTCCTCAGGTTCCCAAGAACTCTCCTCTTAACTCCTCAGACCCCCCCCCACCTCCTTAGAGCCCCCTTCTCCTCCTCAGACCCCCTCTCTACTCTTCAGTCCCCCCCCACATCTTCCCTCTTCTCCTCAGACACCCCAGACCTCCCCTCTCCTCCTCATTCCCCCTTCTACTCCTTAGACCCCCCAGACCTCACTTCTCCTCAGAACCCCAAGACCTTCCATCTCTCCTCCATGCCCTCCTTCTCCTCTTGAAGCCCCTCAGACCTTCCTCACCTTCTCAGAACCCTCCTTTCCTTCTCAGACCAGACCCCTTCTTATCCCCAGAGCCCCCAGACCATCCTCTCCAGCTCAGACCCCCCAGACCTTCCTTCTCTACTCCTCCGACCATCCTTTCCTCTTCAGAACCCCAGACCTTCCTTGTCTGTTCCTCCAACCTCCCTTTCCAACTCAGACCTCCCCTCTTCTCCTCAGAACCCCCCCCCCAGACCTCCCATCTCTCCTCCCCACCCCCTCTCCTCCTCAAGCCCCTTTGCTCCTCAGAGCATTCAGACCTCTCCTCTTTACTCCTCAGACCCCCCTCTCCTCCTCAGATCCCCTAGACCTTCCTCTCCTTCTCAGAACCCCCCCCAGACCTCTCCTCTCTACTCCTCAGACTCCCCTCTATGCCTCAGACCTCCCAGAGATCCCCTCTTCTCCTCAGACTTCCTAGACCATCCCTTACTCCGCCCCACCCCCCTTCTCATCCTCAAGCCCCTTAGACCTTCCTCACCTTCTCAGACCCCACCTCTCCTTTTTCAGACCAGACCCCTTCTTATCCTCAGAGCCCCCAGACTTTCCTCCTCAGTTCCCTGCAGACATCCCTCTATTCCTCAGACCCCCCCTCTCTATTCCTCAGACCCCTCTCCTCCTTAGAGCCTTCAGGCCTTCCTTTCCTCCTCAGACCCCCCTCTCCTCCTCAGGCCCTCCACCACCCTCTCCTCCTCAAGCCCCTCAGACCTTCCTCACTTTCTCAGACCAGACCCCTGTCTTCTCCTCAGAGCCCCCAGACCTTCCTGTCCTCCTCAGGTCCTCGCAGACCTCTCTCTCCTCGGAGGGTCCCCTCAGACCTTCCTCTCCTTTTCAGACCACCATCTCCTCTTTAGAACCCCCAGACCTTCTTTCTCTATTCTTCAGACCTTCCTCTCCTCCTCAGCCCCCCCCCCCGAGATCTCCCCTATCCCCCTCTCCTCAGACCCCCCAAGCGCTCCTCTCCTCCTCAGAACTGACCTTCCTCTCCTCCTCAGACCCCCCCCTTTTCTCATCATGCCCCCCCAGACCTCCCTCTCCTCTTAAGACCCCCCCCCCAGACCCTTCCCTCTCCTCCTCAAACCCCCCGGACCCCCCCTCTTCTCTCTTCAGACCCCCCCTCTCCTCCTCAAATCCCCAAGACCTTCTACTTTTCCTTAGACGACCCAAGATCTCCTCTATCTACTCCTCAGACCCCCCCAATCCCCCTCTCCTCCTCAGAGCCCACAGACCTTCCTCTCCTCCTTAGACCCCCCCCAGACCCTCCTCACTTTCTCAGACCAGACCCCCGTCTTCTCCTCAGAACCCCCCAAATCCTCTTCCCCTCAGACCCTCTCTTTTTCAAACCCCTGTTAGAACTCCCTCTCCTTCCCAGACCCCCCCAGACCTCCCTCTTTTCCTTAGACCACCCAGACTTCCCCCTCTCACTCCTAAGACCCCACCTCCCCTCCTCAGACCTTCATCTCCTTCGCTGTCCCCCAGACTTCCCTCTCCTCCTCAGACCCCCCCAGACCCCCTCCTCTCTTCAGACCACCCAAACCTCCCCTCTCTACTCCTCAGACCCCCTTCATCCTCAGACCCCTTCCAAACCTCTGTATCTCTTCCTCAGGCCCACCTTTCCTACTCAGACCCCCAGACTTCCTCTCTCTCCTCCTCAGACTCCCCCAAACTCCCCCTCCCCTCTTCAAACCCCCAGACCTCCCATCTTTACTCCTTAGATCCCCCCTCTCCTCCTCAGACCCCCCCAGACATCCCTCTCCTCCTCAATTACCCACTTGCCTACTGGCCACTTTAACCCCCTTCCTGCCCAGGCTAATTTTCATCTTTCAGCGCTGTCACACTTTGAATGACAATTGCGCTCTCATGCAACACTGTTCATCCTGATTTTTACTTGCCTCCGTGCCAAGGATGTGGGCAGTGATTAACCCATTTGTCTTGGTTATGCATGTATTCGGTGCGCCATGTGTGGGAATTATATGGTCTGGACTTCCAGTATGTTTCTGAGACTGTATTCAAGGCTATTGAAGTAGAACTGTCAAATATGTGTGTGCTATTTGGAGACACTTGAGAGTACCCAAGCATCACCAGACATTGGATAGAAGTTCATTTATCACAAATGAGTTTACTTTGAGTGGAGTTATGGAAGGCATATACATAAGGACAAAGAAGTAGTTTCACGGCCTTGGAGTGACAATACGCACTATTGCGTTCTGAAACAGCACCCAGAGATTGGGGAGTGGTTGGAGTCTCCCAACCCCAATTACTACATCTAGCCTTCCTGGGCTTTTTTTGACCTACCAAGGCAAACCACTGTATGTTTATGCTTATTTGGTTATGTGAATGCTCTTCTGTTGCAATAGCGTGTTCAAAATAAAAAATGTATCTGTATCTGTTCTAATTATGGTTATCCAGAATCGTATATCTTTACATCATGTTTGTACATACCCAGTGTTGTTACTATTCTTTGATAACATTTTAGGAAATGAGCCAGGAGCATATGACTAGAGTTTAATTAACTTTTTTTATAGAAGAATTTTGCTTTATTGCTGTTTATCTGTTGGTTTTACAAATCGTCTTTTGGCTATAGTGCAGTTGGCAAGTGGTTACAGCAGCCAGCAGCAAGATATAGGATACACTACAATTCACAAAAATTTGATTAAGTGCAGCGCTATATAAAGAAACTAAAGTGGGGAAAAAAACTCAGAAAAGTGAAATGACACTCTGAAGAGTGAGCTCATTAGTAAACAGTATAACTCCTCAGAAGGGTGAACCAACACTCTAAAGAGCTAGCTCAATAACCACTGTGACTAAAAATACAATATTCAATAAAAATATAAAGAACAAAAGATCTCTGAAAAGCGAGCTCAACAGTGAATAAATAACTAATATCACAGAGAGCAATAAAAACCCATCAGAAATTCTAATCCTTTCACCAGCCAAAACTAGAAAAAAAGGTTTTGGCTTGACATACTTTATGATATATAACTAATCTCAGTTGCTAAGAAGCTGACAAACACAGCAATTGACTTTTTTTGACATTTTTATTTTAAACTTCTTATCTGCTTTCAGATGTTATTCATGCACCCTCCATATTACACAATAGGGTGTGTATAAAAAGTCACCACATGTATTAGTACTTAGACAGTGGATATGACAAAAGAACTTACCCCACCCTTGCAGTTTTTATGATCAAATATTTGCAATTGATTCATCGAGTTTATGTCTAATGCATCTTTTAAAAGATGCAAAAATTCCTAAGACTTTTGGAGAAATCAACCATTTAATTAATACAGACTAGACAGTCAAAGGTATATAAAATACAAGATTTTTTTTGTTTTTCTTTAATTTGTTCTTTTCAGTTGAACCAAAGAAGAGTTTACTCCAGTGAAAACAGATGTTAGAGGAAACAGCAACTCTACATGTGGCTTTGGTGGGTCAGAATGAAACATTTAAATATGCAAAGAAATACGCATTGAGCTGTCACATATCAAAACCGATTTAATATGATTCTCATTGGCTCTACCTACAGTATATATCTACACTAGCTGATATTTCCCTGGGAGAACAAAATAATAAAAAATAAAAATACCACTAGATCAAAAAGTTAAAGTTTATTGGTGACAGATGTCTGTACAGTTTGCAGAAGGTAGTTTATACATTTACAGGTTTTTTTTTATTTAAATATGTTTGTTTTTTTCACTCCAGCCATAAACTGGACCTGGTTTATTCTGTTCACTCCCAGAATGATGAGCTTGGCTTTCATCCATCAGGGAATAGTGAATGTTCATTCTGAGATGTTATTTTTCATGGTAGTTAAATACTATCTTTATGGGCATTTATATTGAAGTTTGTCTTGTGTTTTATACATGATAGCTTCTTTGTTTTTTTTTCCTAGTTTAAGTCAAAGAGACTATAATTGCTTTCATGCAGGTGAACATGAAGTGGCTTGGCACATTTAAAATTTGGCATAAAATGAAATATTCTTAAACACACAGCTGATCTGGGCTGTGAGTACTTGTAATTAGATGTAGCATTCTGCTAGTTTTGGCTCGTTCTGTAATCAGGGGAGCAGAGATTACTTGAGATGGGCTTGTTCATGGTTTCACATGCTGAGATTGATTGCTTTCCCTTGCTTCTAGTAGAAGCTGGTAGAGCTTAGGGAGGGAGTATTCAAATGACCAGCCTGATTATTGATCAGGGCCTAGCCAATCCCTGGTAAGGTGTGCCTAGATGGTGGCTGGGTAGCTGATAAATAGTCTGAAGCCCTGGAGAGACTGTTTTTCCCCATGAAGTAGAGCTCCCAGCCTCAGGGGGGTGGGGTAGTGGTCTGTTGCCCAAAGGCAGCTAAAGGACTGGGTTGGTGTTCTGCAAGGCTTCAGGAGCTACAGAGCTGGGACCTAGAAGCAGCCTGGATCTGACTGCAAGCTTTCTTCAAGGGATCTGGTCTGGAGAAGGATTGTTTCTCTCACTGAGTGGTGTTTGGAGGAAACAGGAAGGAGGCAGCTGTCCTGGGGACTTGTGAGTAGAGACCCTAAAAGTAATCCCCATGACTGTGTAGTGTCCTGAAGATAGCACTGGGTGCCAGCAAATATACATTGAAACAAGGTAACCAGATGCCACATTTACTTTGGGAAAATTGTCTTCTAATTGTTATTTGCTAATTGTGTGGAGTATCTCATGCCCAAAAACTTCTCCTGTTTAAAGTTCTTCAAGCAATACATCTTAAAAAAGACAATCCCTAGACTGTTTATGGGAGCCAGAGTGAATGGACTGTTTATTGGGTGACTGGCAGCCTCTATACTGTTTGGATAAGAACCAGTTAAATTCAGCAGCCCTTGCGAGTGTAGCACTATATATAGTTGTGCTCAAATGTTTGCACACCCTGACTGAAATTGTGAAATGCTGGCATTGATATTGAAAATATGATTGATCATGCCAAACAAACTGCCTATTATTTAAGGATAGTGATCATATGAAGCCATTTATGATTAAATAGTTGTTTGGCTCCTTAAAATTATAATGATAACAGAGATCACCCAAATAGCCGTGATCAAAAGTTTACATACTCTGGAATGTTTGGCCTTGATACAGAAACACAAGGTGCCGCACACAAATTAAAATGGCAATTAGAGTTCAATTTCCCACATCTGTGGCTTTTTAAATTTCAGTTAGTGTCTGTGCCACAAAAAAGCCTGGTTATAATTTACCGGACAACACCTTAACATGCCTCACCATACTTTTTTGTTGCATTGACACAATAAATGCTTCTTTCTGGAAACTCAATCATGCAGCTCATTTTTCTTCAGATATTGCCATATTGTGCTCCTTGAAACAACCACACTGTCTGGTGTGTTTTTCTCTTGAGGTTACTTGTGGGGTTTTTCTTTGTATCCTGCACAATTCTTCTGACAGTTGTGGCTGCAATCTTTCTTGGTATCATGTGATCCATGAATTGTTCTACTTTCTAATACATGATTGAACAGTACCGACTGGCATATTCAAGGCTTTGAATAGCTTTTAATATCTTTTTCCATCTTTATAAAGTTCCATTGTCTTGTTATGCAGTTCTTTTCAGAGCCTGAGTCCGAACCTGGGCCTTCTGTGGTGTGTGGCAATGTTTCTTCTTGCTGAGCCCCCTGGAATGTTGGATAGCTCCTTTGACAATTATTTGAATGATCCTGCCTTGACCTTGTTTGTCATGAACCTTGAACCCTTTGCTCCTCCCATGAATGTCCTGATATAAGCCATGTCTCTGCACTGTTTGCCAGATTATTGTGCTCTCTCCAGCCAATATCTAGCTCCTGGTTTTCTTTGCTCATCAGGTTTTTGATGATCCCAACTGCTGTGCTACTGCCGAAGCAAAGTTGCATAGTCTGCTCTATCGCTGAATACACAGCTAAATTCCGATGTTGGATCGCAGATACCACTTGGAACCCTGCAGCACAAAAAAGCCAGTTCCGCCAAGGGCTTTCTGAACAGGTAAAGGATTATTATTATACAGTATTTATAAAGCACCAACAGTTTGCTCAGCGCTCAGGGAGACAGAACATGCGACAGTACGAAAACAATACAATGTGATACACAAGGGGTTCGAGGGCCCTGCTCTTTCAAGCTTACAATCTAGGAGGGAGGGGATAGTGGTACAGGATACCACTATCCCCTCCCTCCTAGATACTCCTAATGATCTTGAGGCCTTCATCCAATTACAGTGCTAGATGAAAGTATTCACAGCTCTTAACTTTTGCCATATTTTGTTATGTTACAGCCTTATTCCAAAATGGATTAAATTAATTTTTTCCTCAACATTCTACAAACAATACCCCATAATGACAACGTGAAAGAAGTTTGCTTTGAAATCTTTGCAATTTATTAACAATAAAAAACAAAAAAAACACATGTACATAAGTATTCACAGCCTTTGCCATGACACTCAAAATTGAGCTCTGGTGCATCCTGTTCGCACTGATCATCCTTGAAATGTTTCCACGATTTGATTGGAGTCCACCTATGCGAAATTCAGTTGATTAGACATGATTAGGAAAGGCATAAACCTGTCTATATAAGGTCCCACAGTTAACAGTGCATGCCAGAGCACAAATCAAGCCATGAAGTTCAAGGAATTCTCCTTAGACCTCCGAGACAGGATTGTATCAAGGCACAGATCTGGGGAAGGGTACAGAAAAATTTCTGCAGCATTGAAGGTCCCAATGCGCACAGTGGCCTCCTTCATCTGTAAATGGAAGAAGTTTGGAACCACCAGGAATCTTCCTAGAGCGGGCCGACTGGCTAAAATGAGCTATCGAGTGAGAATGGCCTTATCCGGGGAGGTAACCAAGCACCCAATAGTTACTCTGCAAGAGCTCCAGCATTTCTCTGTGGCGAGAGGAGAACCTTTCATAAGAACAACCATCTCTGCAGCACGCCACCAATCTGGCCTGTATGGTAGAGTGGCCAGACAGAAGCCACTCCTCAGTAAAAGGCAAATGGCAGCTCGTCTGGAGTTTGCCAAAAGGCACCTGAGGGACTCTCAGACCATGAGAAACAAAACTCTCTGGTCTGATGAAACAAAGATTAAATTCTTTGGCCTGAATGCCAAGCGTCATGTCTGGAGGAAACCAGGCACCACTCACCACCTGGCCAATACCATCCCTACAGTAAAGCATGGTGGTGGCAGCATCATGCTGTGGGGATGTTTTGCAGCGGCAGGAACTGGGAGACTAGTCAGGATCAAAGGAAAGATGAATGTAGCAATGTACAGAGACATCCTTGATGAAAATTTGTTCCAGAGTGCTCTGGACCTGAGACTGGAGCAACAGTTCATCTTTCAACAGGACAACGACTCTAAGCACACAGCCCACATAACAAAGGAGTGGCTACTGGCCAACTCTGTGAATGTCCTGGAGTGGCCCAGCTAGAGCCCAGACTTGAACGTGATTGAACATCTCTGGAGAGATCTGAAAATGGCTGTGCACCAATGCTCCCCATCCAACCTAATGGATCTTGAGAGGTACTGCAAAAGTATTAGACCCCAGATCTCTCCATAAAGAGTACCTGTCATTGCCTATTGCTATCATAGGGGATAGTTACAGTATATTCCTCGTGATAACAATAAAAGTGATAAAAAAATTGACAGTGTAAAAAAATTAATTAGTTAAAAGAACATTTTAAAGCACCCCTGTCCCCACCGTTCTTGCGTGCAAAAGGTGAATGCACTTGTCAATAGTTACTATGTAAATAAAAAGGTGAATGCACGTGTCGATTCCGCACACGCGCAAGCAGCAATCATCCTACACATGTGAAGTATCACTGTGAACGTCAGATCAACGGCAGTAATTCTAGCACCACACCTCCTATGTAAATCTAAAGTGGTAACCTCTAAAGGCTTTTAAAGCATTGCCTATGGATAATGAAATTTACATAGTTTGTTGCTGTTGCGCAGCTGTGTGCAATTTTAAAGCATGATATGTTTGATATATATTTACTCGTAACATCATCTTTTCAAATTTTACAAAACAATTGGGTATTATATTGTGTTTTTATACATTAAAATTCAAAAAAGTGTATGTTTTAAAAAAAATTTGCACGTGAAAAACTGATGCACAAATACTGTGTGACATAAAATATTGCAACAAAAACAAGATATACCTGTGCTCTCATCCCAATAGCTTGTACATGCATTTATCTATCAGGCGCTAAAGGGGTGTGTGATGATCGAGGCATCAGACCCCTGACCTTCTCACCAGACCAAAGGACTAGCCAATCTGAAACCACAATGTCATGTGCGTAACAATGCCATGCCCAGCTTCACCCTGCACAACGATTTTCCAGCTCACTGGACCTCCAATCGATGTACTGGCAGCCTGAATGCGATTGTTACTGGGTGAGGTTAATTACGCAATTAACCCCTCACACTGCCACCACCTCCTTTTTGTACAGAGAAAGAGGAAACTCGGCAATACCAGCAATAACACTACAATGGTTGAGATAATCGTCTGTATAGCACGGTCACCGCAGACAGGTTATACAGAGGGTTAAACAAACACAGTAGCGCACTTTTAGATGCAGGAATTCGTAAGTTGCAATAAAAAACTATAGAAACAGTTCAACACTTTCAGAAGGAAAGATTTATTACTAAAAGGTCAAAAGGGTGCAATAAAAATATTTACAGAAAAAAGATGTAACCAATATATATATAAATACACAGAGAACAATAGCACAGCAAAGAGATAACAGAGAGAAGTTAGAGGGTTACTTGCCAAAGTCCTCAGATCAAGTTTCAGAGCGCGGTCTCCCAAGGTGGTTCTGATGTTAAAAGGGAGAATTCTTCAACTCAACTCTCTTAGGCCTGACAGCCCATTTTGTAGTCCCCCAGCAGGGGGTGCCTCTAAAGCCAAGGACCAATGCCTCATTTAGGGAGGGATGGTCTGGGCGGAGACCTAAACTAGAGCCAAAATCTCTCCTAGTTCATATTTTGGCTCATAACTTTTCCTATGCACAAGGGACATTCCACCCGCGGGTAGATTACTATGCAGACGCATCTGAGGAATGGTTAGCTATGAAATATGAAATACATACTCGAAGGGTTCCAGAGATGTAATTTTCTGCTTTCCTAGGTATTCCAGTCAGGGAGTGTGACCAATCAAACTGTTTGTCTTCTCATGGCCAATCTGGCAATATACCTGGTTTTTATGTAAGTCTCTCATATTCCAAGATATGATATATAGCGGAAAAATGGATTTTAACAGTGTTATCTAGTGTCTTCTTCTCTGGAATGTCTTGGAACTCAGGGGAAGGCTTGTGTTATCTTTCTACAAGGTGCCAGATTACTCAGCTTCCCAGCCCACCCGGCACCCAGCTCAAAAATGTTTTATAGCTCGGAGCTTCCTGCTGTGGCCTGTGACACTTCCAACACACACACACAACCAGATGTCACTGTGACTCTCAGAGAGGGAGAAGGAGAATGAGGGGGAATATGTTTGTACAAGATGGTTGACCCTTTGCCAAGATGGAGGTTGGAGCCAAAATGGTTGAACCGCGTCCATCTCTGGGTGTACGCTTGCTACAGGGTGTAGCCACATATTAACAGAAATCCCAGAGGAACCCTCTGCACACTGCCCGCAATTACCCTTTCCACCAAACGTTGCAACAAAAATTAGGGGTTTTTAGTTCACACATATTGCAATATATGTTTAAGCTGGATATTTCAGTTGGTTGCAGTCTGGTTGGTAAATTGAGCTGGGAATTTTTCATTATTGTTGTTTGACATGCATTGCCCTCCCATGTGCATTATTTTTGTTGCATAGTAGGTCAGTAGCCATACCTAAAACTTGTAGCTCTCCCCCAATTTGTGTCTGTTTGCCTCAAGTTGGCATTGTGCCCACAGTAGCATTTGCGTTGGCAGAGCAGAGTAGGACTGGCCATAGAGAGATTACCCTGCACACAGTTGACCAGCTTAAACATGTATTGCAATATATGTGAACTAAAAATTCCTCATTTTTATTACAATGTTTGCTGAAAGGGGTAATTAGCATTGTGCATAGGGTTCCTCCTGGATTTCTAGTGATAAAATATTGCAACACCTACCATTTTATTCTCTAGAGAGCCTTTAATAATATATAATGCTTCTAATTAATTTTCTAGCAAAAAAGCCTGAGTTTTACATGTAAACAAAAAATGTCATAACAGACTTGGTCTTCAAGTGGATAAGCCAGCTAGGATCAAAATACATAAACAAAAATAATCAAAAATAAATAATATAATGCAATGTTCCCCACATATATAAGTGCCATATAAACCATATAAGGAATCCTATTAACTCTATACTCACAAAATATGCTCCACCTTGATATAATGTGTATCATAAACTAGCCAAAGCGCCAATGAAGCCCATTCTGATGGATGGCTATGTAGCACTACCCCTGCAGGAGTTGCTTGATAATGCTTGTCCCCAGTGGTTGCTCTGACCTTACAAGCCTCCCGACACCTCTGACACTCTGGGTTCAGACATATTTCAACAGTATGAAATAATAATGAAAGAGACACAATTCTTTAATAACACCTCTTTATTAGGCTCATACAAAAGAGACCATGGAATGAAGGCTTAGGAGGTACACTGAGCAAAACACTGATAAAATGGAAATACCAAATAGCAACGGTTAACAGATTATATGGTCATAAATGTTACGTTGTAACTATGCAATTGCAACACCAGCAGCAGCAGGGGGAAGAAAAGGCTAGCTGACTTCCCAGCTTCCTCTGGGCCACCAGCGTCACAATAAGGAATGCAAAGAATTATGTAAATACACACACACACATACTCTGGCATACTCTGTTGTCTTCTGTTAGCAATGGCAGGGCCCATATACAGTAGTGAGTAATGGTAATTCAATGAAGATAACAGATAAGCTGTGGTAAATGTTCAAAGCAAAGATTTCTTGGTGTTGAGGAATAACGGTATCTACATGCAGTGTCTCTAAATTATTGACAGAAAAAGGTTGGGCATATGCCCGCTCCCATGGATAGAATGAGTTCTTGGCTGTTTAGAGAGAAGTGCAGAGTTACCGCCTGACAGCCTGTCAGTGCAGCAAGAAGAGATGATTGACTGAAGACTGGATAGTCACATTCCTGATGCAGAGAAGCTGATGCAATCCCAGAGTGGCGATTGGTGTCACAGCTGTGCTGAACCGGTATGCAGAGTCTCAAAGTAGTATCCAGCAATCTCTGGAGGAGAACAGCAGTCCCCTTGTGTTCAGTTCTGAATCCTGCACCAAGAGAGTGAGCTAATTCCTTGTTATAGAATATATATTCTCTCCCAGCTGTCTTCTCATTCCCCAGCTCTCTGGTTGTTGTAGCTCAATGAGCACCAAGAAATACAGTATGTATTGGCTATAGAACTACACATCCCATGAGTCTTTGTTGTTAGAAGAACTGGATCCACTCTTCTAACAGGAAGTGATGTACCAGTCCCAGTACTGGGCAGTAGGGGGAAAAAGGATTAAACATAGTCTCATCTGTAAATGTCCCTGAATGGCATAATGATATAGCCAGCACCTAGCTACATCCTCCCCCCACTTTAAATCTTTTCTCCCCAAAGATGTAGTGGAACCCACTCTGATACTAAGTCCTCATGCACACTGGACGTTTTTACAGCTGCTGGTTTTGACATTTTTTTCTACAGTCAGTAAACTCCCCAGCATGTTATCCTATGTGTCCATTCACATATAGACTGTAATCAACATTTTTTGGCAGGGGCGTTTTTTGGCTGGAAAAAAAGCCCAGAACTAGTGGGTTTCTATAGGAGTTTTTTAGCTGTAAAAACGCTCTAACACTGAAAAACGCTTTAAAACTCTGTAAATCACAGCAAACCAGCATTTTTGGACTTCTGGTTCTTGACCAAAAAAAAATGTTTAAATTTAAAAAAAAAAAAACTCTAAATAAAGCTAAAAAACTCAAACATGAAAAAAAGTGGCAAAACGGCGCTAAACGCTAATACAAAAATGCTAAAAATGCAGAAAAACTCACGTTTTTAACGTGACTTTACACAGCTAACGTTACCAGCGTTATTAAAACGCCCAATGTGCATGGAGCCTAAGTACCTGATAAACAATGATACATTTGAACAGTAACTGTAAATGAAAAATCAACCATAACCAGGGGCGAACTGACCATTTGGAAACTCGGCCACTGCTCGAATGCCCGGGGTCTGTAGGGGGCCCCATGAGATGCCCCTGGTACCATTATCATAGGCTTTTTTGAGTTTGGGCAAGGACACAGGGGCCCCAAGATCCCTTATTGCCCGGGGGCCCATGAGTTCTCAGTCCGCCCCTGACCATAACTTATATTCACAAGTAATTTACCGACAACAGGGTTCATCTGTATCCACCTGCATAACTCATCAATTAGAAGGAGGTTACTTTGTTGACAGGCCAATGTGATGGCAGTAGCCCACCCAATAGTGTCAGGGCGAGTCAAGGTCACCTACTACCTAATGAACAGTGTATCGTATGTGAGTCTCTTGGGTGGGTTGATGTTCTGTCTTAGCCTGGAATTCATAGAGTCTTCAAGCATAGGCTCACAGGAAAAATCAGAGGCACTTGTGTTGAGCTGAGGAGAATCAGCAGCACGTAGGCTAGGTTCCGACTCCAAAGTTGCAGGCTCGTGGATTCCTTCACAGATGCCTTGACAGGAATCAGCCTCCCGTGTTTTCAGCCCAAAATCGGGACCAGCAACAACTGAATGGGGATCAAACTCATTGTCAGCTTCAGGCCTTGTCATTGGGCCTTCATCACTAGGGTCAGCTTGAATCTCGACACTCCTTCTGATGGGTGAACTAGCTGTTTCGGCTTTAACTTTGGTAGTGTCCACGGATGTGGGGGAGATGGACACTCCTTGCTCTGTGGCTTCTCCTGTTTCCCCAACTGAGGGAGAGGTCTCATTCTCTTGAAGTCCATCAGGCACCATCTCTTCTCCATCACTTTTATCCTCTTCCTCTCTTTCAATATTAGTTTTAAATTGCCGGCGTGATCTAGGCCTAATGTTGCGTGGTTCTATTGATTTGGAGTCAAGAGGCTGAGGTATTCAGATGGCATCTGAAATGGGATGCAAGTGATTTTGGTTCCACATTTTCAGTGGGCCTTTTTTTCTCTTCAGGGTGGACTTGATAAACTGGCATTCTGGGGAGTTGTTTGCAGATGATATATGGCTGGGATCACCAGTGATCAACTACCTTGTGTTTTCTAGGTACTCCCGAGTTTCTTAACAGCACTCAATCCCCCGGCTAAAGGCATTGTACTTTCATCTTGAGGTCAAAGTTCCTTTTATTTCTTTATTCTTGTGTGGTTGCAGTCTCTCTCACCATCTCATAGGCTTGCTTCATATCTTTCTGTAGTCGGTCAACATACCCCCTCACGGATGTGTGATCGGTGGAGGTTTCGAAAGCTAGGTCGACTGGCAGTTGAGCTTCTCTATCAAACATTAATCTGTAGGGGGAATACCCCATGGCATTGTTAGTCATGGTGTTGTAGGCATGAACTACAGCTTCAATATTATTTCCCCAATGCTATTTCTTCTCTGAGGGCAAAGTTACCAGCATGTTCAAGAGTGCAGTTGAACTGTTCGGGTTGAGGATCTCCCTGTGGGTGATATGGGGAAGTTCAGAATTTTCATATGCCCAGCAAGTTACAGCCTATGAACAAGTTTTCTCTCAAAGGTCAGAATGTATTAGTTGAGGCAGACCATAGTGCACGAAAAACATTTCCACCAGTACTGCTTGTTGATCATTGGTGGGAAAGGCTTGGGCATATCGAGTAAAGTAATTGGTTACCACTAGAACATTGCTTCTCCCACAAACATTGGATTACATAGTTACAGAGTTAGTCTGGCTGAAAAAAGACAAAAGTCCATCCAGTTCAACCATTTAAAAAAAAAAAGTTATAATCCTACACCCACAGTTGATCCAGAGGAAGGCAAAAAAACCCAGCAAAGCATGATGCAATTTGCTCCTGCAGGGGAAAAAATTATTTCCTGATCCCCCAAGAGGCAATCGGATATTCCCTGGATCAACTTTACCAATAAATGTTAGTATCCAGTTATATTTTGTATATTGAAGAAAGAATTCAGGCCTTTTTTAAAGCAATCCACTGAGCTGTCCAGAACCAACTCTTGAGGGAGTCTCTTGCACATTTTCACAGTTCTCACTGTGAAGAAACCTTTCCGTATTTCGAAATTAAATTTCTTTTCCTCCAGACGTAAAGAGTGCCCCCTTGTCCTCTGTGATGACCTCAGGGTGAATAACTCTACACCAAGTTCACTATATGAATCACTGATGTTACATGTTGATCATATTCCCCCTCAATCTCCTCTTCTCAAGAAAGACTAAATTCAGTTCTTCTAATCTTTCCTCATAGCTGATCTCCTCCATGCCTCTTATCAGTTTGGTTACCCTTCTATGTACTTTCTCCAGTTCCCCAATGTTCTTTTTGTGAATTGGTGCCCAAAATTGAACTGCATATTCCAGATGAGGTCTTACTAATGATTTGTACAGGGGTAAAATGATATCTCTCTCTCTCTGGAGTCTATACCTGTTTTAATACAAGAGAGGATTTGCTTGCTTTAGAAGCTGCAGCTTGGCATTGCATGCCATTAGTAAGCTTGTGATCTACCAGAACTCCCAGATCCTGCTACACCATTGATTCCCCCAGTTGTACACCCCCTAGTATGTATGGTCCATGTATATTCTTAGCCCCCAAGTGCATAACCCTACATTTATCAACATCAAACCTCATTTGCCACATAGTTGCCCAGTTAAACAGTACATTGAGGTCGGCTTGTAAATTGGAGACATCTTGTAAGGATGCTATTCCAGTGCACAGCTTAGTGTCATCTGCAAAAACTGAAATGGTATTTTTAATCCCAGAACCTATATTGTTTATAAATATATTAAAAAGTAAGGGTCCCAACACTGAACCTTGGGGTACATCACTGACAACCCTAGTCCATTCAGAGTATGAATCATTAACTACTACTCTCTGAAGACGATCTTTTAGCCAGTTTTCTATCCATTTACATATGGAATTTTCCAAGCCTGTAGGCATTACCTTACACATTAGCTGTGTATGGAGAACTGTGTCAAACGCTTGCAAAATCTTGCAAAAGTATACCACGTCCACTGCCAACCCTCTGTCCAAGGTTTTGCTCACTTCCTCATAAAAAGAAATCCTATTTGTTTGACAACTTCTGTCTTTCATGAATCCATGCTGTCTGCTGCTTAAAATATTTTTTCCCCAGCAATGATCTTTTTTTAAACTCTCAGGTATCTTCCCAACTATAGAAGTTAAACTAACAGGTCTATAATTACTTGGTAAAGATTTTGACTCCTTTTTAAATATAGGCACCACATTGGCCTTATGCCAATCCAGTGGTACTATGCCAACTATGACAGTAGCCATTGTCTTCTGCTAGCAATGGCAGGGTACAGATACAGTAGTGAGTAATGGAAATTCAATGAAGATAACAGGCTGTGGTAAATGCTCAAAGCAAAGATCTCTTGGTACCAGGGGCGGACTGACAACTCATGGGACCCCCGGGCAATAGGGGATCATGGGGCCCCTGTGTCCCTGCCCAAACTCAAAAAAGCTTATGAAAAAGGTACCAGAGGCATCTCATAAGGCCTCCTACTGACCCCGGGCCCTCGGGCAGTACCCGAGTTTCCAAATGGTCAGTCCGCCCCTGCTTGGTACTGAGGTGTAAAGGTGTCTTCATGACAGGGTTCTTGCACAAGCTATTGGCTGTTCAGAGAGATGTGCAGAGTTATCAACTGACAGCCTGTCAGCGCAGCAAGCAGAGATGACTGGCTAAAGACTGGATAGTGACAGTCCCAATGCAGAAAAGCTGATGTGATCCCGGTGTGGAGATCGGTATTACCACTGTACTGAAATGGTATGCAGACTCCTGCATTACTAGCCAGCAATCTGTCTCTGGAGAAGAATGACAGTCCCTCTGTGTTCAGTTCTAAATCCTGCACCAAGAGAGCAAGCCAGTTCCTTGCTGTAGAATATATCTTCTCTCCCAGACACCTTTTCATTCCTCAGCTCTTTGGTAGTTGTAGTTTAATCAGCACCAAGAAATATACAGGTGAAACTTGAAAAATTAGAATATCATGCAAAAGTTCATTTATTTCAGTAATGCAACTTAAAAGGTGAAACTAATATATGAGATAGACTCATTACATGCAAAACAAGATAGTTCAAGCCGTGATTTGTCATAATTGTGATGATTATGGCTTACAGCTCATGAAAACCCCAAATCCACAATCTCAGAAAATTTGAATATTGTGAAAAGGTGCAATATTCTAGGCTCAAAGTGTCCCACTCTAATCAGCTAATTAAGACATAACACCTGCAAAGGGTTCCTGAGCCTTTAAATGTTCTCTCAGTCTGGTTCAGTAGGAATCACAATCATGGGAAAGACTGCTGACCGGACAGTTGTGCAGAAAACCATCATTGACACCCTCCATAAGGAGGGAAAGCCTCAAAAGGTAATTGCAGAAGAAGTTGGATATTCCCAAAATGCTGTATCAAAGCACATTAATAGAAAGGTATGTGGAAGGGAAAAGTGTGGCAGAAAAAGGTGCACAAGCAGCAGGGATGACTGCAGCCTGGAGAGGATTGTCAGGAAAAGGCCATTCAAAAGTGTTGGGGACTTTCACAAGGAGTGGACTGAGGCTGGAGTCAGTGCATCAAGAGCCACCACACACAGACGGATCCTGGACATGGGCTTCAAATGTCGTATTCCTCTTGTCAAGCCGCTCCTGCACAACAAACAACGTCAGAAGCGTCCTACCTGGGCTAAAGAAAAACAGACCTGGTCTGTTGCTCAGTGGTCCAAAGTCTTCTTTTCTGTTGAGAGCAACTTTTCATCTCATTTGGAAACCAAGGACCCAGAGTATGGAGGAAGAATGGAGAGGCACACACTGCAAGATGCTTGAAGTCCAGTGTGAAGTTTCCACAGTCTGTGTTGATTTGGGGAGCCATGTCATCTGCTGGTGTTGGTCCACTGTGCTTCATTAAGTCCAGTGTCAATGCAGCCATCTACCAGGAGATTTTGGAGCACTTCATGCTTCCTTCCGCAGACAAGCTTTATGGGGATGCTGACTTCATTTTCCAGCAGGACTTGGCACCTGTTGACACTGCCAAAAACACCAAAACTTGGTTTAATGACTGTGGGATTACTGTGCTTGATTGGCCAGCAAACTCGCCTGACCTGAACCCCATAGAGAATCTATGGGGCATTGCCAAGAGAAAGATGAGAGACATGAGACCAAACAATGCAGAAGAGCTGAAGGCCGCTATTGAAGCATCCTGGTCTTCCATAACAACTCAGCAGTGCCACAGGCTGATAGCTTCCATGCCACGTTGCATTGAGGCAGTAATTGCTGCAAAAGAGGCCCAAACCAAGTACTGAGTACATATGCATGCTTATACTTTTCAGAGGTCCGATATTGTTCTATGTACAATCCTTGTTTTATTGATTGCATGTAATATTCAAATTTTCTGAGATTGTGGATTTGGGGTTTTCATGAGCTGTAAGCCATAATCATCACAATTATGACAAATCACAGCTTGAACTATCTTGCTTTGCATGTAATGAGTCTATGTCATATATTAGTTTCACCTTTTAAGTTGCATTACTGAAATAAATGAACTTTTGCACGATATTCTAATTTTTCTTGTTTCACCTGTATATTTCTTGGTGCTGATTAAACTACAACTATGTAAACTACAACCTGTAGTATGTATTGACTATAGGACTAGGAGAAGTGATGTAGCAGTCCCATATTCTCATCTATAAATGTCCCTGAATGGCTTAATGATGTAACCAGCACCTGGCTACAGCTATATATACAGTAAATCACAACTCCACCCAAATAATAATTCAACATGAGTCAGGTGTGTGGAATAATTAATTCCCCACCACAGTAGGACACATAATGGCCAATAACACTCAAAAATGACACCTTCCATGTGGTCTTCCAAGAGTCCCGGGAAGGAGGCAAACTCCTCCAGCCACTGCGCATGTCTCCGTTACAAATACACACAGGGTGGCAATGCTACGCGCAAGTTTGCCTGGAAACAACAAAGGGACGCCACCAGCATGGGAGTTCACCAGAAATGGGCAAGACAGGAGCCCAAGAACTGTCACTGATAGGAAGAATAAGGGGGTCAAGGAAATCAAGCCCCCTCCGCCATTCCAAAAATTCCCAAACAGAACCACCTCCAGCCCAGAAGAGATGCAATGGCAAAAGGGAAAAATCGCTTAAAAAGAAATAAAAAGATTACATATGTGATATCAATACCAGACAGTACAATACATGTTTATACATTTAATTTCATTTGCATAGCTATGCCAGAATAGATTTATAAAGACCTGTATTCAATGTCATAATATCAAATAATACCAATATTATGTAGGTGGAATCTATGCTCCTAATTTCAAAAGAATATTATTTGGCACCATGAATTATTAAAAAAAAAAAAAAGAAGAAATGAATTGTAACATACAATGCAAATCTAAATCAAATAATGAAACCATACTAAGATGAACCCTATAATATGTTAATTTGTTTTACCCAAGGTAAACCCCTTTAAAAAGGGACAGTGGCCTGCAATCGGAATATCCATCTCCGTTTTAACTGAAGAAGGGGTTTGTTCCAATCACCCCCATTCCAGTGGACACAGTCTAGGGAGATTTATTTAACTTTGGGAACTTTATAATTATGTACTATACCAGCATGTCTTTCTACAGGGAGATAGTGATTGTCTACTTACATGGTGTGTGTGTGTGTATATATATACACAGTATCTCACAGAAGTGGGTAAACACCCCCTCACATTTTTGTAAATAATTTTGTAAATAATTTATTATATCTTTTAATGTGACAACACTGAAGAAATGACACTTTACTACGATGTAAAGTAGTGAGCGTACAGCTTGTATAACAGTGTACATTTGCTGTCCCCTCAAAATAACACACAGCCATTAATGTCTAAACCACTGGCAACAAAAGTGAGTACACCCCTAAGTGAAAATGTCAAAATTGGGCCCAATTAGCCATTTTCCCTCCCCGGTGTCATGTGACTCATTAGTGTTACAAGGTCTCAGGTGTGAATGGCGAGCAGGTGTGTTAAATTTGGTGTTATCCCTCTCACTTTCTCATACTGGCACCTCATGGCAAAGAACTCTCTGAGGATCTGAAAAAAAGAATTGTTGCTCTACATAAAGATGGCCTAGGCTATAAGAAGATTGCCAAGACCCTGAAACTAAGCTGCAGCATGGTGGCCAAGATCATACAGCGGTTTAACAGGACAGGTTACACTCATAACATGCCTCGCCATGGTCGACTAAAGAAGTTGAGTGCATGTGCTCAGTGTCATATCCAGAGGTTGTCTTTGGGAAATAGATGTGCCAACATTGCTGCAGAGGTTGAAGGGGTGGGGGGTCAGTCTGTCAGTGCTCAGACCATATGCCGCACACTACATCAAATTGATCTGCATGGCTGTCTTCCCAGAAGGAAGCCCTCTTCTAAACATGATGCACAAGAAAGCCCGCAAACAGTTTGCAGAAGAAAAGTAAACTAAGGACATGAATTACTGGAACCATGCCTTGTGGTCTGATGAGACCAAGATAAACTTATTTGGTTCAGGTGGTGTCAAACGTGTGTGGCGGCAACCAGGTGGTGGAGGTATCATGGTCTGGGGCTGCATGAGTGCTGCCGGCACTGGGGAGCTACAGTTCATTGAGGGAACCATAAATGCCAACATGCACTGTGACATACTGAAACAGAGCATGATCCCCTCCCTTCGGAGACTGGGCCGCAGGGCAGTATTCCAACATGATAATGGCCCCAAACACCTCCAGGATGACTGCTGCCTTGCTAAAGAAGCTGAGGGTAAAGGTAATGGACTGGCCAAGCATGTCTCCAGACCTAAACCCTATTGAGCACTGTGGGGCTTCCTCAAATGGAAGGTAGAGGAGCGCAAGGTCTCTAACATCCACCAGCTCCGTGATGTCATCATGGAGGAGTGGAAGAGGACTCCAGTGGCAACCTGTGAAGCTCTGGTGAACTCCATGCCCAAAAGGGTTAAGGCAATGCCAGAAAATAATGGTGGCCACACAAACAATTGACACTTTGGGCCCAATTTGGACATTTTCACTTAGGGGTGTACTCACTTTTGTTGCCAGCGGTTTAGACATTAATGGCTGTGTGTTGAGTTATTTTGAGGGGACAGCAAATTTACACTGTTATGCAAGCTGTACACTCACTACTTTACATTGTAGCAAAGTGTCATTTCTTCAGTGTTGTCACATGAAAAGATATAATAAAATATTTACAAAAATGTGAGGGGTGTACTCACTTCTGTCAGATACTGTATATATATGTTTATAAATGCATCGCCAGGATTGCTGTTTTGTCTTCCTCACAGACAGGAGATACATTACCCTTTTGGTTTGGCAATTGGCAAAATGTCTTAACGTACATTTTTCCTTATTAGGGAGAGCTAGTACCTTTCTCTTATCCATCAAGGAGCAGTAGGAACAGCTCCCACATGAATACGTCTCTCTGTACAAATCTTTGTTCCCTATTGAACAATGATCCCTTCTAGATTCTCTTATGAACTCACTGTGGATGCGCTTGTCTCTTAAAAAACTAGCCTATCCAAAAGTAATAGATGGAGTGGAATTAACAAACTGTTGTGGTTGTAAAGGAAAAATTAAAAAAAAAAATCAAACATGTCTATACTTACCTGTTCTGTGCCATAGAACTGCACAGAGTGTCTCCGATCCTCCTTTTCTTGGGTCCCCTGCCGGTGCTTCTGGCTCCTCTTCTCTAGCCGGTGCGCCCAATAGGAAGCTGATTCTCATGGAGGCATTTGTGTGAGCAAGCTCACAAGTCCCGTTGCTGCATCCATTGACACAGATAGCAGGAATCGGCCCCACCCCTCGATCCCTCATCACTGGAGTTTATTGACAGGAGTGGGATCCAATGGCTCCCGCTGCTATCAATTTGTCCAACTAGGAGGGACAAAACCAGGAGAACCACAGCTTTTCTTGCACAGCACTGGATCGCGACAGGGCTCAGGTAAGTATAAGGGTGGTGAGGGGGCGAGTCTGACACAGAAGGTCATTTACCTTAATGCATAAAATGCATTAAGGTAAAAAACCTTGAGGGTTTACAACCACTTTAACTATAGGGTCATCAGTGAGTATTGACCAACCAATGTTTGTTAAAATTTAGTTTGATCTGAGCATGTTGGTTAGAACAACACAAAACAACTCTCCTCAGTTCTCTATTTGAACATCTTTCTGTTTTTTTCTTTATAAACACAAGACCTTGGCATGATTGCTCAACTGCCCTATTAAAGGCCTTACGTAAGCATGTTCTACTGAAATCCCTATCTAATCTATTAGTCTCAGCTGTAATTTTTTTGCTTCTTCTCTAAACATTATCTCATTGGAACAGTTCCTTCATAGTCTAAGATACTGACTATACGGTATGGAATTTTTTAGGGGTACAGGGTGAAAACATGAGGCATGAAGTATGGTATTTCCTGTATTGTTTTTATGAAGCAGGAGTTTTCTGTTGGATTCTCACATAATTTGGACATCCAAAAAAGTGATACAATTATGATCATAGGACATAGCGAACCTTAAATTATGACCGTTATCATTAATTTTTTCAAGACACTCTAACGATACTTTCTGGGGTCCCTCCCAGAAGAGAAAAATTTTGCCAATATACCTGTGCCACATACTGTAGGTAGGTGGCTCATGTCTGAGAGGATTGTGCGTTCCTACTCCCCCAGGTACAAATTGGCATAGGATGGGGCACAGCATGTCCCCATCACTACGCTTTGTACGTTGAGGTAGTGGGAACCATCAAACATGGTTCAAGACATGCTCCAAACCACTAATATTAAATTCATTAAATGCCCAGTCCTGAGTAGGTCTCTGTGAGAGGACCCTACATACAGCTGCCAATCCCTGCTGGTAAGGAATGAAGCTGTACAGGTCCTCCACATCAATTGTAACAAGAAATGAGTCATTGGGAATGCTTAGCTCATCTTTGATTTGAAGGGAATGGATAGTATCCTTCACAAATGATGAAAAAGAAGAAACATGTAGTTGTAAGTGAGCATCAATAACTCTACTTAGATTTTCAGGTAAACTTCCAATGAGTTGTCCTGTAGGATGAGATGGATTTATGTGTATTTTTAGTAGGCTATAAAAGGTGGGAAAAAAAACAAAAATGGTAGCTGCAAAGAGTAAGCTACCAAAGTAGGTAATGATACACCCAGGCAAAGTAGCTCACATGTAAAAACACATACTTTATTAATTTCCCATTAAAATAGGGAGGGAGAGTGATATCTGCAGACAGTCAATATCACGCAACCACCTAACATATAATAAAAAACAAAAAGCAATCCAGATTGCAATGCACAAACTAATGTATTGTCATTATGGACAATAGTGAGGTGAAAAGGACGCTAATGTTCCTGATGAGGAACAACCTGTGGGCAATCTAATAATTCCCTAGGCAACATATAACTGGAACATGGATGATGTCATCACACCCGGAAGCAGCGTCCCACGAGGTCTGCACACTGGACTTGTGAGACAAACTTTATGATGTGAGGGCAACCATCATCATTCCCAGAGGATCAGGAGAGTTCCCAATACTGGATCACAGGACACATCATACTCTTTTGAGACATGGGCAGCAATTAATCATGGATCAGAATACAAATGACAACTGCACGGCTATCGGAGACACGATTTAAGGAAAGACCTAAAGAGAGACTAGACTGTCTGTAACCTGGAGTCCCGGTAGCAGTAAGTGTGTGAAGCACCTGTTCATGATTTCATGCCTTTACAATCTGCTAGAGTTATCCCTATCTCTTCCTTTCTTTACATATACATGGTCTTCCTATCTGTTTAACTATCTCTGGTCATCACTTCCACTGTGCACAGGATTGCATGGATTGACTTAACAGTTTCCATCTGCATACAAGACGCCTGTTCGGATATCCATCCGGTTCAATCTGTATCATTTTGACCTAATGCCCTCAATATCTGATGGTCATCTCCTTAGATCTGGGACAATTACTTTATTGTGGCCATACTATCCATCCGTTTGTTGGCCAATATGACTTATGTCTCTTAAATTGTGCATCCACAAACACAGACTGTTTTCCATCATCCTTGTTCCAGTCATATGTTGCCTAGGGAATTATTAGATTGTCCAAATCAATATAGGGTGTACTGCTCCTTCCAACAGGTGCCTCCATTATTCCAAGGCGGCTTTAAATAGCAAACAGTTCTCTATCTTCCAAGTCATAATTTTTATCTGCCGGAGAAAGTTTGCCTGAAAAGAACGCCACAGGATGCATTAGGTCCTTGAAACCTTGACGTTGCAAAACCACTGCCCCCACTGCGATTTCTGATGTATCCACTTCCAATATGTACGGTAAGGCTGGATCAGGATGACTGAGAATAGGGACCGAAGTAAAAAGTTTTTTTAGAGTTTCAAATGCAGTTTGTGCCTTGGGGGTCCAGTGGAAACGAAGGTTCTGTTTAGTCTGCTGCATGATGAAAGCAATAATGGCAGAGAATCCTTTAATAAATCTCTGGTAAAAGTTTGCAAATCCCACAAATCGTTGCACCCCCTTTTTGTCTGTAGGTGCAGGCCAGTCTAAAATAGCAGAGATTTTTTGGGGGTCCATCTCCCGCTGTGGAAATCACCAAGCCCAAGAATTGGATGCTCTGCTGCTCAAACTCGCACTTCTTGGGCTTGGCATAAAGTCCGTGTTGGCGGAGCCGACATAGAACACGCCTCACGTGCCCCCGGTGTAAGTCAACAGACATCTAGAAAATTAGGATATCATCTAGATATACGATTACGAAAATGTCTAAAAAGTCAATGAATATATCATTAATAAAATGCTGGAAGGAGCATTGCAGAGACCGAAGGGCATGACAAGATATTTGAAATGGCCATATCTGGTTTGAAAAGCCATCTTCCACTCATCCCCCTCATGGATGCAGACCAGATAAATCCCTCATAAATCCAGCTTGGTAAAGACAGTTGTGGACCTCAACCTTTTGGAACAGTTTGGGTACAAGAGGAAGGGGATAACAGTTCTTTACTGTAATTTTATTAAGTTCCCAGTAATACACACATGACTGTAAAGAGTGGCCCCTCTTTTTCGAAAAAGAATATTCCCACCCCTGCTGAAAGAGGGGATGGATGGATGAAACCCTTTTCTAAGTTTTCATCAATATACTCTTTTAAAGTTTCCTGTTCCCATTCTGAAAGTGGGAATATTTGCCCGAAAGGAAACTCAGCTCCTGGAAGCAGTTCAATCGGGCAGTTGTAAGGCTGATGTGGGGGTAGGGTGTCAGCCCCTTGTCTGCTGAAAACATCAAGATATTCGTGATAAGATTCAGGCACCATTTGACAGATTTCAAGATCACAGTCCACACATCATAGGGTCACAGCAGAACTGCATGGTTCTTGCATGCAGTGTTTCCGACAATAGGTGACTTCTGTGATCCAATCAATTTGAGGATTATGAGCCTGGAAGCAAGGTAGGTCAAAAACAATGGGGAACAACAGAGATGTAATAGCATCAAGGCTCAAAAGTTCTTTATGTTTGGAAGGATTAACAACAGGCGATGGCGGTGTCTCATGGGTTACCAATCCAGATATGATACATGAGCCATCTGCCAGGTAAACTGAAAGCCCTTGAGTCTTTTGTCATAAAGGTATATGCTGATGGGCTGCAAAAGTCAAGTCAATAAAGCAGCTGCATGCCCCAGAATCAATAATGGCGTTGACTGAGATTGCTCCTTCCGGCAGCTGGAATGAGAGTGGAAGAGCTAGGTGAGTTGTACTGGCAGACAGTGATGACAGGTTAGCAGGAGAAATAGATAGACACTTGCACATCTGTGTGGGACATGTGCGTACATAATGGCTGGTTTCTCTGCAGTATAAGCAAAGGTTTTTCTGAAGATGATTCAGGTGTTCTTCAGGTGACAAGGTAGGGCACATCAATCCAAGCTGCATTGGATTGCATTCTAGAGTATCAAATGCTGGAGGCACAGGATTGGCAGGAATAGAGCTAGCAGGAATGGAGTGGGCAGCCGTGGAATGAGCAGAAGAAGGCACCCTAGGCATCATCCATACAGGACGTGATTGCTGAGTAGATCTTTCCAGCCTGTGCTCATGCAGTCGCCAGGCTATCTGGATGGCCAAGGTAAAAGCCTCCAATGTATTTGATATACCGACCCAGGCTAGTTCATATTTTAACACTTTAGAAAGTCCAAGGTGGAACTGGTGTTGCAGGGCTGCATCATTCCATTGTGTGTCTGCGCTCCAATGTCTGAAGTCCGTAACATAGTCCTCGACCGCTCTGCGGCCTTGCTAGAGTGCATGAAGGGCAACCTCTGCTGTGGCAGTCCACTGTGGGTTGTTGTATAACTGGGCCATGGCTTCAAAGAAAGCAGACATGATGTGCAGCTGGGAATTGTTCTCTTCGAGAAGTCGGTGGTCCTAAGTCTGCGGTTCACTTTGGAGTAATGAATTTATGAACCCGGGAGAAAGGTTATGGTTGCAGGGAGAAGTATAGTTGACATGCGTTCCGGAATGCCCGGAATTTACTTCGATCTCCTGAGAATCTTTCTGGTGTAGGGACCCTGGGTTCTGGTGGAAGAGGAGGCAGACGTGGTTATAAGACTTGCCGATGTAGTTAGGGATTGTACTCGTTCTTCCAACTGTATGTACCCCTCTTGAAGAGACTTGACAGCTTAAATCAGGGCAGCAAGATGCTGGCAAATCCCATCCATAGGTGAGGGTCCTCCTGCAGGCTCAGACATGGCTGACTAATACTGTAACATACCTTGCTTGTGAGCCTGATGGCAGAGGAAGAATTCTCATTCTGCACTAGCTCAGGGGCCACTGAAGGTGGAACGGGATCCACAACAGCATGGCAGGGTATGAGTTCCTGGTCAGTCCTGTAGTCTGTGTAGAACATCTGGCACTTTTCTGGCAGATGGAACAGCTGTCTGCAGGTGGATGTTGTAGCAGAGCAGGCTGTCAGCAGAATGTGCAGCAGAGCAGGTTGGCAGCAGGTGGGCTGGCAATACCCAGATGTCACGGCTGGACAGGCTGATGGTAGAGCAGGCTGGCAGCAGGCAGATTTCACGGCTAGACAAGCTAGTAGCAGAGCAGGCTGGCAGAGCTGGACACAGGGTCAGACAAGAAGGGGCAGTGACAGATGGGCAGGTAGGCATAAACGGCAGGCAGAAGGCCAAGGTCAGAAATGGTGGGGGTAGATCAAGCAGATACAGAAGGCAGAGGTGGAGTCCAAGAAGCAAGCCGAGATCAATCACAGCTATCACATACGGGAACAGGCACAGAAATACAGGGGTTGCTGAAGATCAGACAACATAGGCTAACAGAACTGCTGAGTTTAAATAGTCCTACTGGTGCCAGCATTAGCAGCGGTGGTCACAGGTTCACGCAAATGCGCACGATTAAGCATAGTAGAACGGGCACCTGCACATCTGCACCTGTGCAGCCATGTACAGTGAGGAACAGAAGTATTTGAACACCCTGCGATTTTGCAAGTTCTCCCACTTAGAAATCATGGAGGGGTCTGAAATTCACATTGTAGATGCATTCCCACTCTGAGAGACAGAATTTAAAAAACAAATTCAGGAGATCACATTGTATGATTTTGAAAGAATGTATTTGTCTTGCACTGCTGAACATAAAGTATTTGAACACCTGAGAAAATCAGTGTTAATATTTGGTACAGAAGCTTTTGCTTGCAATTACAGAGGTCAAACGTTTCCTGTAGTTCTTGACCAGGTTTGCACACACTGCAACAGGGATTTTGGCCCACTTCTCCACACAGATCTCTTCTAGATCTGTCAGGTTTCGGGGCTGTCGCTGAGCAACACAGAGTTTCTGCTCCCTCCAAAGATATTCTATTGGATTGAGACTGGCTAGGCCACTCCAGAACCTTGATATGCTTCTTACGGAGCCACTCCTTGGTTATCCTGGCTGTGTGCTTCGGGTCGTTGTTATGTTGGAAGACCCAACCACGACCCATCTTCAATGCTCTGACTGAGGGAAGGAGGTTGTTGCTCAAAATCTCACTGTCAGAGCCTGGGATCGAACCTGGTCCTTCTGTAGTGAGAGGCAATGTCTCTTCTCACTGAGCTATCTGGAATGCTGGACAGCTCCCTTGACAATTCTTGGATAATCCTGCCTTGTGCCTTGAAAACTCTTGAACCTTGGACTCCTTGCTCCTCCCATGAACTTCCTTATAAAAGCCATGTCCATGCACTTCCTCCTTGCCAGATTATTGTGCCTTTCCAGTCAATATCCCGCTACTGTTCCTGCTGCTGTCTACACCTCCGCTACTGACCTTTGGCTTGTTCCTGACCACAATTTCGTCTCATCCTAACGTACTACGATTGATCTGCTACCATTTGTGACCGACCCTTGGCTTGTGACTGACTCTGCTTTCGTCTGATCCCTAACCTGTTGATCCGCTATTGGTTCCCAGTCTGCTCATTCCCTGGTGGGGTGATCCTGAGATCTGCGACCTGGTATTAACACGCAGCCCAATCCATCTCCACCATTAGGAGCTCTGATGAATACCGGTTAATACTTACACCCCGCACCTCAGGTGAGCCTGCGTCATTCCCAGGGAGATCCGCTGGTGTACCTATACTGCTGGTTTCAGGTAAGCCTTTTACTGCTATAGCAACTGGTCTCTGAACCTGACCTTATATCGTGACACTCACAATAAATGGCCCCATTCATCCTCCCCTTAATACAGTGCAGTTGTCCTGTCCCCTTCGCAGAAAAGCACCCCCAAAGCATGATGTTACCACCCCCATGCTTCACAGTAGGGATGGTGTTCTTGGGATGCAACTCATTTTTCTTTTTCCTCCAAACACAACGAGTGAAGTTTAGACCAAAAAGTTCTACTTTGGTCTCATCTGACCACATGACTTTCTCCCATGCCTCCTCTGGATCATCCAGGTGATCATTGGCAAACTTCAGACGGGCCTGGACATGTGATGACTTGAGCAGGGGAACCTTCTGTGCAATGCATGATTTGAAACCATGACGACGTAGTGTTCTACCGACAGTGACCTTTTAAACTGTGGTCCCAGCTCTCTTCATGTCTTTGACCAGCTCCTCCCTTGTAGTTCTGGGCTGATTCCTCACCTTTCTTATCATCAGTGATACCCCATGACGTGAGATCTTGCATGGAGCCCCAGTCCGAGGGAGACTGACAGTCATCTTTAGCCTCTTCCATTTTCTAACAATTGCTCCAACAGTTGATCTATTTTCACCAAGCTGCTTGGCAATTGCCCCTTAGGCCTTTCCAGCCTTGTGGAGGTCCACAATTTTGTCTCTGGTGTCTTTTGACAGCTCTTTGGTCTTGTCCATGGTAACAGGTGTCTTTAAAGAGCTCAGACAGGTGCTACTAAGTTAGATTAATGAATGGAGTAGAGGTGGACTTTTTAAAGGCACAGTAACAGGTCTTTGAGAGCCAAAATTCTTGCTGTTTCTTAGGTGTTCAAATACTTATGTTCAGCAGTGCAAGACAAATACATTATATAAAAATCATACAATGTGATTTCCTGAATTTTTTTTTTTTAATTCTGTCTCTCAGAGTGGGAATGCACCTACAATGTGAATTTCAGACCCCTCCATGATTTCTAAGTGGGAGAACTTGCAAAATCACAGGGTGTTCAAATACTTCTGTTCCTCACTGTGTCCCGAGGCTTTAGATGCATAATGGCTAGTACCTTTCTGACAAAAATCTTGTTGTGGGCAAAAACTTAATTCTTTAGATAAGACACACTTCTGCCTGAGTAAGTGCATGTGAGGATAAATTTACAACAATTTTACAATTTCTGGGTTATCCCTCTCCCTCCTCTCCCCCCTTTTGGGAGTTTCCCCCTCATGTTGGATCTAAAAAAGATGGATGTGATTTAGAAGCCTCAGAAGGATGGAGAGCATGACTTGCAGTTCTTATTCTCTTGTACAAGAGAGCCTCTGCCATCATGGCCCCAATGTGAAAAACCCTTAACCTGTATAGAAGAGGAAAAGGAATCCAAAAAAAAGAATGAATTACAGATTAGCAGTATCATGTGGAACTTGACCCCATGATGGTATTTTCTACTATTAAACATTGTTGACTGTATGTTATTCCGTTTTTAGACTCTGCCTCTATTAAAGGCTATCCTATCATGTGTCACTCCAATAATTGTTGTTCTTTTTTTGAAGGATGTTCTAGTTGAACATTGCCAAGTCTTCCCTAAGTTTTTTTAATCAAAATCAGAGTATAACAAATGATTTTTAAAAAGAACCAATAATTTTTTAATTTTGTAATTTCAATGTCCAACATACTAATTTGTTTGTTATATTCTTTGGCGATAATAGTCATCAAATCTTGTGAACAAATTCTGGTATTTTTTCTTTGGTCAATCTGACTACAAACTAGAACATAGAAAGTTTATTCCAGTATGATAAGGTGAATGGAGAGAGCAGCAAGCATCCATAAACATTTGTTAGTTGAGTAAAAAATACAACGCTTGTATCCCATCAGAAAAGAGAAAAACAAAGAAAAACTTATTGTGCACACCCATGTGCAAGCCGATGAGGTGGTAATGAAAGGAATGGAAATTAAAGGAAAAAGAGGAGGGGAAAGAAAAGGGAAGCAAAAGAAAGAGAAAAAAAAAAAAAAGACAACATGTTGCCTGTCAGTCAACCAGACAGATGTCTGCGGTAATACAGTTCTAAGAGAGAAGAGTCAAAGCCAGGTGGGAAGTAATGGTCTACCTGGGGTCACCAGATCTTAAGCTGTTTAGGAATGCTGTCTAGTATCATTGCATCAATTTTATTATGTACCATAGCTTGTGTGACTTTTTTTGTAATTAACTTTTTATTGATTTACAACAAGCAGGTTGCATAACACAAAGCAGTAGAAGAGGACAAAGGGAAAACAAACAAAAAACAACTGAAAAACAGGCTCATGAGGTATGAGGTATGAGGTACATACATTGTCAATACAGAACAGTGAAATGGCAATCAATTTCAGATAATTTGAGCAGACAAGTCAGAGGTATGAGTATCTCATGGGTCCCAAACTGCTTCAAATGCAGAATTGGCATGCAAAACAGTTAGGTACTCCATTTTTCTAATCTCTGCTATAACCTTCATCAATTACAATACCATAGGGGGTGTAGAAGAACTACAATGCATGAAAATTGTTCTCCTGGCTGCCATTAAAACGTGAGAGGAAAGTTTCCTTGCAAATTTGGAGAGGCCTGAAAAAGGTAGGCCCAACAAAAAGTGAATGGGCTCAAATAGGATAGGAGCCATAGTAGGTCAAGGACCTCTCTCCAAAATTGTGCAATATACTGGCAAGCCCAGAAAATGTGGAAAAGAGTGCCAGTTTCCTTGCCAAACCGCCAGCAGACAGAAGAAACATTCGGATTACGAGCATGGAGAACCTCAGGGGTCCTATACCAAAACATTGCGACTTTCTAAGTATTTTCTTTATATACTACTGGTATAGAAGATTTAGAAGCGGCCTCCCAAATCCTGCACCATTGATCTAAGGAATTATCGCATTGGAGGAATCGGGGCCATTTACGTGTATAAGGGTGGGTATCAATAGAAAGGGTGCAGGTGTCTAAAAGCAGCTTATATGTGGAGGAAATTATGCCCTGTTGGTATGGGCCTTGGATACAGATATGCTCAAGGGGGGTAAGCTTCTCAAGAATCAGAGAAGAGGCTTTGGAGAAAAAGAATTGATGTATCTGTAGATAAACAAAATATTGGTGGGGTTGCATACGGGTGGCTTTTTGAATATCAGGGAAGGATTTAAGCTTACGAGTCACTGGATGGACCAAGTGTCTCAGCTTAAATAGGTTAGCCTCGGTCCAGGAACGCACACGAGCCATGGCCAGGCTATCTGGGAGGCATGGATTGAGTATGACATTGGTCAAGGGGGAACACATGGATGCTAGGATGAATCTATCCCTACGGCGCCTCCATATAGACATCGTGAACTGCATGGGTCGAAGCAGGAGACATTTGTAAGAGGAGATGTCAGTGTTGGTCATAGACCAGAGGAGAGAAAAAGGGTGCGTCTGACTGAGTTGTAGCGATTCAATCTCAGACCATTTATTAGGGGGGTGCTGGGAGGACCACGAGACAAGGGCCCGGAGATGGGTAGCTATATTTAGTATGTCAATCCAGTGAGATTTATTAAGCCAGATGAAATTTAAGAAGGACTTCTGAAGGGAGCACAATTTTGGCATGGGGAAAGGAACAGGAGGTGTCTCAAACAGATACGAAAGCTTGGGTAATATGGTCATTTTTAGTACACTGATCCGTCCAAGGAAAGAAATGGGAAGGTTGTCCCAGGATTTTAAAGATTGGGAAATTGCATGAAACAGAGCAGGGAAGTTAACCGCATAAATGGAATGGTATGAGGAAGTAACATTGGTACCCAAGTATTTCAGGGAATGGGGGCACCACTGATAAGGATAGTTTAACTGAAGGGAAGATAGGACTGTAGGTGAGATATGTAGCCGTATGCTTCCATTTTAGACGCATTAACTTTATATCCTGACAAGACACTAAAAAGCTGTAAAGTACAGTGCAAAACAGGTAAGGTAGTATGAGGCTCCGTCAGCATCAGCAGGACATCATCAGCGAACAGGGAAAATTTAAAGTCACAGTCATGGGTGCGTATCCCCTCTATGTCCAGAGTGGATCTAATGGCTATGACCAGGGGTTCTAAACAGAGGATAAACAGCAGAGGGGAAAGTGCGCATCCCTGTCACGTACCATTTGATATCCCGAAGGAGGGTGATTAGAACAACGCTAATTTGACCTGGGAGGTGGCGGTGGAGTATAGAGCTTTCAGAGCTGCCATAAATGGGCCGCTTAAACCAAATCTTTCCAGGACCAGAAACATATAAGGCCAGCTAAGTCGGTCAAATGCTTTTTGGGCATCCAAGCTCAACAAGAGAGTAGGAATCGAAGACTTATTAACAAGATCAATCGAATCAATAGTCCTTCTAGTGTTATCCACGGCATGTCTAGCTAGTACAAAATCCACCTGGTCTCTGTGCATAAATTCGGAAATACACTTGGCCAATCTGTTAGCTAACATTTTCATAAACATCTTGTAGTCAGAGTTTAATAAAGCTATGGGGCGATAGTTATCCAAGAGGGAGTGGTACTTGTCCGGTTTGGGGAGCACCGAGATATATGCGCGTGTAAAATCATCACGTGGAAGCAATCCTTTCAGGAGATAATTTATGTAGAATTTGAGAAAGAAACGTCAGCTGAGCAGAGTTCAGTGCATACAAGTTCAAAAGTACAAATGTAGAACCCTGGTACATACATTCCAATAAAACATAGCGACCCAGTGGGTCAACCCTGAAGGAGGAGACCCTCGGGGAGCAGTTTTTTCGAATCAAAATAGCCACTCCGGCTTTCCTGGAGGGGTCAAAAGCTGAATAGGATTGTGGAAAGTTCTTAGAGGCAAAACAAAAAGAGCCATCCTGTTTGAAGTGAGTTTCCTGAATAAATATATTTCCTCCCAATAATCTGAACTCCTTCAGGGCCATCTACCATTTTTTAATTGAGTTAAGACCTTTGACATTATGGCCCTGATTCACTATTGGGCGTGGGCGCATATTTATGGGCTTAAGCCCAATTTTCATGGGCGTCCGTCATTTTTTACCCTGCAACCTAATTCACTATTGAGCAGAGCCCATAAGCAGATGCCCAATCTAATTCACAAAAAGACACACGCCCGAAATCAGACTCACAAAACAGACTTGCTAAGAAGCACGTCTAAAACCATGAAAAATCACTGCAGAGACATGTTCACTTAGAAATTTGCTTTGCCAAATATCAGGACTTCACTTTAAACAATATCTGCTATTTCCAAAAAAATTAAGAATGTGTTAAAAATCATTTTTTTCAAGGAAATCGACACAGTAAAAATCTAGAAGCCCGTGCAGTGTCTTTGGCAGATACAACTGAGCATGTGCAGAACACATTTTAGACTTCTGCCATGGGCATTTGCTTTTTAGCCACTGACTAATAGTGAATCTTACTGTGGATTCCTCTGACAGCCGGCACTCGCTCGCATCTATTGTGTTTAATAAACAGCACTCGGCATATCTTCATGTAATCTAACTAGATTTCCTTAGTTCTAGTGATTCTATTTTTGTTTCTTATCCTTTATAATTATTTCTGTAATGATTTTACTTATTTCAAAGGTCTAGATAATATTTATTTTGACAGCTGAATGTAATAATAAAGGTCCGCAATAAAAAAACAAAAAAAAAACAGCGTGGGTCCCCCCTCTCATCCTTACCAAGCCCTTCAGGTCTGGTATGGATATTAAGGGGGAACTCCACACTGAAATTAAAAAAAAAAACAGCGTGGGTCCCCCTCAATATCCATACCAGACCCTTATCCGAGCATGCAGCCCGGCAGGTCAGGAAAGGGGGGGGACGAGCGAGCGCCCCCTCCCCTCCTGAACCATACCAGGCCACATGCCCTCAACATGGGGGGGGTGCTTTGGGGCAGGGGGGCTCCCCCCCCAAAGCACCTTGTCCCCATGTTGATGAGGACAAGGGCCTCTTCCCCACAACCCTGGCTGGTGGTTGTGGGGGTCTGCGGGCGGGGGGCTTATCAGAATCTGGAAGCCCCCTTTAACAAGGGGGCCCCCAGATCCCGGCCCCCCCCCCACGTGAACCAGTCTGCGGTACATGGTCCAGCAGACTTATTCACAAAAAAACTAAGTGTGGTGTAAAAAAAACACAGTACAGGGTCTTTGACAAGTCCTTTATTAAAACAATGTCCCCCGAAGTAGATCCAACGTCAATTGCGGTGGCGGCGGCGGCAGGGACCCGAAAAAAGAAAAAAAAAAAAAGGTTCCGCTCCAGTCCCAGGCTTTCAGCCTTGTGAAGAAGAGGCTAGCTGACAGTTCTTATATAGGTATGGGGCGGGGCCAGCCGGGGACATCATCCGAGTGACCCACCCCATGTCACATGCTTGCTGTTCCCGGCTGGCCCCGCCCCATAGCTATATAAGAAATGTCAGACTGTCTCCTGCATTCAGCTAGTTAGCCTCAGTGGAGAGACAGGGTGACATTTCTCAAATAGGTAAGGGGCGGGGATGATGTGCCCGGCTGGCCCCGCCCCTAACCTATTTAAGAAATGTCAGCTAGCCTCTTCTTCACAAGGCTGGAAGCCTCCGACGGGAGCGGAACCTTTTTTTTTTTTTTTCTTTTTTCGGGTCCCTGCCGCCGCCACCGTGATTGACATTGGATCTACTTCGGGGGACATTGTTTTAATAAAGGACTTGTCAAAGACCCTGTACTGTGTTTTTTTTTACACCACACTTAGTTTTTTGTGAATAAGTCTGCGGGACCATGTACCGCAGACTCGTTCACGTAGGGGGGGGGCTGGGATCTGGGGGCCCCCTTGTTAAAGGGGGCTTCCAGATTCTGATAAGCCCCCCGCCCGCAGACCCCCACAACCACCGGCCAGGGTTGTGGGGAAGAGGCCCTTGTCCTCATCAACATGGGGACAAGGTGCTTTGGGGGGGAGCCCCCCCTGCCCCAAAGCACCCCCCCATGTTGAGGGCATGTGGCCTGGTATGGTTCAGGAGGGGGGGGGCGCTCGCTCGTCCCCCCCCCTTTCCTGACCTGCCGGGCTGCATGCTCGGATAAGGGTCTGGTATGGATATTGAGGGGGACCCACTCTGTTTTTTTTTTTAATTTCAGTGTGGAGTTCCCCCTTAATATCCATACCAGACCTGAAGGGCTTGGTAAGGATGAGAGGGGGGACCCACGCTGTTTTTTTTATTATTTATTTAATTCACGGAAATAATTTGAAATTCAGCTGTCAGTGGGAAACCCCGATGACAGCTGAAACATTCCTTCTGTCCCTGCAGAGAGCTCCGTTATTATATTTGACATTAAAAAGTATAGAGACTGCAACATTGTATCTATTTGTATCCATTCCGGATATAGATGGTTTTTATTCGGATACAAATAGATACAATGTTGCAACCTTTATACTTTTTAATGTCAAATATAATAGCGCAGCTCTCTGCAGGGACAGAAGTAATTACTTTGCTATTATATTTGCAGGCCGTAGATGGGGCGAAAATCAAACAATTTTTTTACCATTGGTGGTAACGTCGGCCCATTGAACAACCGTTTTTTTTTTTGTTTTTTTTTTTAAACGGTCAGTTTTCGCCCCATCTATGGCCTGCATTTTTCTTTTTCTTATTCTTTTTTTTTTATTCTTCTTTTTCTTGCAGGTCATGGCTCATGTGCAGATTTTTTATCTGTTAAAAGATCAGCCAATTTGCCGATCATTGCAGCTAAAATCGGCCGATCTGCAAAATCGGCCAATTTTTATCCAAATTTACCAATTAAAAACAGTTGCAAAATCCCCAAAAATGGCTGACCAATTAACCCACTAACGGGCCAAAAATCAGCCGATTTTTTTTTTTTTTTTTTTTTTTTTTTTTTTTTTTTTGCGGACGATTTTAGACCCATGTAAAGCAGGCCATAGATGGGTCTAAAATCGGCCGATTTTTCTGCCGAAAAAAAAATCGAATTTCGGGCCGTTAGTGGGTTAATTGGTCAGCTGTTTTTCGGGATTTTGGCACATTTTTTTTATCAGTAAATTTGTAACAAAAAATTTTCAACTTTACTGGTAAACAAAATATGCTAAAATCCCAAAAAATGGCCGACCAATTATCCCAATAACGGAAGAGGCCTTTGTCCCCATTAACATGGGGACAAGGTGCTTTGGGGGGAGCCCCCCTTCCCCAAAGCACCCCTCCATGTTGAGGGCATGTGGCCTGGTATAGTTCAGGAGGGGGGCGCTCGCTCGTCCCCCCCCTTTCCTGACCTGCCGGGCTGCATGCTCGGATAAGGGTCTGGTATGGATTTTGGGGGGATCCCCAAGCTGTTTTTTTTTTTTTTATTTCAGCGTGGAGTTCCCCCTTAATATCCATACCAGATCCGAAGGGCTTGGTACGGATGTGAGGGGGGACCCCACGCTTTTTTTTTTTTTGTACATTCAGCTGTCAGTGGGGAACCCCGCTGACAGTTGAAACATTAACACATGGCTGTCGCTCCTACAATCCCGCATGAGTTATGTTATCAACTCATGCAGCATTTTAGTAGCAAAAACCAATGCAGCGCTCATGTTTCAGCTGTCGGCGGAGTTCCCCACTGACAGTTGATGTAAAAGTATTGCAGGGAATTATAAACAATTTGTAAAAAACCCGGCGTGGGGTCCCCCCTCTCATCCATAATAAGCCCTTCGGGTCTCATATGGATGTTAAGGGGTAACTCCACGCTGAAATTAAATAAAAAACAGCATGGGGTACCCCCCAAAATCCATAACAGATACTTATCTGAGCATGCAGCCCAGCAGGTCAGGAAAGGGGGGGGGCAAGCGAGCGCCTCCCCCCCTCCTGAACCATACCAGGCCACATGCCCATACCAAATTATTCAAACATTTGTAAACAGACCAATTAACTGAAATGGTTTGGCATTTGTACCCCAAATATGACGTTCCCTGAGGCGTTGGTAAACCGAGGTACGCCTGTATTAGTATTGCAATCCTTTGTATTGGGATACATAGAACCAACATACATCTGAATTGGCAACATAGCACAACATTTGTGTCACATTGGAGATATCTGGTAGTTACACTGACCTTGCCCAGGGACCTAAGATTGATTCACAGCACAGAAATACAGGCTGGATTAGCAATGTAGCTCCGTGGATTAGTGGTTAGCACTACTGCCTCACAACTCTAGGGTTGTCGGTTTGAATCCCAACCCCGGTGAGGAAGTAGTATGATCTCCGTGTGTGGCTGTCTTCAAATAGATGTTCTGGCAACATCTTTGCTTTCTGTCTAAATGATCCCTAAAATGTGAATTAGAATGAGGCCTTGTCTGTTGAAACACCTTCAAAGCTGCACCTTATGTGAATGTCATACAATGGGATAAGAGCCTGGAGCACTAATAGATTTGATAATGATGGTTTACACTCCATCCACTTTTGTGAAGAATTTGGCAAGCAAAGAGCTGACAGAGAGAGGCAAAGTCGCACCCTATTGTATGCTATTAGAGCGACCACATGGGTGTGTTTCAAACATTGATTTCTATAGTACATATAGTATATGTATATAGTATGTAGTATATAGTAGTACATGTACTACTTTAGTGGCAATTTGCATAGAGATCTGTGTCAGATGTCTTGAAAATTGCATTGAAATGGTCAATTTTACTGTATGTCGCAGGATTTGTAAATCAGCTTTGCCCAGAGTGTAATGTTTGAAGTTTGATTTCTGGAGTGTTTTGCCAATTGATGGGAAATTCACCATACTAGTCAAATCGATTTGTCATTTTTAGTATTGCATACAAGATGTGGTCATGTGACTGTCTTAACTCATGCGAGAATCTGGAGGGAATTGTGACCATAGTAGCAATAAAGGTTCCAATTGGGGTTCCCTTTCACATCCCTGCTCAATGTTCTGTTGTATGCTGCACACGTACATTTCACTGTATATATCTTTCTGATTTGTGGGGCCTGTATACCAAGGGTTAATGCAGGTAGGAAGCGGATTCATCAGGTGAAAACACTTTCACTGACCAAATTAAGGTCAGTGGTGGGTGAGGCTTCATTGGGTGTGGGGCCTTGTTTGGCCGCTCCAAATACAACCTAGCTTATATAAAGATGTGCAGTAGTGAGTGATTTGGCCTGTTACTAGGCCGGGTGGTTTGGGGGAAGAAGAGATTTTGTGCTGAATTGCCCCAGACACCACTCAGGCTGTGTTTGGAAGTGGGCTGGAAATGTTTGCATATTTTTGGCCTTGTAAAGTGTGTTTGTGTGTTATTGCACAATGATTGTGTTTTTTCTCTTTGCATTGAAAGCCTCACACATGTCAATCGTTTTGTTTAAAATCTGCTCTTGTTTTAATTTTGCTTGCTTATTTAGACTCCAATGCATTTTTCTGACAAACCTGCTGACAAATGTATGTGTAGGGGATTTGTAGAGGTGGGAGGGGATTTTTTTCACATGCTTTGTTTTCTTGATATTTTGATCTGTAGACTTTTTTTTGTGAATGGATCTTCATACTAAGTGATTGTGTAAGTAAATCTTATGTGCACGAAAATGTTACTTGATTCATCTTCCCCTTTGTTTCCTGCTATAACCTGTGCACACACAGTTCACTAGAAGTATCTTTAGATTGTAAGCTCTTATGAGCAGGAGTGTTTTATTTTTGCCACGTGAATCCTATTTTTGTGACTCACCAAGATATTGACTGTACCTACTTGTTCCTGCTGACCAAATAAATGAAGATATATTTGATCAATAAATGTTTGACCGATGTTTTTGTGTTTATTTTATGTTCAATATATGAACAACCTTAATAGTTACTTTGTATACTTATATAATCTGCTCAAATGTAGCTTGTAAGAGCGTGAATATGCAAGTGTGTGCAAACTGGCTTTTTCAAAACCAAAAAAAAAAAAAACCCACTTGCACCACAATAAAATAGTCCAAAAAATATTGGTGTATGTTTATTAAGCACAGATAATTAATCTGATTTTAGTTATCAAGGAGAAGTCTTCTCTGTCCCCCTGTTTATGAGGTGGAGGACAATTGTTTTCCGAAGAAGAGAGGAGACATTTTTTTCAAGGAGATCTGTATAGATTTCCAGAGATATGTGTAGATGGTTGAGGGGCTGCATGTGATCTCCGGAGATAATTGTGATTAACGATCACCTGAGTTAAACCAGTGAATGAAAAGTGTAAAAAAACATGGATTGAAAATAATCTGCACTGACCACTGTGCTTTGTCAAGCCACATATTGGCACATTCTGGTGTCACACAGATGCAATGTGAAATTTGCAGTGTTTTCTGTGCAAGCGCTGCACCGCATCACAATCGCAACCCCTTCATGCCACCTGCTGCGGCTTTCTAGGTGAAGTTACCAACACACCAATATTGGTACACAAAGCGTATTGCGATTTGCCAAATTGAATGGCATGCCTATTCACACCCATGTGCATACCCTGAAAAAGGGTCCTGCACATTTTTGGCCCGGATGCGGTGCAATTTGAGGTGTGCAAAATGTTTGTCTCTAATTGCAACGCACACAAATTGCATGTGATTTGCCCAGGAGTGCGGTGTTAGACCACAATGCATGTATGTGAAGCCAGAATAAAAGGATGTGGATTTTGTCTATTTTTACTTGCGCATGTTAACATTATGTAAGTGCATTTTTCTTCTGTTTAACATGCTATAGAAATGGAACATGCATTTGGATGTAGTGTTTTTGTATGTGCATTTTGGAAGTATTCTAAACACACATTGACCCTAGGGCCACACCATATCTTATGCAGGCCAGAGATGGGTCGAAAATCGGCCGATTTTTTTGGCCGCAAATAAAATCGGCCGATTTTCGGATCGTTACTGGGCTATTTGTTCGGCCGTTTTTCGGTATTTTGGCAGATTTTTTTTTTCGGTAAAGTTGGAAAAAAAACGGCCGAATTTGCCGATCGGCCGATTTTCACGGCAATGATGGGCAAATCGGCCGATTTTTTACTGATAAAAAATCTGCACATGAGCAGTGACCTGCAAGAGGAAGACAAAAAGAAGAAGAAGAAGAGGATGATGATGAAGAAGATGATGAAGAAGAGGATGATGATGAAGAAGATGATGAAGAGGAAGAAGAGGATGATAATGAAGAGGATGATGATGATGAAGAAGAGGATGATGATGATGAAGAAGAGGATGATGATGAGGATGAAGAAGAAGAGGATGATGATGATGAGGATGAAGAAGAAGAGGATGATGATGATGAAGAAGAGGAAGATGATGAGGATGAAGAAAATGATGAAGAGGATGATGATGAAGAAGAAGAAGAGGATGATGATGATGATGAAGAAGAGGATGATGAAGAAGAGGATGATGATGAAGAAGAAGAAGAAGAAGAGGAAGATGAAGGATGAAAAATGAGAGGAATTCCAGTATGGCAAAAAGTGTCCCTGCAGAGAGCTCCGCTATTTCTTTGACAGTTCCTTGACATTTACAGCGGTTGCAACATTGTATCTATTTGTTTCCGAATAAAAACATCTGTATCCGAAATGGATACAAATACATTGTTGCAACCGCTATAAATGTCAAAGAACTGTCAAAGAAATAGCGGAGCTCTCTGCAGGGACACTTTTTGCCGGCTGCAGACGGGATGAAAATCAGCCAATTTTTTTTTTTTTTTTTTTTTTACCATTGCTAGTAACATCGGCCGCTTGAACAACCGATTTTTCATTTTTTAAAAGAAAAATTGGCTGTTTTTCTCCCCGTCTATGGCCTGCATAAGCATTAGTGTGCCTGGGGGAGGGGGGGACCTTTGGCCTTTCCAAACACAGTAGATGCTCCAAGAATGTTTCCTTGAACTCTTGAAATGGTTAAAAAGGAAAGACACTCTAGATAGCCTGCACTGAGAATTGACTGTCATGATGACGTGTCAATGATTATTTGCTCTCATTTTTCAGGAGTGGTACTGCTTGCAGTTGAAGCTGGTAGAAATCCACCTTCTCGTCCTCCACTCACCTTCACTTGTGGCCAGTGGATATTTTGTGGCCGCAGGCAAGAACTGGCATCGAGGACCTGCATAATGACCCTGGCATGCCAGAGGTGGTTTGGAAGCAGCACAGCAATTTGACCATCCCTTTCCTCTATGTTGGTTTTAGGGTGCAGAATTGCTTCTCGTTCGTGAACGGACTGTCGCCGGATATCAGAGTCCCCATATTTTCAAGATATGTTTTAGCCATGTTGGCTTATTTTTATGTTATTTTCCAAGTGTGTCGCACCTAACCGCACAGTAGTGTGGTGCCATGCGTATTTGTGGCTGTGAATGGGGCTGTTTTTAATAGACGTGTGTAGGTGCAACAACGTTTTCATCATGGTACCTGCGCACATCTACATAGGGCATTGCATTTCTTTGCTGTGCTGGAAAATGTGTGTTCTTGCATGCGTTTCTGCACCACCAATGGTGTGAACAAGTCCTAAGGGCTGGTTCACACTATAGAAACAGTCTAGATGTGTTGCTGATGGGTTTTTTTCATGCCCTTTTGGCATACATGTTTAGTGTGTTCCAGTACATTTTGGATGCGTTTTGGACATGTTTACATTGCATTTTTGTATCCCTTCCACTTATTTTTTTCTATTTTCTTTGTATTCAATGTAGTTAGGGACATGTGCGTTTTAGTACATTCAAGGACGTTTCAATGTGTTCCAGTACAGTTCTGTGCAGAAACAATGCAGCGTGGTCAACTTTGTTTACAGCACCTGCAATGCATTGAAAATGCAAGCGCTGATGTGAACTATGACATTGACAACCATATAACCTTCTTTCTGTGCGTTTGTGATGCTGAAAAAGCAACTGAAACACATGTAGTGTGAACTGGCCCTAAAGGTTATTAGAGGTCAGGGAACAGGACTGACCAGGAATTGTGAATTCAATCAGACTAGTGGTGAGATACAATCAGCAATTGTATAATAATGTGAGATCTGAGCTGTAGCTGATAGAAAATGAGACACATTCACTTGATCAGTAAATAGATAGTTAAAGAGTGGGGCGGTGATCCATAGATTTGCATATGGGACAGGTGATGTGGGGGAGGGGGTCAAGTTGTATAAGGAGACAGATTTAAAAGAGAAAAAAGTTACAATGAAATATACACGGCATGAAACTTGCACATTTCCTAATTGGCAGAAGAACAGTACGCAAGTAACATTCATCCACTTTCTAGTCATTAGGCAAAATCATAATTGATTGATCAATATTCCTGCCACAACCCAGAAAATTGATCTCCATTTTTTTGGGATGTTGCCAAGACTGGGATTAGAACCTATGACCCAAGTGCTGTAAGTTCTGAGCTCTAACCACTAAACCACTGTGGGAGACACAGTTTGAGCTATAATGTAGAATAGTTACATTGTTTAAAAATGATAAAGCGAGCGCTGGTCAAATGATATAGACTAGTAAAATGGTATTACACAAGATAAATATAACCACGAACAGTAGTGCATGAACTCGTGAAAGGTCATCCACCCCTGTGACAGTGTACTACACTATTGAGCACCTTTCTGGCTCCTGTGGCTGAGCTAATTCCTCCCCAGGACCATTTGGGCACCCACCCTGATGGATGGATGGATGGAGCTGGATGACTAACCCATAACTGCCAGCATACCGATGCACCCCCAGATGTGTGATGTGTATAACCCATACACATTAATACTTTTGTTCTGGTGAGTGTAGACCAGTCCCAAGGGTGGTTTACCTTTCACAAGTTCATGCACTACTGTCCGTCACGGAGAGACCACACGTGCCATTCATAGGCACTCTCTGAGTTGGTACTCTCACACGAAGGACATTCCATTATTCAGGAATGATTCTATGAACTTATTTTAGCACCATTTACAATATTACATCATTTTTGCAATTCTTTGCACTTTTTGGTTTTTACATGCGTTCATTATTGATCACATGCATTTATAGCACTGCACTTGTCTTTACCATAGAATAGTTACGTGATTAAAGAGAATGAAGATATATAATTATATTGGGAAATTAGAAGTATATAAATTATTTGAGATATAAGTGTGAAAATGTTTAACATTTGAGTACAGAATGTATGACATTCATTAGTAAATGCATTAGTTTCCTGATCATTTTGGAGACACAGCAAGAAAAGAAATAGAAGAAAATAGAAAATTCTAATACAGGTGTACTATTTATTACATTCTAAGAATTCTCTTTTGCCATCATAAGAACGCCAATGTTAATAAAGCCCGCGCTTGTGCGCCATCTAGCGAACATATCCAGTATTGCACCTAAAAATGTGCCAGACGGGATACCACATTTAGTGATAGCAAAGTAGTCAGTAGACGCTCGTCAATGAGCTTGCTAGACGCTGGTCAGACGACTGATTGATTGACCGGAGTCTGCCTGAATGGTCAGTCTCTGCTAGTACACTCACATCTTTAGTGAATCAAGGCCCATATGACAACAGCCTTAAAGTCATCATGAAACAACAATGAATAAATCAGCTGTGATACTTGAATATGCAAGAAAATTATCATCAATGAAGCAAAACAGAAAACAGCAGGGATAGAGAAACCGATAAATATTAAGGCAAAGAGCCTACTACATGTAAATGGATCACTCAAAACAAAGGCCGTAAGGATCACGGCTAGAAACAAAGATATCAACAAAGATATACACCCAGGAGATTGGGAATATCTCGAGTCATCAGGGCCTAAGGCTTGACATTGAGGAGTACGAGGAAATTGCTTCCTTCCAGGTTTAGCGTGTGTCCAGATCTTGAGTGGCAGAGAACCTGGATGGGGTAGGAGGTAGCAGAGGTGCCTCATCTGGTAAGGGAGGGAGTCCCAGCTGTTTGAAAAAGGAGTCCGCTTCATGTAGGTCACGGAGTGTAACTTGGGTATTATCCTTGGAAACAGCGAGCTTGAAGGGAAATCCCTACCGATATGGAACTTGATGCTGTTGGAGATGAATAGTGACCGGCTTCAGGACCAGTCTTTTGTGATGAGTGATGAGAGATAAGTCACTGAAAATTTGGAGCCTTTCTCCTTTGAATTCCAAAGAGGGCTTATTGCAAGTAGAAGAGAGCAGGGCTTCTTTACTCAAAAAGATAATAGAGTGAGCGCTAAATGCAATTATACAATATTAAAAAATAAAAAAAAAAATATATATATATATCAATATGAGTAAAAGTATAGCAGCTAGCACTCAGGGTATAGGTAACAGTCCCAGAATAGCAATCTCTAAAATAATAGTGCAGCGCTAACAATGCATGTCACAATTTTATAAACGCATGTGAATTGAACTCCATAAATGCATGTGAATAAAGAGAAAAAAGTGCAATATCAATATAAATAATTCAAAATTATGTAGAGCAATAAAAGGAGTTTGTAGACTTATTTATGAATATTAAAACTTCTTTTGTGCAAAGATATCGGCTGAAGTAGTGCCTATGGTTGGCATGTGAAGTTATCCGTGAAGGACAATGGTGCAAGAACTTGTGAAAGGAAATCCACACTTGGGATGGATGTACACTCAGCAGACCATAAATAATAATGCGCATGGGTTATACTACATCGCACATCTGGGGGTGCAGCGGTATGCTGGCAGCTACAGGGTCATCCATCCATCAGGGTGGGTGTTTGGTGGTCCTGAGGAGGAATCAGCCCAGCCACAGGAGCCAGAAAGGTGCCTATTGTGTAGTATTTTATTATAGTAATGATAGCAAGTAACATAAAAGTAGCCACGTGGAGTAAGAAACATAAAAAAATAGAGTACCAAGATGGCCACTGCTCCTCTGCAGCTGTGGCTAGACATCAGCAATAGGGCTCCACCCAATGCATTTTGTGTAATAACACATCCTCATGGGCACACCCATTGCTGACATCTCATTCACATCCCCTTATATAGCCCGCAAGGCGCCAAAATACCATGAGGTGACCGCGGCCATTTTGCCGGTGACAAGCGTTCATGTGACAACCACGGCCATCTTACCGGAGTCCGGGCCGGGTTGGATAGCGGCCATTTTATTGGAGGTGTTGGTGTACTGTTATGAGAGTACACATGAGAATCGGGACAAAGCTGTTCGCATTCATACAGAGCAGGTTATATATTTAAAGAACGGGGGAAAACAGAAGCATAGAATCAAAGGGCATATAGAGACTAATAAAAGTGTAGTAGTAAAACTTGGATATTTTTCTTAAAAAATGGGGTTTTAAAAGTGTATCGTATAGATAATACCTATGTCATATTTGACCTAATAATGACCTATAATCTTAGACGGAGATATAAATATGTTGGCATATGATGAATTATTACAATAATAGGATCATATAATATTCTTTGTACTTATAAAACTTCAAGATATATATAAAAATAGACCAGATAAACAGAATAAATATGTGGAGTCCACATAAAAATGTATAAAATGGGAAAAAACGAAGTTTGCATATAATAGATGTGTAAGACCTTATGAGGTAATTCAAATAAAATTCCTGATATAAAACGTGTCAAAATGTTGTAAAGATATAAAGAGTGCATATAAAAATGCATATATAAAAAAATAATAATATATATATTATAAGTAGAGATGAGCGAATCAAACTTGGCGAAGTGGAATTCGTTTCGAATATTAGGAAAAATTCGATTCGCATCAAATCCGAATTTTAGCCAACTTCGGATGCACGAATCGAATTTTCCCCGATCAGCCGGCAAAAGTGTCACTGCAGAGAGCTCCGCTATTTCTGACAGTTCTCTGACAGTTCTGACAGTTCATTTACAGCGGTTGAAACATTGTATCTATTTGTTTCCATTTAGGACACAGATGTTTTTATTAGGAAATAAATAGATACAATGTTTCAACCGCTGTAAATGAACTGTCAGAACTGTCAGAAATAGCG